>NC_045430.1:109016674-109662924 GCF_902635505.1 Sarcophilus harrisii
TGATGTCTTATAAAAATGAGTAGGGGGTCATACAAGATCTGGTTCTTATCTTTTCTTTGGCTAGAATACAAACCAAAGTGTTGCAGAGAAGACATGGGTTCTGGGAGGAAAGAGGTGATAGAGAATATGGATAAAGAAGGAGAATCCTATGCTTATGCACAGAGCACTTGATGTCTGCCCTGAAGGAGAACCACATGGGAATTGCTTGTACTTGCCCATGTGGTTTGAGAGAAGTGTTCATGACCCACATTCTTGAACCCCAACCTCCCAGGTAGAGAAGGATGGAAATTTCCAGGTAGTTTGAATCCAGGATCTAAGCCTTTTAGCATTGAAGAAAGATTTCCTGGGTAGTATCAGGCTTTGGGTTTTGCCTTATGAATAACTTTAAATGCATACTTCAGATAACTGACTTTCTAAACTGAGATCACTTGATCAGCAACATAGAATAATATAGAACTTCAGATCATCTAGTTTGATGTCATCTATTTGAGAGCAATGAAACTTGAGATTCCCAGAGAGGTTAAGGGATTTGGTCAAATTCAAGCAAGTTAGAAGTTTTAGAGGTGACTTACTCTTTCTACTATATCTGAAGTGATATCTTACCTTCAAAAACTTACAATCTCAACATGACTAATATAGAAATGTTTTTCATACTTATTTGTATATTTGTTAGTTTTTTCTTTATTTCATTAAACCAAAACTAATTAACTTTTATTTATTAAATCTAATAGGCAGCTAGACGATGCTGTGTGGAGGGAAAAGAATACAAGTTCAACTCCAGCCTTAGACACTTTTTAGCTGTGTAACCCTGGGCAAATCACTTAGTCCTGTCTGCCTCAGTTTCTTCATCTGTAAAATGCATTGGAGAAGGAAATGGAAAACCATTCCAGTATCTTTGCCAAGAAAACCCCAAATGAGAACATGAAAAATGAAATGATGGAATAATTTTTTTAATGACTTTTCCTCAATCCTCATCCTTTTTGATTTCTCTGAGCCTTTGACATTATTAGTCTTGATTTTCTCCTTGATATTTTCTTCTTTCTTAGGTTCTCCCAGTTTTCCTCCTTTGTATTTGACCACTCTGTCTCAATTTCCTTTGCTATATCTTCATCTAAGTCATGATATGATAAAAACAGAATCTTATATCTTTGTCCTGAGTGATTCTCTCTTTTCCTTTTATATTATTTCACTTGCTGACCTCATTAGCTCCCTGAATTTAATTATTTCTTTATGTTGATGATTCACCAATTTCCTTATCTTGCCCTAAGCTTTCCTCCAATTTCTAGTGTCACATCTCCAACTGATTATTGGTGATCTAGAACTGGCTGGTCTAGAGACATTTTTAAAAACTCAACATCTTCACAACTGACCTCATTATCTTTCTCTCATATCCTTCCTACTTCTAAACTTTCCTTAATCTGTCTACCACTCCCATTCTTGTAGTCCCCCAGGCTTAAAACCTAGGTATCCTCCTTACCTCCTTCTCACTCCTCATACCCAATCTATTGCTAAGATTACCCTTTTTATCTTTGTCACATTTTTTGTATTTATACTCCCTTATCTCCTGGGACATGACCACTACCCATGTAGGCCCTCACTATCTCAGGTCTAGACTACTGTAATAGCCTGCTGATAGGTCAGCCTGCTATAGTCTCTCCCCAGTCCTATCCATCCTCCACTCAAATAACCTTCCTAAAGTACATATCTGACCATATCACCACCCTACTGGATAAATTCTACTTGATTCCCTGTTATTTCCAGGACCAAATTTAAAATTCTTTGGTATTCAAAGCCTTTCCTAACTTGCCCTCCTCAAATCTTTCCAGTCTTCTGATCCCTTACAGCAGTATACCCAAATATTTTGTGAGCCTGTGAAAATGGTTTTGCTATTCTTAAAATAAGATATTATATTTCATCACTGAATTTCCCCAAACCCAGCATGCTCTTCCTCTTCATCTCTATCTCCTGGCTTGCTGACTTCCTTCGAGCCTCAGCTAAAATCCTATATTCTATAGGAAGCTTTATCCAATTCCCTTGTCTTGACAGTGCTTTCTTCCTCTTTTTTGACCATTTCTAATTTGTCTTATCTATAATTTATATATATATATAGTTGCTTAGGGTGTAGGGTATGTTCAGGGAAGACTAGTACCTCCAAAGTAAGAACTGACAAGCTCTTTACAGGGCTGCTTTCCAACTTTGCTGTGCACCTGATCCACCTAATTCTCATCTGTCACTTCCATTTGAATTGTTAGGAAAATTCTGAAAATTGCCTGATAAGATTAGATACCAGACACTGAGGTCCTTTCTCAAACTCAACTGCCAAGCATTCCAACTCTTCTGCAGAGAGCCATCTTCATTGGGCTGACCATATTATTCAAATGCCAAATATATGTTTGCCAAAAAAAAAAAAAAAAAAAAACCCTATTTTATGGAGAACTCACATAAAGTAAATGGTCAAAAGATAGTCAGAAAAAGTGATACAAGGACACTCTCAAAATCTCTCTTAAGAACTTTAGAATTGATTGTATGACATGAGAGACACTGATATAGGACCACCCAACATGGAATTTTTCAGAGAAGGTGCTATGCTGTAAAAAATGAATTCGCTCAAAAGAAATGAGCAATGCACAAAGTTAGAAAAGCCACCCCAAATGTTCATAGGGACTAGTTGAGTCCAATCTATTGCAGAGCATTCTGAGCTCATATTGATCTGATCAGCCACGATCAGACACACTATAATTCAACTGACAGCAATATCATTTTGGTTCTTTTTGAGAATGAAGGATAACCACCAATGTATAGTTGCTTTCATAGTGATTCCCCCTTCAGAGCAGAGATTCTCTTTTACCTTTCTTTTTATTTCTAATATTTGGCACAGTGATTAGCATATATTTTATTAAATATTTGTTGATTGATTGTTTTGGTTATTTGTAATTTGATTTTTTATTTGATTTGATTATTTGTATATGGTTCAAGAAGACGTAGAAAGGAGAAAAAAACAGGATTTTTTCCATTGTAAAGATTAAAATATTTTATAATTGAAAAATAAAGTTACTTAGAATAATGAAAGGTGGATTGCCATGTCCAGGGTCAAAATCATTATGTATTGACCCAAAACTTCCCAGCCTTGAAACCAGGTTTCTTAACCACTCTTCCATGGCTGCCTCTCTCTGAATACACAGCTAAATATCCTTGCCTAAATGGGTATCACCAGGCTCTGAATGTTTTTAGGAGGAAAGATGTCATGGCTCTGGAATCCCTCTAAGACAGAGCTTATTAACTCATGGTCAGTCGCCTCTGGTGATCCCATGGTCCAGTGTGTCAGACTGTCTATTTGTTTGCATTGTCTCTGATAACATGAGAAGGCCTCTGAGGGTACAGGCCTTTGTGCCTTGGTATGTACATAATCCTTTGTGGTTACAGCCAGATGGCTTTTCACAAGAAATGTGTTAGGAGAATTATGACTGATATGTGGTTATCAGGATTAGTTATGCCTTGGGATTTTAGATATTGTTGCCTTTCTTGAGTTTTACCAAATCTCTTTTGGATCTTTTTGGTCCCTGGGAAACTGAAACTCCTATTAAATTTTACTTTGTCTCTTATAGATGGAAGTGTATGCCCTGAAATGTGGCCTCCATGTACTATGTCCTGTATTATATCCTCTGCTAGATTTGATCAGATTCTCTGAAACCTCTGTTCTGGCCCCAAAGCTTTTGCTGCCAAGTTGTTAACTGACATTTAATGTAAGTGACATTTGTGTTCCATCATAAGACTTCAATGAAGGAATTCAACAGTTCTGGAAGGGAGGGGGAAAAGGCCCTACTTCCCTTTGGTCTTCAGTAGAGTAATGATTTCATCTCAGTACAGGCTAGGTTTCAGTAGTGAAAGGCTGATATCAGGGCAGCCCCTAAGGGCTATAAAGGGCATGGTGTGACCTAAAACAACCAGATGATTCATCATCTCCTAAGCAGTAATTTCCATCTTTCCAAAGGTCAGGGCCCAGGATGACTATGTGTCATGAATAGGACAGTCAGCTAACTGATATTTGGGACAGATAGGTAACCAAAATAGTCACAGTTCAATCTGGGGGCAGAAAGGAGAAGGAATTGGAGGGTAGTGTGTGGGTATGGGGAGAAAGAGGGGAATTCTGGCCTTAGGTGCAGTATATAGCCCACCCAAATGCCCTGAGCCTAAAAGAAATTGTCCTGGGCAAGTGAGAAATCAGTGAATGAATTAGATTTTTTTTTCTTCTGAAGATGAAACTTAGAAAACTGGAATGCCTTCTACAACCTGGAGTGGAGTACTATTCTTCATTCTTGTTTATAGATTTGGAAACTGACTTCAAAAGAAATAAGCCAGTTTCCAAATCTATAAAGCAAGAATGAAGAATAGTACTTTATTACCTACCCCCATAGACTGAGGCAAATAAAGTATTTTATAAATCTCCATTAATTTTCTTAGAAATATAAACCAGTACTGTTTTCTCTATTACCATCATTTTCATTGCCAGCAACACCAGCAAAGAGAGAGAATGGCACGTGCATGAAAATGCAGAACTATTGGACATTAATGCAGGAAGGGGCCTTAGAAGTTGCCTGGTTCAAGTCCCTTCTAGCCCCAGGTCACGTTCCAAGTGAGGCTTATCAGTATGACCAGAAATAAGATATTTCCCAACAACTTCCAATATAGGGTTTGTTTGTTTGTTTGTTTTTGACATTGTTAAATGTTAAATAATGTTTCCTTCTTACTTTTGAAATCTTCTTAGATTACCTCCCAAAGAGCAGTCTCAGTAAAGCATTCTTAGCAGGAACATAAAAATTAGGTCCTGGGTTTCCATATATGGAAAAGATCCCTTTGATCTTTTTTAATTTCTCAAATTGCCTATCTCTAGGAAGGAGAGGGAAAAGAAGAGTCCTCTTCCCTTGCTTGAGGACTTTCTTATACTGCAAGGTCAGCAATAGTTATATTTCCTAGACTACCCTCACCTAGATCCTATCACATCTCTTCTGAAGGCACTTTTGTATACAGTAATAATTGATTTATTCAGAAAAAAATGATTTAAAAAAATCAATGGAATGTAAATTAGGAAAGCGTCTTTGAGCCCTGACTTGACTTGACCACTAGATGAATTACCTTAATCCCTCTGAGCCCCAGTTTCTTCCTTTAGAAAATAAGGACATTTGACTATAGTATATAATACCTAAGATCATTTCTAAGAATAAAATTATATTATTCTTAAATTGGAGAACACTTCAAGAAATCACTTGTTCTGGGTCTCAATCTTTTGTCTGGCAAGCTATTTTGATCATCCAGGGCCATCTTCAGTCATCTTGATCTTTATCTTACCACTGGATTGAGATGGCTCTGGAGGATAAAGTGAGGTTGAGAACTTTGCACTGATTTTAAACATCAAGAACCAGAAAAGGAGCAGAAGAGAAGGAAATGGCCCCTGAGTAGATAAAATAGAAGTTGCAAAAATCTTTTACCAGAAAATGAAAGTGACTCACCAATTTGGTTATCTGTATGTCTCAACCCCAGCAGTCCAGGAGCACTAATCAGAGAAGGAAGGGCAGGAAATGAGAGGATTTTAGAGATAGCCTTATCAAAAATAGCAAGAAGATGCAATTTTAACAGAAAAAGAGAGACTGATGAGGAGGCAGGAAAGACAAGGATAAAAAAAAGAATCGTTCAGTAAGTTAGAATCATTTATACAAATATCTCAAAAGCTCCTTTTGCACACACTCTGTTTTAGCACAGATTACTAAATGTTCATAACAATGCCTCTATTCAGTATCTTCTATATATGGACTGAGAAGTTCAAAGTACATTACCATGTAGAAGGATTTAAAATATTTTAACTTATGGTACTTATAAAAAGGGAAATGAAGTAAAACCAAGATTTATTAATTATCTACTGTGTGTTGAGAATTGTTCTGGGTATTATAGGAGGAACCAAATTTAGATAAAAATCCACCTCAAGAATCTTAACTAAAAGTAAAAATTATCCTCCTTGAAGGAATTATTTCTGAACTTTTCAAAATTAATGTGGTGTTAGTACTTGCCAATATATGCATGCATATGTTACTTTGTACACTTGTTTCTATTTTTTGCTTATCCTTTTTCATATGTATCTGTCCCCATTTTGACATTTACATATATAGTAAGAAACTCACACATCTATGAGGTGTGAAAATTGTGCCCTTTCTAGTTAGTGTCCACTAGGGGCTCTGCACCTTTATATGTTTTATTTCACATTCACTTTGGTTTAATCCCATAATAAATATCTTTGAGTGATGAAGAGTGAAATTTTCTGGCTTTTTTTTAAAAAGTATATTTATAAATAGTTATATTAAAAAATTCCCTTCATTGTGTTTCCTATGTTAATCTCTAGATCCCAGCTTCTTGAATGATGGTTTGCAATATCATAATGGAATCTTGTAACTGAATGCAGGGGTTGCGAAATTATGACTGATTATCAGTAAATGTTCAATTTACATACTTATATTCTTTACATTATATATATATATATATATATCAGACTTAACATAAAAACAAAATTCTCCATATGAAGTAGAAAGAACAGATACAGAACAGTTGAATTCTAGCACCAATATTGTCACTTATGATCTGTGTAACCTTAGGAAAGATGCTTTACTTTTCTGGGTCCCATTTTCCCCACTTGTCACATGAGGATATTAAGTTAAAGTCACAGAGTCAGAATGTTAGAGCTGTAAGAAATCATCACTATCTGGTCTAACATATTCCAAAAAAGAATTTACACTTTTACCCAACAAGTGGCCATCTAGCCTCTTCTAGAAGCCCTTTACCCACTATTATCTGAAGCGGCTCCTTCCACTTTGGGATAGATATAAATGTAGGAAAGTTTTCTTTTTATCAAGTCTAACAGCCATTTTGAAACTTTTACTCCTATTTTGCTCTTAGGAGGTTAGAATACAATAGAATAGAATAATTTTTTGTTCTACATCACAGCCTCAAAATATTTCAAGAAAGCTATAATATGTTTCAAGTCTTCTCTTTCCCAGCAAAACATTCTTATTTTGGGGGAGAAGGCAATCAGGGTTAAATGATTTGTCCAGGATCATACATCTAGTAAGTATCTGAAGCCAAATTTTGAACTTAGATTTTCCTGATTCCAGGGCCAATGGCCTATTTACTGTGCCAGCTACCTGCCCCCAAAAAACATCCTTTATTTCAATTGATCTTCAGATTCTTCTCTTGCAAAATTAGGGGGTTGGACTAAATGACCTTTAAGGTTCCCTTCCAGCACTAAATATATATATTTTTTATTTTAATTGATCTTCCTATGGCAAGTCCTCAAGGTCTTTCCCATCTTGGATACTCTCCTCTGGACCATCTCCAGCTTCTGGATGTCCTCTTTAAACAATGGTGCTCAGAACCAAATATCATCTTCTGGATGTATTTTGTCCAGGGTAGAATGGTTGGTTGATTGAATTCACCTTTTTGGCTATCACATCACACTGTTGATTTACATTTGGGGTTCCAGACTGCTAAAATAAACAGCCACAAAATATCTTTTTTCTAGATTAATTATTCTTGATCATGTCTTCCATATCCAATACCACTAATGAAGTTGTTTTTTGTTGTTTTTAGCTGGTGTAAAATTATTACATGTGTCAATTTTATCTCATTAAATTTGGCCTTTTCTTGTCTTCTCTCCTGTTTCATTTTATACATGTGTGTATTTTACTCTCTTTTATCAAATTCACACAAAGGTGAGCATCATGAGACATTTCACTCCATCCTCTCCTCCATAGTCTTTCCCAGCTAAGATAGTAAATTCAACACCTTTCTTCCTCCTTTTTTCCCCCTAACATTTTCCTTTTACCTTCACTTTTCTTTCTTCTTTAAAATCATCATAACAGAACAAAACGACTACTAGGTCTTCTGATTTATATAACTCTTCCTATGATCCTAGATAACATTGTTTTGAAGGGATACATGTTTCTCCTCCCTCTATTTTAAGGTAAACACAAGTAGATAGAGCAGTGGATAGAGAGCTAAGTATAAATTTTGCCTCAGATATTTACTACCTATGTGATGCTGGGCAAGTCACTTAACCCTATTTGCCTCAGTTTCCTCAATGGTAAAATTAGCTGAACAAGGAAATCACAAACTGCTCCAGTATCTTTGCCAAGAAAACCTCAAAAGGAGTCACAAAGAGTCAGACACAACTGAAAAATGACTCAACAACTTCAACATTATCATTATCATTGTATTGTCCCTTTCAATTACCCAGATGTATTTACCTTCTTAGGTTTCTCTTGCATTTTAAAATTGCTACTCAGCACAGGACATTCCCTCAGATATGTTTAAAAGTCTGTTTTGTTCAAGTTCTATTTTCCCCCTTTGGTATTACTCAGTTTCACAGGATAAATCATCCTTTGCTGTAGTCTTTTATCTTCTGCCTTTTGGAATTTCATATTACAAGCTCTTGCCTCCTAGGTTTTCTGCTTTTTTCAGTCTTTTGTTTTATTTCTAGTATTTCTTTTTGTCTCATGGAATCACTTATTTCTATTCAATCCATCCTAAGTTTCAGGTAACCATTATTCATTATTTTAATAAGTTTTAATAACTCTATTACTATGCTATTTACACCTTTATCTGTGTTTTTGTTTAAAATGATGTTTGTACTTGAATTATTTTTTCTTCTTCTGGGTTTGTGTCTTGGGCATACCTAGATTCAAAATATTTATCATTAATGATGTTTTTTCCTGTTTAAGCATTTTTTCCAGACACTTTCTAATTGAATTTGATGTCATAACAATATTCTGTGCAATTCTGAAAAGAATGGTGGGGCTTTGTTTGATCTTCATCTGTATTAACTGGGGCCCTGTACTACAGGGAAGTACTATTTCTTCTAGATTCTTAGTACTGTGTCTTCCAGATTAACAGGTAGTCATACTAAAGAATTCCAAAGCTCTGGAGCACAATTTCATTTAGGATCATATCTTTTTTTAAATTTTATTTATTTATTTTAATATATATTGCTTTATGAATCATGTTGGGAAAGAAAAATCAGAACAAAAGAGAAAAAACATGAAAAAAATTGAAAAAAGAAGTGAACATAGGATATGTTGATTTACATTCCATACCCACAGTTCTTTTTATGGATGCAGATAACATTTTCTGTCCCAAGTCTATTGGGATTACTTTGGATCACTGAATCACTGAGAAGAACCAAGTCTTTCAGAGTTGATAATCACACATTCTTGCTGTCATTCTGTACAATGTATTCCTGGTTCTGCTTGTTTTGCTCAGCATCAGTTCTTGTAAATCTTTCTAAAATCAGCTTATTCATCATTTTTATAGAGCAATAATATTCCATTACCTTCATATACCACAGCTTATTCAGCTATTCCCCAATTGATGAGGAACTACTCACTTTCCAATTCTTTCTTACCACAAAAAAAAAAAAAATGCTGCTACAAATATTTTTGCACATGTGGATACTTTTCCCTCCTTAATGTTTTCCTTGGGATGCAGACTTAGAGTCATATCTGATTATTGCCCTCCTGGTCTGAACTTTTCAGATTTTCAACCTTCATTAAAGGTAAAAACAGTTGTACATTTCAGGTGTTCCTAGATTGGCACTGGTTCATTTCCAGGAAAGCTTCTATATTTGTGGATTTAGACTTTTCTTACTAGATCTCTTCACTAACACTTTTGGCAGTCTCTTTATGCAGATCTGCACTGGAAAAAGGTATTTGTTGTTGTTTTCTTTTTTTTCTTTGTAGGTCTGGTTCTAGTTTCAGTTAGTATTAATTAGTATTACTTAGTATTAGTTAGTATTACTTGGTCTGGTTCTAGTTTCAGTTACATAGGGCAAAACAATTTGTCTCTTGTTGCTATGTTAATGAGTACCTCTCACTGTAGATAAAAACCAATTCTGGGGCCAAATGGTTGGGTTTGAGGCCCTCTCATTCTCCATTAAGGGGCACCCACATATTTAGTGACTGGTTTAGGTTCTGGGTAACCTAGTCTCTAATAAGGTGTTGGCATTCTTTATCATAGTGTGGATATGTATGCCCTGGAGTGACAGATAAGAATTACTAAGGTTGATTAAGAATTTATTTATTAAGAATTATTAAGATTTTAAGTCATGTTTAGTATCACCCAAAAGAGGAGTAGAAATATATTCATTGTATAGTACAAATCAGAAATATACAATTAGAATTGTGAAACTGTCCACTTTGGGGACAGTGAATCTTTACAAAGGGAGTAACCATTCCTCTATCAATTTTATTATCCCGTATTAAGATCATGGCAAAACTATTAAAAATTTTCCCATTACTAGAAAGATGATACCCTTTCAATCACCATTGGAAACTGTTCCCATGTGACACTTAGAGCAGTGAATTGGGGTTTTGGGGGTCCCAATAACTTTGCATTTCCTTCTCTAAACATAGATGCTGAACAGTAATCAGTGGACAGAGTCTACTTTTGGAGTCAACTTTATGAATTTGATGGCAACAGTAATCCTATGTCCTTTGGTTATGGCAGTAGGAGTTTCTATATTAGACTACAGGATAGTCACCAAGATGGGGAGGATCTCAACCCCTGACCAAACTTGTCAGAGATATAGACCCTGAAGGAATTGTTTGGATAATGCAAAACTGGAGTAGGTATAAAATGGCTAAACTGCTCCACAAAATGCATTTCATCTAGATGTTTTTAGAATGAATTGCCCAGAAGAGTATAGCAGTAGCTATACATTGCTATATTCTGTTTTAAGTTTTTATGAGGATCTTTTGTATTAGTAATTTTTGTATAAATTATATAAAAATTGGTATAAATTTTGTTTAAAATTATAAAAATATAATTTTGATTATATGAAATTGAAAAACCTGTGCATAGAATATTAAGACAACTGGGATAAGAATAGAAGGAATCAATTGTGGGGAAAAACTTTTCATCAAATATATTAGATAAATTTCTGATGTTCGAGATAAATAGGCAACATAAATAAAACTTTCAAAAGTTATTCTCCAGTACATTCATGATCAAAGGATATGAACAAGCAGTACTTAAAATAAAATTACAAACTCTTAAAATTATATGAAAAATATCTAACTCTTTACTAAATTTAGAAGATAAGTATAGTTCAAAAGTTCACCTCATACTCAGCAAATTGTCAAAAATAAGGAGGAAAACAGTATTAGATAAGTTGTGGAAGGCACATTAATTTCCTGTTTGCAAAGTTGTGAATTGGTTTAGCCATTCTAGAAAGTAGTGGAGAATTATGCTAGGAAAATGTTTTGAAGATCCATGCCCTTTGACCCAAAATGCCAATCTTGGGCATATAGATCAGGGAAACTAATCATTTAAAAAATGTTCAAAATACACCAGAAATTTATAGCAACACTTTTTATATTATCAAAGACTTAAGGATGGGAAAGGGTATTTATTGACTGGAAAATGGCTGAATAAATATTGGTACATGAATATAATGGAATATTACTGTACTATAAGCAACAATGAGTATGATGAATAGAGAGAAGTGTAAGAAGCCTTTCAAAAACTAATACAAAGTGAAGTAAGCAAAATCAGGAGGACTATGTACCTGACTATGTTAATGTAAACTGAAAGACCAAAACAAAGCAATAGGAACCAAAGGCTATGGAAGTATATTAATCAAACTTGGCCCAAAAGAAGCGATATGTAATGCAGTTTCTTCTCTTATTTGCAGGCCGAGAGGACTATGAGTAAGAAATGATGCACATAATATCAGACTTAGTTTTGCTTAAATAGAAATAATTGCTTTTTTATTATTTTTTGTTTTATGGGATGATTCTCTTGGAGGGTCAAGAGGGAGGTTTATATTTAGAGATAGAAATATAAAAAAATGAATAAATGATTTTTTTTAAAAAGAATAATATTTTGTGTGTCATTCGATCTTCTTATATTCCTATTGTCTGGCATAATGCCTAGTAGATAGCAAGTACTTATTAAATGTTTATTAAATTAAAGTATGAAATGTTGAGTACTTTGGAAGAAATGTGTCACATATATGTGAAACCTGAATAATAATAATAATAGTTGTAATAGTAGCCATTCTAATAGTAATAACAAAGAGGGAGAGGGAAAGCAGACAAATAATCTTGGCCCTAAACCCAACCTGGGAATCTAAGTTCATCTTCCATGTGAGGCTTGGATAGGGTAGTCTATGTACCTCTCTAGAGGCCTATGAGTACCTCTTGACTTTGAAGGAGGCTTGCTAGAGCACATATGTTTCTCATTTACCAAGACTTAAACTCATCATTACTTTGTTTTGAAGGAGTGCTCAAATGTCAAAGCAGCTCTTGAAATCTGCCTCCTCTCTTGCTCCAAAACTACACTTCTGAGAAGTTCAGCAGGGTTAAATGCAGTTTGGAAATTCAGATCACCTTAGGACTGGAAGCAATGATGACTTGAAGAGGAAGGGATTTCCATATCCTTTCCTGGTCACTCTTGTTCCATAATCAAGAATATCAGTAATGGTTACAAGCACTCTACATATGCTATTTCATCTGATCCATGTAATAATACTGAGGCAAACACTGCATGTATTATTTATTATCCTCACTCTACAAATGAGGAAATCAAGGATTGGAAAGGCTATTTGATTAGTTTACATGGCCAGTAAATGTTTCAGTTTTGTAACCCTGATATTTCCTGGCATCAACTTCAGCCAGCCCTCTTTCCATATTACACTTCTAGCTGGAAAATGCAGAAAATGAGTAAAAGAAAGAATCGGAAAAATGAACAGTGGGGGTGAGGAAAAAAGCAAATAATCTAAGTTTTACAGAATTTGTTTCTTCTTCCAGGATTCTCTTAACGGACAGGATGGATTGATTTTCAGTACTTTTCTTCTATTTACACACATCTTTAGCTTTTCCACTTCTTCTTCTTCTTCTTCTTCTTCTTCTTCTTCTCCTCCTCCTCCTCCTCCTCCTCCTCCTCCTCCTCCTCCTCCTTCTTCTTCTTCTTCTTCTTCTTCTTCTTCTTCTTCTTCTTCTTCTTCTTCTTCTTCTTCATTTTCTCCTTCTCCTTCTCCTCTTCCTCCTCCTTCTCCTCTCTCTCTCTCTCTCTCTCTCTCTCTCTCTCTCTCTCTCTCTCTCTCTTTCCCTCTCTCTTTCTCCCCCAAAAGTGTCTAGCATTGAGTTGAGGATTAATAACACACTTATTGAGCTCTCAGTCCATGACTTGCAGTAGAACAAACATTGAACTCATTCATAATAGTTTCATATTAATAATAGGAAATAATATCTTCAACAGGGTTGATATGAGATAGCAAAAAGGAGAAATTGGTCCTGAATGGGTACAGTTTAGCCTTTTTTAATGGTAAGAACTATTGCAAGGAGGGAAAGAGAAAGTCCAAATATCCAAGTTATTTGGAATCTAGTCTCTATATTCTGACATCTCCTAATTTAAGGTGGATTAGTCAAGCAGAGATGAGGATGGTCTCTTAGTAGCCTTGTGCCAATTCTGGACTGAGCTGCTGAGCAAGAGGCAAGACCTACCCCCATCTTGATCTTGAATGGATTTGAGGATTTGAGGATTGAAGTCTCCTGTTTGGGGAACTTCAGGTTCCCCGATTTCAGGTTCTGCTTAAAATATCCAGCTCCCTCCCACAGTTCTATATGGGCAGTGGGAGGAGAGGGAAAGGAGAATGTGAATTGGAGACAGGATCAAAATCTCCTTTGCATGGGTCCAAATCCAGAGTTTATATTTTTTAGGCAACTAGTGGAAAAAGAACTAGATTTGGAGTCAAATATTGCCTTCAAAAACTTATAATAGCAACAATTAGTATAATAATATAATATTTAATAAAACAACTTATAATTAGCAACTTAACTAATGTAGAAATATATTTTGCATGACTTCACAAGTTTAATGGATATCATATTGCCTTCTCAATGAATGGAAAAGTAGGTAAAGCAAAGGAAAAAAATTGAAACTGAAAATAAAAATTTTAAAGTCATTTAAAAAATACAAATACAACTGTTTGACTTGAAGTAAATTATTTAACCATTGTCTATCTCAGTTTACTGATTTGCAAAATGGAAATAATAAGATCACCTATCATCCACATTTTTTATAAAGATAAAATGAGATAATCTTTGTAAAGCACTTTATGAACATTGAATTGCTACATAGATGCTAGCTATATTGTTGTTTGCTAGTTCTATTGTGTCTTTTCTTCTACAGGTTGTTCTTCCAAATCTTCTCTTCTCTGTTATCCTGGGGTTTCTTTTGTCAGTGTTTTCCATTGTTTCCAAGGAGATTGCAGAAAGACTGGGACTTATCTAGAATGTTCCAAGCACCTGCCATCTTTGCCAAAAATCCCATTGAGGGTAATATTGATGCCACAGGACTGTGGTAGTAATCAGACAATGCTTAGCCTTCCTTTTGGTTCTGCCAATAACTGATTCTTTCCCTTTCATCATTGACCTGAGAAGGAAACCTTATTTATATAAGGACTAATTCAAATTCCATAAAATTACAGGGTGAGAATATATGAACAAAAAAATAAAGGGGATACTCAACCTTGAAATTTTGGCGAGTCAGAGCTATGTACTATGTCAATTTAAACATCTCAAAAATATATTAACAAATGTCAACAAAAACAAAAATACTCAAGGCATAACATTAACTATTAACTCAAAGCTAAATACATGACCAAATTACTGCTAAACAATTAATATAACCATTGAGAAAATAGTTTAGTTCTCAGATTTGAATCCCAAATAATTGGAGATGTTTTTAAATATGTTAATTAGATGAGAGAATTGATTTTTAGGTTACCAAATAAAACAAATCAAAATTCATTGTATCTAAAGATTTTAATAATTTCTAATCTGACCATGTAAGAATAATAGTTACAGAATCAAGGCTTAAGGTTTTAGGGAATTTTTTTCATATACATCAAATGGTCAATCACTATATTGTTATTCAATATAATTTATTAAGAATCTGTTACATGAGGCAGAGCCAAGATCATGGAGTAAAGGTAAGAATTTGCCCAATCTCTCCCCCAAACTGCTCTAAATTCCTTTAAATAATGATTCTAACCAGAACCAGTCCTGGACCAGTCCTGGCCCTCTCCCTAGCTCCAGCTCCAGCCAGACCCCTGCATCAGTGAGCTGGGACCTCTGAATCAGCAACATGCTGGAGGCTTCTGGACCTTTCAGCCCATGGACATTGAGGAAGACTCAGAAGATCGGCAGAGAAGGTTTGTTGCAATGGGGTGGGAGTCTAGTGTACAGTCCCAGCACAACCCCATCACTAGAGCCCCAGCCCCAACCAGCACACCAGATCTTACAGCTGCATTGGGATGGGGACACTCCTAACAGCTCCAGGTCACAAAAGAGTGGTTGATGTTACATTTTCTGAAGGATCTCTGAACACAGTTGCACAAAACCCTTGAAGCTTAAGACAGTGCACCTTCCACTCTGGAAACTAAGCCCTACTTTAGAAAAAAAGTTAAAATTTGAGTATTATAGTATACTGAATCTATATAAAATATGGTCAAGAATGCTAAAAATCAGAAAGAACTGAGGATATTTAGGGAAGTTGAGGACAGGAAAAAAAAGATTTTCTTTTAGCTATATTGGAAGAAAAAAGGAGATCTTCCCTTGGATGTACGGTATGATGTTAACTGATAACAAAGAGAGGTAAGACTTGCTCATATGGGAAAGGGTGATAAAAGAGAGAGCATATTGAGGGAGTGGTCAGTAGAAAAACACTTTTAATGGCACAGGATGGAAGGAGAGAGAGAATAAATGGAGGGGAATATAATTAGCCATAGTAATTATAAAACAATTTTTGAAGCAAATTTCTCTGAAAAGGTCTCACTCCTCAAACATAGAGGGTACTGAGTCAAATTTATAAAAAAAAAAAATAAGAGCCATGCTCTAATTGATAAATGATTATATATATATATATGTATATATGTATGTATTTATATCATTTGTGCCCAAAAGGCTGTAAGATCATGCATTTCCTTTGACCTAACAATATCACTGCTAGGCATGAATACCAAAAGAAATTCGGGGGAAAAAAGGAAAAAAAGATAATGACCTATATGTACAAAAAAATATTCATAGCAACTCCCTTCTCAGGGCAAAAAAAAAAAAAAAAAAAAAAAGTTGGAAATCAATTGGGGAATGGCTCAATAAACTGTGATATGTGATAGAATTTTATCATTATCTCAGAAATGATGAGCAGGATAATCTCAGGAAAAAAGAACCCACCTGAAAAGTCCTCCATGAAGGAAAAAAAGAAGCATAATTAAGAAATGAGCAAGTCTTACCTCTCTTTGTTATCAGTTAACATCATACCATACACCCAAGAGAAGATCTTTTTTCTTCCAATATAGCTAAAAGAAAAATCTTTTTTTTTCCTATTCTCAACTTCCCTAAATATCCTCAGTTCTTTCTGATTTTTAGCATTCCTGACCATTTATATAGATTCAGTATACTATAATAGTCTTTCACAGTTAACTGAACTAGTGTCTCTTTTCTATAAATTTCCTTTTATTTCAATATATTTTGAATTGGTTGATGAATTGCTTATGTATCTGCATCAGTTCCTCCAAGAGAATATCATTTTTCCTCCCCATTGAAATTGATTCTTTTTATGTTTTCAGAAAACTATTTTTAAATATTTCCCATGTCTGCTGTGCTGACTTATGCTGAAGAATGTTAGCCTGTGAGAGCTTCCCTATCTTTTTTCTCTAGTTCTTTTGAATCAGCTTTTCTCACACCAAGGAAATCATGGCAAAGTATGCTCCAATTTCTAATTTTCTAGCAAATTCCAGAGGAAAGTGATAATTTCCCCCTCAATGTTCCTGTCATTTCCATCCTAATAATTAGTTCTTCTCTGATAATGAGAATCAGGCACACCCAGATTTCCTTCAAACTTGCACCAACTTAACTGTTTCACCAATTTCTCTGCCCAGTGTTCCACTTATTTTTTCCTAATTTACTTTGCTCTTTCTTTCCAACTCCCTTTTTCTTTTCCTGCTTCAGTCTTCATTTTCAGGTTTTTCACCTTTATCCTCTAATTTTTATTTTCCTTAATTTTTGATCTTTCTCTTTTCTTAACCTAGAAGTAAAATCTGAGCCCAGAGATTATTGTTGACCAAATTTTCTTCATTTTTTTCCAAAATTTCTCCTGGCCAAATTCAAAGTCTGGTCTATTTTATTTTTTCATGCTCTTCCAAATCATTTGCTTGATTTCCTTCTTATTCTAATCAAATCCTTTTCTCTTGCTCTTCTCCTACCACAGGTTTTCCTTAAAGAAACTAGTAGATACTGAGTGAAAGGAAGTAAATAAGCACTTATTAAATGTCTACGTTTTTGTTTTTGTTTTGTTTTGTTTTGTGTTTTTATGAATATTTTATCATTTGCCTCCACTTTTTTTTTCCTAAAATGCAGCTCTGACCATATCACTCTCCTTATTCAATAAACCCTAGTTGTTCCTTATTGCTTCTAGTATCAAATAAAAAAAATTTAATGTCCAAAGTTCTTCATAACCTAGATCCCTCTACCATTCGAGTCTTCTCATACTTTACTCCTTGCCATCTATTCTTTAATTTGATGTCACTGGTCTCATTGTGAGTCCATAAACAAAACACTCCATCTTTCCACTTCAGATATTTCCTCTGACTGTCCCCCATGCCTGGAATGCCCTCCTTCCTCATCTTTGCCTACTGGCTTCCTTCAATTCTTAATTAAAATGCCATCTTATACAGAAAGTGTTTTCCTATTCCTCTTAATTTTAGCTCCATCTCTTTTATTTCCTACCTGTCCTGTATACAATCTGTTTGTACATATTTTTTTGTTTGTTGCTTCCCACACCCCAATAGATTGAGGGAAAGGACTGTCCTTTGTCTCTTTGCATATCACTAGTGATACACAATCCCTAATTGTAGTAGGCACTTAAATGTTCATTGAATGAGTAAATAGTTGCCCAAGAAAAAAGTAGCTTTCATTCTCTCAGTGCTTCCACAGGGGGAGAAGGGACAATACTACCAGAAATTAATAAAAATAAAAATAGATACAAATATATCAATTAAGAGTCTATGGACCTGATGGGGGGAATTAAAGCTAGGTCATGCCAAAATGGATAGCAGTCTAGTGGTCAGTTTTGTAAAGGTAAAGGACTATTCAAGTTCCTAGAATGCAAAGACTTTCTTATGTTTCCTTTAATGTCCCTTCTATTTAGCCCAGTGGGCTGCCAGTAGTAGATACTCAAGTATTTTTTAAATGAAATAATCGTGTAAAGGAGAAGAACATTTCGGGTCAGAGTAAAGAATGGCTGAATAGATTTTCCTCCAGGGACATAGAGACAGAAAAGGAAGGATGAGGTTCCTGCATTTCTCTGCTAAGGCCCAGATCCCATTGCCTGCTTCAATTTCATCACCCCTTTAAAAAGGAATCCTCTTTAGCTGGAAATGACTTCCTGAGACCCTCTCATTGTTTCTCTGATAAAGTGATGATGAACTAATGGATTTGGCCCAAGATAAATGAATCTGGGGTTTTTGGCTGCTGATGTCTGTACTTTATTCACCAGATCAGTCCAGGAGATTTCTCCTCCTCCAAACACACTGGATTGTTTCCAGATCAAAGGCAAAGTGACTAAATCAGGTGATAAATGATAAAGCTTTCAGACCTTTGCCTGTTGCTGATGAGGGCTCTGAGAGTGAGGAAGCAATTCTGGCCTCAAAAGTAGCAGAGGAATTACACTACTTTATAATAGCATTATAATGAGAACAGAACTGATATCCCTCCTGTGGGCTTATTGACTTAGATCAGATTCTTGTATTTCAGGGGACATGATTTAACTCATATTTTTACATTCTAATCTATCTCATTGTGAATCCTAAAATAAATAATAGGATCCTGCTAGATCATTTGGATGTTATTATTAGTACCAATGATTATAATATTCTTTTACATTAAATTTATAATCCCTCTCATGGAACTCAGATCAGAGATATAGCTCATACACTGGGAACTTCAGACAAGTCAATTGGTATAGCAGAGAGTGCAGTAGACAATAGGTTACAGCCTGGAAGGGGAGGTCTGATCTGACTTCAGAGTTTCCAGAATATCAAAACTAAAGCCTTATACACACAGGGGGGGAGTAGAGCTAAATACAAAGATATAACTGATTATTTGAATTATATTTAAGAGCCATTCAAATCTGTGTCTCTGTTTATCTCTCTGACTCTCCATCTTTGTCTCAGATTCCATTTTTCTATTTCTTATTCTCTATTTCAGTCTTTCTTCCCCTTTATTACTGCTTCTGTGTGTTTGTTTATCTAGCTGAATGAGTCTGTCTCTCTGTGTATCCTAGTTATTTCTGCTGTCAAAAGCATCATATTAATATGCTGTCATAGCAAATTAATATACCTTGAATTTATACCCTACTTCATGCTCCCAGCAAATATCATGCATTCTCTTCCAGCTTTGTTCATTTCTTTCTTATAGCATATGAAATGAACATTTATTGGCTCAATAATGTTCTACTTTTTCCCATCATACAAAAATTCAGTGAAGACCCAAAAACTTTAAGCCATCTTTTTGACTCACGGGGAAATGAGTTGGCTCAATTCGATGACCCTGTTACAGAGAAAACGTAACTGGCAATTATATTCAGTGAATAATTAACTTTTCCATGGAATCAGAGGTGTGGATGAGATGACTGAAAGCTCTCTTCTCAAGGCACTTATTCCTTCCTTCCTCATCCAGCTTCTGTGGTCTTGTTATTAAGTGCTATTAGAAAGCTCTGTAAATACCCTGCTTGCATTGCTGAACTTAATAATCTTATACAATACCCTTCCTCCAAATTACCTTGTTTTTAAATACTTTGTATTTATTTTTATTTCATCTTTTTTTCTTTATCCTGTATATACCTCTATTTGTATGTGTTGTCTTCATAACTGGAATATAAGCTTCTTGAAAGAAGTGTTTGTTTCATTGTCCTTGTATCCTCAGCACCTAGCACAGTGTCTGGCATGTTATAGGTACTTAATAACTATTTGATAAATTTATTGATTCCTTGTTTTTAAATTCACAGTGCCTAACACCAAATAGATACTACTTAAGTGCTCGTTGATTGATTGATTCAAAAAATTTTGCCATGAAAACAGTACTGGACTGAAAGTTAATTTCAAGTTTTAGGTTCAAGTGCAGACTCATTCTAACTGGCTATGTAACATTAAATAAGGCACATAATCTTGCTAGACCTTCATTATCTCATAAGTTAAGTGATAGAATTGAACTGGATAACCTCCAGGATCCCATTTCAAAAGATCTACAATCATTAAATACCAGTCAATATCACACAGTTTCTGGCACTAGCACATTATTACCATGCTGTAATAAAAGACCTGTTATAAGATCATCTTAAGCATATTTGGGACCATGACTTATCAGTGATAATATATAAAAGAGACTCTCAAGCTAACATGTTTAGCCCAAATGCACTTGATATCACTGATCCAGCATACAGTGTTGATCACCCTTTGGCTCAATAATGCTCCACTTTTCCCCATCATATAGAAAGTCAGTGGAGACCCAAAGGTGTAGGACTGCCCAGCTGAATTTTGTTCATTCTTGGATCATAAAATTCCATATGTAAAAAAAAACCTTAGAGATTACCTATCCCAATTCCTAATCAAAGAATAAATGTCTTCTACAACACTTCCAACAAGTCATTGGTCTATCTGAGTTGAAGACTTCCAGTGATGGAGAACCCTTTAGCACAAAAAGTGGTTCCTTCTGTAGTTGTGTGTTGTTGCTGAATTGTTTTAGTTCTGTCCAACTCTTTGAGAACTCATGTGGGGTTTTCTTGGAAAAATACTAGAGTGGTTTCCTGGGTTTTTTCCCAACTCTTTTTGCAGATGAGGAAATTGAGGCAAATAGAGTTAAATGGCATGCCCAGAGTCCCACAGCTGGTAAATGTCTGAAACCAGATTTGTACTCAGGAAGAGGAGTCTCCCTGACTCTGGGCCCAGCACTATCTACTGCACTTCTGAAGCCCATGCTATTTTTGAACAATTCCATTTTTTAGGATGTTATTCCTCTTATTAGACTGAAATTTGCCTTGCCTTCCTATAGATTCTGTGTATTGCTCATAATTTTACTTTCTGGAGCTCATCAAAAAAAAATCATTTCTCTTTCACTTGAGTACTTAATGACATCTAACAAGTCTTTATTTTTTTCTCCCACCTAAACATCCCCAATTCTTTTAGTAGTTCCTCATATAACATCGTTTTAAGCTTCTTCATGACACTAATCATTCTCCTCTGAGCCAATTAACTAAAATAAAATAACTATGGAATTCTCTGTCATAGATAAATTCAACAACAAAATTGAGCTTTGTGAGTCATCCATCATCCTGAAAAGCAATACAATCAAATTGAGGCAGGTCTGAAGAGTTTTGACTTATTTCAATTGTTGATAAAGACAGATGCCACTATTAACTTACTTTTTACTGTCTCTCCAAAGATGCTAACATGACCTTTGGAGCAATGCCTTGGGTGCGTGCTTGCTAGACAATATTCTAAATCATTGCCTATTTTCATTATCAGAGACAGTATAACCTAATGGATAGGAAGTGAGAAAGATCTTCGTTTAACTTCTGCCTCGGGTTCTTACTAATTTGGTGACCATAAACAACTAACTTATTTGAAGCCTATTTTTCTTATTTCTGAAATGGGAATAATGGGAGTTATTGTATCTATTGCAAAAGTAAATTGTGTTTCTCAAATGATATCATGTACATATGACCTTGAAATATTATATAATTGTCAGCTACCATTAATTCAATAGGCAACAGGATGTATTGCAGAGATGTCAAAGGCATCAAGGTTGCACAGTGGATTGAATACAGGGTCTGGAGTCAGGAAGACTCATGTTCCTGAGTTCAGATAGCATTCTTACTAAATTTCTGGTTTGTTTTTCCTTCACATAAGTAAGATCTGATTCAGAGACCTTCCATTCTCATGCTCCTCACTTGAATTTATAAGTTGAGACATTTGGGCATAAAAGACATACCACTTATTTCTAATCTAGTTTGGGAGATGAAAAGAAAAACAAACACACAAAAAAGCAATTGTGTACAAGTACAGAAAAGGAGATAAAATGGAGTGGTATAGACCATAAGTGTGTAGCAGCCCCTCTAGATGGGTGCTATAACTACACCCTGCTTCTCATTTAATCCAAAATGGTTTACATTTAATACAAATGGTTTATAAACCATTACAAACAGTTTAATCCAAATGGAAAAGCTAAAGGAGGCAAAAAAGATTTCATGAAGATGAGTCGTAAAAAAAAGCCATGGAAAATAAGTAAAATTTAGAATCTTAGGGTTGAAAGAGACAGATATATAATGATATTGCTAATTTGAACTGTCTTTTAGTTCTATCCCAGTTAGAAATAAAATAGGTGATGAAAGAAATAAAAGAAATGGCTCAATGAATAAACTGAGTAAGCAGCCTTCAATATCTGAGTCTCAATGTTCTCATCTATAAAATTGAGAGAATAGTACTTCTACTGTACAGTTTTTGTTATTTTTAAAGGCAACAGGATGGAATAGCTAGTAAATGTTAAAGGTCATGTTTGAACTCAAATTCTCCTGATTATAGAGCTGATAGACCCATCCACTGTTCTACCTTGCTGATCTTCTACTATATGTTTGTGAGGAAATAAATGTGAAATAAATGAATTATTATATCATTTTTTTCCCTTTTCACTTAATTTTAAGAGAATTTTAAATCTTTGGGAACACAGATAGGGCAAAGGTACTTGAGTATGTTGGTGTAAATGCTTTCATTCTTTTAGACATGGGATGCAGGTGGTGGGAGTAGGCATGACTAGGAAAGTCAATATTTCAGAAAATAAAAATTATCACAACCAGTTTTTAAGGCTTCTCTCTAAGTTAAAGGCCTAGTTTGTGGGTCTGGAGAATGGGGAATAAGGTAGTTCAGGGTCTGGAAAATCAAGATGTATTATTCTCTTTTTTTTTCACAGTGGTGAAGGACTATAAGAATGGATCATTGCATATGCAGTCCAACTTTTTCAACATGTTTATTAGTGTAGCTGACTTTTTTTTACTTTAATCTTGAGTATTTTTTGTTATGAGGTAGAATAAAAGTGGGTGATGCTTTGGGAACTGTAGGGGACATTAAAACAAAAGATAATAAACTTTATTTGCCAAGGAAAAATGTTGTAAGCAGGTAGAGCTGGAGGAGTGGGGGGAGGAAAGGAGATCAGGGTCAACCAAAGACAATAAGGGTGGGAAAAAAAAACTCTATTTTAATCCCAGGTTTTATGTCCTGGTCTATCTTGACTGTTACTTTTCCTTTTATCAACAGTTTCTATTAAAAACACGGAGAGCTATCTCATCAATTGTCCTCTCCCTCACTGGCCACACACAAATGTACCCACACACATTGACTATCACCAACACCCTTCTAAAATTGAAAAGGTCAAGACACAATTCCTGTCTTAGTTACTCTATGTGTACAGAGTTATTTTTAGGTAAGAAAGTTTCCTTCCTTCTCTGAATCAGGGTCACACTATCCAATGAGCCCCTGAACTGAGCTAAAGGAACAAAAACATCCTTCCTCTTGTCACATTTTCTAATCAAAGAGGCCCTTGTCACTGGTTTCCAAATGCCACTTTTCTATTTTGCCCCTCTCTCATCAACAACACCCATTCCACATGATTCTTATGAGATGTTGGACCTGTAAGAGTTCTTAGAAATGATCTAGTCCAAACTTATCATTTTATGGATGTGGAATTGAGATCAGAAGGCAAATGTCAAAAAAAAATCAGTTGAAGGAATTGGGAGTAATTAATTTAGTGATGAGGAAACTAGCAGGTGAAAATTATTGCTTTTCTGGTATAACACTGAGAGGCAACTCTTTCTGGAATTCATATGAGTTAGAGTACCCACCTCTTTCTACTCTATTATGTAGCCATGTAGTTGATCACTAGGGAGCCTGACTCCTCCTCAGATGTCTGGGTTTTACCTAAACCAGAAGGGTCAAACATGCAGACCACAGGCCACAAGAGACTCATCACATTCCCCAATGCAGCCCAAATTAGACTAAAATGTTATTTGGAAATAAAAATACAATAAAACATAGATAATTACACTCATGTTCACTCATGTACATAGAGTAACCAAGTTTATTCCTCCCGTCCCAGATATTCTAGTGATGATTCTAATTTGGCTCTAGTCAAGGGTTTCCACTAAAAAAAAGGGAATGAAAAATATTTTTATTGCATAAACATACTTTATATATCAATTGATGTATGGTACACAATATACATACAAAAATTGGGCATAGGACAAGTAGTTTTGTATATTCCTAAACAGAGAAAGGAATGCAAAGCATAAAAGGATCACAGTGTTCTTTAACAGAATTATTTAAACAGAATTCACAAATTCTGGTTATACCATGCTTTGAGGCAAGCAGCAAGCCATGAAACAAGACATGAAACAACTTGGAAATTTTTCTAATTAGCTACTTACATTTCACTATTGTCCTAAGCATCATCCAATTAAATATCCATTCTTGATTTTCTTTCTGATACCAACTTTTCCCGTTAGGACCAGACCATTCCTGTCAATGCTAAGACATTGCTAGCAGTTTTGAATTACTCAAAACAAGTTCTTCTCCTTGCTATCAGCCTCTGATGCATGGGGGGAAGGTGGGGTGCGGAATCTTGAGGGCAGAGACTAACTCAGAATAGCCCCCTAGTAATGTTGGAATAATTGGAACACAATGAAACACTCATATATCATTCAGTAGATATCAAAAGGAAATTTACTTAGCCATAGTAAAAAAAAAAAGGGATATTTTTAAAAAATTTTATTAAAAGGCAGCAGTCACTTAACCCCAATTGCCTCAGCAAAACAAAAACAGATTATTAAAACTTTTTTATTTACAAAACATATGCATGGGTAATTTTTCAACATTGATTTTTGCAAAGGCTTCTGTTCCAAATTATCCTCTCCTTCCCCCCATCCCCTCCCCTAGATGGCAGGTAGTCTATACATGTTAATATTTATGTTAAATCCAATATATGTATACATATTTATACAGTTATTTTGCTGCCCAAGAAAAATTGGATCAAGAAGGGAAAAAAACTGGGAAAGAAATAAAAATCTAAATCATTTCATTGTTGAAGAGAACCACGTCCATCAGAATTGATCATCCTATAATATTGCTGTTGCCATATATAATGATATTCTGGTTCTGCTCACTTCACTCAGCATCAGTTCGTGTAAGTCTCTCCAGGCCTCTCTGAAATCATCCTGCTGGTCATTTCTTACAGAACAATAATATTCTATAACATTCATATACCATAACTTATTCAATCATTCTCCAATTCTCTAATGGGCATCCATTCAATTTTCAGTTTCTTGCCACTACAAAAAAGAAGGCTATTTAACAAAGATAGACATGAGGACATTCAAATTGATTCAGCTGAGAGAAACTCAACTGAATTTGTCTTCATTTTCCACCAGCCAAGCATCAGAGAGCACCAGGAATTCTTCATGACTTTTTATAGGAAACCAGGAAGCAATGTCAATAGCCTGAATTTTTATTCTCTAGAATCAACAAAGATTCAAGGATAATCACTATATCTTTTAAGGAAAAATTAACCTAACTTTCAGGGGTGAAGAATTTGGATATTGCTCCCACTCTGAGGACCATGCTGAACTTCTCAGCTTTCTTTGCTGAATCCACGTCAAGCCCCTTAACCATGGGTGTTCTTTATGACACCATCTGAAGTTTTTTTATCCTTCTATATTATTTCACTTGATGATTGAATCAACTCTTACAATTTCAATTATCATTTCTTTATAGATGACGTTAGATCTATTTGTCTAGCCCTAAGCTCTCTCCTGACCTCCAGTCTTATGTATCCAGCATATCTATCATGATCTGGATGTCTCATAGACATGTATAAAACTTATAATCTTTCCCTCAAAAAGTCTCCCCTCTTCCTAACTTCCCTATTACTGTGAAGGGTGTCAGTATACTTCCCAGTAACCCCAACTCACAATTTAAATGTCATTCCTGATTCTTCCTTCATTCTCTCTCACCCTGTCTTCATATTCAATCGGTTGCCAAGTGCTGTTGACTTTACCTTCACAACATCTCTAACATATGTCTCCCCTTTCCACCTCTGACATTGCCACAATTTTAGCACAGACCTTCACCTCATACCTTGACTATTACATTAGCCTACTTATTTGTCTCATGTCAAGTCTTTCTCCATACTAGTTCATCCTCTACTAAATTGTCAAGCTTGTTTTTCCTTAAAGAGCAGGCCTAACTATAATATTCTGCTCCAATTAATAAATCCCAATGGCTCCACATCACCTCCAATATCAAATATATACTGCTCTGTTTAATATTTAAAGCCCTTCAGCACCAGTCCCCTTCTTACCTTTCTAGTTTTCTTGCACTTTACTTCATTCATGTACTCTATGATCCAGCGACACGAGCCAAGGGTTCCTCTCACAAGAAAATCTATTTCTTTACTCCATGAATTTTTGCTGGCTGTCCTCCAAACTTGGAAATTTCTTCTTTCTCATCTGTACTCCTAACTTCCATTCAAGTGTCAGGTTAAAAATCCACCTTCTACAAGAAACCTTTTCCAATGTCTCTGAATATTGGTGCCTCTTCTCTGTTAATTATCTCCAACTTATCATAAAAAATTTTTGTTTGCAAATCAGTGTTTACCTGGTTTCATATGAGTTTTTTGAGGGAAGATTGTCTTTTGCCTTTCTTTGCATCACCTATATTCAGCTGTGGTTATCGCATAGAAGGTACTTAATAAATGCTTGTTGACTAACTGATTATTTTACACCCCATGTTCTGCTACTAAATCATCACACAATTTTGAAAATAGCCTTCATTTTAATCTTTGACTTTTATGTCTCATTCCTAAAATATATAAAGAACTGTGTCAAATTTATAAGAAAAGAAGTCATTCCTCAATTGATAAATGGTCAAAGGATATGAACAGACAATTTTCAGAAGATGAAATAAAAGCCATCTATAGTCGTGTGAAAAAAATGTTCTAAATCACTATTGATTAGAGAAATGCATATTAAAACAACTCTGAGATACAACCTCACACTTCTCAGATTGGCTAAGATGGAAGGAAAAGATAATGATAAATATTGAAGGGGATGTAGGAAAACTGGGACATTAATGCATTGTTGGTAGAGTCATGAAATGATCCAACCATTCTGGAGAGCAATTTGGAATTATGCCTAAATGGCTATAAAAATGTGCATACCCTGTGACCCAGTAGTACCACTATTGGGCCTATATCCCAAGGAAATCATAAAGGAGGGAAAAGATACTACATGTGCAAAAATGTAGCAGTTCTTTTTGTAGTAGTAAAGAATTGGAAAATGAATAGATGTCCATTAATTAGGGAATGGCTAAATAAATTATGGTATATGAAAGTAATGGAATATTTAAAAATTATGAACAAATTGTTTTTAGAAAGACCTGGAAAGATTCACATGAACTGATGCTGAGCAAAACAAATAGAACCAGTAATACATTGTACACAGTAACAGCATGATTGTGTGATAATCAACTATGAAAGACTTTGTTCTTCTCAATGCTTGTGATCCAAGGCAATACAACAAACTTTGGATAGAAAATCTCATCTGCATCCAGAAAAAGAACTATGGACATTGAATGTAAATCAACACATGCTATGTTAACATTTTTTTTCTGTTTTACTTTTCTTTTTCATGGTTTTTCTCTTTTGTTCTGACTTTTCTCTTCCAGCATGATTCACAAAGCAAAGTATATTTTTAAAAGTTAATATACATGTATAACCAGAAAAAAAATAAAACAGTTAAACAATAAAAATATTTGTCTTTTATAAGTTTAAATGTTGTAATTACATAAAGCATAATTGTTTAAATACAGTTATATTCAGATGCAGAATTTAAAGGTAAAATAATCAACTTATGATATTATAAATGTGATTTTTTTCATACTTTTGTTTATTGAAAGCATCTAATTTTCTCAGGAATGATTCTGTTTTGCTAATGTAGTTTATATATGCACTGGTCATATGTTAGCTAATTCAGTTCATTAAATTTCATAGTTCCTATAGCTAAAGTATTCATACAACGCTCATAAAATGATATTTCCTGTCAATAGCAGTACTTGTGAATCTCATGATGAATATTGTGGATTGTATTTTCTGAATTTGGAAATTTTACATTGTTTTTGTATTTCTGCTTATCAAATGATCCCTATTGAGATACTTTTTTTTTGCTTGCACCACTTTCAATTTCTCTTCAAATCAATTATATATGTAGCCACCATAAAGGAATATTTCACTTAAAAATAGAGACAATAAAATAAATTTAAGACAAAGGAAATGGCCTTGTGATTTTAGAGGAATTGAAGCTTTTTTATGCAGAAATTCCCTTTACCAATAGAAGTTTGCACATTCTCTACAATTTACAATCGTAGAGAACTGCTTACAGCATTAGGAAATTATCCAGCTCCACCCTGATTATATCTGTGTCAGACACTATAGGATTCAGAAGTGGATGAAGTCACAGTTAACAATTAATTTTAGAATTCATCTAGCCTAATTCCTTTATATAAAAGAAAAACTAGAAACCATAAAGTTCAATGAGATGCCCCAAATCACCTAACTGGTAAGAAGAAAAAGATATTTAAAATCAAATCTCCTCATTCAGATTTAGTGTTCATTGCACTATACCAGGTTTCCAAACTGAAAGACTAAAGGGAGGAGGGGAAGAGGGTATGAGACAGAAAGTAATAGCCAAAATTATTTGATTTCATTTTAGTCCAGTTTGTTTGGAAGGAAACAAAATTCAAACTCAAGTAAACAGAAATTAAACTAACAATGAATTCAATCCAATTGAATTCAGTTCAGTAATCATTTAACACAATATGAGCAAAGTAAAATCTGATTTGACACACGTGAAATCTCAATGAATGTCTTGTGAACCTGTCATTGTCGATCACTGTTAAACTTGAAGTAGAGATGAAATGTGTCAATATGCTGCTTGCTGTATGCATCACAAAGTAAAATATGTACTCAACTGTTGATAGAGGACATTTCCTTACTTAGAAGTTTCTACAATGATAACAGTTGCCTTATTGGTGAGATCAAAGGAAACTGCATACCATCACTATCTTCCTGCCTTAATTTTTCTCAATGATATTGCTTTAAATATTTGTTGTTCTCTTTGCATTGGTTTCAATATGTTGTTATTGGAGGGGAAAGGATGGGAGGTATTCAGGATTAAGTGGCTAGCACAGGGTCACACAATCAATAAGTGTCTGAGACTGTATGTGAACTCAGGTCTTTCTGACTCTAGGACTGATGTGCTATCCATGGTCCCTCCCACCTAGCTTTCCCTGTTTTTGTTTTTGTTTTTTAGTTTGTTTTGCTTTTTGGTTTTTGTGGAGGGGGGAAGATATTTTTTTTTTAATTGTGTGTTTAAAAAAAATTTTTTTTTAAATGGTGAATTGTCTAATTTTATGAACTGGCATTTAGATTGAAAGAGCAAATCTTGTCCATGAAATGAAGGGTCAACAAGAACAGAAGTGAAAAAAATTTCTTGTTTTTTGGAATTTGGGGAATACATTCCAGATCATATCACATAGACTCTTGAGTTTAGGAAGCATCTGTTCTTTAGCAGGTACAGCAGAGAGCAATGCAGGACTGAGAAAGGGGAAGCCTGTTACTCAGGGTAACAAGAGTTCCATCTGGAGGCCAAATGATGTACTACACCCACCTCACCTGGCTAAGTCATCAATGGCAACACAACAGTCTGTTTCTTTTTATAATGTCAGAAATCGATACAATCAGAAATCAGGAGAATGGGCCAGAATAAATACTTTTCCACATATATCTCTAGTATGTTCACCATCCATACCATCCATTATATTTGCAAATGGCATCTATGTTATTTATTTAAGTAGGAATTATGTACAAATGTCCTTGTAGGATAGATATTGGAAAGAAACAACTGACTTTACAAAATCCCTAAATGTTTTTGGCCTAGGCATAACTAGGGGAGCAGAGTATATATGCATTTGGGACATATACTGGGATGTAGCCTACAGTTCTACCTCGAACTCTTCCTGTGACAATGGACAATTACCCTCCCCCTTCCTGCCTCAGTTCTTCATTTCTAAATCTAAAAAGAATAATCCACCATTTTTCATCTCCTTCTTCCTGCTTCCCAACCTTCTCCCAGTTCCTTCAAGGAGATATTGTGGTATCTGGTTCTAGAGCTACATGATCTGGGTTCAAAACCCAGAACTTTCACTTAAAACCTATATGCTCTGACTTTAAGCAAGTCTAATTAACTTCTCTGTCTGATTTCCTCATTTGTAAAATGAAGGGATTGAATTGGATAGCCTATAATGTCTTTCCCAACTTTATATTTATGTTCCTAGGGAAAGAACAAATGATTAGAGTCAGAGGACCTGAATTCAAATTCTGATTCTGATATTTCTAGCTAAGTGACTTTAAACAAATAATTTCACTTACCTGGGCCTTCATGTTCTCATCTGTAAAGGTAGGCAATTGAACTATATAGCTTCTGAGGTTATCTATGGTACTTGCTCTATAATCCCAATAAATAGTCTATGGTCATGAAGAAAGAAAGAAATGTACCTTCCATGTGTCTCTTTGACAGTGAGTTAGAAGCAATACTATAGTGAAGGAGAAAGAAGAAAAGACATTATAGGGAGAAGTTTAATCTATTTACTATAAATTAATGTGTTTGTTTCTCCTTTTTTAATTATCTTAAACAGCAAAAGATTTTTCTGACTCCAAACTTTCCATGAAAGTAAAAGCCCATCTTTAGAATACTACATTTTGCCAGTTTTACTGTATAGCAGCCAAACAGAACTCCACTACTTCTGAAAAAAATAAAGGTGTGCAGTACAGTACAACAGAATTTAATATATAGATAATGAGGAACTCCAAAAAAAAAAAAAAAAAAAGAGGAATAAAGTATGTCATGAGGGAATTATATGTTTTCCAGGAAGAGAACATGGATTGGTCCTCCACTGATGGGAAAATGAAGAAGAATTACAGCATGTTGAATGGATTTGCCTATGGTGAGCTCTTGAGTGACCATGGACAAAAATCACATTGTATGGTTTATGATCTGTGTGGATGTAGGGAATTCCCCAATCAGTGAGATCTCAGATCAGTTTGAATGTTTGAGTCTTTAATTATCACCACAGAGGTATTAAGTGGCAGAGCTACTGAAATCATAATCCATGAGTCTAATCTAAAAATAAAAATAAAAGCAAAATTGTAAATCTTAAATGATATATAAAACATATACACAGTTAATAAAAAACAAAATGTTATATATAAAACAAAATAAACAGTGAGTCAGCTATCAGTTAGCAAGTGTTAGAGTTATTCTTAATTATCACAGGATCATAGTCTTTAGAGCTACAAAGACCTGAAAAATCATCTATTTTAATACCTTTCTTTTATATTAGAGGCTGACTCTCAGAAAAGTGAAATATTTTGCCCAAGGTCAGGAAAATAGTGAGTAGGGGAACCAAGATTTCCAAAGGAGTAGTCACTGACACTCCCTCCTTGTCAAAAGACAGACTTTGAAAAATAGATTCCTAGAGACTGTAAGAGAGGTCTAGTTTTCCTTCATTGGCATCGGGGTACCAGATGTACTAAAAAGTATAAGGATGAGAAAAATCAGAAGTCCATTCAGCGTCAGACAACCAGCTCCTTTTGGCTAATGAGAACTTCGTGACTCATGAGATAGAGCAGTTCATTCTCCCCCACCTAATGCAGGGGCGCGAATGTTCCCACTTTAACATCCTTATGCTTATATTGCTGTGGCCAACCTCTTGGTGAGCCTCTGAGTGCCCTGATGACAGATAAGGAGACGGGCACAGGTCTGAACTTGAAGCATTTCCAGCTTCATAAGAGCTGCCCAAAATTTAGTTCTGTTGTCACAACATTTGGGATCCAGCATCACTTTGATGTCATGCTAAGCTGAAAAAAAAAAGAGGATTGGAGGACTAAAATACAAGGGCCAAAAAAACACTGCTGTTAGGCACAAAGCTTTGTAATATGACAGGTAGCCAGAAGGTGGTGCCAAGAGCATATGTTTCAATTGCAACATTCTAGGGGGAATTTCCCCCCTTCAGATAGGTTTTTTTTTTCTTTCTTTGTTTTTTGTTTAGTATTTTATTTTTCCTCAAGTACAGATAAAAATAATTTCAGCATTCGTTTTTAAAACTTTGAGTTCTAAATTCTATCCCTTCCAAACTCCATTACTGAGAAAGCAAGCAGTTCAATATAGATCACACATGTGGAGTCATGCAAAACATATTTCCATATTAGTCATGATGTGAAAGAAAACATTGGCAAAAAAACTCAAGGAAAATTAAATTTTAAAAAATACGCTTCAATCTGTATTCAGATGCCATCATTTCTTTTTTCTGGGTATGGGTAGCATTTTTCATCTAAATCATTCACAACTAATCATTTTACATACTTTGTAAAGTATGTATACTTTAAACACAATCACTTTGTAATAGCTTCTATAATTCTTTCCATGTTTTTCTGAGAACATTCCTCTCATCTTTCCAAGTTTTTCTGAGTGTCCTGCCCATCATTTCTTCTAGGACAACAATACTCCATCACAATCATGCATCACAACTTGTTTAACCATTCCTTAATTGATGATTATCCCCTCAGTTTCCAATTCTTTGCCTCCAGAAAAGAGTTGTTATAAATATTTTTGTGCATAGAAGTCCTTTTCTTTTTATTTTTTATCTCTTTTGGGATACAGATTTGATACTAGTATTGCTAGGTCAAAGGGTATGCACAGTTTTATAGCTCTTTAGGCATAGTTCCAAATTGCTCTACAGAATGATTGAACCAGGTCACAACTCCATCAAAAATACATTACTATCTCATTTTTCCCACATCCCCTCCAGTATTTGTCATTTTCCTTTTCTGTCCTATTAGACAGTTTAGTAGATATGAAGTAGTATCTCTAAATTGTTTTAATTTGCATTTCTCCAATCAATAGTGAGTTAGAACATTTTTATATGGCTATAGATAGTTTTGATTACTTCATAATCTGATAACTGTTCATATATTTTGATTATTTATCAATTGGGAAATGGATCTTATTTTTATAAATTTTACTCAGTTCTCTATATATTTGAGTAATGAAGTCTTCATCAAAGAAATTTGTTTCTAAATTCTTTTCACAGTTAAAATTTTTAACTATATTTCTCTCCATCATATTTTCCTCTCTATTCTCTTCTCTATCTCCTTTCATTCTGTCCCTCCTCAAAAGTGACTTTTTTCCCAATTACCACCTCCCCCTATCTGCCCTCCCTTCTTTCACCACATCATTATTTTATACCCTTTCGCTACTACTTCTTGTAGGATAAGACAAATTTCTATATCTAGTTGTATGTATATGTTATTCCCTCTTCAAGCCAATTCTGATGAAAGTAAGGTTCATTTACTCCCCCACCTTCCTCATTTCCTCTTCCATTGTAAAAGCTTTATCTTGCTTGTTTCATGTGAGATAATTTGGCCCATTCTAGCTTTCTCTTTTCCATTCTCTCCATGCATTCCTCTCTTACCTCTTAATTTTTTAATATCATCCCTTCATATTCAACTCACACTTGTGCTCTCTCTATATATTTTTCTAACTGCCTTAGTTAAAAGAGAGTTCTTATGAGTTACAAGTATAATTATTCCTTGTAGGAAAGTAAAGGATCTAACCTTATTAAATTCCTTATGGCTTCAATGTCCTGTTTAATTATTTATGTTTCTCTTTAGAAGTGACATTTAAGGCTTGTATTTGGAAATCAAATTTTCTATTCAGCTCTGGTTTTTTGAGCAAGAATGCTTAAAATTCTTTTACTTCATTGAATATCTATTTTCCCCCCTGAATGATTATACTCGATTTTTTTCTGAGTAGATAATTCTTTATTGTAATTCCAGATCCTTTGCCCTACAGAATATCATATTCTAAGACCTCTGATCCTTTAATGTAGAAGCTGCTAAATCTTGTGCTATCCTTACTGACACTCCACTGTACTAGAAATGTTTCTTTCTGGCTTCTAGCAACATTTTCTCTTTGACTGGAATGTTCTGCAATTTGACTTCAATATTCTTGGAAATTTTCATTTGGGGATATGTTTCGGGAGATAACTAGTGGATTCTTACCATTTTGATTTTACTTTCTGGTTCTAGAGTATCAAGGCAGTTTTCCTTGGTAATTTCTTTAAAATAATGCCTAGGCTCTTTTTTGATCATGATTTGATAGTTCAGTAATTTTTAAATTATCTCTCCTAGATCCATTCCAGATCAGTTGTTTTTCCAGTGAGATATGTCACATTGTCTCCTATTTTTCATTCTTTTGATTTTGTTTTATTGTTTCTTGATTTTATAAAGTCATTAGTTTCCATTTATTCAATCTACTTTTTAAGGAGTTTTTTCATCAGTGAATTTTTGTGCCCCTTTTTTTCTATTTAGCTAATTTTGCTTTTAAAAGTATCTTTCTCTTAATTGGTTTTTTGTACTATCTTTACCATTTGTCATAGTCTATTTTTAAGGTATTATTGTCAAGCTATTGATTCATTTTTCATGATTTTCTTGCATTCCTCTTATTTCTCTTTCCAATTTTTCCTCATTTCTCTTATTCATTTTTCAAAATCTTTCTTGAGCTCTTCCATAGCTGAGACCAATTCTTATTTTTCTTGAAGACTTTAGACACAGGAGCTTTGACTTTGTTACCTTCTTTTGAGTGTGTTTTGATCTTCCTTGTCACCACAGAAACTTTCTATGGTAAGATTTTTTTCTGTTGTTTGTTCATGTTTCCAGTCTATTCCTTTACTTTTAACTCTTTGTTAAAGTAGAGCTCTGCTTCCAAGGTGGAGGCACTGCCTCAACCTCCAGAAGTTTCAAATGCTTGTTTTCAGAGATTCTTTTAGGATTATAAGTCTTCGGTTCTTCCAAGGTGATATGTTCTAAGGAGAGAGATTTATTACTCTTCTGATCTGGTCTGTGGGTGAATACAAACACTCTTTTGCCCTGGAACTGTGACTCCACTCTAGCTCCACTGCAGAAGCAAGCTCTGCTGTGCTTGTAGTCCACTCCCTGAGAGTGCTACTGCAACCCAAATCTGAGTATAAGCAAAGCAAAAGAGTCCTAATTTAGTATTAGCAAAGAAACCTTTGTAATCTCCTGACTGATTCAGTTGTTTGAGCCCCTCCCCACCCTGTGCCATGTGTGGGCTGGGAGCTCCAGAAGCCTCCACTGTCACTGCTGATTTAGTGACTCTCAAGACCAGTTCTTACTTTTCTGGGCTCAGAGCTGTGCTAGTACAGCCTGAACTGCACTGTGCTCAAAATTCTCACCCCAGTGCAACAAACCTTTTCTGCCAAACTTTTAAGTTATCTTTCAATGGAAAATTATTTCACTTTGTCCCTTTGTATATTCTGCCACTCCAGGATTTGTTTTATGGCATTATTTAAAGGTGTTCAAAGAGATTTGTGGAAAAGTTCAAGTGTGTCACTGCCTTTTCTCTGCCATCTTGACAATACGGAGTGAGAGTGGAGGGAATTTTCAACTGTCATTCTCTTTCAAAATTTTCCTAACAACCAGAAGGATGTTTTACAAGTAAAGCTGGGACATGCTGACTTTTCACCACTGGAAAAGCAAGGGAAGATGATTAGGTAGGACAGAAAATTTCTATTCATGGAAAGAATCATAGATTCACAGAAGCAAATACATTTTTGCAAATGCTGTCCCTCCTACTGTGAACAGTACACTCCTTCCTCACTTCTGCTCTTAGCATTCCTAATTTCAAACTCCCTGCCTCTCCAAATCCACCCACCTCCAAGGGAATATATTTTTTTTTCTTTGTGAAAATGCCTTTGATTGCTTTAAGTATATTTGATATTTTGTTATTTGTGTATATTTACTCCTTCAACTCCTCAGTATGTGTAAACTCCTTGAGGGTAGGGACAGTAACTTTGTTTCCCAGATCAAGAATATTACTTAATGTTTGCTAAATTGAATTGAGTCTCAGAGGTGGAAGGGATATCAGAAACTATCTAACATAGCTTCAATCTAAAGAATTACCACTATTATGCCATCAGCAAGTATTCCTCTAGTCTTTCATGAAAGATTTTAGCCAAAAGACAGCTGCTATCTCACATAGAAGCCCGTTTGTTTCACTTTGAGATAACTCTAATTGCTGGAGGTTGGTTCTGGTTTTTTCCTCCTTTACATTATAGAAAAATTTGCCTCTCTGCAATTTCCAATTCAAATTCCTTGCTCTGCCCTCTGGGGACAAGCAAAATAAATTTAATCACTCTTCCACATGACACCATTTCAAATTCTTGAAGACAGCTATCACCCTCCCTCCTCTATCCTTCCACTCTTCCAAACATTCACTAAGCTAAATTTCCTCAGTTCCTTCAAGTGGTGCTTGCTGAAGTCTCCAGTAAGTATCTGTCCCATGATCTCACTCCATATGAGACTCTCTAACTTGTCAGTATGATTCCTGAAATATATAGTGCCTAGATCTGAGAACAATGTTTCAGATTTGGTCTGACCAGAAAAAAACATTGACTCTATCCTTCACTTTTCTGATACAGAAAACTATATACATTTTTTTGTAAATAAGACTGCATTTTGAAGGGGGGGGTACCTTATTATATTGTTAAACTCACATCAAATTTAAAGCCCACTAAAACACCCACTTGTTTTCCAGATTATTCCACACATGATTTTCTCTTTTTGTGAATGTATCTCCTCTAGTGACATGACAAGGGACAGGATTTGGGTCAGACAACATGGGTTCAAATATCTATGACTGTAGAAATTATTTATCTTTTCTAGGTCTCCATTTATCCATATTACCCATTTAATAATAGAAACATTTAATTATATGACCTCTAAGGTCCCTTTTCTTAAATCTATGATTTTATTGGAAGATGATGTTTTTTAACACAACTTCAAGTAATAAGACGAGTCACATTCTGTTAAATTTAATCTTAATGGATTTGGGCCAATTTTTTATCCTGTTGAGATTTTTTTTGGATACTTATTCTATTCCCCAAGATGTTAGCTATCTCTTTCTCTCTAGGTCATCTATAAATTTAATAAAGATGCCATCTGTGCCTTCATTGATAAAAATGTTAAATAGCACAGGACCAAGGGAATTCTCTGGGTACTGCACTAGAGAATTCCCTCCAAAATGACATTGTCCCACTAAAGGGTTCAGTCATTCTTCCAGTCATAATGCTACCAAGCTATATATATATATTTTAGTCCTTATGCCTTGATTTTGTTCAAAAACATAACATGTGTCTTTGACAAAGAAAGTAGCCATGATGTAGGAAGAAGAAAAGGTCTGAGAAGTTCAAGGGAGATAAAATCCAAGGAAGAAATCAGCAAGAAAAGTGATGGCCTCAGATGCTAATACAAGTTCAAATAAAATATCATAACAAGAAAGCTGTTAGATATCTTAATTGCAAGGAGACAAATTTGACTTTAAGATATTACTGATATGTTGTGGTTTGGGACCCATGACTGAAATATCGCTCTAGAAGACCATACCTTTTAAAAATGTAACAGGTGAGGATATCAAAGTATACACCTGAACAGAAAATTGAAATACATGGAGAGGTTGCAAAACAAACCATAAGCCCAGAACAGAGGTGCATTAGAGTAGTACTGGGAAATTTACACAATCCAAATATTTGTTGCTCTCCCACTAGACATAATGCTTTGCAATTAACAATTTTTTTGCCTACCTTAATCATTATCTTTCAAAAAAATAGAGGCAGTAACAAGAGAATATCCTAGACCAGATTTGATTCTCACCAACAAGAAGGAATTGATTGTTGGGGTAGAAATTATAAAAACATATAGAGCATGTTAGGAGAAGGTGGTGACCATTTCATTTTAGAATTTGTGCTGGAAAAGGAGGGGAAAGCTGGAAATTGTCTGAAATACAGCTGTCATTTTGGAAAATCAGATTTTAAAAGATCTACCTTTCAGAAAAGATAGATAGGATCCAAAAGACTAGAATTTTACAAGTGGTCAGCTTAAGAGACAGAGAGACAGAGACACACAGAGGAAAACATAAAGAGACAGACAGACAGAGACAGAGACAGACAAAGAGAGAGACAGAGACTTAAGTCAGGAAATCATGCACTGTAATACCATCTCAGATACCTACTATCACTCACTTTATCTGGACCTCAGTTTTCTCACTTATTAAAAAAAAAAAAAAAGAAAGAAAGACAGAAAATGTTGAATCCAAATACCTTCAAGATTTATTCTACCTCAAAAATCTATCATCCTATGATCAAATTCTGAAGAGAAAAATAAGTAATTGTTGTGAGATAGATAAAAAGGGAGAGGTGTCCAAAGAGACCAGTGTTAATATATAGAGAATTTCACAATTCTCTAATTCTATGGTTTTCAAACAATTCATTCAAACAGTCTGAAGAATATTCTGTTACAGAAAACAAAAGCAAAATAAAAGATATGAAATAATTATGCCATCTCATTATTATCATAATCCTTATCCAGACTGAGCAATAGTTCCATATCTTCATTGATCTTATCCCTAACACTTCTCACAAAGTCCTTTCTGTTGTCTCTTGCATTTATAAACAGAATCAGTTCATCTTTGTGAGGTTAGTGGCAGTACAAAGAGTTGTGGGAACCCCTCTTTGGTTGACACAGTTCCAGTGTGAAAGAATTCACATTCCCAAAATATTAAACTGGCAAAAGGAAGTTTATTGGCACTGAGAAGTCAACTTTTGCTAGGAGATATTCTCCTTAAACTACTTCCTGCACCTCATCAAAAAATTCTTTTATTTAACTTGAGAAATTTAATTTATATGCTATCTCAGTATTAATTTTTTTTTCGCAAAAAAAGCTTATTGCAAAATATTTATGTATTCTTCAGTGGCAAGGTGCTGACAGAGAGAAAAAGGTCCTAGCAGAGAAATCCTGGCAGAGAAATAAAGAGGGGTTAATGCTGAGAACAGAATGTTTTCTCAGTAGGCAGGGATCTTGGTAGAAAGTTGTGGCAAAGGGATGGAGGACCCTTGGCATGGTATGATTCATACTTTAGGCCTCTCCAAAGAAATGAGCCCCAAAATTGCCCTTTAAATAGGAAATCTGAGACTGAAGTTTCAATTGAATGCAATGTTGTCACTGCTCCCAGGCCTAGATTTCCAATTGAATAAGACCACTTATATAAGTCCAATCTAAGAATCTTTGGAAGGAATTCTCTAGTGGAGTACCCAAAGAATTTCCTAGGTCCTATGCTATTTAACATTTTTATCAATGAAGATCTAAGAATAAGTTTGATCTAAGTAGGAGTGGTCCTGGACTAATTTTCAGCTCAATAGAGGTATCAGGTCCAGCTCTCCAGCTAAATGAGAGCACTTAAATTTAACCTAAGTAAGGAGTGATACTGGGCTAATCTTAATGAAACCACTTAACTTCCCCGAAGAATGGATCTCTGTCAGAGGAGAGCTTTTCAAGAGTTCAAGGAGGGTTCCCTGCCCCAAAGTCAGGACAGTTTTAGGGTTCCCTCCATCACATTACAAACTCAAGGTCTATTTCATCATCCAAAAACTATTCTCATAGGACTAGTCCTCCTTTCCATCTCTCATACAGGTTGTTGTTGTTGTTGTTGTTGTTGTTAATCATAAACACATCACTTTTTTAGACAACTGCTTTATTTGTCTATCAAAATTATTTCTCCAGTATGTTTTTGGAATTTAATTCTTATTATCTTTCAATCCCTGATGGGCTAACTTCCCCTATAGAATTTAGTTCATTGTGTCCTACTTTTCTTTCTTTGAACTCTTTTTCTCCAAAATATGAAGGTATGAGTTGGATTTTTCTCTTCCTTTATATCACCAATTCAATATGAAATAGTTGTTCTCCCCTAAAATTCTTATTGTTTTTACATTAGTAACCAGTTCCTTTTAATTGATCAGAAAAAGGTCTCGAATAGAATCCTTTTGTTTTTTTCCACTCTATTTTCAAGAATGAACATGACTGTACATGGTACATTCAAAAAAGAACTTTTAAATTCAGTTATTTCTAGCAAACAGGCATTAAATACCTACTATAGGTAGAGGGGCAGAAAAGAGGTCACAATTCTTTTTAAGAAAAAAAAAGTACCTTAGGTAGCAAAATCAACTAATATGACAATATTAATAATAATAAAAACAATATTTAGTACTTCTATGTTATCACATTTTAAGGTTTGTAAAGTTCTTCATACGCATTATCTGATTTGATACATATTAATACAGCCCTACATATCTTTAGTGATGTTAAGGGAGGTCTGAATGTCTACAAATAATAGACATTGATGGCAATACTAAGATGCTAGAAGTATTAAGGGTCAGAAGAGTGGCTCAACACTTAGAATGAGGGTGGGACTTTAAGACAGACAAGCCTTGGGAACACCTTAGCATGACCCTGGTTCAGAATGTCCTGTACTGGCACCAGCCTGCTCAGAAAAGCTGTTCTAAAATTGGACTATCTTCCCTTGGGAAATCTGAGAATTTGAAACTCCTTCCCAACAGCCTGAGGAAGATAGGCTTCTTGGGAGGGGGTGGGGTAGAGCAGGAGAATAAGGAAACATAAGAGCTTTGTTACCTTCTGTAATGGATGAGTTTTTCCATAGGGCTTTGCTAAAAATTGTCTAGGATTCTAAGCAGCAGTGTCTCTCTGAGAAGTCAGTAGTTGAGTATGAGGATTCTTCCACTTGGTATCCAATGCTGTCTAATCTCCTAATGACATCATGCCTGGCTCTTATATTTTTTAAAATAATTTCAAAATTTATTCTTTCATTCAACAGATATTTCATAGGTGCTTTCAAGACCCCAGTAGGACTCAGTACAAAGGGATACAAGATAAACTTGTTGCCATCAAGGAAGCTGTGGAGAATTCAGGGAAAAAACAATGAACTTGGAATTGCAGAACCTAAATTCAAATCCTGATCAACTCTTCCCCCTCTCTGTGTCTATCTATGTAAGTTAGTTAGCCTCTTTTGAATTCTTTTTCACCATATCTAAAATCAGAAGGCTGAACCAGGCAGATTGGAAAGTCCTTTTCCATTCTGCATCCAAGATCCTGAGCTCACACAGTAACTAATTAGGTTTTCACATTTGCTAAACTGATTCATCTGTAAAATATTCCTGTGAAATAGAGGAAATTTTTCTCATTTTACAGATATTAGTGGTACAGAAAAGGCAGTTTGGTACAGTGGATGGAGAATTGACTTCCCAGTCAGAAAGTTCTGGATTCAAGTCTTATTTTTGACACATTCTCACTATTTGATCCCCACCCAAATCATTCAGTTTTTCATTATCTCAAACAACTTTCTAAGATCATAAATTACAACTGAAAGGATGGAATGTCTTCATTTGTAAGTTATCCTTAACAATGAAGTCACAGGTCCAACCCAGAAAAAAAATTTAAAAACAAAACATTTACATAGTGCTTAAAGTTTACAAAAATAATTCTATCATAACAACTTTGTGACTTAGGTAATGCAATCCCCATTTTACAGATGAGGAAACTGAAGTCTAAAGGTGTTCAAAATTTGTTTGATTCATCATTTGTTCAAAATCATGCATTTAGTATCAAAACCAGTATTTGAGATCTCCTAACTGCAAGTCCAACTCTCTTCCACTATACTACATTGCTTCTTCTAAGTGATGCCAGAAAGAGAAAATGATTGGGAAACTGAAAAATCATACTGTCTTTTACTACTATTTCCTTTATGCTCACTTTAGTTGGAAAAGATTTATAAAGAACATGATTCCCAGCTCTCCTTTTCTTTTACTGAAAATAGGACAAGAGGAAATGAGCTGAAATTGCAGTTTAAAGAATTGAATTTGGGGGGGAAATTATCTAAATTCAAACCTGTCAGTGTCAAGATACTTTTTCTTTTTCCCAAAAAGCTTCTAAAAGCACAAATCTTTTCCTTCAATGAATAGTGCAATTAATGGTAATAAATGAGATGATCTTGTAAAGTTCCTATTTCAGACTCTTGATCCTATAATAACATATCAAGGATGTGGTTGATATGGTGCAACGGTGCCTAGATAAACAGGGCTATTTTTCCTCTTACTTATCTCACCCTTTAAGGGTAGAGGTTATATCCTTCATTAGGGTATTGTTTTTTTTTTGCAGCCTCTACCTCATGGAGTGAATTACACTCTTTTAACCAGGTCCAAGAAAAAAGAAAGAAAAATGGTGAAGGCTCCACTTCAAATACCAGTCCAACTAGTAATAGCCCATCCCCCAGACATTGTTGACTATTTAGCTAGAGCAAGGGTTCTTTATCTTTGGGGAGTCATTAATGCCTTGGGCTATCTGGTGAAGTCTTCTCAGAATAATCTTTTTTAAATAATTGAAAAAAATGCTAAATTTTAGTAAGAGGTTAGTAAAAATAAAGATTTAATTTTATTTTCCTATCCAAGTTCACAGAGCTCTTGAAATTTAAATATGGACTTTCAAGGTCTGTGAATCCCAAGTAATAATACCTCTGGCATTGGGAGATCCAGGTTTTCATTTTCTTTTACTAAGTTTGTAAATTGTCAAAATAAACCAGTAAATCTCTCCTTTTTTTCCAACTCTGAGTCCCCACCCAGTCAGCGAGTTATTGGCAAAAATTAAATAAGCAAACAAAAAAATTTTTAATCTACTTATCTCTCTCACCAGCTTTTTCTTTATTGCTCTTTAGTAAATTTGAGCCAGAAGTCTATAAATTAGCAATGAAACCAATATCACAAATGCCATATTAAAAAACAAAGTAGACATAAAGATAAAGTTGTAAGAATAAAATTTTCTCCACAGTCAAGGGATGAGATATTTACTCCAATCTTTTCCTAGGAGAGAACAAAAGAACCTGAGGAAAGAAATGAAACTAAAACCTTAGAATGTATAGTCTAGAAGGGCTTCAGGGACACATCATCCATGCAAACATGTAATCCACACACATAAGCCCTATTTGGAAGTCTAATACTAAATATCTTTCCTGTTCCCCACATCTACTAGTTTCACTCTCCTCTTACTCCATGATCATCTCCCTTTAGTTATGCACACTTTTCCTACTGACTATGCATGGCTTCTATATGATTCTTTGTTTTCTCTTATCCCCAAACTTTTAGAATGAGACAGGAGATGCATTGATGCAAAGTGAAGGAAACAGAATCAGGAAAGCATTGTAGATTAATAGTAACATAGCATAATGATCAACTATGAATGATTTAGTACTTCTCAGCAATGCAATGATACAAAACAAGTCCAAAAAAATCATAATAGAAAATGCTATTCACATTCAGACAAAGATCTGATGGAATTTGATGGATTGAAGAATATTATTTTAATTTTTTTCTTTTTTTCCTTTTCTTCTGTTTCTTCTTTTACATCATAATTAATATGAAATGTGTTTTACTTGGTTATACATAATTAACTGTACATAATTGCTTACCATCTTAGAGAGAAAAGAAAGAAGAGAGAGAAAAATTTGGAATTCAAAATTTTGTATAAAAATGAATGTTAGAAATAGTCTTTACATGTAATTGGAAGAAATATTATCTAACAGAAGGAGGAGAAGAAGAAAAAGGAGGAGGAGAAGGAGGAAGAAGAGGGAAAAGAGACAGAGCAGGAGGAGGAGGAGGAGGAGAAGGAGGAGAAAAATTGAAGAAAAAGAAGGAAGAAGAATGAATGAAAAAAGAATGGAAGAAGAAGAAGAAGAAAATTGGACAGGCTAGCTTATGGATCAAATTTGAGCCTCATCACTAAGTAGCAGAACAATGGGGTTTTGTGTCATTTTGGTAACTCCCTAATCTAGAATTATCATTATCATTTTCTCCCCTGAGGCGTTCTCTGTTTTACTTAAATCTCTCATACTTTCTATGAGGCCTGACATAACCACTGATTGTCTAGAAGTAGATAACTATTCATTTTTAACATTTGCTGATGGTCATTAAGAAATACTATTTGAATAAAACAAAAGGGATTTAAGTTAGATTGATTTGTAAGTGACTCAGGAGCAGAGACTGTCAAAAATCTTCTATTTTTTTAAATTCCCTATATTTAAATCAGTACTGGGTCTATATATTCTCAATAAATAATTAATGCTTGATTAGGCCTCAATAAGAACCCCTTAAAGATAAAGTTTAGTGAACCATCAAATCAAAGATGAGACAAAGTTGTGGAATGAACAGCCTCCAGAAACTTTAAAAACAGAATCAGAGGCTGTTAGAACAAGAAGTTGAAGTAAATTACCAAGCCATAGTTTTAGAGTTGGAATGGATCTCTGTAGCTATCTAACCTTGAGGTATCAAACTCATGTTAACTGGTCACATGAGCAGTCACTTGCTCCCAAGTGGAACTTGAACTAGACTAAAATATAATTGGGAAAATAAATAAAAATACAATATAACAAAGACATTTTTAATTTATGGTTTTTAAGTCAATATGCAGGCCTACAGAAATTTGTTTTTATTTGAGTCAATATCACTGATCTAGTCTATTGCATCCTTTTTCTATATACCTGGCAAATACAACTTTTTCTTTAAGCAAATGTTCAGTGAGGGGCGATAAATGTATGTAAAGCCTTAAATCTCTATCTAAATGTGAATTTTTCTTTTTAACTCCCTAGGTAGTTCATTCCACTTTCTGGTAACTCTAATTGTTTTCTTTAGACAAACTAAAATTACAACTTTCACCACTGGCTATAGTTCTACTCTCTTGTACCATGTTTAAAAGGAAAAGTCTGATCCTTTTCCCACATCATAGCCCTTCAAATATTTGAACAGTTATCACAGCTCTCTAAGCATTCTCTGCCCCTTCCCATCTCCTGTTCAAGATAAACATTTCTATTTTGTTCATTCTCTCCTCAATTGAAACCAGTATCTCCTCACCTGATTGTCCAGGTCAGTTTCTTTTGTCAATTCTTTTCATAATAAATGATACCCAGAAGTGAATAAAATAGGCTAAATATATAGTGTGAGTAGGGAAGAATAAAAGTGAAATATTATCTCCTTCCCTCCTTCCTTCTGAGAGAGACAGAGACAAGCAATGGAAGTGAGAGAGAGAGAAAGAGCGAGAGCGAGAAAGAGTGAGAGAGAAGAAAAAGAAGGAAGGGAGGGAAAGAAGGAAAAGGAGGAAAGGAGAGAGACTGGGAGATCTTGGCCTTCATAAATAAATACATCAGAAAAAAAAAAAAGGAGAGTCAGAGAGGGAGAAAAGATTGATTCTTGAACAATACTATCTGGAATAAGGTAATAAGTGGAAATTTTTAAAAATATATTACTAAAAGCAGAATTGTGGGGGTTTGTTTAATTGGATATAGGAGGTAGTGTGTGTTCTGTATTTATGTATCTAGTTGAAAATTGGATTTTTACAAGCAAAACAAGCTGCATTATTCTAAATGCTCATAGAAATAAGTAATATAAAAGATATGATGACTGGAGAACCGAATTCAAAAATTACAATCTTGAATGTGAATGGATTAAACTTCAACATTAAAAAGAAAGAGTTTTGGATTAAATTAGAAAAAAGTCTAAAAATATATTAACTTCAGGAAACATGCTCAATACATAGGCACTCTTACAAATTTAGTGAATAAAATTTATCATGCTTCTATTGAATTCAAAAAAAGCAGTTACTTTAAGCATAATTTCAGAGAAGACATAACTAAAAATTAACAATATCAAAAATATGAACAGGGAAACTACATTTGCTTATCACCATCTTAAAAAATGAAATAGTATAAATATTAAATAACTATGTATTGAATGCAACTAAATACCTAAAAGAAAGGGTAATTGAAATACAAAAGAATCTATTTCATAAGGTATCATATTAAATATTAATGAATTTCTTCTTGAAGCTAATAAATTTTATAGAAAAGTAGACCAAAAAGATAATATGGTATTGAAGCCAATATAGTAGAGTAGAGAGAAGAAGCACAATCTAGTGCCCCAACACTAACTAAAAAATGCACCAAGAAAGAGTCCTGATTAGAAAACTCAAGGAAAAAAATCACAGTGAATCATTGTTCTATTCCATATTGGCACTGGGAATGGCATCTGAGAGCACACTACACACAGCATTCTAGTTAAGCAATTGAAAAGTCTGGGGCTAAATACGATGACTAAATACCCCTATAAAAAGCCCCAACTTTGACCTTATAGAGTGTATATAAAGAATGCTAATGATGATTCTGTTGCCAACTATCCAGTTTCAAGTCACATATTTAGGGTAGACTGGGGAGGAGATATACAACTGGGGATGACATTTGCTGGAGCTAGGCGGAATACTCAGGTAGGAATATGTTCAGAAGCAAGCAGCAGGAAAACAGCAGGATCTAAATTTCAGCTCTTAGTCTTTCTGAAGCTTTCTGGGGATTAACAATGGCAAAAATTTTAGCCCAAAAGGAAGCCTGCAGTTCTGGCACTGAATCTGCAAGGTTTTCCAGCTGGTTGATAGTGCCATCTACTGGAACTCTAACTAGGGGCAGGCTCACAGGTATGTTATTCAAATACAAACCCAAGTCAGGAACTTGAAGAGTTCAAACCAAGAGAGGTGTGATAAGATTTTGCTCTATATCAGACCATTTGAGAACCATTTGAAGCTTGTGGGTCCCCAGCCTGAGATGACTCTGGGATGCTGAGAAAATGCAGTACTTTGTTGCCTAAGAAAGCAGCAGAAAGACTCAAAAGGATACAAGTTCAGCTCAAACATTCCTTCCAGAAGTGTGTAGAACCTGGCCCTAACAAAATCTGAAGTCAAGAAGTAGAAATGAACAAATAAAAACAAAAAAGAATATAGATAATATGGTAAGAAGGACATTCAATATACAGTCTCAAAGAAGAGAATGACTGAAACATCTACAAGCAATGCATCACAGGAAAATATAGATTGGGCACAAGTTCAACTCAATTTCCTGGAAGAAGTAAAAATTTAACAAACAAAACTAAAAACTATTTGTAAAATCAAATGTGAATGTTCAAAGGGAAATGGGAAAAAAAGAAATAAGATCTATAGAAGAAAAAACTAGAAAGAGAATTATCAGTTTGAAACAAGATATACAGTTATATCCAAAACCCTAATCCCTAAAATTAAAATGGACTAAATTGTAGATAATGACTTTATGAGACAACAAGGAACAATAAATCTAAGTCAAAAGGCTGAAAAAAAGGAAAAGTAAGGTATCTAATTTTTTTTTAAAAAAACTGAATTGAAAAACACATCAAGAAAAAATGATTTAAGAATCATTAAATTTCTTGAAAGCAATGAACAAAAATGGACCTAGACATAGTTCAAAAAATCACAAAACTGCTCAGATCTCTTAGACCCAGAGGGTTAAGTGAAAATAAAAAAAAAACTCCATCAATTATTTCCTGAAAGAGACCCCAAAATGAAAACTCAGAGGAACATCATACCAAAATTCAGATCTTCCAGTTTAAAGAAAAAAATGCTGCAAACAGACAGAAAGAATTTAAGGGCTGAGGCATTACAGTCACAGGAGATTTAACACTCTAAAATAGAGAGTTCGGAATATATTTCAGAAGTTAAAAAGCATAGGCTTACAATCAAAAATAACTTAGTAAAATTGAGTACACAACTAAGTGGGGAGAGGGAGGGAAGAATAGACCATTACTAAAATGGAGAATTTTCAAGCATTTCTGATGAAAAGATTAGTACTCTAGGGAAAAAAAATGAAATACAAGCACAGGTGTCAAGAGAAATAGAAAAAAAAAAAAAAAAGGTGAACATGAACAAATGATCATAAGGGACTAAATAAGAATAAACTGTTTATATTATAAGACAGATGAATTCTTTCAAACTCTACAATCCTTGGAGTTATAAAGGAAACCTAATAAGACAAAGGATCTGGGAATGGTTTCCTTATGTTTTAGAAAAAGAAATATACTGTAAGGAGGAGTAAAGGAAGGTAAAGAAAGGTGGGGGGAATTATCTCATATGATTGTGATATGCAAGTAGATACTAAACAAGGAAGAAATGGAGTTAAGGGAGAAGAACTAGAGATAAAAAATAGAAAAATGAAGGAGAAAGGACAGTGAAGAAAAAATAAAATGCAGGGGAAAAGGACTAAAAATTCTAAAACAGAGCAAACCTGGAGAAGGGCAGAAGAGAGAAGCAATTTCTTTGTTTTCTTGATTATTGTTCAGTAATTTTTTTGATTTGGTCTTGTTAATAACTAATAGTTTCAGCAATAATTTTATTCCTCATTTTTAATGTAAATCTTATAAATCATTTTATAATAATTTGTTAACTATAATAAAATATTTAAAAGACCAGCTTTATAGAAACAAAAAATTATGTTTATGTTTAATTGTTTAAGGACAATTCGGATATAGCACAGCAATCTCTAAATAGTCTTTTTGGAAAAAATGTACATTCCTTGAAATTTATATTAACAAAAAGGAAAAAAAAGATCTGAAGATCTGATGAGCTGATTCCACTATTAAAAATTATTAAAAAAAACACACAAATTAGTAATTCCAAGAAAGTCAAAAAGGAAGAAACCTGCAAAGACAATCAAGATTTATATAATTTTAAATGTAACTATTTTGGAAAGAGCCATTTTCATCCTGTCTCTATAATTTATATGCTTTTTTAAATTTTTTCACATGGTTCTCTTATGATGAAATATTGGAGATCATCTATCTGTTAGAGACTGACGAACTGCTTCACTGGACCTTAAGCAAAAGAAATTGCCTTCCAGTGGACCATGACTGTCTGAATCAGACAATGCCTCACAAGCTAACGTTACAAATGAAGAAGGCTCTTTGTAGTACAACCTAGTAACCAATTCAAATAAAGAAGACTGAACCCAGAGACAGCACTTTTCCTGCCTAGAGCTTTGACTGTAATTAAATAAAGAAAGAAATGATGAATAAATAAATAAATGATTTAAAAAAAAAACTTCTAAACTATAGGCACATTCTATAAAAATTACTATAAAAATAGTAATATCACTAGCCATTCTGGTACCTCCATAAATTCAGCTTTAGGATCATAGGATCATAATTCCATTGAATATTGTAATCAATCCATTCTAGGTATTTGTCCCAGCAAGCCACAGAAAATTTAGGCCAATTCTACCAAGGCCAGAATAATTGGGTTATTTTTTTAAAGGGAAACTAGAGAAACAGTCACCCATGTAGCACAATGACAATGCTAACCTCAAGTAATGTGTAACTTGCATATAATTAACTATGTTCATTTATGTGGTAATTATTCTGTTTTCACTATTCTATTTTATGATTTTATTGTTTCTTGTTTCCTTTTGTTCTAGCATCATATATATTATAGATGTATTTGTCTTAACCATGAATAATTTTGTTACTTTTTATTCAGATTGCTATTTTTACATAGCTTATTATAATATTAGAATGTCATTCTAATATTACTACTAATGTTATTATACTAATTCTATTATACATATTTGCTTATAATCTATGGGTATATATATATATATATACATATATATATATATATATATATACACACACACACACACACACATTACTGGGATATGTGCATATGTCACATCCTTAAGGTAATTTAAATTATTTGTCGTTGTTTGTCCTTCCTTGGAAGAGCACCATGACATCAGGAAAGTGATGCCATGATGTGCAAGTGATTTCCATTTAAGTAAGGGAGGGCTGTGTAAGGTCATCTGCCTCTTACTTTTTCCTTCAGGCCATATCCAGTCAGTCATTGTCTTGAATTTAAATTACAATCATTATAGCAACCTATTAAAAGAATACTTTACACTGTGTTATATCTATTCTACACATAAGCTATTAATGGAGACTGGGTTAATCAGTCTTTTTTTTGTGAAGTGCTAATATTATTTCAATGGTGTGATTTGTAATTTCAGGTGTCAAGTAACTGCAGATGATTTTCCAAGGACTTGGAAAGTTTCTGACTTTAGAGAGGAATAGAGAAAGATCCTAGAGACCAATTGTCTCCGGTAGACAAAAATTACCTAATACTGGAGCTGAATAGATTGTGTAATAAAAGGGTTTGGGTTACTTTATTTGTATTGTTTGCTGTGATAAGGGAAACTTGCCCTCAGGAAACATTTTACTCTACTACCCTCCCAGAATTTTTTTGTTGATAATTTAAGATGGTAATAACTTATAACATATGTAAAAATTATTTCAGTGCAATGGGGGATTTCATGCAGCATGCTCTATGGCTCTGTAGAAATGGCCATTCAAATTGAATAGCGATTAATTCTGTTTTACAGAAATGACACAGCAACTCCTGAATATGTCTCTGTTGTCCCCATGACTAAGGGGTCAAAAATGCTTGCCACAGTTCCTCTTTCCTCTGAGCACCAGCTCTTCCTCAGACCCCCAGGATAGACGACTCTCCTTTCCTCCTGCCCCCAAAAGGTGATGATGATTACAACTTCAGCATGTGGTAGTAAAAACATATACCTGCTTAGGTGAGCCTGAAATTGGTTCTGAAATCCCTGGGATACCTTTTCTATTTTGAGAAGACAAAAGTTCCTGGGTTAGTTATGGTTTTGGAGGGGAAGTGCTTCCTAACTTGGAGAAGATATTATTTTCTTAAATAAATTAATTAATTGAAGGAAGGAAGGAAGGAAAGAAGGAAGGAAAGAATGCTTAACTCTCCAGAAGAGATGGATTTGGTGAGAAACTCTCTGATTATGTAGTTCTGAGGAGAATACAAAATGCATATTCCAAAACCCAATGAATTTGTTTCTTTATCCCTAGACCATATAATGGTTGTACTGGGATATTGTTTTGTTTTTTAATAATTGTTGGTTAATGGCTCTCATGAGTTTTTTTCAAGGTGGAGAAAATAAATACATATATTTGAAATTCACTGTATACATTAAATCTCTTTATTAGAAAGGATCCTGTGCAGCTTTATTTGAGGCCACTCTACAAACAAACTATATTTAAGCTTTTTTAGAGATTTTGCTTAAATTTTTATTCCAGGGAAATAACAAGTCACAGAATACAAGAAAAAAAAAAAAAAAAAAAAAAACCTGATTTCTCTTTGGGGTCAGGCTGCAAAATCAGGCTAAAACTGGTGAATGTGAGTTCAGAGCCAAGGCTCATGATAGGAAGCTACTCCAACTCCTTCCCCCAGGCCATAACTGTCACCTGTATTCAATATCTGCATAGTCAAAATGACAAATTGTTAGAGGTCAAAATTCATACAAAGCTAGAAGAACAAAAATGAGAAAAAGATGGTGTATCATTAAAATGATTCCAACTTCCTGACCTATTCATACAAGGGATAGATGAAGAAAAATGAAATATTTATAGGTGAGAGAGCATAGACATAAACCACAATGATTTCATATAGAAGCAAAACTAATGTGAATAAATTACTATAACAAGAGGAACAAAAATGCTAAAAAAAAATTTATAAAGAATATTTTGTCAGGAAACACGATTTATTTGCCACAGGGAAAGATAAGACATCCACGAGCAATGCCAATTTAGAATAAACTCAATATTAAGCACTTTTAAAATCTTGTAGAGAAGATAAAGGAAGATTTTGAGTCATATCACCCTATAAAACAGAGAGAAGCAGTGAAGAGTAAAATCAGTTAAAAGAAAGCTCGGCCAGAGTTCCAACTAAGCAAAGCCATCTTGAGTATTTTTAAGATTAAAAAAAAGGGAGAGCGAAAACTAAAACCAAAATAAATAAATAAATAAATAAGATTCTAAACATTTTTTTTCAACATAAAGGACAATAGAATGTCCATACTTGTTATTTCTCAAGTAATATTATACTCCCAGATATGCTTATAGAGGAGGGAAAAATTGAACTAAATATAACAAAGACAGGAGAAGCAATTAGATTAGACAAATTGTACACAGAGAAGCCCAGTCTTGAAACAACATAATTAGGAAGAAATTGAAGGATCTATTCATAAAGTATATAAAGAAAAAGAAAATATGAAAGATGTTGAGGGGAGGAATTAGAATCTTATTAAAACAAAAAATAACATTAAAATAAACAATTATTCATTCATACCTCTACTTTTTTTTTTTGCTGGTTATGAAAATGATCTACACACATATTGAGGATATCATTGTTTAGGATATCAATAGGAAATGAGATATCTTTTGAAAACAAATATTCCACAATAGATGACATTTTTGCCTTCACTTAATTGACTAAAAGGTGTAGAGGATACAAGTTCTTCTGTACTCATAATTCACTGATTCAAAAAAGTCTTTTAATTCAGTAGGACAAATTATCATCCTAACAGAACCAAATTTCTCCTCATCTGTATGTCAAAATTATATTTTATCTACTTTTTTTATCTTCAGTGCTTAGCATAGCACCTGGGACATAATAGGTATTTAATAAATGCTTCTTAACTTGACTCAAGAGGAGACACAAATAGAAATGTATGCCTACCAAAGACATTATACATATTAGGTACTTAATATGTTCTTGTTGAATTCCAAAGATTTGAAAGATATCTTAAAATATGATATACATATTTGCTTTCTCCACATTTTTCTGAATAACCAACAACTTTTAAGCATCCGTCCAGAGCTAGTTATTTTTATTACTCTCAATTAGGCAATCATTAAATCTTCCATTTGCATTATTTTTTGGTCCTGTTTAGTTGTTTTTCTAACTCCACCTATTTTTCCCATTCACATCAGAGCTATTCTAATCTTGTTATGTTAAGGCTTTCCACTGATTTTTCCGGACTATCAAGTCTCTTGTTTACCCTTCCTTGTTCTTCCTTTATTGGTTTTAGTTCCATTTTTAAAATGACCAATTTTCCTCAATTTCTTTATAAAATATATTTTAATGGTATTTTTTGTCATTTTCACATTTTACATCTGCATTTGACTATATACTTCTAATCCTTCTCCAAGAGAGCCATCCCTTATGAAAAAGAATAAGTGAAGGGGAAAAGGAGGGAAATCAGCTAAACAAAATTAACACATTGATAAAAGTCTTTTATTGTCTGTAATGTTCTGCCTCTTTACAAAGAAGGGAGGGACATGATTTCTCATATCACTTCCTTTAGACCAATCATTATAATTTTACAACATCAAGTTTAAACTCTAGGGTTAATTCATTATCACATTCATATCATTTCAAAATTACTAGCCACATTTAGTGTTCTATTGGTTTTACTGTGAATGTCTGGAACTTGTATGAAGTTTATTAGACTATGGGCAGTTAATTAGGCCAATAGGCACTTAAAGTAAGACCTAGCTGGCTTTCCCTGATTGTAAATTGTATCATATGTTAAGTAAAAATCATATCCTGAGCCTATGTCCTAAATCATGGGAAGCCTCCATGACTTACAAAGGGTGATTTAAACATTATTCCTTGCTGTCATTGTAGTCTTCCACCAAATATACCAACACCACCACCACCACCCCCCCCCAAAAAAAAAAAACAGGAGTTTCTGCCTCTACTTAATAATTCCATAAACTAATTAGCAATTCACACATCTTAGAGTATACTTTGAAAAATGTATTTAGGACATGCTTTTAAGTTTAATCTGCATTATTAATATTTTCTTAAGTCTAGATAAAAAATAGTAAATCAAGACTTGATTTATAATCTTTGTAATTTCCAAAGGGTAAATGCTCAAACTAAAAATTTAATAAGAGTACTTTTCAGATTGTTGAAACTGCTCCTGAATATCAATGATCATGCATTTTTCTGAAAAGGCTGAGGTAAGACCTTGGCTGTAAAGCAAGATACTGAATGAAATTAGCACTAAAGAGTCAATATAGATTTGACTGATTAGAAGGAGCAAGCAAGGAGATAAATGGGTCTTCTTTCATGTTCAGAATCAGTGTGGTTGGGGCCTGTATTCAGGGATCTGACTCAAGTGAAAGGTGATATGTAAAGTCATATGTATTCATCCAGGAAGCAGTTAGATGGCATGCTGGACCTGGAAAATCCGAGTTCCATTCTTGCTTCTAACACTCTTGAGTGTTGCTGAGCAAGTCACTCAGATTTTCTCAGCCTCAGTTTTCTTTTCATTAAAAAAAAAAAAAAAAAAAAAAGGAATAATAATATCACTTACTTTGCAAGATTGTAAAAAGGATTAAAAGAGATAATAAATGTAAGGAATTTTGAAAATCATATAATACTACATTCTAGATAATAATAGCAATAAGTAATAATAATAATAACATCCACTGCAGGATGATAGACCCTGTATTTTGCTTGTAGTCCTATAATTAACTATTATTTTCACCAAGCCACAGTACTTCAGTTTTGTAATCTGTAAAGTGATCCTTTAGGTACAAGTTCTCTTTTCTTTTCCAGGGACCCTGGAAAGTCCCATGTGAGAGTAACTAACACCCTCCTAATTCCCTTCTGTGCATCAAAGCCAAGAAGTCTTTCTGACAGCTATCAAAGACAGCCAGCCTATTACAGAAAAGACAACCACCCTCCACAGCTCCAATTTGAAAGAGGAGGCATGTTCTTGTTGGGTCTGATTGGGCCATGAGGGAGAGATGAAAAACAAATGGTGTTCTAAAAATTCCCTGTGTTTTCAAAATGACCCCTGGCATTTTTAGCAAGAAGGGAAAGGAACTTTTTTTCCCCTCTGTGTTGGCAACATGTTGGCAGATTTCCCTTGAAGCCAAGGAAAATGTTGTTGTTATGGTACTGTTGAGTGCAGGCGTGTTAGGGCAACCACAGAAATGATTGTGGGCCTCCTTGCCTGAAGGATGTCTGATATCAGGCCTAATGAGAATTCAAAAGCAAGCCAGAAAAAGAAATAAAACAGCCTTGGCAATTTGGGGGGTAATCCAAACCATGTTTGGAGTCGGGTGGGTGGCAGGAATGAAATGAAATGATTCTCAAATGAGGAATGGGAAAAGTTGTGAAGGTTTGAAGGGGAACAAAGTGAAACACTCCTCACACTTCTATAATTAGAAAAGACCCCTAACAATTTATAATTGAAAGAAATCATAAAGATCATTCAATTCACCTTTTCATTGTCACAAACGAAGAAATTGAGAATCAGAAAAGTGTCCAGGTCATTGTCCTAAGTCTTTCATTATATTTAACACCTGACTGACAATTTCACAATTTCCATTTATTTAGTATTTGTCCTTTCTAATTTATCTCCTTCTCTTGTCCTTAGAAATCTATCCTTACAGCACTTGATCTCTTTTCTCATCCTACTTCAGCCACAAACCAACATGGCCATACCACAGACCTCATTAATTTCTTGGAATTGCACCACCTCCAAAAAGTGCAACTTTGAAATTTTATTCTCCAGCCACAAGCTCCCATCTTTCTACCAGTCCTGCTTTCTCATTCACAGTAAGCAGTATTGGTATTTTTATCATTATATTTGGATCAACTGATTGTCATCTTCACAGTCCCAAAAGAATGGACTAGTTAGTTAATAATCTCAAGGAGCTTCATCCGAATATTCAAATTCTGGGGATCTCTCTTGGGTCTTCTGGCTCCCTCTTCCCCACTAATATTTATGGTTCTCCTCATTTCTTCCACAGCTTCAAAGTACTGGCAACCTTCCATGTCTATTGAAACTCTCTTAGTGGTCTTTCTGTTCCTATGTAAGCATACAATCATTTTTAGGACTGAAAAAGATTTTCAAAACTGACAAACAAATAAGTAATGAATTACATAAGACAAATGAGGGGAAAGTTACTATGAAATCTGAAAAACTTAAAGAAATAACAATTTAGGCTTTATAGAAATCTAATAATAACAATTAGTATTATAAAGTGTCTCTAGGAAGTATTTTGCTGGCCACAACTGTTATTCAGGACTTCCCTGTAGCTGTCTCCTTTTGGATGATTTTTCATCTACTTTATATAAATCTTGTACCTATGATATTGACATGGTATATACATCATTAAAATATATGCCCTTTAAGGACAGGGATTTTTTTAAGCACTTAGCATAGCACCTAACACATAGGAAATCGTGCTCTCAGATATGTTTACCCATGATTCCCCCATCCTTAAAAAATAAAAATAAAAAAAATCACCATTACCTCAAGTTTTTATTCTATGATTCAGCTTCTTTTCTCAGTCAAACTTCTAGAAAAAGTTCTATATTCAGTGCTTCAATTTCTTTTTTTTGGCCCTTTCTGGCTTGTGATCTAATGACAACAGAAACTGTTCCTGATAAAGTTACCAGTGATGTCTTAACTGTCAAATTTGGTAGTCTTTTCTGAATTCTTATCCTTCCTGATCTCTGCTGCATTTAACACTATTGATCAATCCCTCTTCTGGATCTTTTCCCCTTTCTAGGTTTTCATAAATTAGTTCTCCTAGTTCTCCTCATGCCTGTCTGATTCTTTATTTTCCTTTTTTTGGGGGGGTGAGTTGGGGAGGGGGTGTAGTTCATCACATCATGTCCCTTAACAACAGATGTTCCACAAGATCTTTTTTTTTTTTCAATAATTCCTTCTCTTCTTCCTCTATACTCTCAGTGACCTTATCAGTACCTAAAGCTACCTTCCCTGCATAGATGACTGAACTTCTGACTTCAAAATCAAGTCTCTATTGCTGTCATATCCTGGAACTTCCTTCAGGATCTGAGAACTTCTTACTTGTTCAATCATCCTACCCTCCCTGCCACTTGTTCATCATAGAATATCACTTCAAAAGGTCCATCCCCATTCTCCCATTGGTGAGTTGCTCTTCAAGTCTCCACAACGTAAAAAGATGCAGATCTTGTTTATTTTCCTTCTAGGCCTGCTCCAGACTTACTGGATTTCACAATCATACCCTCATTTTGAGTAACGTCTTCTCTCAGATTTTTGGCTCCCTTTTGTGTTGTCTTCCTGCAGTAGAATGTAAGCTCCTTGAGTCCAGAAACTATCTTTCTTTTCTTCTTGCATTTGTAACATCAGTGCTTAGCATATTGTCTGGTACATAATAATTAGCAAATGTTTGCTCCATTCTTTTCTCCTTCATATATACATATGTATATATCTTTTTACCTATTTAGCCTCTTACTCTACCAGTCTCTTCCCTTCTTTAATCTCCACCACCAGCTACCCACTGAACCTTTCGAATTGGATGCCCCAAAGACATCTCAAGTGCATCTGAAAAAGCATTCATTATCTTTCCCCTTATCCAAACCTACTTGTCACTGTTATTTAATCATTTCAGTCATGTTTGACTCTCATGACCCCATTTGGTGTTTTCTTGACAAAAACACTGGAGGGAGTTGCTGTTTTCTTCTCCAGCTCATTACAGATGAGGCAAACCAGGTTAAGTGATTTGTTTAGGATCTCACAGTTAGTAAGTGTCTAAGGCCATTTTTGAACTCACCACGATGAGTATTTCTTATTCCAGAGCTGACATTCTATTCACAAAGACACTAAACTGCCCTCTCTTCAAAACTTCCCTATTTCTGTGGGATGAACCACCATTTTTTCAGTCTCCTAGAAGGATTCTGGCCATTTGCATATATTTAATGAACTCTACATCTTCCCTTCCAGGATATGAGAGACAGTACACAACTGGGAGAAGTGGTCATCTAGAAAAAAAAAAAAAGCTAGAACATTGGGTAAAATGAAAAAGAATTGGTGACTGACAGAAGGGAATAAGGAATATTCCAGGGCTGCTACGTCAACCAGGAAGGATGTTTTCTCTCAGGAACCATATATGATTGCCTACCATGGAGAAACTGGAAATTAAAGATGTTTCATTTCAGCCAAACATATTAGAATGAGCTGTAGCAAGACTGTCTCCCCAGGATCAGCAGAGTATTGTTAATGTCTGCTTGAAGGATGGTATAGTTAAAACTGACTTCTTTTGAGACATTTTTTGAAGATGAATGCATTCAGCTGCCTTTTCACTTTTCCACTAAACTAAGAAAGCCCATGGCATATACCTAGGCTAAATTAGATGTCCGAGCATTCTGTAGAAGTAGGGCCTGAGGAGGAAACAAGAAGCTTGGGAGGATTTGCTCATCCTATAACTAACCTAGGGGGAACAATAAGAGGCCAGAAATAGAATTTATCAAAGAGAAAGATAAGAGGCTTGAGAGGGGAAAACAGAATGGGAGCCAATATGAGGGCAATGTTAAATAAAGACGGATCTAGGATATTCAAGTCAATTCCCTCTAGGACCATCTGGAGCAGGTTAGGGTATCAAAGTGGCCTGAGCCCCAGAAATGTATGTTTCTTCATATGACCTTTGGGGCTCAAGATGCTATTAAAACATACTGGGAGGCAGCTGAATGGTGCAGTGGTTAGAGCACCAGTCCTCAAGTCAGGAGGACCTGAGTTCAAATCTGGTCTCAGACAGTTAACACTTCCTAGCTGTATGATCCTGAGTAAGTCACTTAACCCCAATTAGCTCAGAAAAAATATATATATTCTTTTTGTCCTCATTTTTATTGTTTGGGAGAAAAAAGACAATTTGGAAAGAATTTTTTCTGCATTCTGACCTCTAAGATCAAGGGTTTAAAATTGTTTATGATGGATGATGTTAATTGATCACCTGTGCCATTCTAATCTTTATATAGTCATTTTTTCTGGGTGTGAGGTATTCTTAGATAAGAGTAGTAACTCACCATTAACAAGATTTTTCTGATTCTGCTTTCCTGGGTTTTTTCAAGCAATCTAAGTCAAACCTATAATCTTCCCATTCCTACACACAATCCTTCACACTCCCCTCATTTTTTCCTTGGAAATCAGAACTTTTTCTCTCATTTTCCAGAACTATATCCCTCTCCAGTTCTCCAGTCACTAGTCATAGGTCACTGACAGTGGTTTAGCAATTGCATCCACTATTTCTCATGCCTCATATACATCCTCTGTAGCATGCAGTTAAGCTGCCATGCTGATATATATATTTTCTTAATATACAAATTCCCCAGTCAAATTTCATCATCATCAAACTCTTGTAACTGTGCCTCAGACAAGACCCTTTTCCAGCTCTAAAAATTCTGTGATCCTATGAATGTTTCCACATCAAGCTCTCTCTTTTTTCCATAAGTCTGAAAGGTCATCCCGAACTCTGAACCACAAGTCAGAAAGAATTCATAGCAAATTCATCATAAAGATTTACCCTCAGTGACATCCCCTTAGGTTTTCCAAGCCTCTGATCAGAGAGGCCCATTTAAGTCAGGTCATTCTCTTCTTTGGTGTCTATCTCTACTACAAACATTTCTGGGACAAGGTCTATAGTTTCATTGCTTGGGAAATTGAAGTACTGCTCTTACTTGATTCTTGATTCATAATTCTGACTCTGGAGTGAATGCCAGAGGGTATCTAGTACAATGACTTTTCTCAATAGATAAACTGCTTTATGACATCCCTGAAAAGTGTTTGTTGAATGTAATACAGTTGAATGAATGTTGAATTTAGTAACTGGAAGACTGACAACTCCCACCTTTTACCTTCCCTAAATGTGTAAACATAGGCAAGACACACAGTCTCCTTATCTCTAAAATGGAAATAGTATCACGGGGCTGTTTAAAGAGAAGGTTTTTGCAAATCTTATGGTCATATAGGAATAGTTATTGTTTTCTACCTTCTGATAGATGGTCTAAAATCAATTCACTATTTCAGAGACTAAACTATTTTATTATAATAGAATTCAAATTATTAAGTCTTTCTCTTCATAATGAGTCAATATTTGTCTCACATTTGTCCTAGTGTAGATATTAATTTATTCATTCTTTAATTTTCTATCAAATGCCTAGTGTATATAAAATATGACATATATTGAATGGGATGTTACTTGGGCTTAAATAATAATGATTTTACATAGAGAAAGGTCTTATTTTTGATTTTAGATACACTTTTTTATTTATAAATGAATTAATGGACAAGCATTTATTATATGTCAGGCACTATGCTAAGTGCTGTAGATACAAATGCAAATGAGATAGTCCTTACTCTCAAAGAGCTTGCATTCTAATGAGAGAGAATTATATGTGGGAAGACAGGGAAAGAGATTAGTATTTTGGAAGTCAGAACTACTGAGAGGAACAACAGAATAGTTGATTGGTACCCTTTCCAAATTCCATGGTAGACTTGATTTAGTTTTAGGTTCTAGAGAAAATTATGAAAATCAATGTTAGTGGTGGAAAATGAAGAGAAAGATGTTATATATATACATATATGTGTGTGTGTGTATGTATGTATGTGTTATCAGGGTGGAAAATCCAACCTTGTACAGATTTAACTTTCCCTGAGAATAATCTCTGGATATCTATTATATTGGATGGAACAGCAGCAGAGCAAAGATAGTTGGGGCTTATGTCTGATGTAAAGTTATTTTATTTGGAGTGCTGAGGAATGGAATAAATTTGAAAAAAGTAACTAATACATCATTTTCATGGTACATGACCTAAAATGGGGGTTGCTTCTTTCTTAGACAACACAAATGGGTGTCTGCTTTCTATTTCAGGTTGATTCATAATGAATTCATACATCAGGTCCACTATGGGCCACTCTGGTTTAGCACACCCAGTGGAGTGCCCTGACTACTTCGGGAAAAACATGTTGCTCAATGCTAAAGGATTTGGCATGTGGAAGTAATAGGTGTTGATAACTATGTTTGGGGAGGAACCTGTGGAGTTTAGATGACCATTAGCAGGAGACTGAGACCAATCCTTAGCTACCAGCCAAGTGGAAATAATCCCAGGGGAAGAGTCAGGAGACCACTTGCAGAGATCAATTATTTTTTCTCTCAAGACCTCAGATTTCTTCTCTGTGACATAGAAAGAGGTAGGGATTGTCTTCCCTTTATCAAAGGAATATTGTGAAGACACTTGAAGAGGAGACATGCAAAACCACATTAATTCATCAGATTCATATTTTATGTTAGATTTAAACCAGGGAATGAGCGTAACAATTTTGACTGTTGATCACCAGTCTTGTTGGTAGAGTATAAATCCCAGAATGGGGAATTTGGTAAAAAAATATTTCTATAGTAAATCCCATTCTTCATGACCAAACCAGTTTGGCACTGTTCTTGCTACTCTATCTATAACATACTACCATACTACCTTCCTTTCCTGTCAATATCCTGTCCTCTATATGCCTCTAGTATAGCTATGAAATATGATAAGCTTCTTGAGTTCAGGACCCAAGTCATTTAAAAACATTCCTATAGTTTGTTGAATTGAACCATAAGCAATGGGAGAAGACATATTTGCATATAGGTAGAGGGAATGAATCCCAGAAATACTATAATTATAATTCATAGGTTTGCCCTTATAGAAAATTCCTGAGGAATAGAGTACATATTCATTAGACTAAATTCCTTTTATTGGGGTCAGAAGATATATCATGAAAAAGAGGGATAAAATTTGTTACCCACTCTTGATAATGTTTCCACATTTTTAGTCCTTGAAATCCATTTCTGGCACCTCATTACCATTATGTGCACTTGGACCTCCAGGTTACTTATCCAACTTTCTTAATGACTAATAACTGACTCATACTTTTTTGTAAATATCCTTCAATTTTCATATTGATGAGCCCTTTACAGTTTGACGAAATAAGTCCCCAACAGATTTTCCATTTTACTTCAGGTACTCACTGATATAATCACAATTTAGATTTCACCATTTCTTGAAATTCTACAATCACCAAGATTCTGAACCTTGAAATTCTGTACTCTATTCAAAACACCACATCATTCCACTTTTTTCTTCCTCATATACACACACCTCATCCTTATTATGATTTTTGATCCCTTTTTTTCATCTCCCATTCTAGTTAAACTTACTTGTAATTCACAATTAACCAATAATCAATTACCTCTCCAATCTTCTGAATTTCTGATCTGTAAATTCTCATGCCTGAATAATGGTCACTGTCTAGTTTCGCTTCTGAACCTACAGAGCACAGCTGGAGGAAAAAAGTAACATCATAAATCCGATTTCAACCATTATAAATATATGATATATAATCTTACCTACACTGCTACTGCTACTGCTCAGTGATGCTCTTCTATATTTATTACTTCTTTATCTTACTCTCTACATTTACTATTTAAGTTCTCTTCCCTCCTTTTGTCCTTAACTCACCCTCCACCTGCTCTCCACCCAATATTTAGAACAGATGACAGCCTATTATATCACAAATAAAATTGAGAAACTTCCTCTCATCTTCTCTATCAAAATTTAATATCTATTTGATAATTTGATATAAATACAAATCATTACATCTCTCTTCCTTCTTTCCAATCAAAGAAGAAATACTCCTATTCTTCAATAAAACTAATCAAGGATCCTTACTTCCATTTCCTCCCACCTTTTCTATGACTTTGCTCCATCAATCTCTCATGCATTTTTATCATCTCTCTCTCTCTCTCTCTCTCTCTCTCTCTCTCTCTCTCTCTCTCTCTCTCTCTCTCTCTCTCTCTCTCTCTCTCTCTCTCTCTCTCTCTCTCCGCCTGCTTTTTTCCATCTCCCTATAAACATGTCCAAGCCTTCCTACGCCTAGGGAAAAAAGCCCTTGATTTGTCTCTTCTGCCCTATCTAGCTACTGTTCTTTCTTTTGCAAGTAAACTTCAGTTTAAAACTACTACTGGCTTCAGAGACACATAAGTTTATTATATCTCCTCCAGCCCTGTACTCTTTCCTCTGAATCTATATCAATCAAATTAATCTGTAGCAGTGGATTGTGTTTTAATTGATGATGTTCAGAAGGCATTTTTAGTTAGGAAAGCATAGTGAAATGGAAAGAATATTTGACTTGTAGTCACAGAGACTAGGTTTGAATTCTGGCTCTGTTATACACTACAAGGTATGATCTAGTCAAATAACATTCTCTGTCTTTAATCACAAATTAGCTTACATCAGAATTATAAAAGAACTGCCTTCATCATCATCATCATCATCATCCCCATCATCATCATCAATGACTAGTTATCAAACCCAGCAGTCTTTATTTCATCCCTCATATTCATCCTCCTGAAATCTTGAAGGCTCTTTAAAAAACTATTTTAACTATTTATTTAACTATTTTAACTATTCCCTCTTACTGGTTCTTTCTGAGTCTCAGCTACTTTGTCTTCAAGACTATGGGACTGGACTTGATTTGTATTCAATGATTAACTCTTCTAGTTCTAAGTTCTATGATGTTAAGATCCTGTGATTCCTATTCTTCTTCATGGTTCTTTTCCTTCTCTGTGTGTGTGTGTGTGTGTGTGTGTGTGTGTGTGTGTATTCCCTACATTCCTGCTCCTGGTCTTTTCTTTCTACATTTCCTTCCTTTGCAATCTAATCTATTCCCAAAGCTCTATCATCTCTGTGCCAATGACAGCCATCATTCACCCATTCTTCCATTTATATAGTGATTATAGTTAATATTTGTTCTTTTGGTAGTGGTAAAGAACTAGAAAGTAAAAAGATGACCATTGATTGGGGAATGCCTGAGCAAATTACAGCATATAAATATAATTGGAGAGTATTATGCCATAAGAAATGACAAAAGGAACAATTTCAAAGAAACCTGGAAAGAAATATTTATATAAATGATACAGAATGAAGTGAGAAAAATCAAAAGAATAATTTATTAAAGAACAATGATATGCTAAAGATAAACAATCTTGAAAGATTTAAGAACTCTGATCCAGTGACCAATCAATTATGCATGTTACTCTTGTCAGTGAACTCAAGATGCAGAAAACACATATATTTAGACATGGCTCATGTGGGAATTTGCTTTGGTTGATTATGCATATTAGTTAGAATATGCATATATATAAATATATATATATATATTTGATTTTTCCCCTAATAATGATTGATTGTAGAGAAAGAAAATGTGGTTAAAGAAAATATGCATATATATATTCATACATGAATATTTATGTTCATACATACATATATATGTACACACATACTTATATTAAAGAAGCTGAGATGACAGATCTGTTGTGAATTTGGAATGGGCTCTCTGTAAACTTTCAGATTTATGGAAAGCAGAGATTCATATGAAAAAGGATTTCTGGAATCCTAATATTTTAGAATTGTAAAGGGTTTGTTGTGAGGCACAGTAACAAGGGTTTGATGATGATACAGTTTGAATGGAGAATTTGTATATTAATTCCCCTTAGCTGCATGCTAGAGAGAATGTATATGAGGCTTGAGAAATAGTAACTGCATTTGCCAAACCAATGTTAGTGATTTTTTTGAGGCTGTATAAAATTGGAAAAGTGCTGTAAGACTGGAAAATTGGCAAAGATATTTCTTTTTTAAAGGATGGGAGTATATTCTGAAACATATGGGCAAAGGGCTTGACTTACATTCCTGAAAAAATTTAGGAAAGAATGGAATAGACCTCCCAATTAATCAATGCTGAATTACCATTCTTATCTAGGACTATCATCTACCCAGCAAAAATATGACACATATAATTGTTCGAATGACACAAATTGATCAATTGATATTGTCTATGATTAATAATCTCAATCCCTTGAACTTGAAGGAAGAGTGCAGAAAAATACTCCCAGAACTTTTTTTTCCCTTTCCAAACAATAAAAGGGAGGACAAAAAGAATGCTCAGTATGTTTTATCAGCATCTTAACTCCAAAGGGCATATAAAAAAGTAGATTTTATGAGGTCATTTTCAGTACCTCTGGCCTGATCCAGATAAGACTAGAAAGACTTGACTTGAATAGCTTAGATAAGTCTTTATTTAACACTACCCTCATGTTGGCTCCCATTCTGTTTTTCCCTCTCAAGCCTCATATCTTTCTCTTTGACAAATTCTATTTCTGGCCTTTTATTGTGCCCTCTAGGTAAGCTGTTAGGATGAGCAAGTCTTCCCAAGCTTCTTGTTCCCACTTCTGGCTCTACTTCTGTAGAATGCTCAGGCATCTTATTTAGCCTTGGGTACATGCTATGGGCTTTCTTAGGTTAGTAGAAAAATGAAAAGGCAGCTGAATGCATTCATCTCCAAATAATGTCTCAAAAGAAGTCATCTTCAAAGGATTCTTCCCTTCCAGCAGTCATTAACAATACTCTGCTGAACCAGGAGAGACAGACTAGCTACAGCATCTTCTCTAGTTGGCTGGAATGGAACATCCCAAATTCCAGTTTCCTCATTGGCGGCAGTAATATAAAGTCTCTGGAGGAAAATATCCTTCCTAGTTGATAACCTGAAATCTTCCTTGTTCCCTTTTGTTGACCACCAGCTCTTTTCTGTTGTCCCCATCTCCCAGCTCTCTACTCTAAATATCCTGCCTCTAAATAAATAGCACTTGTTCCAGATGCCTACGGTTTCTCAGATACTGAAAGGGAAGAAATTCAATTCATCAGACATGAACAACTATTTAGAATTCCCTAGTTGTGTACATATATTGAGGATATGGGGTGTTAACATAGAGAGTGATGCTTTCTATGGCATGTTTGGATTGATAGATCAAGAAATGGGATGAATTATGGCAAATTTGGGGGTTTGCAACAGAAGTGTTGATGTGGCATTGTGGGAAGGGTCCCTGACTGCCTCTAATTTGCCACACTTTGGGCTCACTGCCTGAATCTTCTTTATCTCTTCATCTGTTTTTTTTAACATTTAATTAAATAATCTCTAAGAACCTTTTCAATTATGGCACTCTCTAATGCTAAGATGAAGATACAGAGTCCAACCTGGTATTTCCTCCCAGATGGGGATTTATCTCATTTGAGCCTTTGGGAATCCATTTGCTCCTCATACATAGTTAAGATTCCTCCTCCTCACAGTCTTTTGGCAGATAACAGTGAGGGGTACTAAAGGTTGGGCTATTCTTACTAAAAGGAAGAAGAAATTCAAAAACAGCAGCTACTTATTTTCAGGAGATACTTGGAAGGATCTTTAATCTCATCAACATGGATCCCTCCTCCATAAATGCAGATTACATCCCCTTTGCATCATCTTCTCCTGTATAATTTTTGCTTAAGTCTTTCTCTCAAGCAATATGGAACTGTGTCCAAAGAGCTATCAAACTGTGCATACCATTTGATTCAGCAGTGTCTCAACTGGGTCTGTATGCCAGTAGATAATAAAAAAGGGAAAAGGACCCAAGTGTGCAAAAATATTTGTGGCAGCCCTTTTTGTAATGGCAAGAAACTGGAAACTGAGTGGATGCCCATCAGCTGGAAAATGGCTGAATAAGTTATGGCATATGAATATTATTGAATATTACTATTCTATAAGAAACTATCAGAAGGAGGATTTCAGAGAAGCCTTACATGAACTGATGCTGAGTGAAGTGAGCAGAACCAGGAGAAAATTATACAACAAGATCATACAAAGGTCAATTCTGACTGATGTGACTCTTTTCACCAGTGAGGTAACTCAGGCCAGTTCCAATGTTATTATGATGAATAGAGCCATCTGACTCAGAGAGAGACTGTGGAGACTGAGTCTGGATTCACAACATAGTATTTTCACTTTTTTGTAGTTTGTATGCATTTTGTTTTATTTCTCATTTTTTTCCTTTTTTATCTGATTTTTCTTGTGCAGTATGATAATTGTGGAAATATGCATAGAAGAATTGAAGATATTTAATATATATTGGGTTATTTGCTGTCTAGGGAGGGGGTGTGGGAAAGGGAGGAAAAAATTTGAAACAAAATGTTTTGCAAGGGTGAATGTTGAAAATCATCTTTTTTTTTGAAAATATTTTTTGAAAAATTTTTTTATTTTTATCAAAATTTTTTTGAATTTTTTTGAAAAATTTTTTGAAATATTTTTTGAATTTTTATCAAAAAATTATTTTGAAAATAAAAAGTTTTAATAAAAAAGAAAAAAGGAGAAAATAAAGTCTTTCTCTCAATCCTCCACAAAGGATCTATCTACTCAATGTACCTTTTTACCAGCCTAAGAGATTTTTAAATCATAAGCTGGTGTTTTCTACTTATAAGTGACTTTAATGATGGATTTATGGGCAAAGTATCTTTGGTAATATACAATGGTTTAACTAAGCCCCCCACATTGACCATCTACAAAATGGAAAGAAAGCTAGATTTAGAATTAGAAACCTTGAATGCAAATTCTATTCTGTCACATTATTTTTATGACCTTGGAAAGAGTTCTAATTTTCAAACTTACAAAATTTAAAAGTTGAACTAAATATGTTTAAAAGTCACTTCCATCTCAAAAATTTTATCTTCCAAGTCTATGATTCTATGATGTTTAGTACCTGAATAAACCATCCCCTATATATGGACTGATCTGATAAGCTGGCTCTTCATATATGCACACATCACATAGTCTAGACACCAGTATTTTAAATTGGCTTAACAATCTCATTGTTCAGGGTTATGATAGATGATCTCTTTCATCAACTCAAAGAATTAAAATGACAAATAAGACAGACTGCCATTTAAAAGAGCAAATAGAAAAGCAAGTGAAGAAGAAAATAATTCTAGCTACTTTTCATCATACTATTATTGTTGCTCTTAATAATAAAAATAATAACTTAGCTCCTGGAGTATTCCCTCTCACATCTGGATCCTCAGAAAAACCTCAAATCCTCTATGGTTCTACATTCATACAAAATCACCTCTCCCAAGCCCCCACAATATTCTTACTTATCTTAATCAATAATGGAATGCAAGAAAAAGAAAATTTTCCCTCATAAAACTGAGGCACTTACTCTGATGGAATATAACCACAGTGGATATCATGGGGGCATATTGTGGAGGAACATGCAGCCCAATGTAAAAATATGGCACTTTTGATGCTGAAGGGTCACCAAGTTCCTCTTAATTTCATCACAGAGATCTTCCTAATTTTACCTTCTGCATAGGCATCATATCTCATTTCTGCTGTTTTCCACCTGTATATCTGTTGCCTCACAAATGCCCCTACTGGGCTTTGATTAGAGTCTTCAGTTGAATTATTGCATTTCCTTTTGTGGAAACAAGATGGATTCTGTCATTTCTCTTTTAACTTTGAGCCGAGAAGTTAAATTTCAGCTCTTTTAGAAAGTCAGGGGCCTCATATACCTACTCACCAGATTAGAATAAAGCAACATTCTCTCTATAAGGAGAAAATCTGTCAGGTCACAGAGTCTTAGCCTCCAGGGAATAAGCTTTTTTGAAAAACAGAAAGAGCCAGCCAGGTAAATGCCCAAAGGATTTAATCTCTTTGAACTCATTTTCTCCTGCTCAAAAGATTAATCAATATATCCCAAGACTTTATCATTTAATCAGTCAGTGAGCATTTATTAAGAACCTACTATGTGCCAAGAACTGTACTAAATGCTAAAATAATGAAATACAAAAGACAGCCTTCAAGTTTAATGAGGGGCAGATATGTACAACAAGCTATACACCATATAAATAGGACAAAATCAATAGAGAGGAAAGGCACCTGAATTAAGAGGAATTAGGAAAAACTTCCGATTAGAAAATTTTTACAAAGCAGGTTTAACCCACTGAGAGGTTCTTATGTCCTCAAATACCAACTTTGGGAAATTTCTTCTAAAAATACCCTCAGGAGTTATAAAGGACTGAGACACTGAGGAATTCCTCATTCTACAAAGATCCTCTAGATCTCCTATGCAAATGATTAAAAATGGAATGGGAAGTGAGGATTAGGACATGGCTATTACCCAGTGTCAAATATAGCCAACATTTATTGCATATTTAATATATGGAAATATAAATACACACATATTCTATTACAGGAAAATAGATGTGTGTGTATATGTGTGTATAACAGTGATTGCCCTGGCTCACATGGTCTAAAAGTCCAAGATAAGTTACATTTCATCTTTTCCCTGGAGTTTTCTGATAACCTTAAAGAGGACTGAGTATTTATTTGCCCTGCCAATGACTCAAGCCTACACAAATGAATTTCTCCCCATATAGGGGTTCCCTGTACCCAATTCCATTTAAGCACTTAAACAGTCAATTTAGCTTTTACAAAGGCATATTTATTTCAAAGGTACAGCAAAAGCAGATATACAAACATCATCTCTCCCCAACATGTGAGATATATCCCCCTACCACCTTAGTTTCTAGAGAGGGGAAAGGGATCAGTTTAACTCACTTTTCATACAGCATAATCTAACCAAGTTCCAAGTACAAAGCTATCCTTGGCTCAAGGCCTAGATTCCCTGAATTCTCAAGACTTCCCCATTGGACTGCCAGAAATATCTATCCTGGAATTCTGCCTCTAAGGCCACTTCTTCTAAAGGTCAGATATATTGGGAATTCTACTACCTGTACCTAAAACTGAAAAAAAAAACAAGCACAATGGAACAAAAACCCAAGCTAATTCTAAAGGAAAATTAGGAAGATAACACCATGGTTATACTACCCTTGAAAACATAGGAGTGGATATGGATGGAGAGATGATGAGTTCTCAATTAAAAATATTGCATTTATATGCCCCAAAGCCATAAAACCATGGACATTCTTTGATCTAACAATAACACTAGTAGGTCTGTATCCTAAAGAGATCCTAAAAAAGAAAAAGTACTTACAGGTACAAAAATATTTATAACAGCTCTTTTTCTAGTGGCAAATAATTGGAAATTGAGGAGATGCCAATCAATTGGGAAATGGCTGAACAAGTTGTAATATATAAATGTAACAAAATACTATTGTTTTATAAGAAATGATGACCAAGACGATTTCAGAAAAACCTGGAAAGGTTTACATGAACTAATGCTGAGTGAGCATTGTACACAGCAACGGCAATATTGTGTGATAACTATCTACTATAGATTTAGCTCTTCTCAATAATATAATGATCCAAGACAGTTTCAAAAGATGTGTGATGAAAATTCCTATCCACATCCAGAGAAAGGATTATGGAACCTGAATGCAGATCAAAGCATACTATTTTCACTTTTTTTGTTTTTTCTCCTTTTATTCTGATTTTTCTTTTACAACATGACTAATGCAGAAACATATTCAACATGATTATACATGTATTATATAATAGATTGTTTGATGTCTTGGGGAGGGAAGAAGGAATAAACAGAGGGAGAAAAATTTAGAACTCAAAATCTTATAAAAATGAATATTGAAAACTATCTTTACATATAATTGGGAAAAAAACTATTAAGTGGGAAAAGGCATATCCAAGATATGTGAATACAATTAAAAAGTAATCTTTACAAAAATATAGCTGGATATAAGAAAAAGAAAGAAAGAAATGTTGAGTTTAAGATGCCTATAGGACATCTAGTTTGAAATGTCTCATTGTTGTCAGGGAAATGAAGTTCAGTGAGTTACTAGGATTACTATTTATGTTAGATATAAACATAGAAATGGTAATTAAACCCACGAGAGTCCATAAAAAGCACCTAGAAAGAAATGTGAAAAGAGCCTAAGACAGAGTCTTTGGGGACCTTAAAAATTAGAAGGCATGATATGGATGATAAGCCAACAAAATATACTGAGAGTGTCCCACCAGGAAAAACCAGGGTTACAAAAACCCAGAAAGGAGACCACGCACAGGAAAATAATTTGATCAATAAAGTCCTATGCAGTGGAGAGGTTAAAAATGATGAGGACTGAGAAGAAACCATCATATGTGGCCATTAAAAGATCACCTGTTACTTTATAGAGTGTATTTTCAGTTATGATGTCAGAAATCAGATTGTAAAAGGATGAAAAATGAACAAGAAGAGAGGAAGTAGAGACAATGAGTGAAAACAACTTTTTTAAAACCAGTGTGAGAAATTGATGAGAGAAATAGAATAGCAGCTCAATGTCATGGTAGAGTCTAGTGAGGGTTCTTTTGTTAATAGATGGAAAGATTTGAAAATATTTGAAGAGTACATGTCCCACAAAAAACTAGATGATAAAGAGAGAGATTGAAAATTAAGGAAAGAGGATAACTGAGGAGGCAATCTGCTGGTGAAGATAAGAGGGAAGAGGATTAAGGGCTGATGAAGAACAGTTGTCCTTAGCAAAAAGGGCCACCTCATTATTAGAAACTAGAGAAAATGAGAAAATAATGAGAGATGACATCCGGAGATTTTAGATAAAAAGGGAGAAAGAAAGGGCTCATAGTAAATGGCCTCAATTTCCTCCATAAAATAATAGGCAAGCTCCTCAAATGAAAGAATGAGAGAAAGAAGAGCTTTGAAGGCTTGAGGAAAGAAAATGTTTGCAATAGCTTCTGTGTGGAATGAAATAAAGGATAATTTAAATAAAAAAAAAAAAAGGACTGCCTTATTGTAGTCAATTCATTGGCTGATGCGATTCTCTACATAAAGGAGACTAGGTAGCCTGCTTCCAGGGGAGTCATGATGATGGTCAGTCAGCCAATCAATAAGCATCTATTACATACTAATATGTGTCAGATACAATATAAACATTGGAATACAAAGAAAGGGGGAAAATCCATGAACTCAAGGAGTTTACAATGCAATAGATAAGGATATGTGATAGAAAGACCTTGGAGAGATTTGTAGCATGCACAGATCCTGTAACTGAGTCCTTCCAATTAACCATATGGCAAATAAGAATCTTTGGATTGGCTTTGGTTACACAGCTGGAATTGGAAGCTCATTCAAAAGGCATTGGCTGACCTCTCTTGGGTTTTTTATTTGTTTCTTCCTGCCTAGTGATATTCATGTGAGAGAAAAAAAAAAAAACAACAACAACAACAAGGCTATAAAGAGAGAAGTCATGACTTCCCCTCACCCCTCTATTTGAGGTAGAGGTGTGGTCCATGAATATAGGATTTAGTTGTTGTTTTTTAATTTGACATTTGCTTATTTGTTCATTTTAGGTGAAAGAGATTTGAAGTGACTATGATCTGATGAACAATAAGAGAGCAAGATAGTGAGATACTTGGGGTCCAAGAATCAAGTACATCCTAGGCTTTGCAGGTTGTTCATCATTAAGACCCCAAGGATTAAGGACTATAGGAGCTAACTGACCTATAGCTGAGGCAAGAGCTTATCTATTAGTGGTGCTAAATTTGTATGTGAACTTGGTGGTACTAGTGCTATGTAGAAACCTCATGGACTCCATTCTTGCTATAGCAATGGAGTAAATATCCCTTTGTAAAAGCTGGTTGGTGTTAATTAAATCACTGAAACATGGAAGCTGGCCACCCATGACTATGGGGGAACCACACTGAAATTCAGATTCTAGTTAGTGTATAATACTAAAAATGACATGTCCCAATTTCTCAGAGCTATCCTAAGGACAATGTTAAAACCAAACATAGTCTAGTCTACTTTATGTTCTTGAGATTGGGCATAAGTTTGGGCTGGGGTATTCCTCTGTGGACTAATACAAGCGGTAGTGTTTTGGTCTCTAGGTCAAAAAAAGGAATGAAGAATTAAAGGGAAGGGGCCCATAGGACAGAGAGAACAAACAACCATTCACCATATAAATTATTTTCCTTCTAGTCTCACATGCAAAGCCAACTCAGGGAGAAAATCTTATGCAGATATGTTTTTACCCAATGACTCCAAGAAGGACCCAATGGGGTACCACAGTGCCAAACTACAGTGGGCCTTACATAGTTCTGTACTCACAATAAGAATCAATGCACCAGGACTAAGCAAGGAGTGATCATGGCAATATGGGCCCTTTCCTACAAAGATTAACACCCCCAACCCAAATAGCTTTGGGAATTCCCCAGAAAAAAATGGTCTGGTAACTCTGCATATGTATAAGGAATTCAAGACACTGAATTGACTGAGAGACCTCCAAACTTGGGACATTGCAGACCGAATACTGAAAGGAGAGAGGAATCCTAGCTGGTAGAGAGACTCTTGAAAGAAAAGTGGGATTTGAGATTGACAAGGTAAGAGAAAAAGTATAGACTTTTGAATCATTATTATGTGTCCTTCGAGCTATAGACATATGAGGAAAACTACATGCTCCACATCCACCCAAGATGTTTCTTGCTTACTGTGCCAGTCCCACTAGAGACTGAAAAGAGCAGATTTCTTTGATAAGGTTGTTCTATCTCCTGAGCCAGATAGCCCATTTGCTCCTGTATATTCTATTGCCTATCCTAAGTCTATATACCTAGCTTAATTTCTATTTTGATACTTGCTTAAATAAATGTTTTCTGGCTCTTTCTGATTATTTTTTGTATAATAAGTGCTTGGTGGGATGGAACTGGACTGGTTAAGAGTAAACTGTAACTCTCCCCTGTGGGATGTTTTTGGTTTGTTTTGTTTTGTTTCCTAAACTCCCCAAAGTGCAACAGCCCTCTAGAATGCAAATATTACATGTATAAAAGAGAGATGATTCTAAAACAATATCTGTCTCAAAGATAAAAGAATAAAAAAATTAAGTAAACCTCCAGCTAGAGCCCTCTTCCTGCTCTATCCAAAGTGATAATCACAGCTTCCCTTAGAGATATGGCTGCTGAAGATCTTAGCTGTCTAAATTTATTTCTATAATGTGTGCTACCCTGAGTCCCTGTGTCTCAGATTTAAATTCTTCTTATCGTTAAGTTGCATCTAATTCTTTGTGACCCCCATATGTTGTTTTCTTGACAGAGACGCTGAGTGGTTTGCTATTTCCTGTTCCAGGAATTGTGAATTGACCAGGGTCACACAGTTAATAAGTGTCTGTGGCTAAATTTGAACTAGGGATTTTCTGACTCCAAGCCTGGTACTGTGCCATCTAGCTGCCTTTTACATGATTATAGTGAGAACATTGTATGCAATAATAACAACAGTATGTGATAAAGAACTATGATAGACAGCTTTTCTCAGCTATGCAGTGATCCAGGACAATTCCAATAAACTTGGAATGGAAAATGCTATCTGCTTCCAGACAGAGAACTATGGAGACTAAATGTGGATCTAAACATAATATTTTCACTTTTTTGTTTGTTTGTTTTTTTCTTTCTCATAGTTTTTCTTCTTTGGGTCTGATATTTCTTTATGACAAATATGGAAATATGTTTAAAATGATTGTATATATTTAACCTGTATGTGATTGCTTGCTGTCTTGAGGAGAGGAAACATGGGGGAGAGATGGAGAAAAAATTTGGAACACAAAATCTTACAAAAATGAATGTTGAATATACTACTGATATTATAATATCAGTAATTTATAAAATACTACTGAGAAAAAAATTATCATTTTCATAAAAGTATCATGGCAAAGAGAACAAAGCTCCAGAATTGGAGTCAAAAGGATTAGGTTCCACTTTTCACTCTGAGTTTATTATATGTGTTTCCTAAATCAAATGATTTTATTTCTCTGTGTTTGAGCTTCCTTATTAGAGAAATGAGGGTAGATAAGATGATTGCTTATGTCTTTCAGCTTCCATTCCTACAACTAAAGTATTTGGATACAAAAACTTGTGGGGCTGATCCTTGAAACATAAATCTTTTTTGCCTCTGATTTTGCATAGGATTTTATACTTATTCCATTCTAGTCTGTACTCTGGTTACTTCTTCTGAGACAATGCAGTGGCTAAGGGTGCTGGGCTTAGAGTCAGAAGAGACCTCAGTTCAAATCTCAATTCAAACACTTGCTAGTTGCATGAGATTGGGCAAGTCAATCTCCCTCAGACTCAGTTTCCTTATTTGGAAAATGAGAATTATCACAGCACCTACCTCCTAGGGTTATTGCAAGGTTAAAATAAGATAACATATGTATAGTACTTTGAAAACCATAAAGTACTATATAAATAAGATATTATAGTTCCTTTTTGTTTTGACCAGACTTCTGATTTCATGGTATACAGAATGCCCAATAATGAAATTCCCTGTACCTATGCAACTAACTCCAGGCAAACCATTGTGGTTTCTTTGTCAAGAAAACCCCAAATTGGGTTATAAATAGTAGGAAGCTATTAAAGCAACGCAGCAACAACAATAACAGCACAGTACCTGGCACATAGTAAGCACTATATAAATGTTAGCTATTATTATTGTAACCTCTATAGATTTTCCTGTCCTGCAAATGGTTTCCACTTTTGTAGTCAGAATCAAGCAACTCAACAATTATGTACTGACTTCTTTGCTGTCATTTCACATCTTATACTTCCCACTAATTTAAGGAACCATACTATCTTCTTTGTATCCTTCACAACATCTAATACAGGATTGGGTTTACAGTAGGTATTTAATAAATTTCTACTAATAGGCTGATAAAAGAAGTGAGCAAGATAGGATACAAACAAACACAATTTTTAGATTCTCCATCACTTACTGGCAAAGCCATTTTCAGAACCCTGTGGGGCAAAGCATAACTGCTGTGTCATTATTTTAGTCTTCTGATCCTAACACCAAGGGAAATGCCTTGCTACACCCTGAACACCCCAAGTGGAGAGATCTTTAGCATATATTTAGTTGCAAATTCCAACTATATTATAATTTCCTAAAAGATAGCGATTATGTGCTCCTCCCCACTCCCACACATAATGAGCTCATAGATTTGACATGTGTTCAATTAATATTTATTAACTTATATCCCAGTGATGGATAAAATGACTTCTTCAGACATTAAAACTGATAGCCAGTTGGACTTGATTGACCAATAGGGAATTTTTTAAAATCAACATGGTACCTTTTAATTTTGCTTTTCCATAATATGAGAAATATCAAGGAAAACAGTTCTTAAACCCTCATGATTTCCAAAGCACCTGCTCCTGACTTCCAAGGCAATCATAGTTGCACTAAAGGGAGTTACCCTTGGTCATCAGTGTTCTCCAGGGTTCCCACTGGCCTCTCCAGGGATATTGGATAAAAAAGTCATTCATAGGCTTCAGTTTAATTCTGGTTCTATTCTCATTGCTGATTTAGATCTTTGGTCCCCTCTCAGATTACTATCATCTTTACCACCCACTCCTACTCATCCCACAAAAAATGAATATCTTTTGCCTCTTCTCCTCCATCTTCAAAATATGATTATTATGAATGAAATTACATTTCATTTATAGTTTTCAGAGATGTAGTCTGTTCTTATTGGCAAAATATATGCTATAAACAAGATGATGCTTCCTCAATCACCAGCAAAGATCCATATGCTATCCTTTTTATTCCTCTTAATCACCTGTTTCTTAAGAAATAAATATCAAAAATCAATGGTAAGCATTGGTAGTGATGGTGCTTCCCTGTAGTCCCTGCTACAGGGGAAGACTGAGACTGATAGATTGCTTGAGTTCTGGAGTTCTGAGCTGTGGTAGGGTTAAAACTGATTGGATATCAATACCAATTGGACATTTGACACCAATATGATGAGCCCTAGTGAGTGGGGAGTGACCAGACTGTCTAAGGATGGAAAAATGAGCTCAGATCAGAAAAAAACAAGCAAATCAATATTTGGATCAAAAAGGGAGTAGCTGCTGCATTTCAAGCCCAAGCAATAAAGTGATACCCAGTCCCAATAAAAACAAAGAAAGAAAAACAAATCAAATAAATAGATGAATGGGTAGACAAATGAATGAATGATAAATGAATAGTCAAGTATATAAATAAATGAGCAAATGAATAGATAGATGAATAAGTAGACAAAGAGGCAGAAATAGATGGATAGACAGATAAATAGATATGTTTTTAAATAATAAAATCAATAGCCATGGGTTCTGTCAATAAAAAGTTATTATAATAATTTTTTTTTAAATCAATAACAACTACTTTCCTTTTGGAGTTTCTGGGAAAAGGAAAAGAGAACTGAAAATAATGTAGCTACACTCAGTTTCAACTGTTACAGATTTGCCAAATTATATAAAAACAGAAGCTAAGGGACTAAATGGACTTTGGAGTGATATCACTTGGCATTGGTTTTTGGCCCTGGTGCTTTTTTCTTTCTCTTAACCTGTCTTTTAAATAAATGTGCTGAGTTGAGCTTACATTTGGTTTCTTACTCCTCAATTTATGCGTTTAACGCTTTCTGGCTGGGGGTGGGATGGGGTGGAAGTGGAGGGGAACATCTGTCTGCATTATCATAACCACCTCTTTTATATATTTATTTGTGTAACTGTCTCCTTTAAATGCAAATCCCCAAACCTCATTTAAGCTTAAACCTGCTATGTGAAGACTTGAATAAAAGGTAGGTGCAGGTTCTGTGATTTCATTAGCATAATGAAATTCCAGGTAAGGAAACTTGATATTTTTCTGCAATTTATAGTCCTAGAAAGTTGCCTAGAGCACTGAGAGATGAAATAATTTCCCCAGGGTCATTCCACCACTATGTAGAAGAGGTAAATCTTAAATCCTAAAAAGCTAGCTTTGAAGCCAGCCATGTCACATTGTTCAAGACTTGATTCCACCACAGATTTTTCTCCAGTCATCTTGATCTGTATCTGGCTACTGAACCCAGATGGCTCTGGAAGGGAAAATGAGGCAGATGACCTCAAACAGCCCTCCCTCACTCAAATCCAATTCACTGGCATGTCATGGTATCTCCTCCCTGATGTCATGGTTCTCTTCAAGAAAGAAAACCAAACAACAACCACTATATAAAACTGATTATTAGCTTAGCCATTATCATAGGGAAAGAGAGAGAGGGAGGGTTAAGTATCATCATCGGCTGACCCTTGATGAGGATTTAAAAAGCCATTCTGTGGATTATTTAACTGGGGGAAAAGCAATATCATTAATTCAGAACTCCCGGGCAGACAGCTAACCCCAGAGAGAGATTTCTGTATGTGTATACTTACTTTGGTATTTAACCATTACCTCCCAGCCAGAAGGAAACAAAGAGATTCCAAACTGAGGGATTAAAATCACTAAATACAAAGCAACAAACTGCAGAAATTGACATTTAATGTGAATGAGCAAATCCTCATCTTCCCTGCAGCCACTGTGTGTGGAAAAAGCAAGGAACAGCTTTCTCCCATACCATGGGGATCATTCCATGACTCCATCAAGCACAGGTCTCTCAATGACTCCATGGCAGAATAAAGCTCCTGTTGAACAGTCTTCATTGTCTGAGAAAAAATCAGAATTGGTTTTCAGAGCTGTTCAGTGCTGTGTTAAGTAGAGTTAAACCCTGGGGAAAGAGAGCCTTCAGAACTCCCAGGAGATTATGGGGTTCTGTTCCCCTGTTTTATTTCACATGATTCACATTGCCTGGTAGATGCTGAATTCAAGAAGCACAGGTCCCTTGGCAAAAAGCTTGTTAAAGTAATATTTTTAATAAACACATTCTGAGCAAATCGAAAAATAACGTACTTCAGAGATTAGCTTTCTAAACTATCCTCGCAAGGTCTTTGCTCTAAATCCAAAAACAGGAAGACAAAGAGATTGTTTTTTTTTATCACAAAAATTGATTTACTGTAGAAAAACAAACACTCCCCTCAGTAAGATAATGTTTTATTTCTGAGGATAAAAACAAAGGAATTATAAGAAATTTTCCTCCAACCTCATTAAAAAGTGTAGAAAGAAAAAAATCACACCAATTATTTAAGGCTCACGAAAAAAAATCATACTTGCCTTTCTTTCCAGAAAGTGTCTCTGTTCTAGAACTTAAATCACTGAGTTCACATCACATCCAGAGATACACAGGCTTGTGGACATGAGAAGTAGGACAGGCTTATGCTGAGAAACAAGTGTCTGTATAAGGAAGGTGCTGGTGAAATAGTGGTTCCCCAAAAAAGCAGCACAAAGTTTTTCCATCCATAAGCACAACACATATTTACATAAAAAAAAGAGAAAATAGGTCAGAAATATCTGAATTACAATATAAAAGTTCCTTTTACCTGCCAAAAAAATAACTTTTCCCCCATAAGCAAATATATTCAAGTAAATATACTCAAACTTGCAACAAATATATCTGGGGTTCACAAAATCCCTAGCTTTTGTTGTTGGTTGTTTTTTTCCCCCCATAGGTTCTTTGTCTGAGTTTTCCCACTAATGGCTAAAAATGATCAGGACTGCAAATACATACATCTTACTGCACTCACCATTTCAACAGTTTCCTGCGTCATGGAATGTGGTACTTTTTAAAAATAAGTGACCCTTGTGGTGTCATGGAAAAAAAAAAAGAAAAAAGGAAAGAGGGGGAGAAGAAACCAGGGAGAAAATCAAGTTGGAGAATAGTTTTTGAATACTTAGTAGTACAAAATAGATTTCCACTCTCAAGTTTCCTCCAGCTATCCCCCTCCTCCTTACATCCCACACCTGGATGTCTTGGTCTCTTTTACAGATCTGTTTCCTGACTTGTATCCAGACAAAGAGCATAGAGAGATTTCCTTATATCTACATTGCTTTTGACTTTAAGATTACATTTTTCCACATGGCAGCTTCCTCTGTGGACTCCTTCCATGTTTTCTGGCATTTTAGCAAAAGACCCTTTGCTCCCACTAGACTTGCGCTGATTGACACTGTCGTGGATTGTGCCCTGGCCTGTGGTACCAGCTGGTTCTTCCTTGAGAACTGACCTTTCTTCATTGTCTGTCTCCCGATGATAGAAGTAATTGAAGTTGGAGACAATGACGGGCACAGGCAGAGCTATGGTGAGGACACCTGCAATGGCACACAAAGATCCAACGATCTTGCCCCCTACCGTCACTGGTCTCATGTCCCCATAGCCCACTGTAGTCATGGTGACCACTGCCCACCAGAAGGCATCTGGGATGCTGGAGAAGTGGGTCTCATGGTTGTCTGCTTCTGCAAAGTAGACAGCACTGGAGAAGAGGATGACTCCAATAAAGAGGAAGAAGATGAGGAGTCCCAACTCCCGCATGGAGGCCTGTAAGGTCTTGCCCAGGATTTGGAGGCCCTTGGAATGGCGGGAGAGTTTGAAGATACGGAAAACTCTGACGAGGCGGATGACCCGGAGGATGGCCAAGGACATGGCCTGCTGTCCATTCGAACTGCCCCCTCCTCCTGCTCCCCCTGGCTGTTGCTCTGCCAGCTCAGTGCCTAGGGTGATGAAGTAAGGAAAGATCGCCACCACATCGATAATGTTCATGATATTGCGGGAGAATTCCGCTTTGCTGGGGCAAGCAAAGAAACGCACCAGAAGCTCAAAGGTGAACCACACGACACACGTGGTCTCCACGATGAAGAATGGATCTGCCAGGGTTCTGGGCACCATAGCGGCCATAGTAGGCCCCTGAGGCAGAAGATGCAGATCCCGCCCTCCCCCTTGACTGGCATTAGCGCCCTGAGGGTGAACTGGAGGCTGTTTGGGCAGCTGGGGATGGCGAAACAGCTCCCGTTCATCCCGGAACTCGGGCAGCGTCTCAAGACAGAAGGTGATGATGGAGATGAGAATGACCAAAACTGAGACGATGGCGATGCCCCGAGCTGACCCAGAACTCTCTGGGTACTCAAAGATGAGCCAGACCTGCCTCTGGAACTCATTCCGTGGCAGGGGCTTCTCCTCTTCTTTGATGAAGCCCTCATCCTCCCTGAATCTTTCCATGGCCTCATCCCCTAATTGGTAGAAGCGAATCTCATCAGCAAATACATCCAAAGAGACATTGACTGGCCTCCGCAACCTGCCCCCGGATTGGTAGTAGTACAGGATGCCGTCGAAGCTGGGTCTGTTGCGATCAAAGAAGTACTCATTGCGCAGGGGGTCAAAGTAATGCAGACGCTTGGCAGGATCCCCCAAGAGAGTGTCGGGAAACTGAGCCAGAGTGCCCAGCTGAGTCTCAAATCGCAGGCCCGAGATGTTGATGAGGACTCGCTGATGATGCAGGGCAGATGGCCCTAAACCTTCCCCCTCCGACATGCCAAGGTTGGAGTTTGTTTCTCCTTCATCTTCCTCCTGTCCGGGAGGCTGCTGTCGCACTGCCTCGGGAAGCTCAGGTAAGGGACGTCCACCCCGGCCCTCGCTTCTCCCAGCGCGATTACGTCCGGACCTTCTCGGCGTCCCCTCCTTGGCTGCGTCGTTGAGCTGCCCCGTCGGGGGACGCAAGACCTCTTCTTCCAGCTTGGGGCCCGGGCTTCCCCCAGACTGCTCTCCTTTCCCGATGGCCGCGGTGCCTCCGTTCTTCAGCGTGACCAAGGTGATCTCCATGGGCTAAGGGTAGGGGCATGCTGCGCCCCCGCCTCTAGGCTTCTCCGAGACACTGTCTCCCGGTGCCCTCTCCAAGCCTTCTGCTAAACTCCAGCCTGGCCGCCTGAATCTCTGCGAATGCTCCCCGCTGGGGTTGCCGGAGCGACTCCCAGTCAGTCCTGACGTCAAGAAGCTGCCCTGGCTCTTTTCTCCCTGCAAGCTAGTTGGTTACCAAGCAGCATAAATGCTCCTTTGCAAGCAGATGCAATCTTACACTGCGCTCTCCATCAGCAAGGCACTCAGCCACTACCCCCTGTAGTTCCCTCCACCTCTTCTTTCATTCTCTTCCTCCCCTTTCTCTCCTTCGCGGCTCCGCGCCTCACACCCCCTATAGCTCTAGCTAGTCCTGCCAGACTAGCGGCATAACATCACCCCACCTACCCATTTCCCCTCCTTTCCCAAAACATTGGGGGCGTCACCCTGTGCAGAGGCGCAGCTGGAGTTATTGGTTTGGGAGAGCAGGAAGAGACTAGGGAGAGGTGGAGAGGAGGAGCGCAGGTTGTATGTGAGAGAGCCAAGACTCCTCTGGGCAAAAAGATGAGAATAGCTTTGTGTTTTTCTGCTCACCTGAGACTCTGCAATAAACTGGATAGACTTGGGCGGGGAAGACAAGGTGAGAATACTGAGCTGTTCCGAATTGAAAACGATGAATATCTCTCCTCTCTCTCTCTCTCTCTCTCTCTCTCTCTCTCTCTCTCTCTCTATATATATATATATATATATATATATATATATATATACATATATATATATATATGTGTGTGTGTGTGTGTGTGTGTGTGTGTGTATCTGTCTCTACTCTGTTTCTTTCTCTGTGTCTCTCTGTCTCTATCTCTCTCTCTCTGTATATCTGTCCATCTCTTTTTGTCTATCTTGTTTCTCTCTGTCTCTCTATCTCTGTGTCTCTGTTTTTGTCTCTGTCTCTGCCTGTCTTTGTGTCTGTGTCTCTGTCTCTATTTCTCTGTGTGTCTCTCTGTATTTATCTCTCTGTGTATCTGTTGATCTCTGTCTGTGCCTTTATCTTTCTCTGTCTCTGTCTCTGTGTCTGTATTTCTGTATCCTTCTCTTTCTGTCTCTCTTGTCTCTTTCTTGTCTCTCTCTCTGTACCTCTGTCTCTGCCTCTCTGTCTCTGTCTCTCTATGTCTATATCTCTGTCTTTCTCTGTGTCTCTCTGTCTCTATCTCTGTGTGTGTGTCTGTCCATTTCTTTCTGTCTCTCTTGTCTTTCTGTTTCTCTGTTTCTCTTCTCCCTCTCCCTCTCTCGTTTTCTTTCTCTTTCAGTAGGGAAAGGGTTGGCAGAGACTTCAATTAGGGTTAATATGGTTGAAATGAACAACAGTTTTTAAAACTTGCAACAAACCAATGAAGAGACCTTTTAATTTCAATTCAGAAATTGTGTGCTATCTAATCAGATTTCAACCCTAATGAAAATCCACATTCCTAATACATTTCTTTCCTGAAGCAGCAACAGATGCACTTCCCTCAGACATATCTGAGCAGCCCCAGGCAGGCAGAATCAAGGGATCTCTCTGAATAACCTCCCAACTCTCTGTTCTCAAGACCAAATCTCACTAGAATAGTAAGGAGGGGGACAGGATTAGAGAACCCAAGAAGGACTGAAAATGCCCAATAAAAGATAGTTATTTCTCTTTGAATATTTGACAGGTTCAAAGTACTTAGGATCACGCTAAGGATCTACATTTGGGAACTAGAAATTTATTTATAAGAGATGAATCAGGGAAACCCTTTAACCTACTTCCCTAGAGATGTTTTAAGAATGAAAGATATAATTCTGCCTCTTCCCTCCATAACTACCACGCTTCCCAGCCCCAGTTCCCCATTTGTTCAGTGTAAGTTGGGTGTCACACTACTGCCAGACCAGAGATGAAAGATATCTAGGGTTACCTGCTAGGATAGGGAATCAAACTTTTTCAATCCAACCTGATCCATTACAGGCTTCAACAGGTAGCAGTAGAAAAAGAAAATTACAGGAGAATGTGTATGATTGAGAAAGCCAGATGCAAGAATACAATCTGATTTATTTTAGGGTTGTTTTTTTTTTTGAGGCAATTGGGATTAAGTGACTTGCCCAGGGTCACATAGCTGGGAAGTGTTAAGTGTCAGAGGTCAATTTGAACTCAGATCCTCCTGATTTCAGGGCTGGTGCTCTATCCACTGCACCACCTAGCTGCCCCTATTTTAGTTTTTAAATAAATAAAATCATGCAGGAACATATGAAACGGATGAACAACAACGACAAAAAAAGGATAAAGTTGTTATGTGACTTTCACATATATCTGTGGAGATATATAGATACATGTGTATTTTATTGATTAACTTTCCCTTTACATCACAATCCTTTCTCTACCACCTCTAGATTGAACCCTCACTTAGTAGAAAGAATTTTGCGCTTTGGGAGGGTAAATAATTAAGCAAAAGGATCCATATAATAACTCCTTCTGACAAAATATCCAACATTTTGTCCTAACTCCTCCTGCTGCTCCCCATTTCTCTTCCATGTCACATGCATGTGACATCAATTGTCCTATCAGGGAATCATGACTTTTCCAATTGCTCAACATTTTACATCCTTTTAGTGATTTCTCATTTATATTTTATAGTCCCTCTGTAGAGTTATTTTCTTAGTTTTGCTTATTTTATCCTGTACCAGTTTATACAAATATATCCAGATTTCCCTGAAATCCTCATATTCATCATTTTTTACAACAGAATAATATTCCATTCTAATTCTATGCCATAAAAAGCTATTCCACAGTCAATATGTATACCTTTTTTTTTCCCTCAGTTTTTTAACCACCCAAAAAGTGCTGCTGCAATGAACATTTGGTATATATTAGACTTTTAAATTTGTTTCTAAATCCCTTAAAATGAATCCAGTTGTGAGATTATAGGGTTAAAGAGAATAGAAATTTAGAAACTTTTCTTGAAATTCAGAAACCTTAGATTTTGAATAGGCAATTTGTATATAAAGATATATAGATATCTGTTTCTATACACACATATATATTTATATTGTTACATATACATATACATGTATAGTTATATATACATACATTTGTAAATATATTAACATTTTGGAGCAATTTTCTGTATTGATATTCAAATATTAGATTTTTTATATTATTGTGCCTTTCACAATTTATTATTTTTAGATTATTTCTTCAAATCCTAATTTCAAGTTCAAATTTTTTTTGAAGAACTATTTTATATTTATTTATTGTTTTGATCATGTTATTTTTCCTTTTGCCTCTGCATTTTTAAAAATTTCAGTTCTCTTTTCTGGTGTGCCAGAAAGTGTCTCTTTTGTTCTTTTTTTTTGTTGTTGTTCTAATTTGCCTATTCTTTTATTTTGCTGCTTTTTTAATAACTCTAATTTTGGGATTTTAGAACTATCAACATGATTTTCATTTGATTATTTAATTTCTCTTCTAGTTCCTGGCTCATTTTTCTCAGCTTGTAAAAATGGGCATAAAATAGTTGTGAAAATAAAATGAGATAATATTATAAAACTCTTAGTACACTGCCTGGCACAATGCTTGTTTCTTTCTTTTCTTCCTTCCTGAGTCATTCTGGAGGTTTTTAGAATCATTTTTTTGTCATTTCAGGAGACCCTTAAAAAATTGTCATAGTGTCCTCACCTTTTGGAGGAGAATTTTGCCAGTTTCCTTTCTTGAGTTATGTGAATAGATGGTTCTTGTCTTTAAATATCCATTTCTACTTTATCAGCTATTATCTGTTTTATCAATTACTGTTCTGATTTTTATGGTGTTTTTTCTGTACATATGCTTTTTTTACAGCTGATTTTTTTTCCCTTTTGGAAAGCTTCTTAGAATCACCATGTTCCTCTTTGTGTCTGTTCTATATTCTCTATAAAGATGTATTGGGTGTACAAGAAGGACTAGCACCTCTGGTGACTAGAACCACTAGTGGGAAGGTTTGCTGACCCTTTTCAGGACTGGTTATTCACCTTTGGTGTCTACCTTCACCCAAATGTCATCTATAGCCCAAAAAAGAAGTAGCACGTGCAGCATCCTGACCCCATAAACTGTCTCATCAGAGATTGGTTTAGAGTAACCAGTGGATCTCAAACCCATAGGTACCACCCATTTGCATGTCTACACCAAGCATGTAAAGAATTCCACGGATGGAATGGCAAATGAAAACAATTTGTTCCTATTCTAGTCTATTTTCATTTTTATTCTACCTCCCTCCATTTAACAATTGCCAAATGTCTATGTGTAAAATATAATCTTTCCTCTAGTTACATTTAGCCAAAGCCATTTCAGACACAGATCTCATACTGAATAGAATTGAATGTGCTTACAAATTCAGCTCAGCTACACTAAAATTATGGGAATTGAGAAAGAATAATAGATTTTTAAAAGCAGCAGAGACAGACATTATGGAACCCTGAGACAATGAAGACTCCAAGGTCATACACTGCATCTAGGATCATTGCCAGTCATCTTGGCTTTTGTCTCACTATTGGATTTTAATGACTGTGGAAGAAAAAGGGAAGCTGCAATTTTGTACAACTGTATCTCCCTTAAATTCAATTCACCTACAAGGCAAGACATCAACCATGATCTTAGACTGTACCTGTCATCCTCAGCTTTGAGAAAGACTGCTTTCATAGTATATCACCATGCAGTGGAAATAGGAAGAAGACTCAGATTGAGGCTTAGTTCAGGTCTATTTACATGGCTACTGAAGAAAGAAGAGACTTGGGGAAGCAAGAATAACCACAAAAAAACAGGTCTCCTGATCTCATATTGAATAGAATTGAATGTGCTTGCAAATTCAGCTCAGCTATACTAAAATTATGGGAAAGTGGAAAAAAAGAATAGACATTTAAAGGCAGCAAAAGCAGGCATTATGGAACCCTTAGACAAGGAAGACTTCAAGGATATTCATCTCATCCTGCATCAAAAAAGAAGTCAAAAAAAGAGGCATTCTATACAAAATTTAATTTTTAAATATTATCTTTTAAAAAAAATAGAGAATCTATCAATAGCTCCATAAGAATTGGGATTTCTAGTCACCTATCAATTCAGTTATCATTACCAAGAAATATATCATTTAAGATGAATTAATATTAAGATTATATATTATTTCAATTACAATATTATGGTTAATATGGTACTTATCTTGAAAAAAAAGGTGAAGTTTTCTCTCTTCTAAGCCCTTTATCCCATATGTAACCAGCTTAATTTTCTTTTCAAAAAATTTATAAAAATATTTTAATGTTTTTCTTGTGCAATAGGATAAATGTGGAAATATGTTTAGAGGAATTGCACATGTTTAATCTATATAGAATTACTTGCTGCCTAAAGAAGGGGAGAGGGGGAGAGGAGGGAGAAAAATGTGGAACACAAGGTTTTGCAAAGGTGAATGCTGAAAATTATCTTTGTATGTATTTTAAAAATAAAAAAGCTATTATTAGAAAAAATATTAATATATACATATATATATATTAATGAAGAAAGTTTTCTTTCTCCTTCCCTTCTAATTTTCCCCTTAATCCAGCATTCCAGGAAGTAAATCTAGAAATGATCTTTCTCATTATGGTTTGATGAAAACAGAAAAAGCAGCAGGGTAAAGGCAAAAAACAATATTCTCCCTAGTGCACAAAGAAGGCAAAAAAAAAGAGAGGAAAAGACAAAAACAAAGAAAAGAACGAAGAAAGAAAGAATAAAGGGGTAAGGATAGAAAGGGAATGAAAGAGTTGATTCTTCAGAGAGACCTCAGGGCAGATCCCTTTATTTCTTGTTTAGAAGGATTAACTTTCCTGGATTAAAGGTCTGTTAAGGCCATTCACAAATCAAGCTTCACATCTGGAGCTGGGCTTTTCCTTTCTCTTCCTCCCCAGACCCAATTCAGAAGTATTCATTAATGAAATCAGTATATTTATAGTTGCCATTCTTTAGGATAGAAATGCTAAACTAGATTCAGTGAGCTCTAGAGGGCAAGTACTGATTTTAAGGGAAATTGTGCGTTTTCATCTCCCTATTCTTTTTTAGACAGTGATCATTTCAGATTGAAACTGAAACATAGTAACAAGGAGACCTAGTTTTGTTTTTTTTTTTTTTTTTGGTGTGTGTGTGTGTGTGTGATTTCTCTTGCTTACCCATGTCTCTTTTTTCTTCAGTCTCCTGATATCTATGTAAATTGAACTTTTTTTTTTTTTATACTCGAGAAGGCCTTCATAAATTGTTGTGGTTAAAAAATGGTTCCAAATTTATTTACTTGGTGGAAAACTTTTTTGAGGTTTATTAGGCTGGTCCTAGACAAATTACAGTTCAGGGGATCCTGGACCATATCTACTATTCTAGCCTATAGGATCTGTCGTACTTATGCTGCATTGGTATTGCCTTCAAAAGCCCAGTGTCAACTTGAAACCAAAATTCCAGTGTGACTATCTTCTTATAGTAATCTCTCTCTGTTTCTGTGTTTCTGTGTCTCTGTGTCTGTGTCTGTTTATCTATCTGTCTGTCTGTCTGTCTCTCTCTCTCTCTCTCTCTTGATCTTTCTCAGGCTTTGGCTTTGTGCATGTGTGTGTGTGTGTGTGTGTGTGTGTGTGTGTATTTGTCTGTCTGTCTCTGTGTGTCTGTTTATATATTTACCCCACAATGATTCTAGAAAAACAGAAATGCTATTCAATATTCCAGGTAGTTTAATTATGATCATACCTAGAGGAAGAAGGAAAAAAGAAATGACTTCTACATGACCAACCCATCTAAGACATCTGTGAATATTTCAAGATAAATATGAGCTACATTTATAGACTCTGACCTATAGATTTCTAAGAATAGGCTATACTAAGTCTACTGAACTTTTTTGTTATCTTGATTACTATAGGGCATGAATCTGGATAGGTCAGCATTCTCAAAACATACGCTAGTGCCTAAAAATATTTAGGTTATTGATATTAAACCAATGACATTTCTTTATTTCTGATAATAATAACAATAACAATGTGTATATGTATATATATATTAACTAACTCAGAGGGTTGCTGTACACTAAGTGCTCTAAAGCTGTTCAGTGTTATATAAATGTGTATTATTATTATTAGGAAAGGGGGAACAAAGGAAGCAACACATGTCATATGATCATAGATTTAAACCTGGAAAGGGAAGAGACATTAGAGGCCATCCAATCCAACCCACTAATTTTATTTTATTTTATAAAAAAATTTAGATTATACATGTACATTAATTTTTTACTTAATTCCATATAGTCATGTTGAGAAGAAAAATCAGAACAAAAGAGAAAAACTATGAGAAAGAAATAAAAACAAGGGGAAAAAGGTGAAAACTGTATGCTTCAAACCACATTCAGTCTCCATAATTCTCTCTCTGGATGTGGATGGCATTTTCCATGCAAAATTTATTGGAATTGCCTTGAATCACTTCATTGCTGAGAACTATCATTCATAGTTGATCATCATGCAATCTTCCTGTAACTGTGTACAATGTTCTAAAAGAACATTGTACACAGCAATCAGTTCATGTAAGTCTTTCTAAGTTTTTTTTTTTGAAATCAGCCTCATCATCATTTTTATGGAGCAATAATATCCCATTATTTTCATATACCATAACTTAGACATTCCCCAACAGATGAAAATTCACTCATTTTACAGTTTTTTTGCCACCACAAATAGAACTGCTAGAAACATTTTTGCACATGGGGTCCTTTCCCCTCTCTTTGCCAACCTACTCATTTTAAGGATGAAGGAAATAAGGCTCAGAGAGAAAGTAAATGACAAGTAACAGGATTGTAATTCCTTTGAAGACAAATCCAATACTCTTTCCAGTGTGCCAAATTTGCCTGGATACAACTCATCCTCCTTAGCCCTAACCTGTTGCTGTCTTAGTCTCCAAGTAAGGGGAGTTCATAATATTTTCTTCTCCAATGAATAAGTCATTTTTCAGTCTTCTCTGACTCTTTGTAACCCCATAGAGGATTTTCTCAGCAAAGATACTGGAGTAGTTTGCCATTTCCTTCTCCAGCTCATTTTAGAGATCAGGAAACTGAAGCAAATAGGATTAAATGATATGCCCAGGGTCACACAGCTAATTCTGAGAACAAATTTGAACCTAGATCTTCTTGACTCCAAGTCCTATATTCCATCAACTGCACCACCCAGCTGCCTTTGATGTAGAAGGTATGCAGAAGTTCCTTTAAATCACACTCTCATAGAGATCCACTATTAAATTTTCACTGTGAACATTTACCCCATAAAACATTTCAGAATAAGGCTTGATTTATTGTTTAACTAATTGTGTAGATTAAAGAAACTAATGTAGAAGATGTTAATAAAAATTAAACTTGAAATGTGTCCTGTGTACTTTTTTCTTTCTTTTGTTCAGGAAACATGAGCAGGATGATCCTATTGTTAAACATTTACCAGCATACCCCTGCTCTGATGGCTAACCACCTTAACAATTCTCCTGAACCCTCAGAGGCTGGTGCTTTAAAACCTTGTGTTTCATTAATCACTGACATTTCTCTTGAAGAAAAAGACAGCATGATTTCTTGCACACGGCAATCATTTCTTTCTTTCAATAAAGACAGTAATCTGGGGAATGGCAATTATGTCTGCAGAATTACCAACCTTGTAGCAAGCATCATCTACAGTCTGAAATTACATAGTATTCATTTGTAGCTATTTTAATGTCTGTCCTCCTCTCCCTTCCCCCACCTCAACTCAACAGATTTTGATTAATCCTAGATAATAACTTCCTTATTTTTAGCAGGCTGTTGCTGCTACAATATTTGAGGATCACAATAACGACTTCCACAGGTTCAGCTGGAACTCAGCCACCACCCATTTAATTTCCCTAGCCAGCCTCAAAGCTTTTGTCTCCAACAACAAAGAGGGATTGGCGGGGACTGGCAGATGCTCCCCTGCTGATTTGGTGAATTGGTTGGCTATCCTCAGTGGAACTGTATTATTCCTACTATACCAGGGGATTATCAAACACCAATTTGCTGAGGGTGTATGTACTTGCATACCTAACTTGAGCTCCTAACCACATAGTAGTACTATGATGTTCAGGAATGAATGAAAGGATGGAGAAAGTATTATGAAGGATGTTAGAAGCTAATCATTATAATTCATTTTCAGACAAAAAGATTTAAATTGTGTCTTACTGAAGAGGCAACATTATTTAATGGCAGTAGAGCTGACCTCAATCTCAGGAAGACCAGAGTTCAAATCCTTTTTCTAGTAGGTGGTACTGGTTCTCAGTAGCCAGTCGACTTTCTGGATCTATAAATTACAAAGCAATCGCAGATCTACCTTGGGAAAGGAAATTTTCTTAACCAAAGTCCTACAATTTATATCAGTGGTGTTAAACTAAATAGAAATGAATCCCCGGAGACAATAGATTGGAAACCAATATTATCTACATTGCACTGCATTTTCATTTATTTTGTTAAACATTTCCCCAAAATATCTTAATCTGGTTTAGCCCACTCATGAGTTTTTCAGATAGCAGACAGAAAGAGAGTTTGAAATCTCTGTCCTATACCAAAGAAAGTACAAATCTAGATCAAAAGAATAAAATAAAAATTATATATGACTTAAAGGTTTGTGGAGAACTTTCTCTGAATATTTCCTGTGGTAGGGATAAATTCAGCTTTTCATGTTTGTGGTTAATGTACAAATTCTTAACAAAATTGCAAAGGAGACTGCTATCGTACTTGTACTGATTTTAGGTTTCTCTCTGACTGCTCAAATCTCATTCCTCCAACTTTGGGAGCTTTGTTTCAATTAGCTATTTAAAAGGCAGATACCTGATTGAATTAATTTTTATTAAAGTGTGAATTCATTCATTCAACAGAAATCTCTAAGCACACCTAGTATCAATGAGTCTCCTAGACAGGGGTGATACAAAAGCAAAAAGAAAAAAGAAAAGAAAAGAAAAATATATGGAAATAGTCTCTTCTTTTAGGGGGCTGGAGGTAGGCCAAAATGCACACAGATCAGCAGATATATAATATGAATGTCTTGACCACAATTGTTGTAGATATCACTAATGAGATCAAGTCACTCTGTAGATGGATGCCTGCAGTTCAGGTAAAAATTTCTTAGCATCTTGAACTTGTGAGGAAAGGTGATTATGAGAGGAAAAAGAGGAAGAATGGGAGGCATAGAAGCAGACAAAGAAGAGCTTCCATTATGAAGAATTAATGCTACAGAACTCCCAATATATAGATGACATATGCAAGGCCCATATTCAGGGTAGGATCTATATATTAAATATAAGCCATGAACTGGAGACCAAGTCTGATGATTTCCATTCCCATCTATTTCTCTAGCTGTCCTGAGTGGGGAAGATATTCCCTTAGAGCCTGACACATCCCTTAGGGTATGGGGAATGTCTCCCTTATGAATTTAAAAGTTTATCTTATTTCTCAAGAGAGTTATTATGATGAAGCTCTCAGCCCAATGAATTCAGCTTACAAGTTATTGTTTGAATTCAACATTGTTTGGAAAAGGCTGAGGAAAAGAGAGATTTGAAACTGTTAGATCTGTCAAAGTGACAATATACCTGGGAGTTCTGAGCCAAAGGGAGAAATTAAAGGAGTTAATTGATTCCATTTTACAGCTTCACAGAACTATTTATATCTATGTATATCTACATACACACACACACACACACACACACACACACACACAAAATTTACTAGAATTTCTCTGGTATCTAAAATAAGTCAGTCACAATTCAGAAAACTAAAAGGGCTGGAATTGAGATAGGTATCCACCATTACCCATAACATGTTTTGAAAGCACATCACTCCCCAGAGGGAAGAAGCTGAAGGAGTAGTTGAAGAAAAAGTTACATACTAGAGGAGAAGTAGTCCTACAAGAAAAAAGACTTAGGGGCAGGGGAGGGTTTAGGAGGCAGAAAGAGAGTAAAAAGACAAAGAGCTTTGCTTACCTGCTCACTAGCCTATAAATAAGCATCAATGTCACTGAAGTTTGTCTGAAGCCTTTTAAAATTTTTTTCTCTTCTCTACTGTAGAGATTTTGAACGATAATCTATGTCCTCCATTTATTTTTTTTAACAATCTTCCTGAATCACTACAAAAATATTGGAGATACTCATTCTGAAAAGTACATTAATTTATTTTCTTTTTATTCATTTTCCCCTTGACATATTTGAATTTTAGGCTGAATTTAGCTTGACTTGTACCAATTTTGTTGAAGAAACTTTTTTTTATCATTTTGGTACACAGTTCTAAAAACACTTTTGTTCCTTTTCCACTTTTTTATAGCTCAATTTTTAAATACAAAAAATCTGCTTCTATTTTTAAATTTTCTTTTGTTTTGGTTTCCATTCCCCTCCCCCCAGAGTTCCCCATGGATATTTATTTCCCTGTGTCATATCAACCTCCTGAATACACCTTATAAATATAAAAGTATGATTTTCAGTGCTATTAACATTATGATAATTATGTGTTAACTGAAACTATATGTCTATGCCAGTAATTCTGATCTGAATGCTATGGTTTATTTACCTCTATATCAGTTGCTACTAATTGCAGTTTCTTGGTCACATGCTAAGTATGCATTGCTTCACTATAATTTAATCCATCAATCAATAAACACTTAATAAGCACCTACTATATGCCCAGCACTGTGCTAAACTCTAGGAATTAAAAAAAAAAAGACAAATGATAATCCCTAATTTCAAGGAACTCACAATCTGATTGAAGAGAGAACATGCAAACAAATATATACAAACGACCTACAATAGAAGATAAACAGAAAATAATAAAGGGAAGGCGCCAGAGTTAAGAGGAATTGGAAAAGGCTTCCTGAAAAGAGATGGAAATTTAGTTGGGACTTACAGGAAGCCAGGGAAATCAGTAGGCAGAGTTGAGAAGGGAAAGAATTCAGGCATGGAAGAAATCCAGAAAAAAATTCTCCCAAAATATTGTATATGTGATTAAAGTTTAGAGTTAGAAATAGTTATTACTAGTTATTAGTTAATACTAGTTCTTTTAGATTTTAATTTTAGGTTTTAAATTTCTTATCAATCAATGGCAAATATATATACTATGGCATATGATATGCATTGTCATACTTAGGGTTCAGGAATTCATAGGAATCTCTAATAATAGGTATGAAGTCTTAGCTTAAATATTGTAATGCTAAGAATGTTCAAAGAAATGGTATAAAAGTTTGGGGAATGCTTGCTACCAGAGTTAAGACGAGACAAACCATTAAGGAAATTCTCTGTACAATCATATTAGAAGATAAAATCTGAAGATTGACTTGTAAATCCTCCTTTGAGATAAAAGAGTTTTTTCAGGGAGTTTGCAAGCTTAATGAACAAAAGGAGGAAATTAAGCAAGGGAATGGAAAGACATGTTTATAACATATCAAAATATGCATATGTATATTAGATTGAGTCTACATTATTAAGAGAGATAGATATCTCATCTTCTAGTGAGACAAAGAAATATTTCTACTTCAAGAAAGACAATCTTACCTGTAAGATATTTAGAAATCTGTTCCCTTTATCAGGAATGGATCCTCTTCCAGAAGGACAAACAACAAAGACAGACCTACCTGTGAATGTGTTGCAGATTACACTTCTTGTATTGATGAGGGAAGCACAACTTGTTTGAAGGATAAAGGATGGAGATCATGTATTAAAAGAGAAGCTGCCCTTGGAGTTGAATTGAAGTTGATTCCTTACTCCTGAAGTTGGAGACTAAAGCATAGCCTGAAAAGGGATATGATAAATGCAACTGGAAATCTTCTTGGATACAGAATCATGTTTTCCTGGGAAAGTCCTGTGGGGAGCTTGGATCACTCCTGTGAAAGATTCAGTATAGGTCTGAAATATAATTAAGACTAAAGGTGAGAATCGTGTTGCTAGTTCATCTTAGTGGAAAAACAAGCATTCAAGGTGGTATAGAGCTGGAAGGTGAGGGAACCTAACATTACACAGCAAAATTTGGTGTATATTATTGCCAATTTGTTAAGAAGTAGGCTTTGAAGAAGAAAAAAAAAAAGAACTAGGCTTTGATTGCTAAGCCACTTTACATCCTTGATTAGACATAAATGTTTGAAAAGAAATAGAAACAGGAAGGCAAGAAAGACTAAGTACTTTTTAAAAGCCATTGGGAGATCACTGGGATCATTGGGAGATCAATAAATATGAATGAATTTACAAAGATTTGGGTAATTACCTCACCCAGATATTGGTGCTGCCCTATTGAATCCAGACAAATCTTTTGTCTTGCACACAAATGCCAGCATGGGACATGTGGAGTTGTCTTGTTCTAAGACAGTAATGGTCACCAGAAATCTGTCTGCCAGCAGGTGAACCTCTCTGTACCACACACAAAAAGGAGTTCTTGGCTTTTTGGACAAAGTTTTAGGATTGTGTGATAAATTGAAGTTACAAGTTTATATTATTAATTTATTTATAGTATTTGTTTTTATTACATGCATATATATTATGTTTTTTAAAATATTTAATATTTATATAATTAATATTCTGTCTGACAAGTGCTAAATTAGATTATGTAATCCAAGAGCAGGTAGCAGTATTATTCACTATTAATTCAGCATTCATTACTTGGATAGGGACTACTAATGTCTCTGGGGTACAGTTGTACTGTCCCAAAGGTTATATGACACTAAAACTATGGTGACATCTTAAGGAGTGAAGAATGTGGGATGTCCAAAGAGCCAGTCTTGAGGTGAATGACAGTACTGTAGAGAGTTGGGGACTTTCACCCGACAGCACCATTAACATGTATTAACCATGCTCTGCTATCCTTAGGTGACTAGGCAAATGCATCAAGGGCAATCAGAGACCAATCAGGTCTCAGGGACAATATTTCCTTTTAAAGAAAATCACTCCTTTGAAGGAGGGAAGAGGGAGAGGTGTGGGAAAAAAAACATATTAGTTCTTTCACAATTGCTTAACAGGGAAGTTAATAAAGAAACCATCATCTGGTACCGGTTGCACTAAGTGATCTCTGAAATTCCATTCTGAGGTTTTATGATAAGGGAGAATATTTTGTACCAAAGAGAAGCAGCATGTTATAGTATAAAAAATACTGGATTTAGAGTCAAATGATTTACTTTTAAGTTCTCTCTACCACTTAGATTGATTACAAAACCTTCATGACTTCATTGATTTTTTTATCTTCTATAAAATCTCTATAACAATTTTCATATGACCTACCTCGTTTGATTATAGTGAAGAAAGAGGTCATAAACTATAAAGTACCATATTAATGAGCTGTTATTATTATTTTATATTATATAGCCCTAGGAAAATAATTTCTTTTTTGTTTTTGTTTTTTTCACTAGTAAAAGATGATTGCTACAAATACTTGGGTTAATATTGGCTCCTAACTTGAGAATGACTAATTCTTTCCCAATCTTAGCCTAAAAAGCAGATGGACAGGTCCCAAATTCTATGTGTCTCCAAGGAGTTTGATAGCTTTTTCTTAGGTACTCTTAAAATAAGCGAATCTTCCAAAGCACTGAAATAAGAGAGTACAGAGATCAGGGACTGTGTTCATATCCTGTGTAATCTGAATGGTTTGTGGACAGGATACAGTCCTGCCTGACCTTGAGTTAATTACCAAGAGTAGAAGATGAATAAATAGACCCTAAATAGCTTTTCCTAATCTCTAATAGCTCTTTCATTTTCCTAGATATTGTGGTAATGTTAAAGCAGGAATTCACCTTGAAAAAACTGAAGGACAATGAGACTAATCATATTTTAACTGATCCAACAGATCTAAGAATCACAAAAATATTCACAAATACCTTCTTATAAATTTTAAAAACAAATCTTGGGATTTTGAGTAGGTTAACGAATATGGGTATTATTATTTTCATTCATAAATGAGTAATTGAAGTTTAGCGAGATTAACTGTCTTGTCACTGGACAAAACCAATAGAAGAATTCTTGTCTCTAAATCTAATATTCTAAAACATTCACAGAAATGTGTGCAGAAATGCTTCTCCCCTATCCACCTATCCACATGCACACACAGATACAGATACACTACTTCACATAGAAACACACACAAACCCTTGGATATCCTTGGTTTGAAAGAATTTCTGTTGCAGTTGATCCCAATTCAATGCAAGACAATGCAATTATTTTGAACAAGTATTTATTAAGCACATATTATATTCAGATCTCTATGTTTGGTCTTGAAGAAAATACAGTGTTTTCAATAGAATGCACTTTCTGCCCTCACAGAACTTACATTTTATTAAGAGTATATGGCATGCACAAAAACAGTTATAATACATAATGTTACTTAAAAGCTTCATTAGAAAGGTGACCCCAAAATGTTAAATAATGAAAAGTCCCAACCTAATCTCTTTTCCTAGATTAGATATCTAGTCCAAGTTGATATTTTCTAGGGGTCAAACATTCCAATAGAAAATAAATTATGTGAGAAGTTGGGTTGTTATTTTTTGTTGACTTACAAAGAATTTGTTGAATGAATTAATTAATAAAAAAATTCATTGGATACACAATAATATTTGAAGTACTTTACTCTGGAAATGATTAAAGGCCAAAAGGTTAATTCTTTCCTTCTATCTCTTGCTTTGGAATAATTTTGTTGACCCCCTAGATTAGAGGTTCTGATGTTATAAGTAAATCCTGACCTACAATTTTATAAAGACAACAATCCTGCTTAAACCCATCCCTTAATTTTAGAAAATATCTTACTACTCAAGAAAACTACTTCTGTAGTTTCTTTATATCTTTATATCTAGTGATTCTTAGTTAGAGATTCCATGCTCTATCCCTTGCCAAAGACCATTTCCCTTTTTGGGATAGCAATGATCAGGCTTCAAGCGCTTTCTTTCAGAGAGGTTTTTCCTTCTTGCTCTTCAGGTGGGTCTTTCAGTTGAGGTGCAGATGATGAAGCTGGGATCAAAGAGGAAGCCTGCAACACTGATGCCATCAAGGAAAGAGTGCTCCAAGAAGAGGTCATAGGGAGAATGAATCTGATCTAGCATTGGGCATAAGGGCAAAAAGAAAAATTAAAGACAAGTTAGAATTGTCTCAATAATAATAGAGGGTTAGGAAAAGAGATTTATGACCTATTATCAATGGAGAAAAGCCTATATGTTAGGAAGGAGAGTGTCACTAAAGCCCAAACATACAGGCTCTTTTCCTCTCTGTTTCATTGTCTTCAGACTGATTTACTATGCATGCTTTGGATTATATTTTCAAGCACAACCAAAGGTGACACAATATAGATTGACTCTGGGGACTGCTATTCCTTTGACATAATAAGAAGAATGGTAGGCTTCTTTCTACTTTCATCATAAAAAAAAAAAGAGGATTGTGTTCCTAACGTAAAATTCCCCTGAAAAGCAATTGATTATTTGGCAGGTTGGATCAGTAGACATAGAATTATACAACAACAGACTGTTACAACCAAAAGGAATATCACAGATCACTTAATTCAACACCCTCATAGCACAGATAGGGCATTGAGACCCAGAAAGACTTTTCCAATGTGGCATCTTTCAAAAGTGTTCATCTTTTGACTGAAGATATTCAGATGTGCATAAAAATAAAATATATTGCATATAAATAAGATAGAAAAAACTGATTCTTTTCATATCCCCTTATCTGTAAATTTGGAGGGGGTGCAGAAAATTCTAGGAACAATTCATAGAATTTGGAGTATGCTGGAATCAGCTCTAAGTAGCTTTAGAGCCCATTGCTAAATTTTCAGTGTGAGAATTTACACTCAAAACCGAGCAAACACTACAGATCAGGGATTAATTTATTATTTTTTTGCTTGTTTAGGTTTTTTTGTTGTTCAATAGCGTCCAACACTTTGTGACTTCATTTGGCGTTTTCTTGGCAAAGAGTGGTTTGCCATTTCCTTCTCCAGCTCATTTTACAGATAAGGAAACTGAGGCAAACAGGATTAGGTGTCTTGCCTAGGACCATATAGCCAGTAAGTATCTGAAGCTAGATTTGAACTCATTAAACTACTGCACCATCTAGCTTCCCATTGTCTAAACCTAAGAAAATATTAATAATGCAGATCTAACTTAAAAGTGTATATGCCTATGTTTCTTTTTCTGGAGAGCCCAGTTTTTAAACATTTACCAGTACACTCCTTTATTGCTCTATAAATATTTCTTGAACTAAACAGGAGTGCATTGGGAGGCTCAGAGGATGAAGCAATCACCAGATTGGAGTCATGGTGATTGTAGGATTATAGGATAACAAAAATAATAACTGGTATTTATATTGTGTTTTAAGCTTTACAAAGTATTTTGCATTCATTATCTCATTTGAGCCTCACAACACCCCTATATAGTTATAGATTCCATGCTATATAGAAATATAACACAAGAGGAGACCTTTAGAAGTAGCTAGATTAGGCTAACTACCTCACTTTACAGAGGTTGAGACTCAATAAGAGTCCACAGTATAATGTAGCTGCCAAACAAGTGAATGTGAATCTTCAGATGTACTAGTAGTGCAAGGATAGTTTCTCAAGGAAGAGCCATGATAGTACATCTAAATTCCATCTTGGACAGAATACATCTGGAATATTATTTTTATTTTTTTTTTAATTTATTTATTTTATTCAGAACTTAAGAAACAAAACAATCATTTCCATAACAATAGAATAGAAAAAAATGTACAAGAAATTCCAAATTATTACATACAACTTACTATTCCTTTTAAATACATTATAAAGTTATCTTGTAATTCCCCCCCCCCTTTTTTTTCTTGTATTTAGTTCTAGTTTATGTTGTTAAGAAAGATAAGTTAGAGTCAATGGGGATAATGCAAGGATTTTAAACTATGTTCCATGAGAAAGTGAAGGAACTAGATATTTCTTCTGGAGAAGTGAGGACTTAGAAACATGATACTCCCAGTACTTAGTACAATACTTTGCAAATTTATTACAAATCCAACTTTATGGACTTAAAATAAATGTGTTAATGTGATTAATGAATTTTTGTTGAATGAGTGATAGTTGTTTTCAAATATTTGAAAATTTGTTCTGCTTACCCCCAGAAAACAAACTTCCTCTTTTCACTTCTCAAATTATTGCCACTTTCATTCCTACTTCTCAGTATAACTCACTCTCTGGACTGCTCCACCTCCTCACCAATCACTTTGCCCACAGGTCCTTCTGGCCTCTTCCTCCCCATATTGCACCCAAAGCCAACCAGCTTCCCTGTTTGAATGTAAGTTCAACAATAGGTACCATTTGGTTCCCTTTTATTTGTAACCCTAGCTCTTTATTAAGTGCTTAATAAATTTTATCTATCTATCTATCTATCTGACTGTCTTATGTCTATCTTTTTCTCTATCTGGCTTCCAACTTTATAGCTTAACAGAAACTCTGAAAGTTCCAATCATCTAAAGATCTTTTCTTAATTTTCAATCTTCATATTTCAGTGGAATTTGACAGTATTGAGTACCATCTCTTCCAGGATACTCTCTCTTCCCTTCCTTTTTGTGGCACTTTCTTTTGCCAGATCATCAAACTGTACCTGCATTTAAAGGCTCTGTTCTGGGCTTTCTTCTCTTTCTTCTCTATATTCTCCTTCAAAGATTTTCTCAGTTCCCATGAAAATTATCCTCCCTTTTTATATCCAGATATATGTAGATTTTTATGCCTGAGCTTCATTTCTCTTCTGAGTTCTATCCTGCATCATCAACTTGCTTTTTGGATATTTCGAATTGAATTTCCTAGAGATAGCTCAAATTCAACATGTTCAAAACAGAATTCATTACCTTTCTCCCCAAAGCCAACTTTTCTTCCAAATATTTATATTTTACCATCCTTCTAGTCACTCAGGTTCACAACCTTCATCTCATATTAGATTTCTCACTTTCTCTCCCCTATATTTCTAATCAATAACTCATATCTTGTCCTTTCAACTGCTTAAATCTCTTCTATCCATCTACTTATCTGTACTCAAACAGCCTCCAGCATCCTCTTTAGCTTTCTTCATCTATTGTCTATACTATTTCAGCAGGCTTCTAATTGATCTCCTTGACTCAAGTCTTACCTTATTTCCAACCACTCAGCTGTCATTGTGACTTTCTTAAAGTGTGTCATTCTACATCACTTTTCTCTTCAATAAACTCTAATGGCTTCATTTTCAACCTAGAGAACTAATGTTTATGGAACCAGCGTTTTAGAAGTTTTGACAACTTGATCTCAATTTACATTTTCTAGCCTTATAATACATTGCATCCCTTCATACACTCTGTGTATTGGCCTTCTTGCTGAAACTATTATATCACACTCAAATCTTCCCAACTGTGTTTTCATTGACTGTCCACTATGCCTGAGAATACATTCTGCTCCCACCTCCATCTCTTAGAAACCTTAGTTTCCTTCAAATACCGTGGTGTTCTTCTTCTTTTGTATAATGTATGATGGGTCTCTGTGGGAGCAGGTTTCTTGGGGAGGTTTCTGGAGGCAGCCTTAGTTTCAGTTCAGAGTAATAATCACCCCAAATGCAGCCAGCTGATAAAATTTCAAATCTTTTATTGTCTCTTCCAAAATAGCCTGGTTAGTTTTCTTAGAGCCCTATCTCACTCCTTGGTTCCAAGAACTCTTGCAGCTTGTCTTTTAGCTCTTCTAGCTTCTGCCTCTAGCTCAACTCCAACTCATGGCTTCTCAATCTCCAACTGACGCTCGCTCCCCTCTCAATCTTTTCAACTGAATTCTCCTGACTGAGCTCAGCTGTTTTTATGCTCTTTTAGAGGTGTAAACTCAAAGGTTGACTCCTCCTCTGAGAGTGGGATTATAAGAGGTATGAATTTGGATATCTCATACTGAACCCTGAAATCTCCAAACATGTGAACTAATGTGTGAGTTAATGTGTGAACTCTCAAAGGTGTTAACTTAAGCATTGTTTCTATCAATTCTAGTGACTTATCACCTTGTAAGGATTCGTTCTAATGTGTGAACCAATAAGCATTGTTTCTATCAATTCCATTGAGTTATCACTAAGAGTCTAACAAAATACCATTTTCTATACTAAGTTTTTGATGATTTCTCTAACTTCTGGGGAAAATGCCTTCCCTCTGAAATTAAATTATATCTATTTTATGCATCTTCCTGTAGATGTACATCTTTATATATTTTATACATTTTCCTGTAGATGCAAAAGTTGTTTACCCTCTCTAAGACCAGAGACTGAACTTCTATTTTAATATCCTAGTGCCTAACATATTGTCTGGCATATAGGAAATGTTTAGTTGATTAATTCATTAAAGATGCAGAGGGGAAGCTCTGGCTCAACGTAACAAAAAGAAAATCCAAATAATGAGAGATGCTTCCAAAGGTAGTGAGTCCTTATGTCTGAGTCGTTTGGAGAAAAAAAAAAGATATTGCCAATGAAATTCATATCTTAGTTATGATTGCTCCAGATTACCTCACTATTTTTTCTAATTCAATGATTCTTTAAATCTAAAGGTTATATTGCTAGTTTTTGGCAGAGCTAGGACAGTGTTAGTCAATAAGTAAAGCATTTACAATGTGCTAAGCATTCTATTATATCAGAATGCAAATATAAGTAAAAAGAAAGCCTATTCCTGCCTTTGAAGGGCTTACAATTAGCACTGATTAGGATTGGTAAGGACAATATATAAAAGGGAGCTGAAAATTGGTGACTAGGTAGGAGAAGTGGATCTCCTTATGGGCATATGATGATAAAAGCTAGAATTTCAGATGTAGCACCCAAAGAAAAGTGAAGGATGGCTGGCTTAAGCATTTCCTAAAAATGGAGATTTAAGGAGGAACTCACCAGTGGGAAGAGTGGATAACAGGGACCGAGGCATCTTCCAAGATAAGAAGGTAATTTGGAAATAGTGGTGAAATCCAGAAACAGAAGTGGAACTCAGAGGAAATATGAAATGGTATTTTAATATTCTTGGCAAGGAGAATTGATTGATCCTCATCTAATATCAAGGTCTTTTCTTCTACTTCTAAACCCAGCTTGCTTTAGAAAAGACTTCTGTGAACCTTATTGAGGATCAGTGAGTTGTAGAATGATCAAATTATGGACAAATATAAGATTTTCAGCTGGAAGTAAATGTGGAGTCCATCTCTTCCATTTTATACATAAGGAAAATCCTAAAGAAGTAATATACCCAAACTCAAATAATATTAAGAACTGAATTTGAATTCTAACAAAGGTTGGTTGTTTGTTTCACACATCTAGTACTCTTTTCACACTAAGATGTTGTTGTCAATCATGTTTCATTTAGTTTTTCTCTTTTATTGTCCCAGAAGTCTATCCTGGATTATAAAATAGGATCCCACATTGAACTGGATTCTCAGGTTTGAACTTCCACAGAATCCATAGGAAGGGATGGGTCACAGAAATAATGAGGCAAAGAGTAGAAAGAACAATCTCATGGTTAAAAAGTAGTTCTGGGAAGATTGTTTGGTCATAGAATCATAGATTTGGATCTGTAAGGGACCCAGAGGTCATCTAGGCCAAACCTCTGGATGGAAAGCTCTGGATTAAGAGATTCATAAGACTAGTTGTATGGGATTGACCCAAGTTTGCATCCAAACTCTGCCAGCTAATATCTATGTGATGGTGGGCAAGTCATCAAACTTCTGGGTTTTTTTCAGCTTCCCCATCTGTTAAGAATAGAAATGTCTATATTTATTGCAGAGATTTTGAGAAAAGATAGAAATCAAAAAAAATTTTAGATGTGTGACCTTATTTCTACTTCTTACCACATAATATCACTTTTAATTAAGCCTGGAATGTGTTCAATAAACCCAACCAGGGCAAATACCACTTCATTCTGAGTGAAAGGAATAGGAGTAATATTTTTGTCTAAAAATAATTACTTCCATTTTTATAGTACTCTGAGGTTTTAAAAGTGCTTTTTTTTTTTTTTTCCTCATCACAACTCAAGTGGGGCAAGCAATGCAGGTGTCAGTATTCTCAACAGTAAGCAGCTGTTGTTTAGTCAGCTCTTCGTGACCCCATGGATCATATTGTCCAAGGGGTTTTTGTGACAAAAATGCCCAAATTCTCTAGTGGATTAAGGTAAATGGAGGTCAAAATGACTTGCCTAAGTGGACACAGCTAGCAAGTATCTGGGCTCAGATTTGTTCCGTTTTCCTAACTCCAGGCCCAGTGATCTATCCACTGAGTCACCTCAATGCCTCCAGCTATTGTGTCAAAACCAGGACTAGAGCCCAGAGTTTGTGACTACAAGTGTATAGTTCTTTCTACTATACTACAATCTATTTCTGTGTCCCTAGATGGGCGAGCTGATTTAAGACTGATCCTTATATAAACATAGCCTAGAAATATATAAAAAGAGATTTTCCTGATAAATAAATGAACAGCTAGATGGGACAGTGGACAGAGCAACTTACTCAGAGTTAGGAAAATCTGAATTCAAAACCTCTCCCTGTTATTTAATAGCTGAGTGACCTTGAGCAAACCTTATAATTTTGGCACGCTCATCTGTAAAATGAAGATAATAAGATCACATATTTCCCACTTTTATTGTGAGAACCAAAAGAATTAACATTTGTAAAATACATTAATTATTCTTTTTATAACTATTGTTATTGTGTGGACAAGATCTCATTTCAATAGAGAATACTTTGCCTCAAAGGAATGGGGCAATACCAACAGGAATAAATTGGCCTATTATCAGTTTTGAAGAAGTCTTAGAATAACAGGTATTATATGCTGAAGGTATTATGTGTGTGACCACACATAGTGAAAATAGTCATTTTGCCACATCAGCCCAAGGAATAAAAATTGGTCCCCCACACCTCTTACCTTGTCAAATGATCCAAGGATTTTGGAAAAGAACCATCAGTGTTATTTTCGCCATCTGCTGGACAAAAAAAAATGGCAAGTTAAGTCAAAATCATCATTTTTCATTTCTATAGGAGTTTGTAAGGTTTGGGGGTTTTGTATTTGGAAGATCATTTTGAATTCCCATAATCATTATTTATTCTCTACTACCACATTGCCTTAATATCCATTACGAAGACAAAACGAGAGAGAGATTAAGATAGGTTTCAGGGTAGGATCACAGAAGAGGCTTGCTAGTAGGTAACAAGTTTGTCCCCTTGCCACCATGCAGACAAGGACTTTCGGGCTTCAGCTAATCTTCTGCATTTGGAGATTCTTTTTCTTCCTTCAGTCAGAGATAGAAAATCAGGTATTACCAACCTTTCTGTGACAATATTTTATACAAAACATATACTTTGCAAATATTTTGCATGTCTCTAATTGTTTTGTTATTTCCCTCATTAGAATGTAAGCTCTTTAAGGGCAGGGATTATTTCTGATTTTTATATCCCCTCAGTAATTAGTATAATGCTAGTAAATGCATGATCATGTGTATTGAACAGGACAGTCATGAAATACTCTCATTAGCCTATTTATCCCCAGGTTTAACAATTCTTATCCCTTATTTATATGTTCCATCTTTCCATTCCCTCAATCCCAAGCTCACTCTGATAGTAGGCCACCTAGTTGTCAGAGGCAGAGAAAGTTAGGGTATACTAACTGAAGTCATAAAGAATTTGAATGAAAGAAAACAATTATTTAAAAAGCTGAGTCAGGAATAATCTTAATAGGACTCCCTAAAGTAGTTTCCAATTTAATATCTAAGTCAATGCCACAGGCCTGGTGAATATTTCCAAAGAACTAAACTTTGGGACAGTGTATTCTTACCTGAAAGAATAAATATGGTAGGGGCCAAACCCAAGTGTATGGAATAGGAAACAAAATCAAGACCCTCAGAATAGAGAGGGGACGTATAGCTTGTCCAATATCTGAATGGAGAATTTCCATTATAGTATCCTAAACAAATAATCATGAACCCATTGCCTGAAGATTTTTATAAAGTGAAAATCTACTATCTACTAAGACATTCATTCTATTTTCTAGTTATAATTGTTTTAATTGTTATAAAGGGATTTTTTTTCTTTATATCAAACCAGAAAATTATCTTCAGCAACTGTCATCTATTGCTTCTAATTCTCCCCAGAGCCAAGAAGGACAAGAGTAACCTCTGTCCACAAGAGAGTCCTTCAAAATTATTGAAGACAATAATAATGTCATTAATGGATCAACATTCACTTGGAGAAAATTTCCTAGTGGAATGCCCCCAAAATTTGTCATTGGTCCTGTTTAATATTTTGATCAGTGATTCAGATAAAGGCATCAGATGGCAAATTTCAAGATGACAAAAAGGTAGGAGGGATATAGCAAAGGGGTTGAATGACAGTCAGAATCCAAAATAAATCATGACAGGCTGCAATGGTGTGTTGAAAATAATAAAATGTAATTCAGTAAAGATTAGCATTACATCCCACATATGATTTTTTTTTAAAATTGACTTCATTATTACAATGGAAAAGAAAGATGGCCAGACTATATTTTGTGTGAAAAAGATTTACGGTTTTTAGTGGACTGCAAATCCAATATATACAAACTCAATAATAAGAAATGTCAATCAAAAGTTAACAATCTCAAATCATGTAAGTACACATAGTATCCAGAAAGAGGGATGTAATATTAGTGAAGTACAAAGAAGCTAGATTTGGAGTCTAGATTCGAATTACAATTTTATTACTTAATATCTGGTGATCTGGAGGATTATTTATCCTCTCTAGATGTCATTTCTTTCTATAAAATGAGGCAGTTGTAGATGACCTCTGAATTCCCTTCTAGCTCTTAATCTATACTCTCACTTGGACAGATCACACATGGAATATCATCTTAGTTCTAGGGAACACATTCTAGGAAGAATATTGATATACTTAATTACATATTGCTTTATATTGTTCTCTAATTGTTTCATAAGTATTGTTATCATCAACAATTTATGGAAAAAGTCTAACATGTCAGGTACTCAGCTAAGCCCTTTGGAGGAAAGGATATGAATATGAATAATATATCCCCAAATCTCAAGGAATTCACAAAAAAAATATCAATGAACTCACAGAAAATATTAAAAGAAAAAAGTAGCTACTTTCATTACTTGTTGAATCATTGATTTTGTCAGTGAGGTTATTCCTTTTGTCAGTGCATATCACAATATCTTCTTTGTTTTAGTCAATAGTTTTCATGAATCAATGATACTGAAAAAAAAAGTTCATCCTATAATGGTCAACTCTTTGGTGATGTTCCTCTTCAAATTTAGCTAAGCCAATCCATTAGCTAAGCTAATGAGAAATACATATTCTAATCCATGGTCCCCTGGTTCTGAGTTCTACCAGAGTGTATATGCTACTGGCTCCTTTAGAATTAACACAATAAATATTAAATGAATGATATAATGTAAGGATATTGGGATAGGAGAGATTGGGGTAGGATGAGCCAATAATGCTTCACAGATAAATGAGACTTAAGTTGCACTTTGCAAGACATGTAGAACTTAAATAGAGAGGAATGGGAAATCTATTATAGACAGGAAAAACTATGTGGGCAAGGGCAGAGAAACAGGGACATATGTGTCATGTTAAAGATCAGTCTGACTGCTTTGTAAAGTTAATGTAGGGAAAGAGGTGAGAAATAAGACTGAAGAGGTAGATTGGAGTCAGACCATCTGGAGAGTTTTAAATGTCAGTTATTTTAGCATTTCTATGTATGAAAAGTTTAGTCTTTTTAATTGAGAGTCAAGAAGCCCTAAGCTCCCAGAAGGCAGGAAAAGAAAGCCTGAGTGTAGGGATCTTCAAGGATCTACCTAACATACCTTACTTCAGAAAACAAACAGCTTGAAAATCATCAAATTTGGACATTAAGCTTCTGGCAACATTATTTCTGAGACAATTGCCAAGCATGAATTCAAGACCCGCCACTATGAGAAGACAGTAGGAAAAAAAAATACAATTCTAGGGGAATGGGCTAATATACATGGAACCAGGGGACCAATCTTCAGGTCTCAAAAAATCAAAGAGCAAGTATGAAAACATCTCTTTGCATCTCCCATCCATTCTTCCCTTTCACAAGAACATATTTCCTGGTTTAGAACATCTTCTGCTGACCCTAAGAACTGTATTTACTTTGAAAAAGTCAATTAAAAGTTACTGTGGCAATATATGTGTGTGCATAGGGAGAGAATGTCTAAATAAACAGAAGAGTCTCTTTACGGAAATATCGTTTCCTACCTTCTTTTTCTAATGTCCAGATATCAAGTCTAAGACTTTCTCTTAGGTAGTAGCCATCTGGAATACCTAGAGAAGAAAGTTAAATTTGGGGTCTAGGTCAAAATATTTGAATACTTATTATCACATAATAAGTATTTATTATATGACTAATTTGTTTTCTGCCATTTCCATATATCTCCCTTCTCCCCAATCCCACTTTTGGGTAGATCCTAGAAACATGAGATCACAAGAACATACCCTTCTCAAGTATGACCAACCTCCCATACTGACATAGAAACATTCCCTCATTCACTGATGCCCTTGGATTATCTTCCTTCTCACAATTTTTTCAGTACATAGTTCCTGATTACATGATACTCAGATCTGTACAACTCGACTTACTTTTGTAGTTTCTCCTGGCCTCCTCTTCAAGATGAATAATTGCTGTTCTGGTTCCTTGGAAGCAGCTTCGGGGAGAAGAGTTCATCTTTGCTTCAGATCTTCCTCAATCCAAAGTGCACCGATGATTCCATGGATACTCTGCTATGCCTTACCCACTCCCAGCCCTATTCTCTCTCATCCCTCTTTGTTTTGATGCTGTGCATTCTCCAGGTCCCTGGCTGCCCAAAGACCAGAACTCCAGGGAATTGGACACATACTAAGCTAGGTGTACTACCAGCATAAAGAGGAGGGGAGAGAAAGAGGGGGTGAAGAGAAAGGAGGAGGAGAAAGAAGAGAAGAGGGAGGAAATAGAAAGGAGGGTAGAAAAAGAAAAAAGGGGAGGAGGAGAGAAAAAGACAGGATGGAGGGAAGAAGGGAGGGAGAGGGGGGAGAGAGAAAGATAGAAACACAGAGACAGACATGGAAAGAGAGACAGAAAGAAAGAGACAGAGACAGATACAGAGAGACAGAGACAGAGAGAGACAGAGACAGAGAAAGAGAGATAGACAGACAGAGAGAGAGAGAGAGAAATCATAGGAGAGATGGGAAAAGGTTCTGGGACAACCATCTAATTTAGGGTAGAAAACTAGATGAAAACCAACTCTCATTCCAATCAATCATAGAAGAGATAGGTCATCTCTAAGGTTTCTAAACACTGTCTCTCTGTATTCCTATAACAGTGATGAGTTGAACTGGAATGCTCTTTCTAGTTGTGTAATTCTCTTCTTTTACTTCTCTAAGGGGATAAATCCACCCCAAACCCTTTCAAGGTTAAATTACATTCAAAATTAAATTGTCCTTTCTTTCTCTGGGAAATGCCTACCTCCTCAAGAAAAAAGGAGTTGTGGAAGGTTCTAAAGCTCTCACACCTTGTCTAGCCCTTAGCCCCACCAAGTAAACATAAAATAAAGAATACTGCTCCTAAACAGTCTCTTTTCCTCCTTCTTTCTCCCTCCTCCCTCCTCCCTCTCACCTGTTTGGCTACTCTCCATAAGGGATAGGAGTGAAAGAAGTGAGGGAAGCATATGAGACTTCAATTGTCTCAATAAATCTCAGTCACTGCGCTAAGATGTATGTTACTTTCTGTCCATAAAATGTGGAATAAGGAACTAGGATTAGGGAACAGAATTTTGGGTTGAAGGTGAATCAACTGGGTGGTCCAATCCCACTGTCTTCAATCTTTGAGACTCAATTGTTTCCCCAAGAGCTTTTAAAATTCAAAATGTGTCTTAGCACAGTCATTTATCAGCACATGAAAATTACATAGAAACTTCTGCTAATGAATTATGATTCATGTTTAGGACTGGAAGAAAGAAGAGGTTTGTGGAATATGAGAGGTAGAGTGAGAGGAGGCAATTCATTTATTTTCACCTGAGGAAGGTAGTTAGTATATTGTTACACTAGCTTTCATATCTGAACCTCAGTTTCCACCACTACTTCCAACTAGATCAAGTTTTCTGCTGATGTCCCAAATCTATCTGAACTATTAAGCCCAGTGTCTGCCTATGGATATTAAATTAAGATACTAAATTTAAAGGCATGTTAAATATTTTAGGTGCTTAAGAATTGACGTTGAACTTGTAGATGCTCTCAAGAGTTTCACAGATCAGAAACTCCTAGAGAATGTTCCCTAAATCTTATTGGACCAAGGCCAAATTCTTCTACCTCTTTTTACAAATCTTCCATAATCTGACCCTTAGCACACCACCTCCATTTTATCTCACAGAGTTCCCCCAGAACTAAGCTCATGCTGGTTTTGTTTTTTTTTGTTTGTTTGTTTGTTTTTTTGTTTTTGTTTTTGTTTTTGTTTTTTTTTTTGCCTAGTCTCCTTACTGTATCTAGCACATGTTATCTTTATTTGGAGCCTTGTGTCTCTTCCTCTGCTTGGAATGATTTCTCTTGCCTTCTTTACCTCTTGCCTCCTCAACTTTTTCAACCCTTATCCACACTTAAAAAAAAACAGTTTAAGCTCTTAATAGCATAGGACCATAGCTCAAAGGCCATCTAGTCTATCCTCTTCCTTTTACAGATGAGGGAACACACACATCCACATAGACACATAGTAAGTCTCAAAGGAGGATTTGAGACCAGATTCTCTGACTTGGGGGCTTACACCACACTGCCTCCTATTCACAAAGTGTTTACCACTGAATCCAGCTTCCACCAAACTTTGTCAAATGCTATTTCATTCATACTCGATGCATATAATTAACCATAAGATTATAAAAGGATAGATGTAGAACCTTAGAGACCATTTGGTCCAGCCTCCTAAGTTTGCAGGGGGGTACTGAGAATCAGAGAAATTAAGCAATTTGCCCAGCTATCAGGTAGTTTTGTAGTACCAGGCCTTGAGTTAGGAAGACCTAAATTCAAATCTGGCCTCAGACACTAACTAGCTGTATGACTCTGGGCAAGTTACCTAAAATAATTTGCCTTAGTTTCCTCATCTGTAAAATGAGCTAAAGAAGAAAATGAAAAACTATCCCAGTATCTATGCCAGGAAAATTCCAAATGAAGTCACAAAGAGTCAAATGGGATTAAAATGATGGAACAGCCACAACCGACATTACAATTGGCAAAGCCAGGAATTTCTACCTTTAGATAATACATTCTTTTTATTGTTCCAGGCTTTTTTTTTCTTTTCTCTTTTCCCTTCCTTCTTTTCTCTTCTCAAATGTGTTTTTTTTCCCTCAAAAAAATTACAGACTTCCAAGTTAAAAATTTTGGTCTTGGTGGTATTTAAAGTCTTTTCCAAATGTAAGATTCTGGTTTTATAAAACATTACTACCTTTGGTGTGGTATGAATATATAATATGATGAAAATGGCTACAGATCTGGAGTAAAAATGATCTAATCATCATATTCATTCAATAACCCTGGATTAGTCATCATGTTTTCTATTTGGGGGTTTGGGGAGTTAAATTAGATGATTTCTCTCCAAAGCTAGCAATAATCCATTAATTGGTAGCATTTAACACCATTGGTTACCTTCTCATCTCAACACAAATGATACCTATATCTATATATACAGTCCTATTTCCTCTCTTGAGAGAACTCCATATCACAAACTACTTATTGAATATTGTTAATTGAATGTTAATTAATTTAATTAATTGTTAATCAAATGATTGTTAATTAATTTAATTAATTGTTAATTAAATGAAGGAGTCCTACTAAATTCCTTCTATGACACAGACATGGTACTGATACCTAAACCAGGTAGGTTGAAAACAGAGAAAGAAAATTATAGACCAATCTCCCTAATGAATATTGATGCTAAAATCTTAAATAAGATATTAGCAAAAAGACTACAGAAAATCATCCCCAGGATAATACACTATGATCAAGTAGGATTTGTACCAGGAATGCAGGGCTGGTTCAATATTAGGAAAACTATCGATATAATTGGCAACCAAATGAACAAAAACCATATGATCATCTCAATAGATGCAGAAAAAGCATTTGACAAAATCCAACATCCATTCCTATTAAAAACACCTGAGAGTATAGGAATAAATGGACTTTTCCTTAAAATAATCAGCAGCATCTATTTAAAACCATCAGTAAGCATCATATGTAATGGAGACAAACTGCAACCATTCCAATAAGATCTGAGGAAACAAGGTTGCCCACTATCACCTTACTATTTAATATTGTATTAGAAACACTACCTTTGGCAATAAGAGCTGAGAAAGAGATTAAAGGAATAAGAATAGGCAATGAGGAAACCAAATATCACTCTTTGCCAATGACATGATGGTATACTTAGAGAAACCCAGAGATTCTACTAAAAAGTTATTAGAAATAATCCACAACTTTAGCAAAGTTGCTGGTTATAAAATAAACCCACATAAGTCATCAGAGCTGAGAAAGAGATTAAAGGAATAAGAATAGGCAATGAGGAAACCAAATTATCACTCTTTGCCGATGACATGATGGTATACTTAGAGAACCCCAGAGATTCTACTAAAAAAGTTATTAGAAATAATCCACAACTTTAACAAAAGTTGTATTATAAAAAACCCACATAAGTCATCAACATTCTTATATATCACTAACAAAATCCAAAATCAGAGTTACAAAGAGAAATTCCATTTAGTAACTACTGATAATATAAAATATTTAGGAATCTATCTGCCAAGGAAAATCAGAAACTTTATGAGCAAAATTATAGACCACTTTCACACAAATTAAGCCTGATCTAACCAATTGGAAAATATTAAATGCTCTTGGATAGGGTGAGCAAAATAATAAAGATGACAATATTACCTAAACTAACCTATTTATTTAGCGCATACCAAATCAGACTCCCAAAAAAATATTTTAATGACCTAGAAAAAATAACAAAAAATTCATATGGAAAACAAAAGGTCAAGAATTTCAAGGGAATTAATGAAAAAAAAATCAAATGAAGGTGGCTTAGCTGTACCAGATCTAAAATTATATTATAGAGCAGCAGTTACCAAAACATTTAGTATTGGCTAAAGAATTGATTAGTTGATCAGTGGAATAGGTTAGGTTCAAGGGACAAAACAGTCAACAACTATAGCAACCTAATCTTTGAAAACCAAAGACTTCAGCTTTTGGGATAAGAACACTTTTGACAAAATTCTGGGAAAATTGGAAACTAATATGGCAGAAACTAGGCATTGATCCACACTTAACACCGTACCAAGATAAGGTCAAAATGGGTTCAGGACCTAGGCATAAAGAATGAAATTATTAATAAATTAGAGGAACACAGGGATAGTTTATCTTTCAGACCTGTGGAAGGAATTTGTGACCAAATAAGAACTAGAGATCATTATATCACAAAATAGAAAATTTCAACTATACCAAACTGAAAAGTTTTGTACAAACAAAACTAATGCAGACAAAGATTAGAAGGAAGCAATAAACTGGAAAATATTTTTACAGTCAAAGGTTCTGATAAAGCCTCATTTCCAAAATATATAGAGAATTAACTCTAATTTATAAAAATCGCCATTCCAATTGAAAAATGGTCAAAGGAATGAACAGAAATTCTCAGATGAAGAAATTGAAACTATTTCTAGTCATATGGATGCCCGTCATTATTAATCAGAGAAAAATTAAGACAACTCTAAGATACCACACACCTGTCAGATTGGCTAAGATGACAGGAAAAATAATGATGATTGTTGGAGGATGCGGAAAACTGGACATTGATGCATTGTTGGTGGAGTTGTGAGAATCCAACCATTTGGAGAGTATTTGGAAATATGCTCAAAAAGTTATCAAACTGTATACCCTTTGATCCAGTATTACTACTGGGTTATCCAAAGAGATCATAAAGAAGGGAAAGGGACCTGTTGTGCACGAATGTTTGTTGGCAGCCCTCTTTGTAGTGCTAGAAACTGGAAACTTGGTGGTTTCATCAATTGGAATGGCTGAATAAATTGTGGTTATGAATATTATGGAATATTATTTTCTAAGAAATGACCAACAGGATGATTTCAGAAAGGCCTGGAGACTTACCGAACTGATGCTGAGTGAAATGAGCAGGACCAGGAGATCATTATATACTTAACAACAATACTATATGATGACCAGTTCTGATGGCTGGCCATCCTCAGCAACAAGATCAACCAAATCATTTCCAATGGAGCAGTAATGAACTAACAACTAGCCCAGAAAAGAACTCTGGAGATGACTAAAACCATTACATTAATTCCAACCCTATATTTGCCCACCTGCATTTTTGATTTCCTTCACAAGCTAATTGTACAATATTTCAGAGTCTTATTCTTTTTGTACAGCAAAATAACAGTTTGGTCATGTAAAAAATGAATATTGTTTTTTTTTTATTTAATAGCCTTTTATTTACAGGATATATACATGGGTAACTTTACAGCATTAACAATTGCCAAACCTCTGTTCAATTTTTCACTCTACCCCCAACCTCCCTAAATGCGGGATGACCTAGATGTTAATATATTAAAATATAACTTGATACACAATAAGTATAGATGACAAACATTATTTTTGCTGTACAAAAGAATCAACCTGAATTATTACAAAGCTGAAGGAAATCAAAATCAGGTGTGCAAATATAGGTTGAATTCAATGTAATGGTTTTGTCATCTCCCAGGTTCTTTTCTGGTATAGCTAGTTCAGTTCATTATGCTCCATTAGAAATGATTTGGTTGATCTTGTTGTGAGGAGGCCTGATCCATAGACTGGTTCATCTAGTATTTTGTTGGAAGTATAATGATCTCCTGGTCCTGCTCATTTCCTCAGCATCAGTTCGGTAAGTCTCCAGGCCTTCTGAAATTCCTGTTGGTCATTTCACAGAACAGTAATATTCCATAATTTTATATACCACAATTTATTCAGCCATTCTCCAACTGATGGACATCCATTCAGTTTCCAGTTTCCTAGCCACTAAAAAAGGCTGCCAAACATTCTGCAATAACAGGTCCCTTTCCCTTCTTTATAATCTCTTTGGGATATAATCCCAGTAGTAACACTGTTGGATCAAAGGGTATCACAGTTTGATAACTTTTTGAGCATAGTTCCAAACTACTCTCCAAAATGGTTGGATTGTTCCAACTCCACCAACAATGAATCAATGTCCCAGTTTTCCCACATCCCCTCCAACAATCATCATTATTTTTCCTGTCATCTTAGCCAATCTGACAGGTGTGTAGTGGTATCTTAGAGTTGTCTTAATTTGCATTTCTCTGATTAATAATGACTTGGAGCATCTTTTCATATGACTAGAAATAGTTTCAATTTCTTCATCTGAGAATAAAAAATGAATATTGTTAATTGGATATCCCATAGGCAGCTCAAATTCAACATGTCCAAGAAAGAACTTATTATCTTCTCCATCAATCCTCCTCTTTTCCAGATTTTCCTATTAGTGGTGAAAGCACCACTATCCTCCCAGATATCCAGGCTCCTACCATTAGCATAATCCTCAATTTCTTCCTCCAGCTCATCCCACATATCCAATTAATTGCCAAATTGCATTATTTCTACCTTTACATCATCTCTCCTAAATGTCTCCGTTCCATTCACATAGCCTGGATCATCATAGCTCTCCATTCACACAGTCTAAAATACTGAAATAGCTTCATAATTGATCTCCCTAGCGTCCCTCTTCAATCTAACCTTTACCCAATTGATTTTCCGAAAATACAAATATGACCATGTCACTGTCATAAACAAAAAAATTCTGGTAGCTCTCTATTAACTTCAGAATCAAATATAAATTCTTTCTTCTCTCATTTAAAGCTATTCACAAGATGACTGTAACAAGCCTTTCTATCTTCATTGAAAATTACTCTTCTTAAGTTATATGAATTGATTTTAAGTGAAATGAGCAGAACCAGAAGATCATTATACATGGCAATTACCCAATTATACAATTATATGATGATCAATTCTGATGGACAATGAGATGACTCAAACCAGTTCCAATTGTTCAGTGATGAAGAGAGCCATCTACACGCAGAGAGAGGACTGTGGGAACTGAGTGTGGTTCACAACATATCATTTTCACTCATTTTGTTGTTATTTGCTTACATTTTATTTTGCTTCTCTCTCTTTTTTTTTTTTACTGGTTTAATTTGATTTTTCTTGTGTGGCACAATAATTGTATAAATATGTAAACATATTGGATTTAACATATATTTCTACCATGTTTAACATGTATTGGACTACTTGCCATCTAGGGGAGGACTTGAGGAAAGAGGGGGAAATTTGGAACACAAGGTTTCGCAAGGGCTAATGTTGAAGAATTGCCCACGCATATGTTTTGAAAAATAAAAAGTTTTAATAAAGAAAAATAAATAAATAAAAGAAAAAGAAAATTACTCTTTTTCATGTTTACTTTGATACAGCAAAGTTGATCTGCTTTTTTCATCATATATAAATCTCTATCTCCTACCTCCATGCCTTTGTCCTGACTGTCCCCTATGCCTGGAATGTTCTTATTTTTCAGCCCTATCTGTAGGAATCCCTCATTTCTTTTAGGGAAAATACAGCTTAAATTTCACGAAGTCTTTTCTGATTCCCTCAAATGCTAATGTGTTCCTCTCAAAATGACCTTGTATTTATTTTGTATATAATTATAAATGTTAGAGGCATCTAGGTACAGTGGATAGAGCACCAAGCCTGGAGTTAGAAAGAACTGAGTTCAAATACAGAGATATGTATTAGCTGTGTGTTCTGGACAAGTCATTTAACCCTACTTGCCTCAGTTTCTTCATCTGTAAAATGGGCTGGATAAGAAAGTGTCAAACTACTCTAGTATCTTTGGCAAAAAAAGCATAAATGGGGTCACAAAGAGTTGGACATGACTAAACAGCATCAATAGACAAATATCTGTGTTGTTTCCCATTATAAACTCCTTGAAAACAGGGACATATTTCACTTTCGTAATTTGTATGCCTAAAACCTAGAGGATATTGAACAGGAGATGGCACAAAATATGGACTTAATAAATGCTTAATTAAGATAAATTATCAGTTACTTATTAACAACTTAGTGTAATGAGGTAATCAAAGCTGAGGCCAGAAACTAAAAGAGGAAACAAGTCATTCTATTTTTGAGAAGTGAGGAAAGCTGAAGAAAAGATAAAAAGCATGGTAAAAGAGGAGAATGTCACAGTAATCATTTGATGCCTAAGTATAGAGGCACCAACAGGGATAAAAAGAACACACTAAAGGTTCAGATGGAATATAAAGCTTATAAACCATGTTCTCCACAGCAACCCTGAGTAGAATTAATATCCTTATTACATAAACCAGGAAGCAAAAGCAATATGAGATTCTGAGAATAAAGATGAACTGGGTTCAAGTTTTACCCTGATATATATTGGTTGTGTGACTCTGAACAAGTTACTTGCCCTGAGCAGCTTTACAAGTCTGCAAATTGCATGGAAGTTGAGATTCTGCCTTGGTGGAGAGATTTCCTCACCCAGAAATTCCCCACACTCATTATCAAAAAGAGAGTTTGACAGTGGGAGGGAGAAAGAGAGAGAGAGAGAGACAGAGAGAGAGAGAGACAGAGAGAGAGACAAAGAAAGAGAGAGAGAGGGAGAGAGAGAGAGAGAGAGACAGAGACAGAGACAGACAGAGACAGACAGAGACAGAGAGACAGACAGAGACAGAGAGGCAGAGACAGACAGAGACAGAGAGACAGAGGCAGACAGATGGACACAGAGAGAGAGAGAGAAGGAGAGACAGAGAGAGACAGATACAGTCAGAAATGATAGAGGCAGAAAGACAGACATAAAGAGAGAAATTTTGAAAGGAAAATGAAAACTGTCCATGTTAAAAAAAAAAAAAAAAAAAAGATTAGTAAATAAAAGTATTAGTAACTTCATTTTACACTCTTGATTATGTAAATTCTGAGACCCACCCATAGTCACATAGCCAGAAAGTATCAGTACTGAGATTCAAATCATATAATAGGCCTTCAGTGCCCTGATAGCCAGAATGAGGGGTTCAAACCCAGGCCTCCATTATGCTAAGTTGTACATATAGGACATATCTGAAAAGGGATGGGAGCCTGAAGCTTTTTGTTTACTTGTTTATGTTGATTAGATGCAAGGCATAAAGGAAGAAGCTGAAATTGCAACATAAAAGTTTCAGGATAGATGATGTGAGGGGTTTCCCAAATGTTAGGGTTATGAGTCAACTAAGCAAGTAACAAGTTATGAATCTTAGAAACATAGAATCTTAGCACAGCTCCCTCAAGTAAACAAAGTAAGACATAAAAACATTGTTAATTGTCTATCTTGTATATATTGTTTCCTCTGATAGACAAGAAGCTACAAGAAAAGGAACTATTTAATTTTTTGTCTTATTATCTTTGGTATATAACATATAATAGATGCTAAATAAAAGCTTACCAATAGATTTTCCAAGGTCACAAAAGTAGCAAAAGTCAGAGCTAGGATTTAGACTCAGCTTCACTGACTAAAATAAAGAAAAAAATCCAATTTCCTTACAACTTATAAAAACTAGCAAATTTATCCTCAATCCCAGATTACTTATCTATTTGAAAACAAAACCAAAAAAAAAAAAAAAAAGGAAAAATATAAAAAATCAAACTGATGCCTTATAAACCTTGGGGGGAAAGAATTTTCATCCCTGTACAAAACTGAAAGGATGCCTCATCAGCTTTCAACAAAAAGTGGGTGCACCCCTCTCTCAGAAATGATTCAGGCACATTATGATTATGTCTTTTTATGCTCTTCACTTAGCAAAATCCTTTGCACAAACTAAGGGATTGTTAAATGCTTCTCAGGGTGGAATGGATTGAATTAGAGCCATGGGAATGAGATCAACTCAAAAGGCCTCCAGAGGCTGGAAAGAGAGTCCTTGATGATGACTGTGAAGGTACTTAAATAATACTGTTGTGTATGACCAGGTACTGAAATACTCAGATACCTCAGTAAAAACTTTCATTCTCTTCTCTGAAACTCAGCTCAGAATCATATTAATTAATTTCCCTCTAAAGTGCTGAGTAGATGAGTAGATTCTCCATGAATGATTTAGGAGAACTTTACTCAGAATCATGGTAATTAATTTTCCTTTAAGGTTATGGATAAATGGGTAGAATCTCCATGAGATTTAGAATTTAACTCAGAATCATGCTAATTAATTTTCCTCTATCACCACTAGAGGACACCAGAGGCCTTCAATGTACAAATGATGAAGTAAGCAATTTCCCATTCTGATTGTTGTTTCAAAGGCACCTTGGACTTTCAAGACTGAACAGAATACTCAATGTCTCAGTCAAAACATGATGAACATAAAGGGCATTGCAGAATTAGAGAATGAGGAAAATGAACTGGGGGAAAAAAAACTTGAAACATTAGTGCAATAGGGCAAAACCAGCATTTTCATCTGACCTGGATGTCATGCTCAAAGCAAACCCCCCAGATGGCACCTCCTTCATCTAAACTCAGGAAATTTCTTGTAATTTTATCTTCCAAATGGATGAATGGAAACATCCCTATGCCCCCAAATGCTATTCCTTTCACCAGCAAGACCAATTTAATTGGGGAGAATGATGATTATAAAGAACTATAGAATTTGAAACCAAAAATGTCTGGTCAAATGCAACCCTTATATTTTAAAGTTGATGAGACAGAATCACAGAGCAAGAAAGTAACCTGTCTATGGTCATTCAGATGGTCAGTTACAGACTGAACAGGATTTAGATTTAAATCTTTTGCTTCCAAATCTACTGTTAGTATCGTTTCCAATGCACCACACAATCAGATTGGAAGGGAACTAAACAGTAAAGAGATCTGAGAAGAAAGAATTGAACAGTATCTGGATTTTTTTGAATCCCCTAGGAAATAGGGATACTGCCCCTTTCTCAGTCTTGACTCCCTGGATGAGTCTGAATATGTTCTATTACTCTTCAAAGTCTCAGTTTCCCCTCCTGTAAAATGAAATTAAACATTCAGTTCAGAGAGATGTCATATGTACTGTGCAAATTGCCCTTCTGCCAGTGCTTAAAAGTAACTGAAATGGTTTTAAAGAAAAGAGTTATAGGCATAAGGAAAATTAAATGAGGGTCCTACAAATATTAGAGAAATCCTGCTTTTTGTTTTCAGAAGTCCATAGCAGTCAATGGATATAATCTCTTTGAAGACATCTGAGTGTGGTTCCCTGAATTGTTTAGTATGGTGTTTTTAGCTGGGAGAGAAAAGGGTCTTGCAAACCATAAAGTGCAATAGAAACAAGAGTTGAAACTGTTATCATTAGAGATACCTTCAAACAAGTGGCACATTACCTTATTCATAAGAGGTGACCAATAAATACCTGTTGACTGATCAAATTAACATTGAACGCATATGCTTGCAGGTGATTTGTGCTGGGAGAGACTGTCAAGATCATCTCATCAAAATTCTTCATTGCATAGATGAAGAAAGTGAGTTTTGAGAGAAGTGACTTGTGGTCATCAAGCAAACCCCAGGAGTTTCTAAAACTCGGGTCTCCAGGCTCTGAATTCCTAGTAGCCTATGTAAATTGTTACTTCTCTTTCAATAACTTAATACAATAGGGACGGCAGGAAAGATCTTAGGTTTTAGAGCACAAAGGCACCTTGGAGATCATCTAGTGCAATCCCTTTATTTGACAAATGAGGAAACTCAAATCTAAAGTGGTAAATTGCCCTGTCCAAGATTAGTCGAGTAGCAAGGAACAGAAGCAAAATTCTACATCCTCTAGGTCTAACTTAAAATTTAGTGTTCTTTCTGCTATGTCATACTGTCTCTTCACACTAAGATACTCTTAAGTAGCTTAAAGTACTTCATACTAACATTTTCATATTAAGAAGGAACAATATTAGTCAGTCAATAAACATTTATTAAGTACCTACTTGTACCAGCCAATAAACATTTATTAAGCTCCTACTATTCTTGTGCCATTCAGTCAATGAATATTTACTAAGCATCTACAAATCAATCAGGAAGTGAGCTAAACCCTGGGGATACAAAGAAAGTCAAAAGACAGTTTCCTGCCCTCAAGGAATTTATAATCCTTTGGGGGAGACAACAAAACAAGCTGTGTACAGGATAACTTGAAGATAAATAAGGCTCTGGAATTAAGGCAGATCAGAAAAGACTTCTTGTGAAAGGTAGGATTTTAGCCTAGGACTTGAAAGAGCCAGGAAAGCTAGGAGGTAGAGATGAGGAAGGAGAACATTTTAGAGATAGGAGATGGTCAGTGAAAATTCCTACAATGTGACAATGTGGATGGAGCCTACATGAGTTTGCTAGATGGTGAAAAGATCTACAGGATGGTAGAAAGTGCCTGCAAAGTGGAAATGAGTTTAGAAAATCCTCTAAACTGCTCACTGAGTGGGGGAAACCACATCTCTGTATGCTTTTGTTCTAGAAGGCTGACTGCTTTACACCTGAATATTAGGAGTTGTTATCTTTGTTCAAATTGTGGTCTCAGAATCATGGTGGTTCTTTGGGTTTTATTCTAGCGTATGGCTGCTCCTTCTAAAAAATGCTCCCGGGGAGAGAATAGAATGCTGCAAAAGATACAAAGGTTCAGAGACGCTCTGTAGAAAAAATAGAAGAAATTGGTTTTGTTGACCTACACCACAGTCTAACAATAAACATGCAGCAGCTTTGGAAACAATTCTGACTTACTTGCACCTAATGGTTTGTTTTTCTTTGCTTGTCATATGTGATTATATACAACTGAGGTCAATTTAGAGTTTAATCTTCAGAGAGATCATCATGATACTCTGCAGTCATTATTATTATTCATTCAATATTTAAAATGGTATATAAATGAGAGAAAGAGACAGAGAAAGAAAGAGAGAGAGAGAGAGAGAGAGAGAGAGAGAGAGAGAGAGAGAGAGAGAGAGAGAGAGAATATCCTTTATATTCATTCCCAACAACTGAACTAGTAGAGTCTTCCAGATAGGCAATTCCAGAACTGTGGGACTCTAGCCAAATCTCCCATTGCCACATTTCCTCTTGATGCCTTAATATCTTCTTCTATCCCCTTCCTACCACCAGAACAGTTCATCCATAGAGGATAAATCCTTCCACCCCTTTCTGTTAAGTTCCAGAGGACTCTGTGTCCCTGGAAGAATCATTAGCTTCTATGCTTCTCCTGCCACAGGGAAGAGTCAGAGGATTGAGAATTCATAGAGCACTGCATTGGAGCCTGCTCTAGCTGCAGAAAGCAGGGGGGGGAGGGAGGGGAGCAAAAGGAGGGAGAGGAGTGGATAAAGGAAATAGACTACTGCAATGTGACTAAGCAGTCAAGACTGCAGTTATGAACTGAAAAATATTTTCACCATCACCACTCACTATCCCATAATGGAAGATCTCCATATGCAGGGATTGGACCTACCTGATCTTGATTTATGTGTCCATCAACAAGCATATTGGACAATAAAACCCATACTGGAAGAGATCTTACTTCCTTCTCTGGAGATCAGTTAACTTTACTCTGAGGTTAGTGCAGATACTACCTCAACTGCAAGCAGGGGAATGAGCTCATAGTCAGAGGAATTAGAGATCAATGGATCTTGGAGACAAAAGATTTGAACACAGAAGTACTGTAATATGATAGAAAGAACAATGGAGTTGAATGAGAGAACTTTGGTTCTGCTCTGTCACTCTGTGCTTTGGGGTAAGTCACTTCAATGAATCTGCAAAATGAGTATGCTAAACTAGATGTCTTTGGAAACATCCCTAAATCCTATCATCATGATTTTTTTGTCTCTAGGTTTCAGTTTCTTCCCATGGGTTAATTTCTCCTTACGTTTTTCCCTAAGATTTAATTAAAGGTTCATGTTCAACTACATAATCACCAAGATTCCTGACTCTGACTCTTCTGAGCTGTGTGACCTGGAGCCAATTCCTTAATTTCTTCTCAGTTCCAGTCTCATCCGGGGAGAGGCAATGTCAACCCTAGTTGATTTATAGAAAACCAGTCATCATAATCGCCCTTGGAGACTAATTGAATGAAAAGTGAAAGATGGAAAAAATCTTGTTGAACTGGAGTATATCAGGTGTAGTTTGGGTCTCTGGATGTTTCCATTCCAATATGTGTGTTGCTAGAATGAAAAAAGTTCCAGGTAAATATCCAGGATGACACATGCTATATATTTTCATGAATCTGTGGCCATATCACTGAATTATCCTCAAGGTCTTGGCAAAATTGTTAATTTTATGCCTTCAGGCTCTATAGAACCTACATATCTGTTCTCTACTTCCTATAGCATAAAACATCTTCTAACAATATTCCAAAGTGAAATGTGCTGAATGTATAGAGATAGAGAGGAGGAGAGAAGAATAAGCAAGTCCCATTAATGGAGATCTTCAAGTAGAAGTTAAATGATCATTTCTAGGGACATAGAAGAGGGGATTTCTGTTTGGGTGTGGTCCCAGAGTCATATAGATTGTCCATGATAGAGTCAAGTCTGACTTTTTCTCACTGTTTCATGTTCACTGCTCTGTAATTTCCCCCAGGAAATAGTCTAGCTTTCAGCTCTCAAAAACTAAAAGAAAAATAATTAAGAAAGAAAAAAAAATTAACCCAAGGAAGATAAAATGTGTTACCTTTTTTAAATGTTGCATCAGTGATAAATAACTGAAGGGCAAAACTATGCTTTTGCTGTATATGGTACAATGAATATGTTGTGGGTGTTAGAATATGAATTAGTCAATTAGTCTCTAGGCATATCCATAGTCACATGTACTCCTGACTATACCATGTGTGAGGCAAGCTTTTGATGAAGATCATTTAATTTTCTCCAGAAAGGTTTTCCTCAAAAAGTTTATATGGAACTAGATAATCAAAGAATCTGAGAGCTTGAAGGGGGCCTTGGAGATGATCTTTACTTTAAAGATGTGGAAACTAAGGCCCAGGAAGGAGAATTGACAGAACTGGGACTAGAATTCTGAGTGTATGACTACTAGTTCAGTTCATCCTGCTGGGATTGTTTAGATTGTTTAGCCTGGAGGCAGGGGGATAAATGAGATGAAATCTTTAATTCCGTTCAGAATACAGAATTCTGATTTGGCTTAACATACATTATATTACTATTACTAACCACCATAATGAACATCAAAGACCTTAGAAGTGGAAGGGATCTCAGAGATATTCAGTTGTCATTATAACTCATATTTATGTGACATTTAAAATTTACTCAGTGCCTTCATCTTAATCACTCCATGAGGTTTTAGATTTATAGAAGAAGAAACTGACAGAGAGATTAAGGGACTTTCCTAAAGTTATATAATTGCTATATATTGGAACTGGGATTTGAACTCGGGTCTCCTGATTCCAAGATCAACTCTCTTTTCATTATCCCATGCTTGATTAGTACACACATTCATTGACATATAAGTCATACCTATGCCACAGGCACATAAATGTCTCTTACAACTATGGCATCAACTTCCATGCTGAGATGTATAGTCCAATATATATCCTCCCATTGATATTTGAGCTACTTTCCATGTCATGGGCTCAAATCACCAAAAAAAAAAAAGTTATTCCTTTCAGTATTTCTCTTTCACCTTATTTTCAGTTGAACCTAAAGCACCCAAACCCTTTTCCAAAAATTTCAGAAATGGTGTTCTGGCTCCCTAACCCCGAATCTTGGTTTCCTTTTACCACCTTCCCCAACTAGTTGCCTCAGGTCTATGACAAAGGAAAAGGTCAGATGATCTCCACAGAGTCAGGTGGAGTTGCCAGAAGTGAGAAGCCATTGTTACTCTTTCTTCTTACTGCTTCTAATCAGGCAAAAAAGTCAAATGTCCTCTCCCTAACATGCCAAAGCACAAATGACTTTAAGGTTATCTCAGGTATCTAAGGTTATATATGCTGGACCACAGCATATATAAATATGCACAAATTCACATAGCATAGTTAAGGCTGGAGTCATTTGGATCAAACAAAAAGGAGAGTACATAAATATATTCATGCATACTATTATTCACTTAACTTCAATAGTTAATTGTTAATTAGTTCAATAGTTAACTTCAATAGTTCAATAGTGAACTGCTACCATGTGCCATTGAAACCTGGGTATTTTACATTATTTGGGGTCCTTAGCACCTATAGGCAAGCATTTACACAATATTCTTATGTTTGTAGCCACATTAACACACATAAATGCAGAACCAGGAGTGTTCATTAATGACAAATATGATGATGTACTCATAAATATGGCTTTGTCTACTATATCTCCACTCCTGGTACCTTTATCTTCCCCCCCTCCTCTTTGCAGCTCCTTTTGTGTATTATCTTTAGAATATAAGCTTCTGGAGAGTAGCAACTGTCTTTCTTTCTGCTTGTATTTATGTTCCCAGAGCTCAGTACAATTCAGAAATATAATGCTTTAATAAGTTATTTTTAACAGACTGTTGACTGAAGCCAGGACCAGGAATATAGGCATACCCCCAATTCCTAACCAGGAGAGGCAATGATAGTAAGGCAACTCAGAGACTTGAAGATTCTAGTTCAGAGTTGCAGAATTGCAAAAATTGGTCTCCTATCTCTTATGAGATGAATATCCCTGGAGCAATTAATTTACTCTAAGCCTCAAATCCATCATCTGGAAAAGTAGCAAGAAAAACATGTGTACTTCTCAGAAGTCCTATCCTCAGGTTTTATGATTGTATGGAGGTTCTGGGACAATGACTTTAGGGAATGACACGCAAGTGAATTGGATTTAAGCCACGGAAGGCTGGGCAAAGTCCCCAGTCTCACTCTCTCCTCCAGAGCCACCTGGGTCCATTAGCAAGATATGTAAATTGGAGGTGGTCCCAAGGAAATAGAAACTCTGCCAGGTCCTCCCAAAGCAGAAAGACTTTAACTATTAGCCTAATTGTGCTTTATATGCATATAAAACATAATTAGGCTAATTCACACTGATGAAATTGCAGATGCAATTACTAACATTATATATATATATATATATATATATATATATATATATATATTACACACACATAAAGTTTTGTGTACTCATACATATATGTATATTTGTGTTTATGTACATGTTCTATCATTAGACTGGAATGATGGAATATATGTGTGTATTCCATCATTAGGCTAATAGCCAAAGTCTCTCTATCTTGTTAAGACCTAGTAGAGTCTCTGCTTCCTTGGTACATGATCCCAGAATGTTTATATCATCATAAGGCTTTAGGATAGAACTCCTGAGAAGTACAAATTTTTTTCTTGCAAAATCTAAAGACACACTGCACACACACATGCACACGTATGTACTGTATATTTATGTGTGTTTGTAATACACACACATATATATACACATACACACAAGGAGGCAAGGCCTAATGATGGACTATATATAATATATATATATATATATATGTATGTATATATATATATATGTATATATATATATATATATATATATATGTAGTCCTTGCTTCCTTGAACGACAGATAGGTAAGTATAACAGGGTGTGTGTGTGTGTGTGTGTGTGTGTGTGCATTGTATATAAGTATATATAATTTTTGTGTATATATGTGTTTATTTTGTATATATATAAATACATATATATATATATATACACTTTGTGTGTGTGTATATATATATAGACAGAGAGAGAGACATATAGATATATCTGTATATCTGCCATTTGAGGAGACAAGGCTGTGCTGATTCTGAGAAAGGCAGGGTAGGCAGTCGGGGACTTGTGAAGAAATAAGGTTCGAAATAACTACTGTTAGCAGAATAAGAAAGCCAATAAGAGAGGTGTAAAAAAGCTGCTATTCAGCAGTGAGTGTCACTTGAATAGGACCCAACACATTAGAAGTACATTATTCTCTTCAATTGTATTTTGTAAATGTGGAATAAAATCAGGAATGGTGGAAGTTACCCAGGATTGAGGGTTAGTGGGGAGGACAGTGCAAAAGGTCAAAGAAACGAGGAATTCAAGGGTTGAGGAGAAGGAATCGTTAAACAGTTTACTATGAAGTCATGACTAGGTAAGGTGATAAGTGAGGTCTGACTATATTTTCTTTTTTTGGCCATGGAAACTCAATGGTATCATTTACTAAGAACTCGAGTCTGAAAGGGTTGCGGTCTGCATTAGAAGAAGAAACATTCACATTGATGAAATTGCAGATGTAGTTACTAACATAATTGGTACCCATACCAAGGAACTCTTTGTCTACCAACATCATGGGATTGTTATAAAGCTCAAATTCAATCAATTAACAGTTACCAAGCATCTACCACTTGCTAGTTATTGTGCTAAGCTCTGGGCTCCAACTGGAATGAGAAAATGAATGTGAAAGTACTCTGTAAATTAAATCATAGTATTTAGACCTGGGAAGAAGCCTGAGAAATCACCAAATCATTCCTATCATGTCACTGATAAAGAAACTGAGTCCCAGAGGAAGGAAATTTCTTTTCTAAAATCACAGATATAGTAGGCAGCCAGGTAGGGATATGAATTGTGGTCCTCAGACTGTAAAGAGAGCTTGCGGATGATCCAAGAGCAGAGTAGTACAGTAGAAACAGTGTTGGGTTTGGAATCTAGATATCTCCTCATCATCTTCCTATCAGCTCATCAGCTGTATGATCTTGGAAAATTCATTTAATCTCTCTAGGTATCAGTTTTCTCATCTGGAAAATGAGAAACTATATAATCTCTGATGGCAGCTAGTGGTACAATGGATAGAATAATGGGCCTGGAATCAAGAAGATTTCTCTTCTCAAGTTCTAATCTGGCCTCAGACATTTACTAGCTGTGTGACCCTGAGCCTCAGTTTCCCCATCTGTAAAATGGGCTAGATAAAAATAAAAAACTGATTCAATATTTTTGCAAAGAAACCACCAAAAGGAGTCATGAAGGGTCACATGCAAATGAACCACAACATAACTTCCATGGTCCCTTCCAGCTTTAAATTTAGGATTCTATGCAGTTCCTGACTTAAAAAATTCCCCAGGAGAAATCTGAAGGTCAATACAGGATTCTGCTGCCCAATGTTTATTCATTTTCTATTCACAAATTAATTTCCTCTTCACCCCCACCCCCCCACTGAAGAGGGAGAGAGCTTCTGGGGAGAACATGGGGCCTCTTGGAATCTTTCACATCTAGGGATGTGAGCAGAGATTTATATTTAGCAATATGACTCATCCCTGAGCACATTAGTCACTGCCTCTCAGTGCCTTCTGAACAGGCTGGGTGTTGAGTATCTCACAGAGGTTAGATTAGCAAGGAGATTACAAGACAGCAAGAGAAAGCTCAGACATGGACAAAGGGAGAAAGGCAAACAGACCATGTCAGTTGGGATGTATTAGAGTGAGCCCTGGACTTAAAGTTACAAGATCTTTCTTTGAAGCTTAGTAGCCCCTAATTTGAGGCCTGGAGTCAGGAAGATTTATCTTCATGAATTCAAATTCAGGTTTCATGTACTTAGTAGCTATGTGATCCTGGGCAAGTCACTTAACCCTGTTTGCCTCAGTTTACTCATCTGTAAAATTATATCAAGGGAAGGAAATGGCAAAGTACTCCAGTACCATAAATAAGGTCACAAAGAGTCACAACTATAAACTGAACAACAAGCTCCTAATTTCTCTGAACTTTCACTGTTTTATTTACAAATATAAATATAAAAATATATAAAATAAAATAAAAATAATGCTTGTGCAACCTATTTGATGGGGTAGTTGTGTGAAAAGCCTTTTTATATCTTTTGAAATTAATAAATGATGTGCATTATTGAGAGGGGAAGCTGACTTAAAGCTCACTTTCTGCATAAAGATCCAGGCATAGAATGTGAGCTGTAAGTTCAACACATCCATGAAACATTCATTACATCTATATGGAAGCTTCCAACACAAATGTTTCCCAACAGATAGCCTTCCCAGAAGATCAGGAGGAAGGAGGAAAGGAGCCCAGTGCACTTATCCTGAGTAATGGTCTCACCCCATGAGTTCCCAGGGATTCCTTGGCTCAGAGCAATTTTGCCCATATCACCTACCATCAAGGCACCTCACTGGCACATCGTGGGGAATGAAGAGGAGTCTGGCACAGATGTGGATAGAAAGGAAAAGAGGCTACCAAGATAAGATTCAGAGAACTCCACAAGACCCAGCCTGGGATGGAGGCAGAGATTCAGAGATACAGAAAATACAGAGATACAAAGAAAATTGGATGTGCTAGATGGCAAAGCTTCATGGTATGGGTCCTAGAACCATGAGAAAGGAAGGGAATAAACACTTGTTAAGCTTTATAGTTATTTCTTTTTTTATATTTGTTGATGAGCAAGCACTGTGCTAAGTGATTTCCAGATTAATTCATTCGATCTCACAGTCCCAAGAGGTAGGTGCCATTATTGTTCTCATTTTATAGTTAAGGAAACTAAAATAGGCAGGGATTAATTGACTTGTCCAAGTGTCTGAGGCTGAATTTGAATTCAGCTCACCTTGATTTCAGGTGCTGTATTTACTACAGCTAGTCCATTAGCCTGGAAGCAGGCTTCCTTTAGGTTATTATAACCCATAGTGGAACATCCTGTTCTTTTTAGCATTTCCACTTTCTCCAAAAAAACCTGGGAATAGAGCATAAATCTGATAAGGCACTAATTAATAAATTAATTAATCCACTATTTACTATGTATCCACTGACTACAAATACTCATTTTAGGCATCTGAGTGAAGCATAAAGTTTAAATACACAAAATCCCTATCCTTGTGGAACCTCTAGTCAGGATCTAAGACAAATACAACTATGATACACAATGGTACTCAACAAGGTACAAAAGAAAGGAAAGAGAATGAGAATAAAATAATTATCAAAAGTAGAGATCTGAGGAAATTACATGGAAGAAGTAGAGTTTGGGTTGGGCTTAAAAAGATGAATAGAATTCATCAAGGGAAGGAAGAAGCATAAAATGAAAATTTCTAGAAGTTTATAAAATCAGTGTGCTGCTCCTTTTCATACTACCCCCCCCCCCTCAGTAAATGGAATCTCTTAGAAATACTGGATGGGACCAAAGACAAAATTGGTAATTAGTCAGAGGAAGGAAAAACATAACAAAAGGGGATTTTCTTCCATGACTAAGCACTCTCAAATAATATGAAAGGCCCTTCCAATAATTTTTTTCTTAATTTCTGTGCCCATTCCCCCATTTGTTACTGATCTTTGCCCTGAAATTGCACATTGTTTTATATCTCTTTAATGTACTTATCACTTTAGCCTTGTGTTTGAACAATGTATATTATTGTCTTCTTGTAACTGACTTATAATTTCCATAACTACAGAAAGTCTTACCTAAATGTTAAAGTCCCTTTGTCTCTAACATAGCATTATATACACAATGGGTATTTAATAATTATTTTCTGAATATTTTGTTGCTATCATAATGACTGTCATTTATATGATGCTGTGAAGTTTTCTTTCTCCATGAAAATTAAGAATAGTTATAAATAAAGATGACTACTATGTCCTAGGAAAGCTTTTAATTGGAGGCCTTTCAGCACTCTCAGAGGAGAAATTTCCTTCATAAAGGGATAATATGCCCTTAGAGAATTTCCAAGATGGTCACACATCTAATATATGTTAGGCAGAGCATTTGAATCTAGCTCTTCCTGATTCCAAGTCTGGCCTTCTATGCTAGATTCTACCCAGACCCCTAAAGAAAAAATGTCACTTCAAGAGCACTTCTCTAATAGGGTGTCTCCTCTAAATATAAAAGCTATCACTTATACAGCAAATTTTGGAGTTTTACATATATTATCTAATATTTTTTGATCCTCACACTAACCCTGCAAAAAAAGGTGCTATTATTATCCCCATTTTACATGTACTATTATTGAGTATATTATCTGATAATATCATGTTATATTATCTGATAATATCATGTTATATTATCATATTATTATTCCATTTTGCCACTAAGGCAATTAAGACAGAGAAGTTAAGTTGTCCAGAATCACACATCATGTCTGCAACAGAATTCAAAGTCAGTTCTTCTGACTTCAAGTTCAGTATTCTATCCACTGTGTTACCTAGTTGGTTTGCATGTGTTAAAATGATTCAAAGTTGGTTGAAAGGCAACCATCTCATTCATTGACCTGATTATTACCTTCAAGCTAAGCAGAAAACAGAGAGATGCATGCTTGCCAAAGGTATTTACCAACCATGAAGGATGGACCACACAGAATCCAAATCAAAGAAAGATTGCTTTAGGGAGGGTGATGTTCCAGGTGCTCTAGTTTGCAGATGAAGTTATGTTGGTTGCATCCAGCCCTGGAACACTGCAGAATCTCCCAAGGTTCCTAATTTCTCAAAAAGTATTTGGCTTAATTATCCACACAAGAAAAAGCAAGGGAATGAAGAAAGTCTGTGGTCCAGATTGCATAGAAGACAGTTGATCTATATGTTTATGTGAGGTTGCATCATCTTTGGGAAGATGATCAATTAATTCATGAACAAGATGTGAACAAAGAGTCGTGATTTGAAGTTCACAAAATGCCTTACATACTTGACCTCATTTGATCTGTACAAACATGGTGCAGTATTGTTATAGCCTATTTTACATTTGAGGAAGCTGAAGCTTGAAAAGATTCTATTATTTGACCACGGTCACCCAACTGATAAGAATCAAGAGCAGTACTAAAAGCCAAATCTTCCTGACCTAAGTCTAGCATTGTGTCACTAAACCAAGCTCCTCTTTTCTGGATTTTTCATTTATTTCCTGAGTGATATTGGACAGATTATTGACTCCTCTGGGTCTCCCTTACCCATCTATAAGATAAGGAAATTGGATTCCATGATCTTTATGGTCCCTCCCAGCTCTAAGTCTACATGATCCTATGAAGCACAATGGCAATTTCTGCCATTCATTGCCTGCCTATTCCTTTTCTCTCTCCACTCTTTTCTGATCCCAATGAAGGTAGCCTTCTTTTGTCCCCTATGATGACTTTTTAGACCTTCCTAATTCATCCACTTTCTCCTCCTTTTCTACAAATTCTTGTCTTTGCCTTTCTTCAAAACTCTGCTTAAAATCTAGGTCCTTTGAGATGATTTCTCAGTTTAATCTCAATCATTGGGACACTCTTTTGGCACCTCCCCCAGCACTGTTTGCAAAATACTGATTTGCATTGGTTCCTATATTTTTCACTAAATATTTTGGCATCTATTTTCCCAGATTGTGAACTCAGCAAGTCCATCCTATATCCCCCTATAAAACCTGGATGGGAGCTTTAAAACTTGTGGCTATGTGGCAGATGGTCACTTACAGAGCATAATTAGGAGAGGTAGGTCCATTCCAGAGATCAGTCAACAATCTAATGCATCTTAGGCATCCTCCTTAAGGTCAGATCTAATAACCAATCTTTGGTTTTAGTTTGATCTTCCTTTTATTTTCTGCCTCTTAATTTCCATTGGGATAAGCTTACTAGCCACAAGCATTTAAATGCATATTCACTCAGTGTGGAGGGAGATTTTAAAACATGAAATAATGCAGCCCCTGTCCTGAATGATGGACAAAAAATCTTTTATTGTTTTCTCATACATTCAAATAATGATCAAATGGGGTTTGGCTTATTGGTGGCCAATTAGAATCAGATTGGTTTTGGTTTAAGGCCTGTTCCTTAAGAAGGGCCAGGGTCTCCTATTGCATCCAAGTCCAGTTGCTTTGATCTATTTCTGATCACTGGACCCAGATATTTCTGGAGGGGAAAGTGAGGCAGATGATCTTATATAGTCTTTCCTCACTTAAGACAAGGATAATTAAAGTTATGTTTCCTACTTTATGGGTTATTATATAGAAAATGTCTTGTAAATGATAAAGTGCTTATGGACAGAACAGAAAGGACACTTTACCAGGGTCAGGAGAATTGGGCTGTAATCTCAGCTCAATTTCAAGTTTTTACTATGAGAACTTTGATAAGTAACTTGACTATTCTAGCCCTCAATTTCTTCATCAGTGAAATGAGGTCAGTGGACTGAGTGATCTCTAAACACTTTTTCTATGAAACCTATAAATAAGAGATGGTATTGTAATTCTGAAATTTCAATTGCACCAACTCTGTTCTGGAGATAGATTTTGACATCTGGGAGTTTGGGATCTGAAGAAGATCTGGGGGTGTCAGTGGACCATAATCTCAATTTGAATCAACAATGTAATATGGCAGCCAAAAAAGCTAATGTGACCTCAGACTTCAATAGGAGGGGAATATAGGTACTATATTCAGTTTTAGGCACCACATTTTAGGAATGTCTTGATAAGCAAAAGAGTGACAAAAAGAAAGCAACCAGGATGATAAAGAGCCTTGAAACTATGCATTCTGAGGAATCAGGGATGTTTAGCCTAGAGAAGATAAAACTGAGTAGTGTGGGAAGAAGAGGAATTTATTGGTGGGTGGGACACATAATAATTGTCTTCAAGTTTCAGAGGATGAAACCAGGAATAGTAAATAGAAATCTCAAAGAATACACTTGAAGGAAAGAAAAAAATAAAATCACAATTGTTGTTGTTTAATCACATCTGACTTTATGATTATTTGGAGGTATTCTTGGCAAGGATACTGGAATGATTTGCCATTTGCTTCTCCAGCTCATTTTGTATACGAAGAGATTGAGGCAAACAGGATTAAGTGCCTTGCTCAGGATCACACAATTAGTGTCTAAGACCAGATTTGAACTCAGAAAGATGAGTTTTCGTGACCCCCCATCCTGGCACTCTATTGCAACACCTACCTGCCCAAAAGAATAATCAGAGCTATCCAAAAGTGAGATGAGCTGTCAGAAAAGATAATAGGTGTCCCCACCAAGCTAAGGCCCAGATAACCAGTTGTCAAGAACATTCCAAATCAAATGAAATAATGTTTTATTAACTAAACATTAATAATGTTTTCACTAATGTTTCATTTCACTCATGAAATAATATTTCACTAAGCACAATGCCTTATACATGGTAGTGGCTTAATAAATGCTTTCTTTTTCTTCCTTTCCCTTGTAGAGTGGATGCTTTTTCTGGTACAGATTAGATTAGATAGTTACTGAGGTCTCTTCCAACTGAGAGTCTATATAGGATTCACTCATGGATTTTTTAAAAGATACCCACTCTTGCCCTGGCTGAAAGAGCAGAGGCCATTTGTGGGACTATTCCCAGTTTTAATCATCATAGAAGCTTTGATTTGCTCTCCGTTTCCAACTTGGGGAGATTTGCTCCTTGGATTCCTTGATGGATCCTTGGCTCCTAGGGACTCACCACATTAATGCCACATGCTGTGATCTCAAGCCCCAGTACAACTCAGAGCTCCCAAGTTCACAAGAACCACTAGCCTCCCCCTCCCCAGTAGCAGGGATCACAAGCTCTGAATGATTCTCAATAAAATGAATCTATTTTCATGAAGATATAATCATCACTTTCCTCATAAATGAATGAAGTTGTACTAGTTTACTTCTGAAATCCTTTCCTAGAATTATGATTCATGGATTACTATCTCATTTCAGCCTCAAAATAAACTTTTAAAGTAAGTGCCACAAGTATTGTTTGTTGTTCAGCTCTTTGTTATGCTATTTGGTGTCTTGTTCGTTCAATTCTTTGTTACCCCATTTGGAGTTTTCTTGGTTCAACTCTTTGTTACCCCATTTGGAGCCTTCTTGGTTCAACTCTTTATTACCCCATTTGGAGTCTTCTTGATTCAACTCTTTGTTACCCCATTTGGAGCCTTATTGGTTCAACTCTGTTATCCCATTTGGAGCCTTCTTGGTTCAACTTTCTTGCTACTCCATTTGGCAGCTTCTTGGGAAAGATATTGGAGTGGTTTGCCATGTTCTTTTCCAGATCATTTTACAGATGAGGAAATGAGGCAAACAGAGTTAAATAACTTACTCAATATGACACAGTTACTAAGGGTGTGAGGATGGGTTTGAACTCATGAAGATGAGTCTGACCCTGATACCACATTTGGCACTTTATTCACTATACTGCCAGCTAGTACAAGTATTCTCTTATGTCAATAAGTGTATAGTACTGAGAACAAGCTATATATGTAAAAGACAAGGGGAAAGATGAGGAAGTTCAATAAGAGGTTCTTGTAGGTTTACAAAGACAGAAGGAATGCAGAAAGATAAGCCAGGGAGAGTCAGAATAAAATGTGAGTATAGTGCTTTCCTCGAAGGAGAGTTGCCAAACCAGTTGATATACAAGTGACTTTGTTGGCATTTTATCAGAGAAGTTGATTGCTTCTTGTTAATGTGTGGTGCTAATAATGTTTTAGCTTATTTATATGGGAGTTTAGGGGAAATTTTTGTTTTATTTTGCTGACCTTGAGTAGGAGACAGGAAATGTGAGTTCTAATTGGAAGCAGCTGGTGGCACAGTGGGTGGAACACTTGGCTTGGAGTCAGGAAGATCTGAGTTCAAATTAGGCCTCAAATGCATACTAGCACACAGTCAATTAACCTCTGTTTCCCTAATTTATTCAACTGTAAAATGAGGATATACAGCTATACAAGCTTGTTGCGAAGAACAAATTAAATATTTGTAAAAGCACTTAGCACAGTGCCATATAAATTCTTTTTTTGTTAATTGCCATCCTCATCAAAATAATATTTTTAAAGGGAAAGGGAACAGATTCCAAGAGTACATAGCAAACTACCTTGGGGCAGGAGGCCTAAATCCAAAGGACTAAATATTGGCATTTCTACAGGAAAGCTTGGGGGGCAGAGTGAAGCTGACTGTTATTGAGGAAAAAGAGCAACTCTCTCAAGCCAAGGCTTTAATGAATTGGCTAGGGATTGCCATGAGTATCTGAGCTTAATGAGACCTGCCTGTGTGCAAGAAGGAGAAAATTGCTATAAAAGATTTTCCTGACATCTAAAGAACAATGTTAATGTGACTTTGGGCAAATCATTTAATCTCTCTGGACCTCATCTGTGTGTGTGTGTGTGTGTGTGTGTGTGTGTGTGTGTGTGTGTGTGTTTGTGTGTGTGTGTTTGTGTGTGTGTGTGTGTGTGAGACAGAGAGACAGAGACAGAGAGACAGAGACAGAGACAGAGAGACAGAGACAGAAGCAGAGACAGAGAGAGAGAGAGAGAGACAGAGAGGGACACACAGAGAGAGATGCACAGAGAAAGAGAGACCGAGACAGACAGAGACAGACAGACAGGTAGAGAGTAAGGGAGAAACAGACAAAGACAGAGACAGGGAGGAAGGGAGGGAAAGAAGAAAAGAAAGTCAAGGAGGGAAAGAAGGAGGCAGGGAGGGAGGAAGGGAGAGACAGGCAGAAACAGAGACAGAGAAAAGGGAGAAAGGAAGAAGGGAGAGGGAGAGAGGAAGAAAAGGAAGGGAAGGGAGAGAAAGAAGAGGGAGAGAGAAAAGGAGAGAGGAAAGAGAAAGAGAGACAGAAACAGAGAGACACAAAGAGAGACAGAGAAGAGAAGAAGGAAGAGGAGGAGAAGGAGGAGGAAGAAGAAGAGGAGGAGGAAGAAGAAGAGGAAGAAGAAGAGGAGGAGGAGGAAGAAGAAGAGGACTTTGGTCAACTTTGGTCAACACTTTGTAACTTATGCCGTGATAATAGCCAACCTAGTCATCTTTGGCAGGACCTTACCCTCGGTATAAGATGTTAGGATTTAGAACTGGGAGAAATCTTAAAGGTAATTGAATGCTGTGTTCTTATTGGATCAGTGAGGAAAGAGCACTTGCCTTCCATTTCACACACACACACACACACACACACACACACACACACACACACACCCCTCCTCCCCAGGTAAGTAGTACAAGATTTATTATCCCTATGTAAATGACAGTGGGAATGTGAGGAAAAGAAGACTTTTAACCTTTTGATCAATGCTTGGGCTAAATAGGATATTGTTCTAGACAGGATATTTTCTCTTGTTTTTAACCCATTCCTCAGTCACCTCTCTAATAGAAGCAGGTAAAGAGAAGAGGGCAAACACCCTAGTGAGAATCACAACCCATAGCCAGAACTGACACTGAAAGCAAGGTTGGGAAAGGGTGATGAGTACTAGAGTTTGAATTGCTTTTTCATTATTGTAAAAAATGATTACAAATGTTTTAACTGTCTCCCCCCTAAAAAAATTTTTCATCAACTAAACACAAGAGACAAACTCTTACCCAAAGCTCATGTACATAAAAATAATAAATCCTTATAATGCTTACCTGGGGATGGGTGGAATGGAAGGTAAGTGATTTTGCAAACCTTCTTCTCTTAAGATTTAAAACATTAAAATATGAATATTTTTATGGGACTACTTAATTGTCATTTCTGCTTCACCTGAGCTCTATACTGTTTGAGCAAGTGCTCCATATCATCAGGATAAGGCTTGGCTCATACCCAGTGGTTGTTGTCTCCTCTCCCAAAAGCTGCTTCAGCAGCCTCATCTGAGCCTCTGATTCATATCAAGTTTAAAATCATAAAAATTAAAACATTTAAAATGAAACCATCAATGATCAGTTTTTCTTATATGGATTAAGAGCTCTAATAGGTGTTCCAAGGTTCTGGACCTGTGGATCCATGATTAAATTGGGGAGGTTTCTAAGATGTCATTGCTGGTTTCTCTTGCTCACCTTCTTTGAAATGTGCTTTATTTCCAGAGCTCTCCAAAACAAAACTGGTGTTCTTTTGAGCACTAATAGTACTTTATCCAACAAGAGAAATATATCAGAACAGGAAGGGCCCTTCAAGATATCCTATCATAACACTTTCATTTATAGATGATAAGCAATAAATAAAATAATGTATATAAGATATTATATATAATATGTATAATAATATAAATAAATGAAAGCATCTGTAGAACATTTAAATAAAAGCAAAATGAATATATGGGGCTGAGGATACATAGCACTTAATCTAAGTATGTGATCTGCAATGGAGACTTAGTGAAGGATCCTATTCAATAAAAAAAAGCCCCACTCAGATTTCATCTCCAGCTAAAGTTATCATGTTCTCAAATTTTCTGAGAGCACTCTTCTCTATCTTCCTTATTTCTATTACATTTTATGTCATTTTACACTTGAACATCACTGGTGCTGGGCCCATAATAAATGTATGTTGAATTTACTGTGTTGAATTAAACATAAAACGGATAATCTTGAAAATATCTTGATTTGCTTTTGAAATGCATTCAGAAATACAAAGAGAGTCATATAAATATACATAATCAGTGTAATTGCAGAGCTCTCAGAGACAGATCAGTTCAAGTTCCTTCATTGTGACTGACTAATTTAGCCTTCCTTGGTTCTGAGTTTCCTCAGGAGAGGAAACAGGACCCTGTAAAAGATGGGGAACAGACCCTTTCCCAATCCAATATTTTGTGATTCAGAGACAATGGTGCAATGAAGATTGTAAATGTCCATAACCTAAAAGACACCAAATTCTCATCTAACACAGGGCTACTCCATAGGCATTTAACAAAATCTTGGGTTATAATAGTGATGCTAATGAAGCAAAGACAATGTTCACTTAAGCAGGTTATGCTTGGAAACCAATACAATCTTTAAAAAAAAAAAATCACTTTTGGGGGCAGCTAGATGACACAATGAAGGGAACAGCAACTCTGAAACCAGGAGGAGCTAAATTCAAATCTGGCCTCAACCACCTAACACGTACTAGCTGTATGACTCTGGGCAAGTCACTTAGCCCCAATTGCCTTGTATCCCCCCCACAAAAAAAAAAACAACACTTTTTTTATTTCAAGGAAATTAATGAAAAAAATTACAAATGAAGATGGCCTAACTATATTAGACCTAAAACCATATTATAAAGCAGTGATCATAAAAACCAGGGGTTCTCATACTTTTTAAATAGGGGGCCAGTTCACTGTCCCTCAGACTGTTGGAGGGCCGGACTATAGTAAAAACAAAAACTTTGCTTTGTGGGCCTTTAAATAAAGAAACTTCATAGCCCTGGGTGAGGGGGATAATCGTCCTCAGCTGTGGCATCTGGCCCCAGGGCTGTAGTTTGAGGACCCCTGATAAAAACATTTGGTATTGGTTAAGAAATAGAATAGATAGGTTAGATTCACAAGACACAATATTGACTATAGTAATCTAGTGTTTGATAAACCTAAAGATTCCAGCTTCTGGGATAAGAACTCATTATTTGACAAAAATTGCTGGGAAATTGGAAAATAGTATGGCAGATACTAGGCATTGATCAACATTTAACACACTATACTATGATAAGGTCAAAAATGGGTTCATGATTTAAACATAAATATTTATATTTATTATTATATTTTATTATTATATTATATTAATTATATTATATTATAAGCAACTTAGGAAAACAAGGGATAGTCTACCTCTCAGATCTATGGAAAAGTAAGGAATTTATGGTCAAAGAAGAGCTAGAGAACATTATGAAATGCAAAATTGATCATTTTGATTATATTAAATTAAAAAGGTTTTGTGCAAACAAAACCAATTTAGCCAAAATTAGAAAGGAAGCAGAAAACTAGGAAAAAAATTTTACATCCCAGGGTTCTGATAAAGGTCTCATTTCTAAAATATATAGAGAATTGACTCAAATTTATAATAATACAAGACATTTTCCAACTGATAAATGATGAAAGGATATGAACAGGCAATTTTCAGATGAAATTAAAATCATATCTAATCATACAAAAATGTTCTAAATCACTATTGATTAGAGAAATACAAATTAAGACAATTCTGTGGTACCATTACATATTTCTCAGATTAGCTAAAATGACAGGAAAAGATAATGATAAATGTTGGAGGGGATTGTAGGAAAACTAGGACCCTAATACATTGTCTGAGGGAGTTGTGAACTAATCCAATCATTCTGGAGAGTGATTTGGAGTTATGCCCAAAGTTCTATAAAACTGTGCATACTCTTTGATCCATCAGTGTCTCTACTGGGTCTATATCCCAAAAAAAGCATAATAAGGGGAAAAGGACCCATATGTACAAAAATATTTGTAGCAGCCCTTTTTGAAGTGGCAAGTAACTGAAAACAGTGAACGCCCATCAGTTGGAGAATTGCTGAATAAGTGATGATATATGAATGTTATGGAATATTATTTTTCTATAAGAAATGATCAGCAGAATTATTTCAGAAATGCTTGGAGACACCTGGAGAATTGATGCTAAGTGAATTTTGAGTAGAACCAAGAGAATATCATATACAGCAACAGCAAGATTATGTGATGATCAACTCTGATGAATGTTGGTCTTTTCAACAATGGGGTGATTCAGGCCAGTTCCAATAGACTTGTGATGAAGAGAGCCATCTGCATCCAGAAAGGGGATTATGGGTAATGAATGTGGATTCACTTTTTTGTTTTTGCTTGCTTGCTTTTTTTTTTCTTTTTGATCTGACTTTTCTTGTGCAGCATGATAAATGTGGAAATATATGTATATATGAATGCTGAAAATTATCTTTGCATGTATTTTGAAAATAAAAAACTATTATTAAAAAAAAAAAAGAGTGGACAGAAAAAAAATACATTTTAAAATGCTGCTTGGCCAGTTAGAGAGCCTAAACAATCTGAAACAAAGTGAAAAAGGGAGGTCAGTGGATGAGGTACATCAGCATACTCTTCTTTGAGATGAAATAAATGCCTTATCTGAAAGTAACAACTGGAGTCTAGTCCCATTTTACCCACCTATCAGACCAGATTGGGGTTCTAAGCACATCTAAGATTTTTTTGTTTTTGTTTTTCCCCCTAAGCAATATTTTTAACATAATCCAATGTATTCAAACACGTAACAGTGAAAAATAACAATTATTCATTAAAATAGCTTTACCTCTTTCACGGAAATACTCTGTAATACTTTATATGGTTCAGGAATTAACCAAACCACAATTCCTTTAAACAGTGAATAATCCAGATATTTGAGTATGTGGAAGTATCAATGTTGTGGAGAGAGCAGTAGACAAGAGTATCTCCGAGTCCCACCTCAGACATAACCTAGCTATATCACCCTAATATATATCTCTGAACCCTAGTTTCTTCGTTATGAAAAATGAGTAATGGTACTTAGACAATGTACCTAACAGGGCTATTTTGAGTAAAATGCTTGTTTGTCTGAGATACTCATTGCCTAACAAAAAGCAAAGTAGTTTCTCAAACAATAGTTTCCTTGCCATTACAGGGAGCCAATCTGATTTTTCCCCCTACTAATTCTCAAGATTGATAATATTAGTCCATTCTAGAGAATGATAATATTAGTTTATTGTGTAAGTTCCTTGGCGCATGAACTGAATTAGATTCTGATTGATTCTTTTCTTGGTTTTATGCTGACAGGACCAACACTTCCTTTTCCTCACAAGTTAGCCATTTCCTCACCCACAAGCACCACAGGCACCTCTGAGGTCTCTTTACAAAATATGATTCCCTTTCAAACATTATACCAGTATCTAAAACCACTTAATTCTGAATAACAGCATTTATGAATTTCCACTAGCTTTTTCTCCCCAGAGCTACAAATACTTTTCACTTATAATATGACATTGTCCTAATCTGCCAAGACTTTTTCTGAAGAAATATCCTCCAACCTTTGCCACTAACCCAAATCTTTATTTTAATCATCTTTGATGGATAGGCATTAAATTCAACTTTAAATCGTTGGGAAATGTTATTATATTTCCTTAATAGTATGTTTAATTCCTAAATACCAACAACCAGAAAGTGTATTTTTTATGGTTAACTAGAATCCTGGGATTTTGCCAGTAATTAAACATTTAGCAACTGTTTTTCAAAAACTATGTGTGGAATATACCCTTAAGTTTAACTTACATTTTTAACATTTTCTCTATAAGTTTAAATCTAGATAAACAATAATAATAAATTGAGCAGTGATTTGTAATATTTAAACATTTCCAAGACGTAAATGTTCACATTGAAAATTTATCAGTAAGAACCAGCTTTAACTTACCATTACCTTTTATCTCTCCTGCTGCCATCTTTCTCTGTCAACCTAAAAGGGTCCTTTAAAAAGGCTTTCCTTGACTCAAAGACACCCATTGAATTACTACAGTGTTAAACAATGTGTAAATCTTTTATGGATATAATTATTGAGATACTGTTTCCCCCATTACTATGTTGAATTCCTGGTTTTGATGACCACCCTTATGACCTATGTCCTTGAGCAAACTACTAAATGTGTTTGTATCTAAGACTCCATATTTACAAAATGAGAATTCAAGAATCATGGACTCTCAGAGGTCATCTAACTCGATCCAAATCTGAGTAAGAGTACACACCACAAGGTACACAACTTGTACTTAAAGACCTCCACTAGGAAGAATCCCCCTACTACCTTTTGAGGCAGCCTATTGTACTTTAGTATGCAACTAATTAAAACAAAAGCTCTGTTTTTCTCAAGTTTAAATATTCTTTTTCAATATACACTCCTTATATTTCTGTTATACCAGTGTACAGACCCTGTCAAAAAAGGAAACAAAATTGATGTAGGTATAACCCAATGTGCTGGCTTTTTCTTGATCACTGCTTCCTCCTCTAGATGTATACTAACAGTCAATTTAACAACATATTCCTATTTCATTAATTGCATCCAAGAGTTATTTCAAATAGTACATGAGAAAATATATGTGAGCATTTTGTAAAAAAAAAAAAAAAGATTCTTTATACTGTTTGCTATTTGATACACTTACTTTACAAAGAAGGAAAGGATAGATGTAAGTTAAGCACATGTCCCAATGAATTGGTAAGGAACAGGACATTTGGAAACCTGGCCTACTCACCACTGCAGAGAAACACCTTGTACTTTCTGGCTGCCTCACAACAAAAACAAACAATTTTACAGATACACATATACTGTTATGCAAGTCCTATTATTCATACATTACACATCTGTGTAAACAGAGACAATAGGGTGGTAAGTGATTTGCCCAAATTCATACACTAAGTTCACATTGTTTTTGTTTAGTCTTACCCAACTCTTCAAGACCCCATTTGGGATTTTCTTGGTAAAGATACTACGATTCACCATTTCCTTCATTAACTCATTTTGTTGTTTTCTGTTGTCTCATTTCAGTCATGGATAATTCTAGTTTAATGGGGAGTATTTGATAGGATAGGGTAGAAAGGAAGATTGGAAAAATGAATGGCAGTCAACTGAATCCCAAGAGAGCCAAAGAATAGCTTCCATAGCTTGAGCAGGCTGGGCTCTGAATCACTCTCCTTGACAGCAGTGACGGCACTCTGCCAACTATCCTCTGCCTCCTACCCATCCTAACTCCTCTTCCTTCTATGAGCAAGATATAGCTAGGAGCAATATGCTCCCATTCTTTAGTCATTCACTCTGCTACCACCCTCTTAAGTGACTTTCCTCTTGGCCATGACCACTGACAGAAAGAAAAGGGATCATGGCATAGGATTACAGTATTAAAGTTTGAAGAGTTCTTAATTCAGCACCTTCATTTTGCAAATCAGAAAGCTGAGCTAAGGACAGAAGTTGGGATTTGAATCCAGATCTTTCTAATTCAATATCCTTTTCATTGTATAGTGATGACACCCTTACATTTTTTCATTTTTGTTTTTATGTGTTCTGCACATGGTAGAAAAAATAATGTTTGGGATTAACAAATTGAACTGAATTTCAAAACTAATCTTGTCCAAAACAGAGGTCATTGCTGCTTGGAATCCAGAAGAGAATAAAATGGGGGATTCCTAATTGCTGCCAAATTGGCCACCTAAAAAAGGATGCAGACTGCCTCGCACTCACATACTTACTTACAGCAAAACCCTGAAGTTCACACACCATATAGTGATCAAGAAAATCAATGAGATAATATAATGTCTTCTTTTACTCTAAATGTGAACAACAGGTCAACCAGTAGCCCCAGGACAATAGGAAAGTGGGGGGAGGAGGTCTTACCAAGAAATCATGTTCCAAAACCAAGCTATGAGTCACATGTGGCTGTTAGGTTCTGTGAACGGAGTCAGCAAGATAAGGTAACTCCTCTAAAAAAGCCCTAGATGGTCAGAAAGTTCCCGGATGAACACCTTTGAAATTCCTGAGAGCAGCAGCAGGGAATCACCTAAACGTCCCATTTCTCAGATTACGACAGCTCAGGCTAAAGAGATTCTGAGATCCTTCCCTAACACCATTCCAAGATATTAGGGAGGATCCATTGATCCACAGAGACTTTGAGGGACCTAACTTTAGGAGGAGTTCAGTGAAGCAACCTTAATGATTTGGAATAAAGCTGGCCATACCACTGAAAAGAGTATGAAGGGATGGAGATAATGCTTCTCTGGCACAATATCTACATTCAGAAATTGATTTTGGATAAATGAGTTAATCAAAGAAAATACCAATTAGTATCAAAATGATTAGAAATCTAGAGAATCCTCCCAAAGATGAGAGTTGTTGGAATCTTTACAAACTGTTAAGTCATTAGTTGATAGAGACAATAATTATTTAATTTAGTGTGGTTCAGTATGATTAATCTGATCCTACGGGGAGATATGGGCCAGAACTTGAAACAAGGTACTAAGTACAACTGATAGACAATAATGCTTATGTTCACACCTTTATAAGCAAGAAGTATTTAAGTACTCATTGGAGTTCACACATTTGGGAGATTTCAGGGTTTAGTATGAGATATCCAAATTCACACTTCCCTTGAAGTTCTTAGGGCCAGAGAGCACTCTGGGAGATAACTCATAATCCCATTCTCTCAGAGGAGGAGTTAACTTTTGGGAGATCATATAGAGAGAGGAAGCTCTTAGAGCTTCAAGAGATTTACTTGGGAACATTCCCAGGGGTCGGGGAGGAGCACTCTGAGAGGAAGCCTACAAGCCTTCTCTCGAAGGCAAGAGAGATTCATTGCATCTTCCATCTTGGTGCTGGCTGGAAACTGAAGGACAAACCTTTGGATTTGGAGACATTCAGAGGGAGCTCTTGTAACCAAGCAGAGAGATAGGCCTCTGAGCTAACTGGGCCCAAGGAAAGAGACAAGACTTAGAAGGAGAAAATAAACATTTGCATTTTATCAGCTGGCTACATTTTAGGTGATTATTTACTTTTAACTGAAACTAAGGCTGCCTCCAGAAAATCTCCCCAAGAAACCTCGCTCCCAGAAAACTATCCTATTATTTTAAAGAAAAAGGAACACCACAGAGAGTAATTCTAACAACTGCAATTGGTAACTCAAAGAAAATAAATAGCTTTTCCCAAAAAACCTAGAAGAAATGAAACAAAAGATTGGAAATGAAATAAAAGTTCTTGAGGAAAGAATTAGATGGCGAAATAAATAACCTAGAAGGGTAAGTGGTAAGCTTTACCCAAAAAATGGAATTCCTGAGTGATTAGAATAAACAAAAGAGAAATCAATGACTCCACAAAACAGTAATAAATATTAGAACAAAATCTAAAGACTAAAAGGGGAGAGGGTAAGTTATTCATGTAAAAGCAGCTGACCTGGAAAACAGTTAAAAGAAAGTTAATTTAAGAATCAATAAGACTTGTCTAGGGAAGAAAGAGAGAAATTTGGAACACAAGGTTTTACAGGAGGTGGGGGTTGAAGATAATCTTTGCATGTATTTTGAAAAATTAAAGCTATTAGTATAAAAATAAATTTTAAAATGTTATTGAAAAAAGAACCAATGGACTTGCTGAAAAGCATGACTAAAAAAAATGAAATATGCACAATTTGTAAAAACCAAAGGATAATATGAGGATATAGAAAGAAATAACCAATTACTTCCTGAAATTACGAAAGAAAAAATCCAAGTAATTCCACAGTGAAAATCCAAAACTCCCACATCAAAGGAAAACAAAACAAAACAAAACACCATAAGCATCTAGAAGGAAAGCAGTTCAGGTACCAAAGAACCATTATTAGACTCACATAAGACATGGTATCTACTTCTAAAAACAAAGGAGATCTTGGAATAAAATATTCCAAAAAACATCATCATGAAAAAAGTGAATTTGCCCTGCAAAGCTGAGCATAATCCTACAAGGAAGAGAAATGCATTTTCAGTGGAATAAAGGACTTTCTGATGAAAACAGCTAAATGGGCTGGATAGGAACTTTGAAATGCAAACAGAAGAATCCAAAGAAACCTAAAAAAGGTAAATTTATTTGAGTACGTGTAAAGCACTACATGATCATGTAATGTCAACATCCTAATGGTGGAAGAAGAAAATAAGTGTCCCTTTGTACCTTATACTTTTAAAAGGGCATTGAAAAAGTTAATTTTAAAAAACGGAGGCATGAAGGATAAACTGATTTTGTTCTGAAAGATTGAAGAGAGGAAAGAGAAGAGAGAAAAAAGAAGGCATATATTATTGTTGAAAGGAGAAGGAGTAAAACTTGCAATTCCTTATAATATTCCTTCAAATATGGAAGAAAAGGTGGTGAGAGTAGGGATCAGATGAACTATAGTCTTCTGAAACAGACAAAGAAAGGTTGAATATACATGTACACAAACATACAGTTTGGTGTGGATACGTCAACAGGGAAAAAAAGCAGAAATGAGAAGTGTCTAAAATGGGGAGGACAATATGAAGATGGAATAGATGCAAGAAAAACAAACTTCTTGACCCTGGAGGATAGAATCTCTTTGACAACTGAGGAACAAATGAATAAATTGTGGCATATGAATGTCATAGAATATTATTTCGCATTTATATGAATACAATGGCCAATTAATGACACTTGTTTTCTTGCCTCCAGTTTCTGGGATTAATTTAAAAGCATTAATATCTAATCTGAATTTACATTCTAGTTTAACTAATATAATTCACTGTTTACTAAACAGAAATGGTTCCCTATGGTTTACAGGATTATGTCCACACTTCTTTAAAGCCTTTTCATAATTTGGCTGACCTGCCTCTGCCAACTTGTCTCCTACTGTTCTCCTACATTAACACTCCACTCTAGTAAAATTACCCTCTCACTGTTACTACCACTTATCTTTGGATTTTCTAATTCTTAGTGCAGAGTCTTTACAAAAAGTAGAAGCTTAATAAATGTTTGTTAAATTGGAATAATTTTTCTCCCCTACAGTTTTGCTAATCTAGATTCCCTTTCATGAAAGATTACCCTTTCTCTTCTTTGCTATGCAAATCCTGTCTACTTTCAGGATTCATCTTAGAATCTATCTCCTCTTATAAGGTCTACCTGACCCCCCAACTTGGAAGGAAATAGCCTCCCTCTATGTGATGTCTCAGTAGCACTTCCTGAGCCATAGCTAGAAGTTTCTAACATTAATAGAAATTTGTTTAAGGGGGTCCTTCAGTGGGGATAGACAAAGACCCTAGAACACTTTGAGTGTACACTAGATGAGCTCTTGTATAGGTTTGCCCCTGCATTCTTAACCTATTCACCCCACATTTATTACCAGTGACCACCTTTTGAGCAATAACCTCAGCAGCAAATACAGGGCTTACAAATAGCATCTGATAGTTTTCTATGTTAATTAATTATTTTTGCCAACTCAGTACTAAACTTAGTTCCTTTAATTCTGCAGTTGTACAAGCTCTTTAAATGTCCTTCAAACCTTGCGAATCAAACCCTTCTTCTACTCTAGTTAGGGCTTTTATAGCCTCAATTCTAATCAACAGCATATTGCCTCAAGATAGCACTCCAACTGCTTGCCTGAAATATTATTTAAACCTTACAGTGTTGTTTAAATTTACATATATTTATTTATTATCTCCCAATTTAGATTGTAAGCTGCTTGAGAGCAAGGACTATGTGTAATATATCTATAGCTATATGATAACAATAACTAACTTCATATAGTGTTTACTATTTGCCAATCATTGTGCTCAGTATTTTACAATAACCCTGTAAAGTAGGTGCAAATTATCCTCATTTTACAGATTAAAAAACTGAAACAAATAGAGATTAAGTGATTTGTCCAGCAAGTGTCTAAGGCACTATGGATATATATATATATATATATATATATATATATATATATATATATATATTCTCAATGTCCTCTCCCTCTGAGAAGTACATATAGAGAAGGGGACAGAGAAGACAGAGGTAATGGATATTTATGAAAGGCTGGAGAAAATCTCAGAACCACTGCATGGAGAAATCCTTTGCCAAATGTGACTGAAAAAAAGATGTTCCTCCCACACCGAAGGTGCTGGAACAAGAAAGAACAGCTGAGTTGCCAGGATCTTAGTTGGGACAGATAGTGAGAAATTTGTGAAGGGCAACACAAGGATTCAGGAGCCCCACAGATAGGATTAAAAGCTGTCAAAGGAGGGCAGGCTAGCTGTAAGGCAATGGATCTCCAACACTCACTCCCTTTTGCTCTCCTCAATGCTACCTGGGAATAGCCAGATTTAGAATCCTTCTTAACAGTGTTTTGGGTCTAATGAACATGCCTGAAGACCAAATGGGTAACTCTGCTAAATTGTTCAGCAGTAATTCATAACATTAATGGTTCATCATTCAATGGCTATTGATCATAAGAAAACCAACAAAATCTTTCTGACTTTTGGCTTTCCCAAACACAGAGAAGGGATTTAAAGGGAAAAGATCTGGGTCTTCAAACTCTACCTTATTACTGGCATTATTTTCAGTCATCCACTTCCCTTCTCTGGTCTTCAGTGTCTTCCTCTGTAAAATGAGAGGGGCTAGACTACATGATCCTTAAGGTTACTTCTAGCTTCAAATCTGGTACTCTTTTATTCTAAGTAGTTTACAAATATATGTGAAAATGGGAGACAGTACAGCATAAGGACAATAACAATAATGTAGAACTGTGGAGATCTGGGTTCTACTGTGCTATCCATTAACTGTGTGACCTCCACTATGTCACTTTAGATTCAGTTTCTCTATCTATGAAATGAAGGGATTGGCCTAGATCACTTCTGAAGCTCTTTCTAGCTCTAAATCTATTGTCCATTATAACTATGGATTTTTTTTAGAAATCTATGTTTTTTTTTACAACATGACTTTTATGAAAATGTTTTACATAACTCCACATGTGATTTCTTGTTGGGGATGGGGATAAGGGAAAGAACTCAAATTTTAAAAACAAATGTAAAAATACATTTTAAATGTAACTGAAGAAAAATATTAAATATTTTTTAAAATATGTATTTTTTTTTAATAAATTGATATAGGAAATGTTGATGTATGTCACTCAACTTGTCTTACTGGAATGTCCTTCCTTTTCCTTTCCTGGACAACTTTACTCATAAAATCACAGCCTTCAGAAAAGTTCCTTCACTCCTACTTTCTTAGTAAGAATTGCAGTATCTATAAAGAATTATACTGCTATCCAAAGCGCTCTGGATTTGAAGCCAAGAGAACTTAATTGGAAATTCCTTCTCTGTTGTTTAGTATGTATTAGACCATGGGGAAATCACTTGATCTACAAATCACTTGATCTAAATACTACTAACTGAAATTTCTTTATATATACTTATACTTTATTACATATTCCTCTGAAAGCATTCTTAAATTTATTTTTGTTTTTATCTTTACAGGAGGCTTGACTAGAGAAGGTTGAACATGAATGTTTTGTCAACAACGATATACCAAATATAGACTGGGAAACTAAGTAGCATAGTGGATGGAATAGTGGATCTGGAGTCAAAAAGACGCGAGTTCAAATCCAGCTTCAGACACTTACTAGCTGTCTGATCCTGGACAAGTCATTTAACCTTCTTGCCTCAGTTTCTTCATCTATAAAATGAGCTGGAACAGGAAATGACAAACACTCCAGTATTTTTGCCCAGGAAACCCCAAATGAGGTCACCAAGAGTCAACATGCCTGAAACAAGTGAATAACAACATAAACCAAAGATGTTCTTAAGAAAAGAGATCATGTCTTTTCTATCTTTTCTATATACTTACCTACCTAATATATATATAGCATTCTGGCAAGAGTGAGTACCCAAGAAGTTTGACTTCTAGGTGATATAATAACTCTCTCATTTGAAAAGTAGTTAAGAATTTACAGGAGTTTTGTTGCATCATTTTTTTTCCTTTCTTTTTTGCTTGATGCAATCAGGAATAGGTGACTTGCCTAAGGTGACACAGCTAGCAAATATCTGAGGCCAAATTTTAACACAGATCCTCCTGCCTGAGGGGTCAATGTTCTATCCACTGCACCACATAAATGCCCCTGTGCATCTTCTAGGAGAAGTAACTGTTGATAGAAAACTAACTTTGGAGCCAGGAAAACCTGGTTTCCAGTCCTACCTTTGACATATACGGGCTGTTTGATCCTAGACAAGTCACTTAACACCTCAGGGTCCATAGACAATACTCTAAAAATGTAACTTGTATAAGAGTTACTGATCTGAATTAGTAAGGATAGTTTCCTCACCAAGAAGTTCCTTGAATCTGTGAAATCACAGATCCAGATCAAAAAACACAGATAGGTAGATGATAGATAGATAGATAGATAGATAGATAGATAGATAGATAGATAGATGATGGATGGATAGATAGATAGACGGGTGGACAGATAGATAAGACTGATCAATTACTGGTAATGTTAGCATCCCATGTGTGATAGGAGGTACAGTGATGTAAGTTTTTTTCACATTAGCACATCATACTTTAAAAGATTAGTTCATCCAAAGGAAACAAAGCAACAGATATAAGTTCAGTTCTCAGGCAGTCCTGAAGCTTTGCTTCCTTTATACAGATTAAGAAACATATCTGATTGAGCCTAATCCTACTCCTACTCCTTCCCTCCCCTCATTTTATGAATAAAGAAATCAAAGGTGCTCTAGTTTCCTACAATAGTAATCTTTTCACTTGACACACGAATGTGTGCACCTTGCCTACTACCATCTCTTACTATGGTATACTTAAGCCATGGCCAATTTCTCAATAATGGGTGGCAGGAAGAAATATTACCATTGCCATTGCTTTCCAGAGTCAGAAAGACTCCCAGTGGTTCTCAAAGTATGGTCTAGAGAATCCTGGAGCTCTCTGAAACCCTTTTAGAGGGCCTACAAATTCAAAAATACTTTTTTATTTCCAATATGGTAAATGTCTATAAATATAATCTAGATAAACAAAAATTCTTTGGAGAGATCCTCAATAATTTTTAATAGGATAAAGATACTGAAAACAAAAGTTTGAGAACCACTGCCTAGACTTTCCAGAGTCCCAGCTCTCGGGGATTTGGATGTTCCTTGCCCCAAGTTGCATGCTCTGGGGAATTAAGGGATACTATCATTATTTACATGGTAAAGTCAACCAATGATTTACCCACCAATTTTCCCAAATGTGCACTTGTGCACCTAGGACTAGGGAGCTTACATTTGTTTATGGCTGACAAGATAACTGGGCATTATGGTGGCAGTCTTAATTAAACAATTGCAGTACAGAATGAAAGCCATGAATCTTCCCACCTGCTTTTGGGTGGAGTGGCTTTTTCTAAGCAGCAAATAGTCCCTTTGGAAATGATAATGGAATTGAATGGTGTAGAAAAGAGAAGGAATGCATTCCCTGAGAAACACGGCAAACTCTGGAATAGATTTCAGGTGCTAGACTACTGTTTTGTTTTCCTCAATAGGACAATAATCAATTTGCCTATTACCCACAGGATAAAAATCAGATTTCCTAGCCTGGTACCAAGAATGATACTAATAATAATAATAATAATTTTAAAAAATAATGACTAACATTTATATAGCACTTTAAGGTTACAAAGTGCTTTACACATACATCATCTCATTTAATCCTCACAACAATTCTGTAAAAGAGATACTATTATTTTATTTTACAGAAGATAAAACTGAGCCTGGGATTGGTCCAGAGACTTGCCTAGCACCAAACATCTGAGTAGAACAACTCAATTCTTTCTAATTCCAAGCACAACAGTTCAGCAATTATACTACCTGGCATTCAAGAATTACCTTCATCTAATTTCAATCTTCCTTTTCAACTTTATCTATTCCCCTATATTTCACTCAAATTGAATTATTCATTAGCCTCAGAGTTCATCTTTTGTTCATATGTCCACTTTTTTGTTGTTCAGTTATTTCAATTGTGTCTGATTCTTTGTGGCCCCATTTGGGGTTTTCTTGGCAAAGATGGAATTTTTTTTTGAAGATTCTGTTCTTCAGATTACTGAACTAGTGGCTAAAATGGTTACCTTCTGTGATTAAAAGTATTGCAATAGCAGTATATGCCAAGCATTGTGCTAAGTCTTTTACAATGATTATCTCTTTTTTTTTTTAATCTTCACAACAATCCTGGGAGGAGGTAGGTGCTATTATATTCCCACTTTACAGATAAGGAAATTGAGGCAAACAAAAGATAAGGGATTTGCCCAGAGATAAATTGATTTGAATTGAGGTCTTCCTGACTCCAGATGTGGCATTCAACTCCTTAGCTCACAAGTTTCATTGAAGACATCTTTGGAACTACTCTAATCCTAGGAAGGATGACAGATTATTCTATTCCCACATGGTTTAGAGGTTCTCCACTTTATTATTATCATGGTGAATGCTGCTGCTGTTGCTGTTGCTTTGCAATTTTGTCCTTCTTTTCTTTTTCAATAGAAAGAATTTTTGGACAAGTCATGATCCTACTATTTTGTTCTTTCATATTTAATATTCTAGGGACTACTACCCAGGTAGATAAAATAACTGCTTTTTGTGGCTGAATGAGAATATTAAGATACATATACATGCTCTGTAGGCAGATTGAAAATATCCTTGGTAAAATTCCAGTAACAGACAGGAAGAGCAGACATGCTCCCCACCTGGCTTTGATATCCTCATCCAAGGTTTCATTACTTTTGAAAGCTTTTTATTGCAAGTAGCTTGGAGATTACAAATATTTTGTGTGACTACATCTATTAAAATTTTCTTTAGTTTTTATAGATCAGTGAAGGATTTGTTTGGGTCTGAATGATTTGGAACAATAGTTCAATCTGTGATAATGGCTCAATTCCAATATAGTCTATTGGTTGATTGTTTCAGAATAATTTAATATTTATGTCTAAAGCATATTTATCATGTCAGTCTATAAAAATGTATATAGATAATAATAATAATATTTAGCATTAATATAATGATTCAGGTTTTACAAAGCATTTTACAAATATTATCTCATTTTATCCTCACTACAACCCTATGAGGCAGGTGCTATTATTATCCCCATTTTTATAAATAAGTGATCCAGGCTCACAGGTAGTACATTTTTTTAGGCTGGATTTAAACTCATAGCTTTTTGACACTCACTTAAGTACTGCACCATCTAGTTGCCTAAATTATATCTTACTAAATTATTTGTAGGTACTAAATTATAGTCTATGGCAATGTGTGATATAATTTCGACATATTCTTTGCATAAACTATATTGATCCTTAAGTGCTTAGCCTCCCAAACATTAGAGATTTCTGAAGGAAAGTACAGGAGGGAAAAAAAGCCTAATCACTATCTACCCAACTGGAGTTCTATAGAAGCATTGTTGTGACCTCATTGTCAAACCATTGTGAAATCTGGATAGCTTACCAGCACCACGTCAGGAAACTGAATCACTTCCATTTGAATTGTCTCAGAAAGATTCTGAAGATCACCTGGTAAATTGAACTGCCAAACAATCAAACTTTACTATGGAGAGATCAACTTCAGTGGGCTGGCCATGTTGTTCATATGTAAAATGTATTTGCTTAAAAGACTGTTTTACTGAGAATTCACACAAAGCAAGCACTCACACAGAAGTCAAAAGAAGAAATAGATGGACACTCTCATAGTCTCTCTGAAGAACTTTGGAATTAGTTGTGAGACATGGGAGACACTGGCACAGAATCAGCCAGCATGACAGCCTACATCAAAGAAGGCACTGTGTTCTAGGAATAAAGTAGAATTGCAGTAGCTTAAAAGAAACATGAGATGTGCAAATTTAGAGACATCTTCACTCCAAATATTCATATGGACTACTAGTGCCCAATCTGTGGTAGAGTCCTCTGAGATCTTATTGGTCTGGTCAACAACAGACAGACACACTGTACTTTGACCCTAACTTAGTGATGTCATTTTGTTCTTCTTCAAGCACATAGGACAACAACCAAGTCTTTAAGAATAACCCTTCTGTAATTTCTGGTAGCAATGAGCTGGTTCTTCATTTTCATGAAAAACCCCTCTGTTGCCATAAATAAAACTGCCTGATCCAGTCATTTGGTCAATGACTCTTTATTGAAATACTGCTGGCTGTGTTCATCTGGATGTTGGCCATAGAATGAATCTGATTCCATTCCCATATTTAACTATTTTAAAGTTTCCTTCTGGAGGTAAAATCACTTTGGTTACCCATGATACATCCAATTGAATGTATCAATTATCAGCTTTGACTAACACTCAGTGAACTGATACATTTGTTACAAAAGTATTTCTATTAATTTTTTAAATTGGTTATTATGTACTCTAAGAAATTCTCAATTTTTTTAAGTATGAAAGAATTAATAAATAGTTGCCTAAGAATAATGGCTCCTGTATTCTGTTGTTGTGTTCTTATTGTTGTTGTCATCATTATTATTATCAATAGCAATAATCATAATCATAAGAGTAGGACCATTACTGCTATATTTGCCCTCTCTACTTCAGAGGACTATGCTAAGGAAAACATCTGTAAAATAGTTAAAATGAAATTTAAAGGTGAGCTATTACTATTTTTGGTGACCTGTATTACCTCCTAGGACAGTTAGGTAGGCATAAAATTGGCAGGATCTGGTTCAACTTCAACTTTTGACATATAATCCCTGTTTGTCCCTATGTAAATCACTTGATTGCTCAGAGAGCTAACGAGATCAACCAAATCATTTCCAATGGAGCAGTAATGAACTGAACCAACTACGCCCAGAGAAAGAACTCTGGGAGATGACTAAGAACCATTACATTGAATTCCCAATCCCTATATTTATGCCCACCTGCATTTTTTATTTCCTTCACAAGCTAATTGTACAATATTTCAGAGTCTGATTCTTTTTGTACAGCAAAATAACAGTTTGGTCATGTAAAAAAAAAAAGATTTGAACAGAGATTCTCAAAGTATAGTTAATGGGATCCCTGGGAGTCCCCAAAACACTTTCAGGGGGACAATAAAGTCAAGACTTTTTTCCTAATGATACTAAGATACTTTAATTTCAAATACAATAAATGTTGGTAGATATTAACCTACATAAACAAAAATCCTTTGGAGATAATTCAATAATTTTTAAGAGTACAAAGGCGTTCTAAGGCCAAAAAGTTGAAAACTACTGGAGAAAATATTTACAATAGGTAGAGACTAAATAAAACAATTATATAAGTGATAAATATAAAATCATATGCACTGGATCAATAAAAGACCCCCACAAACCCATAATGTAAGACATATGGCCAGGTAACAATTCACTGAGAAAATTTCAGAGATGGAGTGGACTTTAAGTTCAAGATGAGTCAAAAGGATAATGGGACATTCAAAAAATTCTTCTGATATTAGACTACCTTTGAGAGGCACAGTGTCTAAAATAGCAAAGTTCTCCATTTAATTCTAATAATAATTTAATTATTGTTCTCTATTATATTTTAATGTTCCATTCAGTTCTGGGTTCCATGCTATAAGAAGGACATTCATTCAAAAGCTGGAAAATGTGTAGTGAAAGGTGACTGGAGAAGTGAAAGGTCTTAAGATCATATCATCAAAGCTGAAAAACTGCTAATATTTGACCTAGGGAATAGAAGCATTAGGAACAGGGGAAGATATGATAAATATCTTCAAGTATTTGAATATAGAAAACCTTCTGACTGATCACAGAGAACAGAAGTAGGAATGAAGGGGTATTGATAGAGATTTCAGCCTGATGTAAGAAAAAAATCTTTCTTACCATTAGAACTATCTGCAAATGAAATGGATTACCTTGGGAGTAGTGATTTCCTCTTTACATAAAGTCCTCATGGGAAGATTGAGTGATCATTTACTTATTGGATATGCAACTTACCAAATACAGGATCTTGGACAAATTTCTCTGAACCTCATTTTCTTCATTTATGATATGTTTATAATAATGCTAACAATGAGAGTTGTCATAAGATTGAAATGAAATGATGTATAGACATGAAATAATGTACAAATATAAACTACTATTTTGGACAGTTCTTACTATATCTTGTCTGTCTTTTAAAACAAAGTAGAGTGCTCCACATATACCTCAAGCTAAGTTGCTGACAAGAGACACAAAGGTGAGGTGATGGAAAATGTGACTTTGGATGGCCATGACAACATTAGGCAGCAGGTAAGAGAAGAAGAGCTGATGAAAGCTTCTGGCAGCTCTACTAAATCCAAGCCAGACACCAATCTTTCAGTGGGAAGAGGATGCAAGGCAGTATTTTGGTTTTTTTATTGATTCCAGATTCTGTCTAGTTGGGAAAACCAATATCCCCTCAACTTACTGGAGCCTCCTTAGAACACCTCTCAGGTTACAGTTCAGAGAATGGATAAGCCTTCTCTCTGCCTCTTTTCACCAGAGGAAATGCAATAGACTATGTATCCTTATTGCCCTATTCAGTCTTCTTTTGGCAAAGACCTCTGAGGAAAGGAATTTTGGGGGTAGCAGAAAAGAAAATACTGACCAGTGATTGGGATTGAATTTCTATTCTGCCAGTGATTCATCTTCAGACCTCCAGTAATTTTGCTTACTTATTTTTCTACCTTAATTATCTCAACTGGAGATATGTTTCTCAATCTAATTCAACAGACACTTAGAAATCAGTTAGGCATTGTGCTAGCCTTGGAGCAAAGATCAGATTACCACAAATCACAGAAAAAAGAAAAAAAATCCCTTTCTTTCACTTACATTCTACTGGATAGAGTGGTAGTGGAATAGTAATATTTGCACGGAAAAGGAAATGCAAAATATTTCAGGGAGGATTGAGTTAAGATGACACAGTATCAAAATAAGAATCAGGAAAATCTTCCTGAGATAGAGCCTCTATTGAGCCTTGAAAGAAAGTAAGGAATTGTATTTGTGGTCATGGGTGAAGAGTCATGGTCACCAGAAAATTGCGTCTAGTTTACCTAAAACCAAATTGCTACTATAAGAGTGATGGACACTAGATCTTCTCAGTCAGCTATAAGATATTATAAGAGAGTTCATTCTGTAAAAGTCCATCTTTCTTAATATCATTATTCTAGTGATATGATATGACTGTGTAATGAAATGCCAGTGTTTCTGAAGAATCTAAGTTGAGGGCTCACTTTCCACTGGAAGGAAGAAGGGGATGAAGCACAATATGTAAACAGCCAGATATATAGAAGATAATTTGAGTAAGGAGGTTATATTAACAAATAAAGACCTCCTGTAGAAAATCACACATTAGTTGAGCATTAAAGGAAACTGCGGAATCTAAAAGACAATAGTAAAGAGGGGTTTCATTCCAGGCACAGGGGATGGCAGAAAAATACTAAGATAGGGGATGGAGTAAAGCATTCCGGGAACAATGAGTAGGCCAGTCTAAGTGAACCGTAGAGCACTTGAAAGAGAGAAATTTGAACTGATTCTAGAAAGTTAGACTGGATCCAGATCGTGAAGGACAGCATATATAAAACAAGAATTTAGATTTTAGTTTAGAGGCAAAAGGTAATCTTTAAAAGTTCTTTGAGTCAGAGGAGTATAGTCATTTTTCTGTTTAAAGGAGATTAATTTGTCACTTGCATGGAAAATGAATAGAGGAGAAAAATAAATCCAATTGGGAGGCTATGTGAAGGGCAATGAAGGTCTGAACTAAACTGCTAGTCTGAGTGGAGGAAAGGGGAATACTGTAAAATATACTATAGTGGTAGAAATTTTTATACTTGGCAACTGATTAAACTTGAGAGTGAGAAAGAAGAAAGAGTTAAAAATGACTTTGAGGTGAATTATTGGATTGTTTGAAAAAACAATTTGTTCTCACTTTAAAAGGGGGTGGGTTTGTATGTGAAATAGAAAACATTTGAGCTCTAATTTTGAATCTGTTGAGATTGAATTACCTTTTAGATATTTAGGAGGAGATGTCCAGCCTAGACTTCAGGAGAGATCAGGGATAGATATATAATCTGGGATCTGAAGAAAGGTAATAATTGAACCCATAGGAGGTGATGAAATCCCAAGAGAGAGTGAAGAGAGATAAAAGAGTTTTTATATAACATCCAGCCATGATGGTGAGTAAGACTTGAGCTCAAATCTCACTTTTGACACATACTATTTCTGTGACTGTAACCAGATTATTTAACCTCTCAGTGCCCCCCTAGTCTATTTTCCAAAGCTACAAATTTGCATCAGTTGATAATTTCCTCACCCATGACCTTCTTATGCCAATAAAATCACAAATTTGATTTCAAAAAATATGAAAGAGTAAAGTTTATAAAATTATAAAAAATCAATCACATTGTCTTTTAAGGGATTTGCAATCAATTGAACCACACAAAGGGTAACTAAGAATTATTGATATCCTTTCCTAGAAGAGAAAACATGAAATAAGGTTATTAGCTGAGTCTGAGTATAGTCAAAAGGTACCCAGAATGTAAACCTCTCAAGTCCAGGATGGAGCTTAGAAATTCCTTGGGTTTTAGGAAAAGAGTAAAAGAGAATGATGATTTTTTTTTCTCCAGTGAGAGTTCAATGCCAACTTTCCATGAAAAAGAGAAAGGGGGAGCTTAGGAGGCTTTGGTAGTTAGCAAGCCCTCTGAGGAAAGGGAAGGTTCACCTCAGCAAGATATTTGATTTACTTTGTGAAATTCTCAGAATCAATTCATTCTTTTTTTTTTCTCTTTGTGTTTGCCAGAAATTTCTACTTAGCTCACTCTGCTCAGAGAACCAAATTCTCTGAAATCCTTGAAATAAATGCTAGAAATCCATATGTGGTTACCACTTAAAGTATATTCAATAAAAGAGTCACAACATATTCAAAATAGAAAAGATCCCAGTGACTATCAAAACCAACCTCCTCATTTTATGGAAGATGAACTTGAATATCATAGACTTGTCCATAAGCTTTATTCTAAACTACATTACTAGAATTGCGTTCTAATGCTGAATCATTTCCCTGAAAGATGGGGGAATTAAGGCATAGATGGAGAAATTGATGTATATTTCCTTCAGATGGAAAAAGTATTGAGAACCAGGAGCAGATCTGGGGTGAGGACCTAAGTTTCCTAATACCTATCCCACTCAACAGCTCTTCTTTCAAATAAGGTATTTGTTGAATGGTTTTGAGGAATTTTTTTTAGTACATTCAAAGCAATGGATGTAATAACGAGTAATCCAGTATTATTTGTTAGCATTTTTCAAAATTACATTTTATATAACATCCAGCCATGATGGTGAGTAAGACCTGAGCTCAAATCTCACTTTTGACACATACTATTTCTGTGACTGTAACCAGATTATTTAACCTCTCAGTGCCTCCCTAGTCTATTTTCCAAAGCTACAAATTTGCATCAGTTGATAATTTCCTCACCCATGACTTTCTTATGCCAATAAAATCACAAATTTGATTTCAAAAAATATGAAAAAGTAAAGTTTATAAAATTATAAAAAATCAATCACATTGTCTTTTAAGGGATTTGCAATCAATTGAACCACACAAAGGGTAACTAAGAATTATTGATATCCTTTTCTAGAAGAGAAAACATGAAATAAGGTTACTAGCTGAGTCTGAGTATAGTCAAAAGGTACCCAGAATGTAAACCTCTCAAGTCCAAAGATTTACCCATCTTGGAGAATTCTAATTGCAACATTTCACTAATTTCTTACTCTTGCAACTAGGCATTGATCCACACTTAACACCGTACACCAAGATAAGGTCAAAATGGGTTCATGACCTAGGCATAAAGAATGAAATTATTAATAAATTAGAGGAACACAGGATAGTTTACCTCTCAGACCTGTGGAAGGGGAAGGACTTTATGACCAAAGAAGAACTAGAGATCATTACTGATCACAAAATAGAAAATTTCGACTATACCAAACTGAAAAGTTTTTGTACAAACAAAATTAATGCAGACAAGATTAGAAGGGAAGCAATAAACTGGGAAATTATTTTTACAGTCAAAGGTTCTGATAAAGGCCTCATTTCCAAAATATATAGAGAATTAACTCTAATTTATAAAAATCAAGCCATTCTCCAATTGAAAAATGGTCAAAGGATATGAACAGACAATTCTCAGATGAAGAAATTGAAACTATTTCTAGTCATATGAAAAGATGCTCCAAGTCATTATTAATCAGAGAAATGCAAATTAAGACAACTCTAAGATACCACTACACACCTGTCAGATTGGCTAAGATGACAGGAAAAAATAATGATGATTGTTGGAGGGGATGTGGGAAAACTGGGACATTGATTCATTGTTGGTGGAGTTGTGAACGAATCCAACCATTTTGGAGAGTAGTTTGGAACTATGCTCAAAAAGTTATCAAACTGTGCATACCCTTTGATCCAGCAGTGTTACTACTGGGATTATATCCCAAAGAGATTATAAAGAAGGGAAAGGGACCTGTATGTGCACGAATGTTTGTGGCAGCCCTCTTTGTAGTGGCTAGAAACTGGAAACTGAATGGATGTCCATCAGTTGGAGAATGGCTGAATAAATTGTGGTATATGAATATTATGGAATATTATTGTTCTGTAAGAAATGACCAACAAGATGATTTCTTTCTGAAATCCTGGAGCCTGAAAGCCTGGAGAGACTTACACGAACTGATGCTGAGTGAAATGAGCAGGATCAGAAGATCATTATATACTTCAATAACAATACTATATGATGACCAGTTCTGATGGACCTGGCCATCCTCAGCAATGAGATCAACCAAATCATTTCTAATGGAGCAGTAATGAACTGAACTAGCTATGCCCAGAAAAAGAACTCTGGGAGATGACTAAAAACCATTACATTGAATTCCCAATCCCTATATTTATGCCCACCTGCATTTTTTATTTCCTTCACAAGCTAATTGTACAGTATTTCAGAGTCTGATTCTTTTTGTACAGCAAAATAACGGTTTGGTCATGTATACTTATTGTGTATCTAATTTATATTTTAATATATTTAACATCTACTGGTCATCCTGCCATCTGGGGGAGGGGGTGGGGGGTAAGAGGTGAAAAATTGGAACAAGAGGTTTGACAATTGTTAATGCTGTAAAGTTACCCATGCATATAACCTGTAAATAAAAGACTATTAAATTTTTTAAAAAAAGACTACATGCCCTAGAAGGAATCACAAAGGAAAAAAAAATTTCTTACTCTTGCATTCTTAGAATCCCTATGGATTTCTCCCCATCTGTCCCAATTGTTCTGAAATCTTAAAGCCCCAGGTTTTGTATGTACCAGTGCAAAAGAAATTAGCAAAACTTGATAACTTTAAACTAGCTGGAAGGAAATATAAAAAAGAGTTAAAACTCTAGGCCTATTCTACTGAGTATGACTTTTGAAAAGACTCTTCAATTTAAGAAACCATGATTTCTCAGTGTTAACAGGGACTAATTCCTCATCTCCTCTTCTTAAAAAAATTACCTAAAATATCTTATCTAAAGACTGAGATACAGCAAGATACTTTGGTCACTTGTCCTAGTCTGTTATAATGCTCATTAATTCCTAAAATCTAATTTATATCCAACCCATTGATGCTAGAAATCCCCTTATCATGTCTTGTAAAAATAGCTATTTTCATCATTCTAGAGTTGTGTTGACCCAACGCCAGTTCAACTAATCAATTTATCCAAGGATATGGAAAAGATAGAATCACACATAGGAACTTAGATAATATAGTGAGTAAGAGTTCAGGATCTGGATTTAAATCCAATTTTGAACTTACTGTGTGATCCTGAGCTAGTCATTTAATTTCTATTTGTCTCAACCTCCTCACCTGAGAATTGGAAATAAAAATAGCATATAACTCATACGATTGTGATATAACATATGTATAATGCTTTGCAGTCTTAAAGCACTATATGATAGTCATTTATGTAGCACAAATGAACATTTGAATTTTTTCTAACTTTTCAACTGACACATATAGTCCATATAGTCCAGCCAAAAGTCAGTAATGGAGATGAAGATCATTAAAGTATCTCTCTGCCTTTAAATAATAAAAGTCTGGTTTTATCTGGCTCTTTATTCTTGGAATGCTTTGTTTCATTATTTATTTCCACATATCATTTCATCTGATCTTCACAACATCCTTTCGGTATATGTAGAACAAGTAGGTGTCATTGGGATCATTTCCCAGAAGAGGAAATTGGAAGTCAGAAATGGAAAGGGACTTGCTTAAGATGGCACAATTAGACTGAGGGGAGGCTGAGACTCAAACTTCTAATTTATTGCTTGTTCCAAGGTATCATATCACTGAGGCACTAGAATAATTTCTTCTCTTTTACATGGGTCTCCTTTTTTCGCCCACCTCTATTGCCAATTCATTCTAGTACCTAGCCCTTATCTACTAATTGAAAAGGCATGTGAAGCCAGAAAGTAGTTCAAACTAAAGGAGGGGAAGTTAGCATCAATGAAAATCAGCAAGTATTTTGACAGTGGTGAGAATGCAATGGGAGAAGCAAGGGAATGGTAAATGTGTGCTTTCTTCCCAACATTAAAGAGGCTTTGCTGGGTGGCTGCTATTGCTGCTGTTCTCTTAGCCTGAATTGATCTATTTAAGATTTACAAGAACTTTCCTTCCAGTTGCCCAATAAGGCAAGAACTGTTCATCTAGTTTAACACATAATGAAACTGCAGATCAAAAGAAGCAAGTGATTGCCTAAGAGACAGAACTGGATCTGATGTCTCTACCCCATCTATTTTGCTGGACTGATTCTCAGAAATGGAATTTCCCTCCCACCACAAACTTTTCCTGGTTTTTCTTTCTTTCTAAGTTAAATCACCATAGTCCCTTTACCCTTCCTCTTCAAAATCTCCATCAATTCCACAGTTCTCTTCTGATTGCTTTCCAGTATGGAGCTCAGCCCAGACTCTGCTGACACAGGTGGGGTAAGGTTAGTTTGGGCCATCTGGATGAGGAAAACCAAGGAGCCAGGGAATTGGGATCCAAATCATGCTGACTCTTGGGTGTGGACTTAGCCCTTCAGACTGTGTTTATAAACAGGACATTCATCACATTCTTGAGGTGTTTGAGGTAGAGAGCAGGAGGCAGCTGGGTACTGGAAAGCTCCTGACCACGAATTACATTTCTGTTTGCCAACAGAAACAGCCATGGTTGCCGACTCCTCTCCCAAGGATGACAGCCAGCCTCAGGATCTGAGCTGGAAGTGGGCTCTCCCTCACGCTCAACCCCCTGGTTATTGGTCCAATCAGTTGACTGGCTACTACCACCTACTGCAGCTGGGTCAGACTGCAATAGTGACTGCTTCCCTTCCCTGCCAGCCTCATCCCTCTGACTTGGCAGAGACACGAAGCATAGCCACCCAGGCCTTTGCCAGTGCTCCAGGTCTCGGTCATGGTGCCAACTACATTCCTGCAGAAAATCCTTCCCTTTTTGCTACTCCCCTGTGAGACTGCAGTCAGAGAAAAGGAAAGAGCCATCCGTTCATGCCTTCTGGTTTCAGAGGGCTCCTTTCCAGAGAGAGAGAATACCTACCTTCCTTGTGACTCCCTATAAAATGGGATTGTATTCCAAGCAGAAATATTGCCTTTTTTCATAGAATTGGAATTAGAAGGGACCTTTAAGCTCATCTAGTCCAGCCCCTTCATTTTACAGATAAGGAAATTGAGGATCTGGGAGTTTATGCTACCCCCATAGTCATATAGTCATATAGGCAATATATCAAAGGAAATATTTTAACCCACATCTTCCTGACTCCAAGTCTAGAACTCTATCTAAGGGCAGTTAGGTAGCCCAGTGGATAGAGAGCCAGGACTAGTCAGGACACCTGAATTCAAACCAGGCTTCAGAAGGTCAGTAACTCTGTGATCCTGAGCAAGGTGCATAATCTCTTTTTGCTTCAGTTTGGGAGATAATAGTGGCACAATTAATAGTTAATAACTGTATTTAATAGTGCTCCCATTTGTTCCAAGCATGAAATGAGGTAATTGTAAAGCACTTAACACAGTACCAACACATAGCAATTACCACATAAATATTAGTTGTTTATTATTATTATTAATTACTATGATCATCAGCTATGGCTCTATTCTATTTTATTTTTGTTATTGATAAATTTTGTTTAAACACCACTCAATCCACAAATAAATTTGTATTAAATACCTACTAAGGGCTAGACATTGGGCTAAGTACTGAGGATACAAAAAAAAAAAAGAAAGAAAGAAAGAAAGAAGAAGAAGAAGAAGAAGAAGAAGAAGAAGAAGAAGAAGGAAGAAGAAGAAGGAAGAAGAAGAAGGAAGAAGAAGAAGAAGAAGAAGAAGAAGAAGAAGAAGAAGAAGAAGAAGAAGAAGAAGAAGAAGAAGAAGAAGAAGAAGAAGAAGAAGAAGAAGAAGAAGGAAGAAGAAGAAGAAGGAAGAAGAAGAAGAAGAAGGAGATGAAAATAGCCCCTGCCTTTGTTGAGATTATATTCTATCAGAGGAGACAACATGCAAATTAATGTATATAAAATAATATAGAGAGAGGATAAATGGGAAATAATTAACAGAGGGAAGACACTATAATTAAAAGATGTTGGGGAAGGTAAGATTTTAATTGTGACTTTACATGTTAAAATACATGCATATGTGAATAAGCTATAAAGAAATTCAATACAAGAAAATGACAAGTGAGAACGATAAAAAATAAGGTTTCAAAGAAGACAGGGGAAAAAATAACAAAATCCATAAAATCCCATAAACAAGTAAGTTAAACAACAGAAAGAGTGGTCTAATTGATGATATAACTAATCCTCATCTTATCTGTTGAAAAAAAGAAACAAAGACTATTAAACACAGATTTAAAATGTTTGCTGTTTTGTTGTTGTTCTTAAGAACATGATTTAAGATAAAAACATCACAGAAAAAGGATAAATGGAGTCCAATGGTGTAGCAGTCTATGGAAGATGGATGTCAATATAAGAGAAACAGAAAGCTCTCAATAACAAAACTTATTAGATACAAAAAGAAACAATTCTAATGGGAGGGGGCAACTGTTTAAATAGACTGATGTGTATACACTGGGAGCTTACAAACCGAAGTACATTTTTTTAAAAAGACATTACCATACCTGCCATCTGGGGGAAGGGGTGGGAGGAAGGAAGGGAAAAATTGCAACAAAAGGTTTTGCAACTGTCAATGCCAAAAAATTACCCGTGCATATATTTTCTAAATAAAAAACTATAATAAAAAATAAAATAAAATAAAAAGACATGACCAGAAAATGGAAGTGATGGCAGATAAGTGAGGCATAATAGAAACACAGCATCAGGAGAACTAAAACTTTGAAGAAACTGCTATTGGCAAGAAGAACCAAAAAGATCCTTTTATTTTGTTTATCTTCAAGTTATACTGAAAAAGAAACAGAAAAAGAAAAGAAAAAAGAAAAAAAGAAACAGGCAGAGAATGAAAGAAGGGATAAGATTGCTACTCAGGGCAAATGGGACCATGACAATTGATTTCAGAGAAGGCAGAATCTAATTTTCATTTCATAACTCTTTTCTTTACCAAAGAGAATGAATTATGTCCTAAAAGGACAAATGTAAAATGAGTAATAGGAAATTAATATCAAAGATAAGAATGGAAATATCAAGGAATCACCTCTCTGCTTCTGAGTACAAGTCCCCTGTTTCATCTAACCTATAAAAATACTAAAAAAAAATGACATTGCTATGATTGCTTATGATATATTTGAGATACCATGGAGTAATTGAAAGATATTCCATTACTGGAGAAGGTCAAATGAACTGATTTACATAAAAGGAGAGATTGGAGTCTGTGGACTATTTAAAAATGAATTTGATGTAAAAGAGAAATTCTAAAATATGTTATTAAAGAAATGGATAGAAGATATCAAAAAAGGAACTATAATGAAAATATTTCAAAATATAGATATCTAGCAGAAATCAAGATCATATGGGAATAGGATATTTCTGCCAGAAAGATCAGCAACATCCCTGGAGGCTAGAGCTCTATAAATGAATTGGGTATCTTGACACTCAAGAAGAACTTGACTCTGGAGAGGGAATTGTTCTTTATTCTGAGAATGCAGTGGGGAGAAGATAAAGAAGGGTTTTCTTTCCCTGCTCTCACCACCAATAATGATATCTTATAGCAAAGCAGCATGCCACAGTCACTAGACAACAGGACCAGAGAGTTTAGTTTGTGGCATTAAGTTCAGACATAGAAGCAGACTATGGAATCCAGCAAAGCAATTTGTCCAACAGAAATGCTTTTCTCTTGTTATTAGAAGAGCAGTATAAAGACTTATGAGAACAACAAAAAAAAGCCATTTGAGTCCAGTAATGCCAGAGTCGAGTTGTCTTGATCACATGTATTCACCTTTCTTCTAAGGTACTCTGCTATATGTGCACTCTTTCCTCTGATACTATGAGTATTGTAAAGGATTTATGGCAGATATATTTTGTTGGTACTCATCATTTTAGGAAATGCCTTGCTTTGAAATAATTGTATTAACCGTCTAACTACTAAAGGTAGACATATCAGTTGGGGCTTCCGAGCTATAATTTTAGAAATTCTGATTCATAAAATCTCTTGAACCTGGAAGAAGTCATCCTCCTGAGTAATTCAATCTTTAGAAACAAATTAGAAAAGAAGGACCCACAAGTGCCCCCCAAATGATAATCTTTTGGTTATCATTGAATCAGTTGGCTCTCCATCACTCATAGTTCCATAACTTAATGTTATTGGTTTAATTCAAAGCATGTTAAATATCAAAAGATGTTAGTCTAATCCTGACTCTTTCATGTATTAACTATTTGACTGTGGGCAAGTTCTTTAACTCTCTGGACATTAGTTTCCTTGATAATAAGATAGAAATAATAATACATGCATTACTTAAGAGGGTGAAGGAAAACACTTTGGAAAATGCTATGGAAATGTGAACTATTGATATTAATCAGTTGTTTTCCTCCTAATTACATGAGATAAATTACCAGGAGGAAGTAGGAATTGTGAATAGGACTGGAAGTAATGGCAAATAACAATAATAATAATAAAAAGATAATGGGACATAGCTGCGAAAAAGCAAGTCTTCTTGAAGCTTAGATCCCTTTATGGTCAAAATGCAACATGAACAAAGGTAGCCAGTTTTGGAAGAAAGGACTTTAGGAGGTCAAGAAGTATAGAAAAAAAATATTGTATATCAATACAGATTTTGTTTTGTTTATAACTTTTTTCCAAGCACAATATTATTTCTAGCATGGTGCTGATGAGAGAAAAGGAGATATTGTTATTTATAGCATGGTGTTGATGAGAGGGAAGGAGATATTACGCTTCCTACAATGAAACTTGGAACTTAACCAGATGCCTATTTGCTAATTTCATATTCTTTCTATTAGAGTATAAACACCTTAAAACATAGGTGCTATTTTTTTTTTCATTTTTGTATCTCTACCATCTAGAACCAGTGTCTGTTAGATTAATTTGATTTTAATTGAAATGTCTATAATTTAAGAAAAATTAGGATGATTTTCAACAATCTTAAAGTTAGAAAGTCTCATAATTCATTTTGTCAAATCCCTACATAAAGACCAAATCTTTTCACATTATCTCTTATAAGTGATCATCCAGAAGCAATTAGGAACTATACCCCCAAAACTCTTAAATGGTGCTTCTGTTTTGATCTGATGATATCACTACTAGATATATATGCCAAAGAGATTAAAGAAAGAGAGAAAAGATCCAGTGATACAAAAAATATTTATAGCTGCTTTTATTTATATCACAGAATACTGTTGTCCTGTAAAAAACATTATTAAGGGACAATTGTATGAAAAACTGGAAACACGTGTGAACTGATGCAAAGTGTAGTAAACAAAAACAGGAAAAAAATTATAAAAACAATGATACTGTAAAGGAAAACAAATATGAAAAACTTAGGAATTCTGATCAATAGAGTGAAACCAGTCATAGTTTCAGAGGACTCTTGATGAAATATGCTATTAACTTCAAGATAGAGAACCAGGTTATTGATTAAGGCAGGGTTTTTCTTTGCTTTTGGTGGGGAACATGGCTAATATGGGTATTTGTTTTGCTTTATTATATATATATATATTTTAACAGATTTTGTTTTTTATTGCTTTCTCAATGGATGGAGGAAGGAAAAGAAGGGGGAACAGAATTTGGAACTGAAAATAAAACTTTAATTTTAAAAATAGAAAAATAAAACAAATGATCATAAAGCTTCAATGTAAAGAACTGCAATGATTTAGAACCCACTAGCTCCAAAGACAAGCAATTCCATTTCTAAATTGTTCTAATTGTGAAGAAGTCCTTGTTGCTATTATTTTTCAACCATTTACTAAGTTGAAATTGAACTAATTTTGCCTTCTGGGGCCAAGAAGAACAAAGATAACAAAGATAATCCCTCCTCCATCTGGAAAATATTCAGAAAAATGAAAGGAAAAAAATAAAAAAGTTATGAGCCTCTGGCTTTCTTCAATTAGTCTGCAGATTTGGAATAGGCTAGTTTTTTTCAAGCTGGTTCTCTATCTTATTCCCATTTCTAACTGGAGGCATGAAGAGAACAGCTTTGCCTTTGGAAAAATCTGACTAGTTGCATGAAAAGAAACAAATTCTTTAAAGATCATAAAACTTATGAAATTGGACATAATGTAAATTAATGGCTCCAGTGTACAAGGTTATTTAGATATATGCCATGCCTCCTTGAATACATTTCTATTTGCTAGAAAATGTAGACAGGGTGTTGAAGTAGAAAAAAAATCATGTTTTTGCTTTGGTTCGGTCATGAACTAGTTCATTTATAAAATGAAAACAAGATGATCCTTAAGGTTTTTTTTCAACTTTAAAATGTGTTCTTTAAGATCAAAAAAAATTGGAAAGGACCTACATGTATAAACATATTTATAGCAGCTCTTTTTATGCTGACAAAGGATTGGAAATTGAGGTTATGCCCATCAGTTGGGGAACAGCTGAACCAGTTGTGGTATAAATGTAATAAAATACTATTATTCTATAAGAAATAATGAGAAGACAGATTTCAGAAAAAACTGGAAAGACTTACATGAACAGATACTGAGTGAATTTAGCAGAACAAAGAGAATATTGTATACAGTATAGCAACATTGTACCATGATCAACAATGATAGACTTAGCAATACAATGATCCAAGACAATTCTGAAAGACTCATGGTGGAACCTGCTGTCCTTATTCAGAAAAAGAACTGTGGAGTCTGAATGTAGTTCAAAATATTTTATTTTCATTTTTTTCTGCTTTTGCTTTTCATGAGTTTTATTTTTTCTTTTGTTCCTTTTTTTCCCCTCAACATGATTAATATGGAATATGTTTAATTTGATTACACAGGTATAATTTATATCACGTTGCTTGCTGTCTTCAGTATCAGGGAGGGAAGAGAGAAAAGGGAAAAAATTTGGAACTCAGTGGAAAAAATAAAATACTACTTGACAAAAAATAAATAAATAAAAACAAAATGTTCTTTGTCCTATAATCTGATCTGCATCCAAAAAACTTTTTATAAGAAATGAACTTTAAAATGTGTTCTTTAAGATCATTGAAAGTAGAAATGGACCTACATATACAAAAATATTTGTAGCATAAATATTCGTGTGTCATATTTATATAAATAACTATAAAATATGAAAAGGAACATTTGTGAGGGAATCAAATTTTTCATAGTGAGTCAAGAATTGGAAATTGAATGTTAATGAGAAGTGTTTCCTCTGGATGTTAAGAAAAAAAAAACCTAGCCTAAATTCCAAATGGGAGCTAAATGTATGGAAAAACCAAGATGTTATATAATTTAAAACACAGAATAAATGGTCAGCTTGCTAAAATCTGAAACACAAGCAGTCACTCCAACAATCAATATGACTCTATTCCCTCTGCTGAAGTAACTGCCCATCCCAAATGATTACCAGTCTTCACTTTTTGATGGCTCCCAGAGATAAAGAAATAGATACTTCCTGGCAAAACAACAATAACAACAATATTCAAAGCAATTTCAATGCTTCAACATCCATTGCCTGCTATGATATATATAGAAAATTTCCCTAAGTGTGATGGGACCCTAAATCTAATAGGCACTACTTTGGCTAATAGAATGCTATTCCATTGCAATGAGAACTTTCAACAGTATTACCATTGTTATAATGTTGTGTCTACATATATACATATATATGCATAAGCAAAAATAAATGTATGCATACATACTCTCTAAGATTCTAAGTTTCAAAATAATTGTTAAACTTCCTCAATGGAAGCTCCCTATACTAATAAAATCACAGGTCTGGACCAAAACACATAAGAGCGCACACACACACACATACACACACACACAAGATAGCTTGCCTAATCTAGAACTGTTAACCAAGGGAAATTATAAAATTTTATTATCAGGGAATATTACACAATATACATATTATTCATAAACGTATGCATAATATGTATATGTCAAATGTGATAATAGATATAATGTATTTTGTGAATCTTTAGGTGCTATTCAAATGGCAGCTGTTCATTCATAATTGTCATATATTTCAGTGGATATAGTGATACAAACTAATAGTTCTATTTTCTTGAGTTCTTTGCACTTCTTTGAATTCCCACAATTCACTACTGAAATAGTTTCTGAAATAGATTCTCTAGTAACAAAATATAGTAACATGAAAGCCCATTCATTCTTTGTTTCTGATTAAAAACAACACTTTCTAATCACGAGAATAAAAGTTTGTCAAAGCTTGATAAAGGCAGGCAGCATATCCACTCTCAAATACTCTTGGTAAGCAAATGAATGATTGTCTAACTTGAAATCTGAGTTAAAGTTTCTTTAAAATGTGCCTTGGAGCACACTGAAATATTTGTGTTCCTATTTTGAAGGAAACAATGCAGAGGACTCAAATAAAAATTGGTGTCATGCTCCTGGGAGTGTGTGCACTTTCATTAGATTTTGTCTGGCCTTTGTTTCATTCAAGACTGACAATCACTGAATTCTTCCAATCTGGAACAGTAGAGAGAGCGCTTATTGGAGTCAGAGACCCTGAGTTTGCTATTTGCCACCTGTGTGACCTCAGACAGATCAGTTAATATACCTGAGCCTCAGTTTCCTCATCTGCAAAATGAGGCGGTTAGATTAGACAACAAAGCCCTTTCAACTAGAGATGATCATTGAAGTCTACTTCTCACTAATACTCACCAATAAATAAATGTACAGAGATTTAAATTTCTATATGTGAGATCCACACCTACTTAAGGACATTTCTTCTTATGTTATAGAACTATTCTGCCTATTTCAATCCACAATCTAGGGGATTTCATAGATGACATGTTGAAGGATAATTTTACATGTGGATTTAAGGATAAAGCTCTCTAATCTGACATTTAAAATGGCCTAAGTCTTGATTCAATGAAACAATAGTACTACTTGTTAAAGAAACTAACAGAAGCACTTTTAACAACTGTTCTATCCATAACAGGCAAACAGAGATCACATAATAATAGAATCAGCAGGACAGAGGATCTACATATTTCATGATTTCTACAAGTAAATTTAACTATGATGTTTTTAGGCACAATTGATATGTCCCTATTTCTGGGTAACTCTCTGGGGACTAGAGGAGGCTTTAACAGTTGCCCTGCTAGAGTTCTGCACAGTTCCTGAATGCCTCCTCTAAAGCCATTACTCAAATTTATAACCTTTTGTGAAGACATGGACCACACAAAGCTAATAAAATTAGAGATTTTATTCATCCACAAATACAGAGTGATACAGATTCAAGAGGCAAACAAATTTTCATAACATTCTCATAGGTTACCAACTGCTGTGCCAACTCCAAACAATTAGAAAAGAGAAAAATTAAAACAACAACTAACAAAAGGAAAGATCAAAAAAAAAAAAAAAAAGAAAGAAAGAAAAGAAAAGGGAAAAAAATACATGTAGTCTGAAATATGCTTCTAGGTCACCCTGAGTTCTCCCCAACTTAGATGTAGTACTTTCATTTAATGTGAGTGAGGAAACAAATCATCCTAGATACAAATATCCCTAATGGACTTGTATTCCTAAAATGTAGGTTCCAAACTAAGTTTCTCCAATAAGTCCCTTCACTAGATAAGCCCAGACAAATGAGTCAAGATGAGTCAGCTAACAAAAAAAAAAAAAAAAAAAAAGACTCAACTGGCCTCAAAAGATGTGTAAATTTTTCTAATGGTGTTAAGTGGATCTCCCTGCTCACTTCTATAGACTACTGTTGGCCTATTCTTAATCAATTATTAAACATCAAGAGGTATTCCCCAGTTTTTAAATATAGCCAACCAATTTAGCCACAATGGGGCATTTCAGTAGGAAATTCCCTTTTAGAAGCCTTCAAACAAAGCCCACACCCCTGTAATCTCTTCAGGTTAAGAAGCTTCTCAAATTTGTCTTCTCTGATCACCTCCCTTACATTTGTCTATATTATATTCAGATCGTTACAATTATCCCTTGTCTTGGGAAGAAGTCTGCTGTGAACCTGGTTAATATTTCTTGGAAGTTCATTTCTGTCCTTTCGCAGCACCTAATATTTTTTCTAATAATTGGTTTTATTTAGAAATATTTACCAAATATTTGATTTTTAATAAAAATTAATTCTAACAATTTCTTTTAGCAGTCTATTAATTGTTATAATCTAATTATGCCTCCAGAAGACATTATTCAGCTACAGGAATATTGAATCTTTGGTTCTTCTGCTATCAGCTCTTATGAATTGTTTATACATATTTATAATATCTGAGCTTGTATTTGCTACTTGTAGGAAATAATGATTTCTGAGGATATCACATTCAAATGCATTGGTCTCTTAATTCTCTAAATCTGAATAATCTTAACATTGCTGTATTATGATCTAAAGTCTACTGCTTGATTTTGTGTTTTCTAATTATTTTAATAACTTCATGATTTTTTGAGCTGGTATTGAGCACTTACTATGTGTCTTGCACTGTGCTAAATTGTACATTGACTATGTTTCTATTTCCTTTTGAATCTCTATTGATTCTCCCAAATTTGTGATTATGTTCTCCCTATATCATCTTTGTGATTATTTCTTTCTAACACTGATTAGCATCATTTAAGTCTAGCTTTATTTCTGCGCCGTTTCTTTTTTTTTTATTTTATTTTAATGGCCTTTTATTTACAGGTTATATGTATGGGTAACTTTACAGCATTGACAATTGCCAAATCTCTTGTTCCAATTTTTCCCCTCCTTCCCCCTACCCCCTCCCCCAGATTCTGCCCCATTTCTTTAAAATTTTCTTCAGGCTTTTTACTATTCAACTTTGATCACCTTACTCATGCTACTTCATATGTAAATTTTCTTAATGCATCATTTAGGCTTTTGAAGGCATCTCTTGGAATACCTTACCTCATTTATTTTTTCCATTTCAACTCCTGATTAATTGCTTCTGTTTTTTCTTTTTGTTGTTGTTGTTATTATACTAGCGCTCTAACTTACTTTGCTCATTTTTATTTTAAAAAATTTTATTGTGTATGTGCTTTTAGTCATTTTCCCTTGGTATTTTTGTTGTTTTCAAGGAGTACATGAGTAACCTGGCTCCCACACTCTCCCATATTGACTAGAAAGCCTGTACTAATCCATTATTATGAACAACCATGCTTCTTACCACTAATACTTTGCCTTATGGCACTGGAACTATGCTTAGCCACAAAAATTCCAGATGGTCCTAAAGCACCAATTGCTTACTATTCAGAATAGCATCACCTACAGAATGATTTACTAACTTGGAACTATATGTAGACCTTTATTCTTTTTATTTATTATCATGGAATACAGGGAGTTCTATAATTTCCTCTGTTAAATTTACCATTTGTATTGATTATAAGATTTCTCTTAATTATTTTCTTTTCTAAGCATGTTTATATATGTAGTAGCTCAGAACTTATAATTACAAATTTATCTGTAATCCAAGGAGAGCAATATCAAAGCTTGATGCTCTAATACATCTGACACCACAATTCCTGGATTATGTCAGCAGTTGTTTACTGGTCTCTTCTCCACAAGAAAAACTTCCCTAAATAATGGCTGTGAGGTCTACAAATAGGACCAGTGGTCTAAGTATCGCTTCTGCTCCCAAGGTTTCTGGATTTATCTGCCTGTCAATGGCAACTGGCTAGCAGTTGGTGTTGGTCATAGAAAGAGGATCCCTTCTTCACAGTGATTATCTCTCCTCACTGGTGCCTGCAGATCCTAGGTTAAAAATAGAGCCAGTGATGGGAGAAGCCACTGCTATTCCCCAAACTCTTAAATCTAGAATTATTGATTATCCTTATCAGGATCCAAATGGTGGTAATGGTCATAGTAGTAGTAACAGTTTGACTTGCCTGGCACATATGATATGGCCTTTTCACTTCATTGCTGTCTCTCAAGTCCTTAAGATACAGTCTTCTTAAACATAGTCATTGAATGATATAGTCCTCTTACAAGTCCTTGCTCTTCCATGTCATATACTTGATTCTTATTTCATCTCATCCATACTCCCAGATTTCCCCCAGATTCTTCCAAATGAGTTTGAATTCTCAAAATCTATTCTAGGTAATATTTTGGTATCAACTTTTTCAACACTTGTTGATGACAACATCCTAGATTTATGGCATCCTGGCTCCCTTCTCAATTCTGAATCTTCTGATCTCTAACACTGGTCATGGTGGGACCTACCCAGACTTCAGATGCTGGCTTCTATAGTCTCTCATTAACTCTTCATTTTTGCCATTTTGTGATAAAGGGTGACAATCTTTGACCCACTACATTCAGCATGTATGTAGCCTGTCCACATTAGACATTCATCAGAAGTCTTCTCTAGCATTATGGAACTTAATCTGCTTAGATTCAGTTATTTTATAAGACTCTAAAAGAGTACAGCATGAGCCAGATTACATAGCAAAATTCAAATAAATCCAAGCCAAACCAAGTCAACAAATATTTGAGATGGTATAGTAAAGTGCAGAGTGCTAGATTTAGAGTAAAAAATTTGAATTCAAATCTTAATCTACCACTTATTCCTGTATTATCTTGGGGAAATTATTGAAACTTGCTAGATTCAAGTTTCCTTATCCATAAAATGAGAGGGTTAGACTAGTTGGTGTCTAGATTCCTTCTAGTTCTAGTCTGTGGCATATTTATTCCATAAATTATATTTATCTCATTTATCCATTAGAGCAAGGGATATCTTTTGATTCTTTTTTGTATTTTTAGCATGTAGTAGAGTGCCTATCGCTTTTGTTATTATTCTACCATTTTCACTCATGTCCTACTCTTTGTGACCTCATTTGGGATTTTCTTGATAGAGAGATTGGAGTGATTTACTATTTCCTTCTTTAGTTCATTTTACAGATGAGGAAACTGAAACAAACAGGATTAAATGATTTACCTAAAATCACACAGCTAATAAATGTCTGAAGCTACATTTGAACTTAGGAAGATGAGACTTTGTAATTGTAGGCCCAGCACTCTATCAGCTTATTGTTACCTAGTTTCCATGCACATAACGAATATCTAATAAATATTTATTGACTATTGTTTCATGCATTCCACACTAGACACTGGGAGAAATAAAAAATGGCACTCTCCTTGCATTCATGGAATTTACAATCTAATAGGTGGCAAAAACAGACATTATAATATCTACAATACAAGAGAGAATATGGAAAGAGAATTAAAGAGGTCTGTGAGGTCATGTGAGGTCTAAAGAAGGAAAAAAGAATTGCTAGTTGTGGAAAATGAGGGAAAAAATTTATTGTTGGAGAAGCAGTGAATATTGTGGCAATGATACTAGCTTTAGAGCCCAAGAATCTGGATTTAAAGCCTGTCACTTACTATCTGTGTGAACTTGGGAAAGTCACAAAGTCTCTCATTTTTAGTTTCCTCACTTGTAAAATGGTAGGGTTGGACAAAATGATTTCTGAGGTATATTCCAGGACTAGAGCCAAGTTTGCTAACATTTGATCTGGATCTTGGAGGATGGGCAGGATTTCATCAAGCAATGTTTGAAGGTAGGGATATTCTGAGCAGAGGGAACAATGTGAACCAAAGCATATCATTGGGGAAAGCACAGAAATTGTACAAAGAGCAATGAGTGATCTAATCTGACTGAGGCATAAAGCATCTTTTGAAGAAAACCATAATGAAACTCGAAAGATAAGACAATGTCATTTGACATTGATGCAAAACTACCCACTTTTTCAGGCAAAACAATTTGTTCAAAACTTCCCATTTGGCTTTACAGAACATTTTCTGAGGAAGAACTGTTATTTGTGTTAGATACCATATCCAATAATAATTCCATAATAGTTCCAAATCAAACTTCATTTGTAACATCCCTATGTACACACTGGTTATTTTCAGTTAATGGTTCCAGACTTAAAGGATTTTAATTTTCTTCAAATAATGGTGAGCCTACATTTACCTTATGTGAGTTTAAAAAATTTCTGGACAGAGATATTATTTGAATTATTGTCTTCTTAACTCATAATACTCAATCAAATAGCTAGACTGGAAAAAAAAAAAAAAGGATGACTTGAAGTACATTGATGGAGATAATAGGCCAATAAGAATTCTCTGTACTCTTAATCACTCAACATATTACTACTTGCTTAATAAGAGAAGTCAGTCTTGTTAAATTACTTAGAACCTGATCTGACAATCTGTCATCCTTTCAAATGAGACATAGCCAGGCCAGGAATATTACTAATACACTGGCACCCTTTTCCCTTTTTCTTTCCTCATTACCTCCTGCTTTTGCCCCATGCTGTCCAGGAACTCCTCCAAGACAGTTGAGAAATTGGAAAACAATATTAAAAGAAGTAATAAAAGTATCTTTCTTCATTACCTTCTCTTATCACCTCCTCCCTTGGCCTCAGATGCTCAGAACCTATTTGGACTGCTCAAGTGACATAGATAAGATGGGAATCATCAACTCTATCCCTTCCCATAAGATGAAAGCTCATCAGGCCCTTAATCTACTTCTATGTCCTGAAGACTCCTGGCAATGTTAAATGACCTACTGGTATACCACAATAACCCCTGAGTTTTACCATCTGCCCTACTGAATATGTCCTTAGAATATTTGGGCCTTTTCATCTACCCTGTAGCTGAATTTTTCTTTAACATGTTGTCTTCTCCAATTAGCGGGTAGACTCCTTTAAAGTAGGCATTGTCTCATTTTTCCTATTTATATAAACCTCAGTGTTTAGAGCATCGTAAGTGCTTAATAAATTTTTTTTCACTCATTCATTCATTCATTCTGTTTTGTTTGTACTTAGTTTGCATTCACTTTTCTAAGTATTATGGAACTAAAAGAGGAATGGTTCTTGCCACCAAAACTGAGACCAAAGATTCCATGTCTTACATAACTCATAGTAAAGATTGGTCTATGATATTTTCATTTGGTATGCCTATGAAACTATCCCTCCCAGGTTCACCTGACAGTAGTAAGACTATGGTGTTTTATCTTTTCAAGTTCAAGAACCCTTTTAAATTTATACATCATCATCTAACTAACTATAGGAGCAATATTAGTAACTGTTGATCAAGAAAACATGCTGAAAAAATACTGCTATGAATTCAGTAGTTTTAAATGAAATTTCTTTTTATCAACCACAACAAATATTTTAAAGTCAGCAATATGTACATATATGTAGGTATAAATGCAATAGCTATTACTTAACCAATAGAGTATATTTATATTATCTATACATATGAGCTCATTTATTATCCTAATACTTAATGAAATAAAAGATCAATAACTCCAAGGCCCACGAATTCAATCCAGTTCACTTCAATGAGCATTTATTAAGTATCTACTGTTTACAAGACCTTATGCTAGGCCCTAGGGACAAAAGAGAAAACAAAGCAAGCTCTGCTCTCAGAGAGCTTTTGTTCTAGGAGGGGAAATGCAGTTTGTGTATGAGTAAGCAAATATAAGATCATTTTAAGCCAGAGAAACCATTACCAGAGACTTATACAGAAAATGCTCCTGAGCTTTGAAAGAAATCGAGGATGCTTAGAGGCAGAGATGAGGAGGAAGATCATTCCAGACTTGGGGCACACTCAGTGGTCCAAATAAGCTGCAGATTAGGAATGACAGTAACAGAAATATTTTCTCTTATGTATGTAACATTCATACTTCCAGAGGAGTCAAAGCAGCTACAAAATCAAAGAAAGCAGGACTTCTTTAGACAACAGTCCTACTGAAGGAGAGTCATCTGGAACATTCACACTCATAAAAATATCTAGAGTTCCTCATGATCTTGCTAATTAAAAAAAAAAGTTAAGTAGGGAGAAGGATTTTCTGTATGTATTCTAGAAGAAATAATGATGGTAGTATAATAGATTTAGAACTTGCATGAACTTCATAAGTAATCTAGTCCAATCTCTTCCTCCTTTTACAAATGAAAAACCTGAAGTCCAAAGAGGGTAAGTTATTTGTATTATGTAATGATTTGTTCCTTAAGTGCCTTGGTGTTTTGTCCTTTGGAGTTCGTATAGTTGTATTTTGCAATTGCTCAAATGGTTCATGTAGCAATAAAGTACAAACATGTAGAAGACTAGCTCATCCCTTAGCCTTCCATTGTTATACAATACAACCGTCTCACAAATAAATTTGGTTAATCAGCATCAAGTTGAACTTGAGCAAAACTTCCAATACACATACAAATTAAACTTGGACCACAAACCCAAAGTCTGGGAGAAAAAAAATATGGGATTCAAAATTAATGTGGCCACAGACAAGTAAGAATTCTAGCAAAAACCAAAAATACGACCAATACTATGCAGTCATTAATCATAGATTGGACATAATCCATTTTCTGTTATTTCTGTAAATCAGAGAATTTAAGCTAATGTTCATTCACTAGAGAGAGTAAAAAAATAATAAGCACAAAAAAGTGACAAAGCTATTTAGTATGAAAGTCAGCAAAAGAAGCTTGCTCCTAACACCCAGGCCACTGGTCTTTACACAATGCCCATCCTATGACTCGATTTTTTATGCAACTACAGTCCTAAATGTATAGGAAAGGGAAAAGGGGTATTGTTTGTTTCAGGTTGAGAGGAGTGTGTGTGTGTGTGTGTGTGTGTGTGTGTGTGTGTGTATTTCCAACCTTAATTCTGAGCAAAGTTAATATGTTGAATTACGCTAAGCAAAGCTGAAGAGATGAAGCAAAAGATGATGATGAAGGGAAAGACAAAAAGATAAAGACAATGAAACTGAAAAACAGGCAAGGAAAGTCATGAATCTCTGTGACAGCCCCACCCTTTCAAAGCAATTCAGCAGTACCAAGGCTGAGTTTTAGAACAACAAGCCAATGAAGCCTTAATTGTCTGAAAAAACTCCAGAACCATGGAAATAGTCAACCAGTGCCAGATACTTATGCCAGTCCATGCCGCACAGAGAGAAGTTGTCTCTGCTGTTAACTCTTTCATTTTTCATTCTGCCTACAAAAGTTCATTTCCTCTCCTCCCAATCTGGAAGAACTACAAATTCCAGAATTTTGTGGCAAGCTTAATAGAAGTTATCACATTCATAAGTATGCATAAATCTTCATAAGTTTTTATATAGCACATATGTATCTCTATAGCTAAATAAGTATCTAGCATATATATAGCTTCATATAGACATACATACATACACATGTACATGTACATAGGCAACAAAGTAGCACAGCAGAAAGTTAGGAAGGTTCCATCTTTGTGAGTTCAATTTCTGCCTCAGACACTTACTTAGCTGTATGACCCTGGGCAAATCACTTAACTTTGTTTGCCTTAGTTTCCTCATTTGTAAAATGAGCTGGAGAAGGAAATAGCATACTGCCAAGAAAACTCCAAACGGGGTTACTAAGACTCAAGCATGACTAAAACAACCGAACAATAACAACTATATGTATTTATATAGATGCATAGATGTGGATATAGCTATATGAGTTCATGTATATGTACATTTATATATCTATATATATGTGTGTGTACACACATGTATATGTGTAAATATGTAGTTATACATCAACATACATGTGTGTCTATATAAATATATGCAAAAATGCAAGGTGCTATCATCACTCTTATTTTATAACTAAGGAAACCCTGATTCAGAGATATTAAAGGGTTTCACAAGGATTAGGGGCACAATCCAGAACTTGAGCAGGTCCAGCACTGTATCCTCTACTCCAAACCCCCTTTCTTGGTTCCCAGAGAGCAATTTGGAACTATGCTCAAAAAGTTATCAAACTGTGCATACCCTTTGATCCAGCAGTGTTTCTACTGGGCTTATACCCCAAAGAGGTACTAAAGAAAGGAAAGGGATCTGTATGTGCAAAATATTTGTGGCAGCCCATTTTGTAGTGGCCAGAAACTGGAAAATGAATGGATGCCCATCAATTGGAGAATGGTAGAGTAAACTATGGTATATGAATGTTATGGAATATTATTGTTCTGTAAGAAATGACCAGCAGGATGAATACAGAGAGGATTGGAGAGACTTACATGAACTGATGTTAAGTGAAATGAGCAGAACCAGGAGATCATTATATACCTCAACAACGATACTGTATGAGGATGTATTCTGATGGAAGTGGATTTCTTCGACAAAGAGAAGATCTAACTCAGTTTCAATTGATCAAAGATGGACAGAAGCAGCTACACCCAAAGAAAGAACACTGGGAAATGAATGTAAACTGCTTGCATTTTTGTTTTTTTTCCCAGGTTATTTTTACCTTCTGGATCCAATTCTTCCTGTGCAACAAGAGAACTGTTTGGTTCTCCACACATATATTGTATCTAGGATACACCGTGACATATTTAACTTGTATAAGACTGCTTGCCATCTGGGGGAGGGGGTGAAGGGAGGGAAGGGAAAAGTCGGAACAGAAGTGAGTGCAAGTGATAATGTTGTAAAAAAAAAAAAAATACCCAGGCATGGGCTCTGTCAACAAAAAGTTATAATAATAAAAAAAATAGAAAAAAAAAAGAACTAAGTAGTGGTATCCTCACATTATAGATTATGAGACCAATATAAGAAACATCCTCATCAGATAAAAAGGAGAGTAAATCTTCAAGTTCTCAGAGGCAATGACCACATTCTGTATAGTTTTTGTTAGGCCCAATCATGAAACATAATCACAGATACATCTTCAAGTCAGCCCCATAGACAAATAGAATACTAATTAGATAAGACTTATGAAGCCCCTAGAAATGCTCAAATCCTTGAGTGGCTTACCTCTTCCTGTGATATTAATGCTTATATACAGCTGTCTAGTTATGAAGACTTCAGGCACTATATTTTTGTCTACTTGAAACTCATAGTGTGACTTTAGGAGAATGATGGGTCTTCTCGTACTTCTAGGAATCTGAAAAGATGTAAGACTGTAAGACGATGAGATGGAGGAATTTGGACCATTCAGCCTTGAGGAAAGAAAATGGTAGAAGCAGGGGAAAGGAAGAAAGAGGGGGAGGTAGATTGTAGAGAGAGCAAATCATGGTGGGGGAACAAGATAAGCATTATCTCCAAGCATTAAAAGATCCATCATATAGATCAAGACATCACCTTTGTTCTGAATGGCCTCAGAGAGCAAACTAGGAACAACCAGTAGAATTTGAAGGATCTCCTCACTGGAGATCTTCAAGAAAAGTCTGCGTGACTATTTATGGAGATTTCTGTTGATAATGATTTCCAATCAGTTGCCATTCATACTAGAAGGCTTCTGTGACTTCTGCCTTTAACACCATCCCTCTTTTCTCACCTCATACTCTTTTTTTGACATTTTGCAGTTGAGGGTGGCCGGGAAACTGGAAAATCTCTCATGACTGAATGTGTCCCTTTTCACCTGCTTACCCCTTACCCCTTCCCCTAGCCCAGGTTTAGACACAATGCATCTTCATGCCTGGAACATTCTTCCTCACCTATGTCTCTTGGAACTCTTGACTACTTTAAACACTCAGTTGGTATTGATTCTTACAAAATGTCTTTCCTATTTCTCCAAGATGTTGGTACTTCCTTCTCTTCCCCATACTGGTCTTGTATGTATGTATATACATAAAAGTATATTTGCACATACATAAATGTACATATTTTTACAAATATAGTTTTTACTTATTTTATGTATGGTATCTCTTTAAGAGAATGAATATTCAGAAAGGAAAAGAATTTTGTCAGTCACTTGACAATCTATTAAGCACTTATTTAGATGCCAGACACTGTACTAAGCATAATATATATATATATATATACACACTTTTATAAATATAGTTTTACTTATTTTTAGTTTCACTTATTTTATGCGTGGTATCGCTTTAAGAGAATGAATATTCAGGAAGGAAAAGAATTTAGTCATAAAGGAGGGAAAAGGACCCTCTATGCAAAAATGTTTGTAGCAGCTCTTTTTGTGTTAGCAAAGAATTGCAAAGGGAGTGGATGCCCTTCAATTAGGGAATGGCTGAACAAGTTGTGGTACATAAAGGTGATGGAATATTATTGTTCTATAAAAATGATGAACAGGCTGATTTTAGAAAGGCCTGGAAAGATTTATATGAACTGATACTGAATGAAATAAGCAGAACCGGGAATACACTGTACACGGTAACAGCAAGATTGTTCAATGATCAACTATGAAAGACTTGGTTCTTCTCAGTAGTTCAGTGATCCAAAGCAATCCCAATAGACTTTGGACAAAAAAAAGTCATCTGCTTCTAGAAAAAGAATTAAGGAGACTGAATGTATAAATAAATGCTATGTCTACTTCTTTTTTCTCCCACCCATGGTTTTTCCCTTTTTGCTCTGATTTTTCTCTCCCAACGTGATTCATAAAACAATATGTATTTTTAAAAATTAACTTACTACGATAAAAAATTAAAAAGAAAAATAATTTAGTTAGTCATTTAACAATCTATTAAGCATCTACTAAGCGCCAGACAATACACTAAGCATTGGGAATAAAAAAAAAAAAAAAAAGGTAAAAGACAGTCCCTCTCTCGAGAAACTACAATCTAATGGAGAAGAATATCACCTCAGTTTTCTCTTTGTATTTGACATAGAGTGTGTAATTAATAAGAGCTCATAGCACTGAATTAAATTCTAATTTGTTTACATGATTCTAAGATTTAAGGTGCATCAGGGCAAAGTGGAAAAAATCTATAGTCAAAATCTCAAAGTCTAGTTTGAATTTATTTTTATCTTGGGTAAATAAATAACTACCTGACTCTCAGTTTCTTTGTCATTAAAAATGGGTCTGAAAATTATTATAATATCTAAGAAAAAGCATTTTGTTGAACCCTGGGTATGTACCAAAAGTTTGGATAAGAAGCTGTTCCTGGAATCATTGAGATTATACCTTTCCTAAGGCTTCAAAGCATTATTATGAGGACCAAGTGAAATTATAACGTTCTTTGCAAACATAAAGCACCATATAAATGTGAGCTGTTAAAAAAAAAAGGGACATATAGTTATTAAGTACTCATCAGAATAAAGCTTCATGGTAGGTATTAAAATAAAATGAGCCCCTCAAGTGGTTTATAAGTCCAGATAGACCTCCTCACACCCTGTCTGTTTCTCATTTATTTCCTTATTAAGTGGTAAAAGTATCCATTTAGATGTACTTAAATAAGGCAATGATATAAGATAAGCATCCTTGTTTTTCTCCCTTAAATTTTTTATCAAATAATAAATAATCCAACAAGATCCCCAGTTGATGTAACAACTTTTAATACTTTTAGGCATGGGTCTACAGAAAGAGATTTGATATTTTTAAAGAGTAAACATGTATACGAGAGAAAAAGAGGGAAAAGAGAAAAGACATGGCAGCTAGGTATCACAGTGAATAGAACGCCAGATATGGAATCAGGAAGACCTGAGTTCAAATCTCACTTCAGATACTGTGTGACTCTGGGCAAGTCAGTTAATCCTGCTTGCCTCAGTTTCCTCATTTGTAAAAATGAATTGGAAATGGCAAACCACTCCAGTATTTTTGCCAAGAAAACCCCAAATGGGGTCATAAAGAGTTAGATTTGACTGAAAGGACTAAACAACAACAAGAGAGAATGTACAATGGAAGCTCCTTGAAAGCATGAACTGTATCCCTGTGCCTAGCCCAGGCACACAACAGGCATTTAGTAATAAAATTGGTTGTTTACTGATTGAAGGAGTGGGAAATGGTAGAAAAAAAAGGAAGAAAGAAATGGGGAACAAAAAGGGCAGTAAATGTAAGAAGAAAGAAGAAGAGGAGGTAGCCAGGATAAAAGAAGAATAAAATTCAAAGAAGAAAAAGGAGAAATATTATGAACAAGATATAGAAAAGATTAAAAAGGTAAAAAGTTATAAGAGGATTTGAATAGAAAGAGAAGAAAAGGAACTAATGAAGAGAGAAAAAGAAATTCCAAGTCAAGAACTTGATGATGTAGTTTACATGTTTGCATATATAGGCTCTGCTAAGGTAAATGTGAGCTAGTCCTATGATCATCTATCTATGTATCATATTATCTGTTTCACAGATGGATGAAGCATATTGATAGTACTGTAGATTTAGAAATTAAAGGGACCTTCAAAGTCATCTAAATCAATCTCCTCATTTAACAGATAAGGAAACTAAAGCCAAGAGTTGAGTAACTTGCTCAGTCACACAAGTAATAAGAAAGAGATGCAGCGTTTGAACACATGTTTTCTTTCCCCAAAGTCAGTTCTCCTTGCATTGTACCTTGCTCCTTTAAGGTCTGAGGTCTGAGGTCTAAAGTCTGAAGTCTAAGAATGTAAGGTCATTTAGATTTCACTGGAAAGAGTGATAGTCTTTTAAATTTCCCAGTGCTCCTAATACTGAGTCTTGATTTGTTTTCTCCCTGCTGTGTTGACACATGCTTTTCTTGGCAAGCTCTCTTCCCTACAAACGACCTCTCTCTCCTTCCCACACCTCTCCTACAAGATGCTTAAGTCTCCCCTCTTCCTGAATTTTTTTTCACTTTGGTTTTTTCCTACTGTGTTTTAAATCAGAGGTACATCCAGCACTTACAAATCCTTCCAACTAACAGTGTCAACCAACATGTCCATATGGATTATCGAAAGAACATTATCATTTGTATCCCAAGACAATATTGTCAGTGATCTTATTTTCTCTGTGAGCCTTTCCACAGTTATGCAGATGTCTGCCAGAGTTCTCAGCAGTAAAGATGGCTTAGGTCACATCATCCAGACACTTCTATGTGTCCCTCTAAGTCTGTGGTACAATAAGAAGAGACTCTAGTTAGAAAGAAGGAAAAGACAAACTACTCCAGTATCTTTGCCAAGGATGTCCCATGGACAGTATTGCTATGGTCCACGGGGTCACAAAAAAATTGGACAAGATTGGATGCCTGAATAATAAATAGGTAAGGATGCAAAGTCTGCTTTGGGCTGTTACAGCTGGAAAATCATTTAATCCAACTTATTTATTTTACGAATAACAAAATGAGGCCCAGAGGGGATAAAATGATTGTGGTCAATTTCAGAGAGCCAAAAGAGAAACCAAAGAGAAGAATCAAACCCATCTTCCCATTCTAAGCTCAGGATTCTCACAATACTGTGATTGCTCCCTTTCCCCATCATTCCCAGATTATAAAGTAATTGAAGAGAGGATATCACAGATCATAAATCTAGAGCTCGAAGTGACCTCAGAAGTCAATTTCATTTTGTAGCTAAGGAAACTGAGGTCTAAGGAGCTCAAGTGACCTGCCTAGAGTAACATGAGTAGCACCAAAAGGGAGGTGAAACATTATGCACTTTTTTCTTTTATCCCCCAAAGCACACAGCTAAGCTAAGGGTTAAGTATATAACTCAACTGAAAATGAATTTTAAAATTATTATTATACTGTATTCTTAACAGGAGGCAACTACTGTGCCTACCTCTGCCTGGCACCCTATTGTAGAATGAGTCACTTACATTTATACTGGCAACTTTGCTACAAATCAGTTGTTACTCATAGCATCTATCCTCCCTCTGTCATCTGCTTATGCCTTTCTGGCTGTTTCCTTCCACAATATCTTGTCATGTAATACATGATAAATTAATTAAATCATCTTCTTCTCTTCATTGGTTAAAAAAATTATAATAAAATAGACTATCTTTAAGAGAATATAGTCTACCAGTTAAGTCATAAATTATAAACACTGAAAATCCTCACCATCGGTCATGTAACTTTGGCCAAGTTTTATATACCATCCTGTGTCTTATTTTCCCTTCTGGTTGACTTCCTGTTTCCTTTTAAAATATCTTTTGAAACTTAGATAAAGGTTTCCATTTAATTTTCCAGTTGAGTTATAAGTCCTGTAGCCAAAATTTCTTAGAAGACTTCTTTTGACCATCCTTATTTTCCCCCTTTTCTCTTATGCCTTTCTTTTAGAATTGGGGTAGGAAGAATGCAAAGAGGGAAAGAAGAAAGAGTTTTCCCCTTCCCCCCAGGACTAGTTAATAGTGGTTTGCCATAGAAACACATGGTGAGATGCATGTACTTGCCCACAGAGCTTGATAGGAGAGTTCCTGAAAAAGGAAATAGCTGGCCCAAAAGATGGCAGCAGCCCAGGAGATGATACAGTCTCTGCAGAAACAAATGTCAGAAGCAGACATGCGCTTGCCCACTCAATCCATCAGAGACAATGTTTCTACACCCCAGAGTTGTCTTCAATGAAGAGCTTACCAGCTACTGTGAGAGCCTTTATGCACTTTCTGTTACCTGTTCATGGCTCCAGGAGAGCTCTTCATTTTCCAAAAGATGAAATAAAGTCTGTTCTCTATCCATCTGCCCATAGCTTTTAAGCATAAAAATCAAAATGCCCTTGGAGAAGCAGGATTGGGGACAAGAAAATGGCAAGTCTTGGAAGGAGTGTACAATTCTTACACATCTTACGTCTTATGCTACAAATTTGTGGTTCCCTACTGATCCATGAAGAGGTAGCTGCTAAAAAATTGAACAGATATTAATCATGTTAATAGCTACTTTCTCAGGGCAAGTAGGAAGTTTTATGTAGCAGAGAGAAGAAACTGTGCAATTTACTAACTATGTTCATTTAATTTCACTAGCAGGGACAGCTAGGTGGAACCGTACTGACAGAGCACTAGGCTGAAGGTGACTTTAAATCTGGCCTCAGACACTCAGCGGTGTCTGAGCAAGTCATTTCACCTCTGATCACCTCAATTTCCTCAACTGTAAAATGGGGATCATAAGAGTACCTATCTCCTAGGGTTGTTGCAACTATCAAATGAGCTATTTGTAAAAAGTGCTTAGCACAGTGTCTGGCACAAGGCAGGTGCAAATAAATGCTCATTCCCTTCTTCTCCCTCTCCTTTTTCCCAGGGCTTCACTTTTCTCATCATTTAAGGGGGAGGATTAAATGAACCTGAAGTGCCCTTTAGGTATTAACATTCTATGACTGTGAATATCAGATACTTGTTTTATCTTCTACTCGACAAACTTAGGGGAGAATGGATTTGAAAAATACTTTCAGAAATTAGATCTAATTTTTTTTCATAATGCTAGGGGTATGATTTGGGGATATAATGGCAATCTAACACTTCAATTTAATCCATTTAATGCAACAACTGTTTAAGTATTTATATGTACAAGGGACTACTAGGTACTAAAAATACAAAATCAAGTCAACAAGCATTTATTAAGCACCTACTATATTCAGGGAATTCTATTAAGTATTAAGGATACATAATCAAGTCAACAAACATTTATTAGGTGCCTACTATGTGCAAGGGATTCTACTAGGTGCTAAGGATACATAATCAATTCAACAAGCATTTATTAAGTGCCTACTATGTGTCAGATACTTCACTAAATGTTAAGGATATAAAAAAGAGCCAAACAAAAAACAAAACAACACCAAACCATAGTCTCTCCTCTCAAAGAACCCTTAATCTAAAGGTGGGTGAAACAAGATGGAAAAAACTGTGTATAAACAACATATATACAGGATAAATTGAAGGTCACCTTGGAGAGGAGACAGCAAGATTGAGGAGTACTGGGATAGATTGCTCTTGCAGTGGATGGAGCTTTAGCTGAGACTTGAAAGAAGTCATGGGGCAAAGATAATAAGGGAGAGAGCTGCAGGCACATGGCATAGCCAGGGAAATTCCCAGAGCCATGAGATAGAGAGTCCTTCATGAGAAACAAAAAGGAGACTAATGTGAAGAATTGACAGAAGGTCAAAGTCAGTAGATACTAGAGTATGTAGGCAGAAGTAAGGTGCAAGAACACTAGAAAGGGTTTTGAAGAGATTTAAAAGCCAAAGGATTTTATATTTGATTCTGGAGGTGGTAGGGAGTTACTGGAGATTGCTGAACAATGGGAAAATATAATCAGACCTGCTCTTTAGAAAGATCAATTCGACAACTGAGTGAAGGCTGAATTAGAGTATGGAGGAGAGTATGGAGGCAGAGATGAACACAATAGTCTAGACGTGAGGAGTTGAGGACTTGCACAAGGGTGGAAGTGGTATCAGAGGAGAGAAGGGGATACACACAAAAGATGTGAAATTATTAATAACAGGACTTAGTAACAATTGGATGGAGTGGGAGTGATGAGAGAAAGTGAAAAGCCAAGGATAACAACTGGGTTTTGAATCTGGATGACTGGAAGAATGGTGGTACCCTGGAGAGTAATATGGAAGTTAGAAAAAGATCAGAATTGGGGCTTATGGAGGAGAGAAAAGATAATGAGTTCAGTTTTGAAAATGTTAAGTTTCAGATGGCTACAGGATATCCAGATCAAGGTCCAATAAGCATCTAGAACTATGAGACTGGAGGTCAGGAGAAAGGCTATATAAAGAAATGATCTTCGTGGAGATAATAATTGAATCAATGGGAACTGACATAATCACCAAAACAAATAGTATAGGGAAAGAAGAGGATAATTTTGGATTAATACCCACAGTTAACCACAGGGAATGGCCTAAATGAAGGTGAACCAAAAAAGACTGAGGAATGGACAGAAAGGTAATAGGCTAACAAAGAGAGAACAATGTCTTGGAAACCCAGAAAGAAGAAAATATCAAGGAGAAGAGTATCAAACGTAGCAGAGAAACAATGAGCATTGAGAAAAAGCAAGAGACCAATGACAGGTTTGGAGAGAGCAGTTGCAGTTAAATGATAAGGCAGGGGAAAATACTGGATGAGAGTGAAAAGAAATGGAGGTGACTATTGTAGAAGGGTTTCTCGAGGACTTTGGTCATGAAAGAAAGGAGAAATATAGAATGATAGCTTGGAAAATGGATGGATCAAGTGAAGGCTTTTTTAAGGATGAGGGAGACATGGACATGTTTATAGGCAGTAGGGAAACAGCCAATAGACAAGGAGAAATTAAGGATAAGTGAAAGAATGGGATAAGAGAAGGACAATCTGTTAGGAAGACAAGGTGGAATGAGATGCCTTGAATACATAGAAAGAGCTTATTTTGGCAAGAAAATCTACTTGTTCATATGTAAAGGAGAAGATGGCAGTGCAAGTCACGTGAATGAAAATGGAGGGGAGAGGAAGGAACTCTAAGACAATATCTTCCCTCATTTTTTTCAGTGAAATGTGAGGCAAGGCTGTCATTTTAGGGGATGGAGACAAGGAACACCCTAGCTAATGAAGACATGAGGACAACAAATAGTTTGGAAAAGCCACTGTAGTGAATGGTGTAATGAATTGATTAGAGAAGTATGCAAAGCTTGCCTTGCTCCAGTGAGACCCCAGATGAGATGATGTAACATAAATTTGTAGCAAGACTAGTTAGCATTATTTTAATTTTTTTCTTCAAATTTATTCAGCAGGACAGGAGTAGTAAGAATAATTAAAGTTGAATTTTCTTAGGGTAAGATTTTTAATAGAGTGAGGGGCAGGAGTATGTTGAAGCAAGCTCATTACAGAGTTGATATGAACTATTAAATTTTCAGTGGGCATTTACACCACAAAAATCAGTAAATGCTACAGATCTGTGCTTGAGTAAATATTTTGTTGATTTCAAAACTTAAAATGATGGAGGAACTGTTAATAATGCAGATTATTTGTTTTGTTTTGTTTTGAAAACTGGTTGGAGAGCAGCTAGGTGGTGCAGTGGATAGAGCATCAGCCCTGAAATCAGGAGGACCTGAGTTCAAATATGACCTCAGATACTTAACACTGCCTAGCTGTGTGATCTTGGGCAACTCACTTAACTCCAATTGCCTCAGCAAAAAAAAAAAATTGAAAGAGAGCTGGTTGTTAAAATTTTAACAGCACAACCCTGGTAAGAAGTCAAGAAAAGAGTATAGAGCTGAACTGTTTCATCAAAGGGTCAACATGGGGAAAGAAGGACATTACCAGAACAGGACAGTGAAGAAGTAAGAATTGATTGGATTAAAAGGCAAAAAAAAAAAAAAGTGTTAGGTATTTAGTGCAGAGGAAGAGAAAAGAATGATCACAGATTATGGTCAGATAAAAGGAATTTCAGAGTTCATAAAAAAAGGCAAAACCCAACTCCATTCTACCCCTTTCCCAAAATTTGACCTTTTTTTTGCTTAAAGCATGGGGAATTACTATAAAACAGGTTAAACAATTGCACCCCGACCTCAATCCTGGAATCACAGAATGTTTGAACTGTAATGATACCTTCAAACATCAAGTTTAATGACTTAGTTTTGCTCAAGAACTTTTCTATCTTGGGGTTCATTGTTTCTAGTCCTCATTTCCCTGAGCTATCTGCAAAACTACAGGGAAAACCAGCACATCACACTCATCCAATCTCAGACTCGGAAGAGAATTTATGTTACTTAATCCAGTCTATCCTGACATGTGGTCATTGAGTTTCTACTTGAGGCACCACTGGTTAACTCACAAAATAAGCAGGACGCTAGTCTGTCTCTCTGCCTATTACATCCACCCTCCAAATTGTGATTTACATATGCATACAATAAATGTAAAACAAAACAAAACAAAAAAGTCAGTGTTCAAATATTCCCAATGCATGTGTATTTTCTTGAAAATGCTTAGAAAATATTCTCCCATAAATCATTAAGATGAGAACATATTTGGAGAAGCTGGGCACAGAGAATGTAAAGGGAACAGCTCACCTCTGAGCCAAAGCTTTAAGAAAAATGCTGATACTGCTACTGATCTTAGATCTCAGCGGAGCAAAATAACAGAACAAACTCTAAGGAGTTGAGGAACTAAAGCATCTGTTCTTTGCCCAAGGATGATTGAGATCTGGGTAATAGGGTTTCTGCCAGGGCACATTATGCCAGCCAAATGCAATAGCTTTATGAGAAAAGTGGGTGGATGGAGGGAATGCAGCAGACTTAAGTGGAGCTGGGCTTCTAAACAACATCTGAAACTAAATCTCACCAAAATCTCAATTGAAAAAAAATCAATCGTGACTTGGAACTGAACACTGCTACATGGGCAGAAAACTGGTAAGCCTGACCTTGAGCAAAGAACAAAAATTGACCACAAAGAAGAATAGCCAACAATGACAATCTGCATTTTTATGGAAACCTAAAGTTTATAATGTACCCTCTTCACACTGCTGTGAGGCAAGTAATGCAAATAGAACTATTCTCATTTCATAGATGAAGAAACTGAAGGTCAGAGTGGTGAAATGATTTAGCCTTGGCCACAAAGGTTATTGGGGTCAAGAGTTGAGTTTCCAAACCAGGTCTTTTAACTGCAAGATCAGTGAAAGAAACAGACAGAAGGAAGAAGAAAGGGAGGGAAGGATGGGAGGGAAGGAGGAAAGAAGGAAAAAAAGAAAAAGATTAAGAAGCCCTGATCTAATCTAAAGCTCTTCACACATGAGAACCCATATTCTATAGAGTTTTCTTCCACATATTAGTTAACCGTTTGAGAAGAGTAAGCATATGAGATGACATGTGTAACTGCCACCAGCAAGGATAAAGGAATAAGTCTGAAGATGGGGATCACATGGACAGCTCAAATAGGGCTTTATATTCAGCAGGCACAAAGGGATATGGTCTAAAAACATGACTAAAATGTGCTACCCTATGGAAAGATAATGCTACTGAGTCACCATCAGAAAGGCATTTAAGAAGTTTTCTGAGTAATGGCAATAAACTCATAGTAATTCTAGAATCTGGTATACCTTGTGACTAATCACATACACTTGCCATTACAGTCAGCTGGGGTTAGGGGTAAAAAAGGGAATAAGACAGGTTGTAATTATGGTGTATAATTTTTCTTTTTGTGAATGTTCCCCAATTAAATTTAGTTCAACAAACCTTTAGTAAGTACTTATAATATGCAAATATGAATCCATAGTCTTGACCTTGGAAGCATTGAATAGACCCAAAATGCTTAAAGATGAATTCTGATTCAAAAAAAATTCTCTGCTATTATGAAGGGACACAATATGAAAGATTAAAAGAGAATTTGTTGCTAATTTTTCTATATTTTTGTTATATTTTTCTTTCCCAATAAAGCTCTGCAGAGGGATGACAACAAGTTATATTAGTCCCATTCCCCTCCAAAATAGGGACAGAAACCACAAGGCAAGATTCAACCTGGAAAATACCTTCCATGGGGTAACAATAAGTCCCATTACAAAGATTTGGCAGCCAAAATTGGCTTGGGGGAATGCCAAGAAAGATTCCAACAATGATGATGATGATGATGTTGGTCAGCAAATTGGAAAGGGAATTGCAACGCAATTGCAGCAAAAGTCAGTGGTAATGTGACTTTCAGAGCTTCTTCAGCAAAAGCATCTCATTGCAAGTTAGAAGAGTAATGAGTCCCCTATATCTATGAGGTTACACTTAAAATGAAACATTAAGTTCTTAGCACATCAATCCTGGGAAAATTCATGTAAAGGAAAAAGTACTGTCCCAGAAGCCAAAATCCCAGCTAGGTTGCTAGCTCTGTGACTTGGACAAATTTCTTTTCTATAAATCTCAGTTTTTCATCTCTTAAATGAGGAAGGTGAAGTAGATAGTGTTTGAGACCCCTTTCATTTCTAAAATTCTCTGATGCTATGAATAAGCAGTTATTGGGAGTTGTGCCTAGGATAAGGATGAAATGAAGACAAAGGAATAATAATAATTATGATAATAGCTAGCATTGATATAATGCCTCAAGGTTTGCAAAGTACTTTACAAATATCCTTTCACTTGATGATCACTATAACTTTAGGAGGTAGAAGTTATTATTCTCCTCATTTAACAGATAAGGAAACTGAGATAGATACTAACTAAAATGACTTTCCCAAGCTCACATAGCTACTATGTGTCAAAAGACTGGTTCTGAACTCAGTTCTTCCTGACTCCAGGTCCAGAACTATTATCTACTACACCAACTTTTAATTGAGGTTCAATGTTATGAAAAATATTAGAATAAAATCAGGCAGTGCTTTGGATTTTTAAAGAAAGGAGCAAACTAGAGAACTATAGGTTACTTTGCCTAGGACTTTAGAATACTGTTTTGTACTTTATCCTGCCTTAGGAGCAGAATAGCATTTATGCCATCTTAGAGGAAAATTATCCCTAAAAAGTATATTTACAGAAAGGTAAAAGGATGAGAATTAGGTACTTTTATAGCAGCAGTTCTGGTTCCATTTTCCATCGGGGAATGCTGTTTGGAGCAGCTTGGTATCCTAATGGCTAGAGTGTTAGGCCCCAAAGTCACGAAAACGTATCTTCCTCAGTTCAAATCTGACCTCTATCACTGAACACTAGACAAATCACTTAACCATGTTTGCCTCAGTTTCTTCATCTACAAAATGAGCTGGAAAAGGAAATGGCAAGCCATTCTACTAATTCTACCAAGAAAACCCTTATTGGGATCATGAAGACTTGGACACACATACAAAAAAAAAAAAAATGACTGAACAACAGCAATTCTATAATCTTGTTCAGTGATCGATTTTAATGCATCAGACTTCACATGCTCAGAAAATTCCTTCTTCAATTTGGCTAATGTCAATTTAAGTAATTTCCTCTTGAACAGTCCCTGAAAAGGCTTGAATTGATGATGACCCTTTGTATAAGAAATCCTTCAGACACTAAAAAGCTATTGCTAAGTCATCCCTCAGCCTTTTCTTCTCTAAACAAACCAATCCACATTCGTTGATCTTTTGTATCCAACCTTCCCCCCTCTCCTCAGTCCTATCCCATTTTTTAATGATCTCACAGGATCATAGTATTAATCAAACCCTCTTCCTTTTACAAGGGACTACATGGAGGTCTAGAGGGGAAAGTTATTTGTTCAGTGGCAAAACTGAAACTAAAAGATCTCCTGAGTCCAAATCCCATATTTCTTCTACTACCTCATGCTGTCTCTGTGCTTTCAGTTCCACAAATTTCTATTCATTATTCTATTTTCTATTACAAACTCATTGCTATTATATAATCATCCTTAGTTTGTAGACAAACTGAAGTTCAATATGCCTCACTTCTAGTAATGGTGATGAGGGTTCGAACCTAGGTCTTTTGATTCCATGACCAAATCTGTAGGACTGTGCTTTTTCTCAAAGAACATATTTCAGTTTCACTTTATTATACTTTTGAAGTTGCATCACACATTTTATTTATCTTTTTTAGCAATACTCTTTTTTCCATAGTATACTTGGCTATAAACTAAACCAGACAGGCTAACCCTGCTCTGAACTGTGTGTAATGAAAAAAACAGCAATTTTTTTCACTCCCATTTGTCCTTCCTTCATACAGTTCTATATCATCCATCAGCTCATCAGTAATAACAGTGCTAGATTAATCATTCTGTTCTTAAAGGTTTATATTCTCTAGAAACAAGAGAAATGGGACGCATACTTACTTAAACAGTGTGTTAAAGCCAGGATTAAAATTCAGAGAACTTACTTTCATGAACTCCTACCAAGTCATATTTCTAGCTTTCCCTCACACTCTCCTCCATCTACTTTTCTGTCCTGCCAAAACTGAATTGCTAACTATTCCTCCAACTGGTTTCTTGTTCCTTGCTACCAACCAATCCTTATGCTAGCAATGCCTTTTCCCTTATCATCTCTATTTTGAGAAAATTTGTCTATTCTTCAAGTCTAAACTCAGGTATCTTCTCTCCATAAAACTTTACTGGACTTCACCAGTCAGATACAGAACTAATAAAATTGATATTAGTGAAGTACTTTTAAAAAATATTTTGCAAAATGCTTCATATGTATTTTTTCACTTGAATTTCCCAACAATCCACTGTGATAGATGCTAGTGGTATTGATCTTCACTAACAAGGAGAAAATCCCATACCAATGGGTTTTGAGGCTGGGATTAAAGGATTCATTTTACAGATGCAGAAAATGAGGATTAAATTAAATGATTTATTTTTGTTTACACAGAGAGTGAATGACAGATCTTCCAAGACCCCAGATCTTCCCAGCTCTAAATCCAACACTTTGCTATGCTGCTTCCCTCTTTGCTCATAGTCCTGTGTGTGTATGTGTATGTTGTGTGTAGCTATAGAAAGAGAAATAAGTACAGATGCTATAGATATATATGGTATATAGTTACTGATATCTCAAATTCAATATATCTATACATATGTATGTATGTTTGTATGTACATACATCATTCACACTGGATAGCTGATTATATATCCAAATTAGTCTTTTCCCATTAACAGGCTGTCTATGTCTTGGATCCCAACTTCTTAAGCTGTGGTTTGTGACCCCATATAAGGTCTCATAACAATGTGGGAGTTGCAAAATTTTGATTTATTATCAGGAAATCTTTGATTTGTATACCTATTTCATATATCTATATACCTTGGGTCACATAAAAATTTCTCAAACAAAAATTGGTTATGAGTAGAAAAAGTTTAAGAAGCTCTGCCCTAAACAAATCTTTCTCTATTTGGATTAGCACCTTTCTAGAATCCTCTATCTCTATAGCAATGCAGTACTCCCTTGGGGATGCATGATGGTGACGACCTTCTCCCCTCTACTTCAGAGATAATGCAGAAATCCTCTGATGATTTCCTTTCATTTATAATGACAAAACTGGAACTAAAATAGAGATCTTCAGAGTTAAAATTTTATGTTCCTTCTATAACCTTATGCTGCTTCCATGCTCCCAGTTCCACAAATTTCTCCTAATCTGTAGGGTTAGTGTTGAACCACAACTTCCCAAATATATGAAAAGGTCAATTTCTTCTCTTCATCCCTCTCTTTCCAATCTCCTTGAGATATAAGAGTATCTTCTGACTGGTGATGGGATACTCTTTCCTTCCACCAGACCCAGCCCCATGAACACTTAGTCTTATAAATAAATCTTTGTATGGAATGGATTCTCCTTTTTGTGTCATCTTTCCTTTGGTTCAGTGTCTTATGAAATTTCAAAAAGCCCTTTCTTAGGCATTTGAGCAGTGGATCTGCTAGAGCAATTGTAATAGTAACAGCAGCAGGGTCAGAGACATCAACAGACTTTTTTGAGAGAGAGTCAGAGAGACATACAGAGAGAGAGAGAGAGGAGGGGGGGAGACAGACAGACAGAGAGAGACAGAGAGAAAGGGGGAGAGAAAAAGGGAGAGAAAGACAAAGAGAGAGACAGAGAGAGAGAAATGGAGAGAGAGAAAAGGAGGGAGAGAAAAAGGGAGAGAAAGACAGAGAGACAGAAAGAGAAAGGAGACAGACAGAGAGAGAGAAAGAGAGAGAGAGAGAGAGAGAGAGAGAGAGAGAGAGAGAGAGAGAGAGAGAGAGAGAGAAAGGAAGGGAGAGAAAAAGAGAGGGAGACAGACAGAGACAAAGAGAGATAGGGAAGGAGAGAAAAAGGGAGAGAGAGACCATCAGAAAGAAAAAAAATCACTTGTCATTGATTAAACTACATTCAGTGGAGATGAAGTAAAAAAATAGCTAATGAGAAATCCTGTTGTGAAAGTACCAATGAAGCTTGCATACCAGTCTCTTAACCAATTGTAACCATTTTGAAATTCTTTGTTGCTTAGCATTCCCTTTCTGTGTGTGAATAAAACTGTCTGTTTTCTATCTGATTCATACTTGTACTCTTGGTTCACTTTTATTCCCTCTCCTTCTGCCGGGGAGGATCCCTTAGACTAGAGGCAGAAATAGAATTATTGCTCAGAAATGAAGCAGGGATAGAAGCCTTGGGAGTCCAGTCCCCCCACTGAGGATATAGACAACCCCAAGGTAATGAACCCAAGCCAAACTGCAAAAATAGGCTAGAGATTGACAAAGCTCAACAATAGAAGTGATTGCAGCCTCATTGTGCCTTGCTGGTCAATGTCCTGGATCCACCATCTTCTAAATTAGAAATCTCTAGCTTCCTAAAGTAACCAATATTCCCTGCCTGACAAGGGAAATGATCACTGAGAAATACTCCATCTGGTCCTATAAGATTTGGCCTTCTTCAGCTTTCTCAAAAGCCTCCCCTCAGCCCTTCCAGGTCTCAGAAGGGTCACATTCCCCAATATGAGGAGGCTTAGAATACCCAGCCTCAAAAAATCTATGCAGCACTGGAAGAGGAAGAGATCAAAGACTGGAGAGGGAAATTACAGACAAGAGACTTGCAATACAAGAAAAAGGCTAGAAGACCCAAAAGGCAAGATTGAAAGGAGTCTGAGCAAAAACCTAGCTCAAAAGCAGATAAACAACAGAGAGATTGATGAAGACAGAATGAAGAATGACTAAAACAATCAAAGCTGCCAAAACACTAAGAAAAAATACATAATAAGGAGGACAAATCAAAATACCCCAATCAAAAAGAGAATTCTGTGGGATCCACAGGAAAAAAAATAAAGCAAGAAACTCCAGAAAAAAAACATTTTTAAAAGAAGATGCCAGCAATGAAATTATGAATTCAGAATTCTCAATGCAGATTTTTTTAAAGAACTTAGAATACAAGATAGAGAAAGCAAAGTAATAAAGGCTCTGAGAGAGGTTTGAAATAGAAAAATACAGAAGCAAAAGAAAATTTGGCAAGAAGAAGCAAAAACAGCAAGGTTAAAAGAACATAGGAATTCTATATAAGCCAAAGAAAATAACCTTAAAGATGGGATAAGCAGAGACAAGTTAAGAAGTATAGATCTCCAAAAAGAATATGATAAATCAGAAAACCTGACTACCATACTACAGAAAATAATAAAAGAAAATACTTCATTTTTCTGAAAACAGGCAATCAAAAATAGATTAATCAACAAAGTTCAGGTAATTCCAGAGGCACAGGAGTTGATACTAGAATAAGACCAAAACAATAAAAACTCATTGTCAAGAGAGATGAGAATTGAGAGGCTGCTCCATCTACATATCCCTTCTCATCTCTCCTACGACCCTCTACTTAGTCTAAATACCAGTAAAATTGGATGATACACTGTTCTATACATGTGTGGTGCTTTTCCACCTTTCTACTTACATTCATACAGCTTCTTATTTATGAAATGTTCTTCCTTCACAGAGAATCCAACCTTTAAAGTATAAATATAATAACATCTTCTCTAAGATTTTTCTCTCCTTGACCTCACTTAACACTTTTCATTATTTCTATATTTTTAAAAACTTACTGAATTGAATTCCTTGATGTGAGGAACTCCTGGCTAAATTCTCACCCAAATAGGATAAATGAATTCCTCCAGACTCCTTGTACTGCCTATAGAGGTGCTAGGTTTTGAGAGGGATGGATATTTTTTCCAGGATTCACCTTTTAACCTGGATACCATATTATTTTTTTTAATGGCAACTTTGCAATCAGGTCTAGTAATTGGGTCCATTTCATTACAGCTCCCAGTTTTTCCCTTTACTATGGTATGACCCTTAACTTATTTGATCAACTGAAATCAAAAAGCAACAGTTTAAAGGTCATTTTCATGTTTAAAAGTCATTTAAACTAAGAACTTTAGGGAAGTGGAGAGTGAAAGTTGAAAAGAGGCAAAGATATGTTTTATGTGAAGGAAAACTTTCTAATACTTAAAACAATCTTAAAGTGAAATGGACTGCTCAGGGAGAAAATGGAATTCACCTCCTTGGAGATGTGGAAGACAATCTCTTAAAAATTAAAATTACTATTAAATTATAATTTTATATTATATCTTACAATTATAAAATTAAAATTACTAAAAATAGTAAAAGTAAATAAGTGAATAAAAGTAAATAAAATAGAAATGTTGACCTAGAAGACCACCAGAGTCCATTCCAACTCAAAATTTCTATGATGAATTCATGACCTAGTAGATGAGTATCATCAGCAGACAAGTAATTCCTTCATCAAAGGCAAATATGAGTCATCACCATCTTTCTGGTCAATTAGATCAGTAATATATGTGTCCTTGGCTCCCCAAACTCCCTCCAGAGGTTATCCTCCATACATGGGAGGCACTCTCTCCTAGCCTCTTTGTCTTACAAACCCTCATTTCTTTCAAGGTTCAGCTCAAATACTAGTGAAAACTTTTCTCATTGTCCCTAGCTGCTGTAATCACTTCTCCCCAAATTATTTGTATTTAATTTGTACACATTTTCATATATTTATATGTCTGTTTTCTCCTAAGAGAATCAATCTTTGAAGGCAGACACTGTCTCCTTTTTCTTGTTACATCCCTAGCATCTAGCAAGCTGCATGCATGGCACATAATAGGTGCTAAATAAAGTTTTATGGACAGATTCATTGAAAACCATGTGCTAAGTAAGATCTGAGATGAGAATTACATACTGACTCAAGGAATCAGAGAAGGCTTCCTGGAGGAGGTGACCTTTGAGCTAGAGGGAACATGTCTATGGGAATGTAGAAAGGAGATCCCTTCTCTCTGATGCTTTCTTCCACCCGCCAATTTATTACCGAGCCCTCAGCCCACGACTGAATTTATGTTCATCTTTGATGAATTTTCAACACTCATTATTTGTGTAAGAGACTTACAGTAAGTGACTATCTGGTGTTAATGCACTTTGCAAATTTAACAGGAATCTGAATCAGCAGAATGTTTGGGAAACATATGTCAAATGGGATAAATGCATTTCTCCAGACTTGCTAGTCAGAGCAAGGAAAGTCTGTGTTCCCTAGAGAAGTGGTAGAGATTGGGAGGGGAGGATTATTTTCCAGGCCTTACTCTCTAGCCCGGGATGAGATCTTATTGATCCCTAATAATAATTTAAAAAAAAAAAAAAAAGGCAACTGCAGTCAGGTATAGTGACTGGAGGATGGAGAGGGTTGCTATGTTCCTGCATTTCTTTTTTGCTGTCTCTGCATTCAGAATGACCAATAGGAATGAGGGAAGACAAACTTCTATTGGGAAGTGGAAGCTTTTAATTATGAAACAATGCTGCATGGAATTCTTTAGCAAATAGAATGAGATTGGCAGGCATTTAGGTTTCCTTGTCTGCTAAGCATTCCCCAGATCCTTCCCACTCTGCTGATGGATGCAAGGTGAGGAAGAAAGGATTGTGGATGTCTCTTGGACTTCTCTGTACAATCTGATAAATATTCACTTATTTATTTTGAATAGTCACCAGCTGAAGTTTTTAGTTCTGGCCCCACTTTTCAGACTTCAGAGGTGTATGCTAATGTGTATCATGGGTTAACAAATACAGATTTAGCTCAACTTTCAGTGCCCTATGACAAAGAGTTAGTTCACTGGGGGAAGTCAGCTCCTACCGGCTCAAGAGATTTGTTAGTGTGGATACTTACCCCTCAGAAATTGGCAAACACTACAAAGTAGGACTTGATTATTATTCTGGTGATTGTGATCACTTAAGAAAGTGATAGAAAGGGTTAACATTGCAAATTGAATGTTAAACTAAGTCTGTTATAGGTACATTTTTTCCCCCAAAGACATGGTTGTTAAATATTTGCCAGCTACCCATTACCTATGGATATGATTTCTTTTATCCTACATATAAACTGAAGATAGTGATTCCTTCTTTGCTGATGGAAAAGCTCCCAGAAAAGAGTTGTGCTATGGATAGAACCTATTCACACTTATAAAACCTAAATCTGTTTATATTTATATAGATATAGATATAAAATTTAAATTTAAATATATTCATATTTATTGCATAAATTCCATTTCACTGCTGTAGCCATAGAATAATATAGTCTGAGAAAACATCTAAGACAAGGGAAATTTAAAATTTTTCAAATTAGCCCTTTACTCTGAGAGTTTCTTATTGTTTTCCCATGTAAATCCCATCCTTGATGGGATCATCAAGGATCCTCAATGGAGCAACCTCTTTATTTGAAGTATTATAAAAATTAAAAAAAAATTTTAAAGCACAGGTCAGACCATCAGCAACCTTAGAATCTAGCATCAGCTTGATTGTAACTAACTGTGTGATTGTATGCAATTCTCTGGGCTTTACCCCTAAAAGTGATGGGAGTAGCCTGGATGATCTCTTCCATTTCTAACATCCCTTCCCATCCAAACATTCCTTGAGCTTAATTTTTTTTCTTACCTATTTCTGATCACAAGAAATAGGGGAATTAAAAGGGGAAAAAATTATCTTTTATCTCATCTTGCATAAGTGATTATTTGCCCATCACACACACACACACACACACACACACACACACACACAAAAGCTAGAAAGGGTTATCTGAAAGACTGAATATAACCAAATCCCCTCCTCTAAAAATCATACGCAGTTTGGAATAATTCCAGCCTAGAAGTCCATTATAATTAAGGTATTAAAGTCTAATAGTTACCTTACTGTTTATTTGAGAAAAAGCAAAATATATGTGGTCAAAGTTTAAGGCTTTAAGTCATAAATGATGGGAAAAGCTTATGGTTTGGAAAGTATGGCTGATCTTGGAGCCACCTGGGGAATGGAAAGTAAGAGTCTTCAAGCTGATTTTTTCAACTCTAATTCCTATAATCTAACCTAGTTGCAAGAGATTTTAGAGATCAATTCCAAACTCTCTATTTTATAGAGAAAGTCTGAAGCACAAAGAAATTGAATAGCTTTCTGAGGTGCCTGTGGGCAAGATTTGAATTCAGATCTTCTGGATCAAGACATGTTCTATTATACTATGTTGCTTCCTTCAGAGGCCAATAAGTGGTACAATGGCCATCTTTCAAATGTGCTTCTTGTAAACAACTTACTATTAGATTCTGCTTTCTAATTCATTCTGCTACTTTCATTCAAAGTATTTTAAATCATTGTTTAGGTCATTATTGAAGGACTTTAGAGTCAAGAAGGCCTCAATTTAAACTAGTAGTTCTCAAAGTCTGATCCAGAGCATCCTGGGAACAGAGAGTCTACAAATTCGTAATTAGTTTTTATTTTTAATGTAATCAATATCCATAACTATAAACCACATAAACAAAAAATTTTTGGACAGATCTTCAATCATTTTTAATACGATAAAGATATTGAGCACAAAAGTTTGAAGAACACTGAAAACTATCCCTCAAATACCTACTAGCTGAGTAACCCTAAGCAAGTCATTTAATATCTCTCAGTTTCAGTAGACTGGCCTGTGAGATAAGAATAGTAAAATAAAGTTAAGGTGATCAAAAGGGATGATATGTAAAGTGCCTTGCAAGCCTTACAACTTTATGTAAATGCTAGCTATTGTTATCCTTGAGGTAAGAAAAAGAAAGTAGTAACTCTTGAAGAGATATTTTTTATTTGTCTTTTAGCGATGACTAGATTCAAGAACTAAATAAACACAATTTTTTTTATTGTTTTCATTCTTTCTGGGGATCAACAGCATGTACTTGATGATTCTATCCAGTATGGAGATTACACATATAAAATTCAAAAGAAAATGGAAAATCCCTGGTTAATTTAAGCACTATAGCTAGCCAAAGTAGAACATGTAGGTGAAATGATACACTTAGGGTGTGAATGATGTTATTGATTAATTAATTAGATAATTGCTCATTCTCTATTTTCTCTTCATGCCCTAACAACCTATGATAGAAACTCTTTGGCATAGATCCAGTTAGAAAATCTGAAATCAGTCTGGTTACATAGTTTAAGGGAAAGAAGTTCATGAACCCTCCTCAATGGAATGTACTTCTGATGGAAGGCACTCTCCTTACCTCAAATTCTCTTTCTTTAAGATGTAACTCAGGCAGTATCTTCAGAATGAAGACTTTCTTGATTCTCCCAAGTCATTAAGGGAAACACTCATTATAAATACTATATATTTAAGGAGATGGTTGTATAAATAGATAGAGAGAGAGATGGATGGATAAAAAAATGGATGGATGATAGATGAGAAGACATTAAAAAAAACAATCAATCTGTCAATAAAAAGTTATTATAAAAAAACAAATATTGTTTTTAAAAAAAGAGTGAATGCTGAAAACTATCTACACATATGTTTTGAAAATAAAAAGCTTTAAAAAAAAAAAGAAAAGAAAAAGGAAAACAAAAAAAGAAAGAAAGAAAGAAAGAAAACAACCTAAGAGTTTCAAAAGAAAATACTGCCTCATACAAGAAAGACAAGAAAATAGCAAGCACTGGGGGGGGGGGGGGGGGGGGGGGGGAGGGAGGGGAAGGGGGGAGAGGGAGAACCTTCAATACAACAAATAAATACATGGGTCCTAAAAAAAAGTTAACAAAAAAAAATTGACATTTATGTCAATAGCTTAAGAAATGGGATCTAAAATAAAATATCTAAAATTCGATAATGTACCCTCTAAAGAAAATGAAAGATGTGTAGTCATAAGCAAAATGAATTGAAATATAAAGGGTAAATCATAAAGAGGAATTAAAAAGAAAAAGAAAAAAAAATAAAAGAATCAATGACTAGTGTCTGGATTGAATGAAGAGACAAAGGATCAAAAAACAAGTCAAACCAACTAGAATTGATTCTGTTCTTTTTCTTTCCCCATACTCTTTTTCTTAGTAAACAAAAGAGAAGAGAAGAAAAATTAGAAAAGAATAATTGGATAAATAAATACAATTAACAATAATAACCTAAAATACTTTGGATGTAAATAATATAAACTCACCCATAAAACAAAAGAAAGTAGCAGAATGAATTAGAAAACAGAATCTAATGATATGGGTTGTTTACAAGAAACAGACTTGAAAAATAAGTTTTAAATACAGTAAATATTATCTCAGACAAGATAAAAGTAAAAGCAAAAATAGTTAAAAACAGTAAGTAGGGTAATTATATAAGTACCTTACAAATAATATTACTTTTATCTTTTTATTCTATTATATTCCCCTTTTACAGATGAAAAAATTGAGGCAGATAGTAGTTAAGTGACTTATCCTGGCTCACAAATCTAGTAAGTAATTCTAGTAAGAATTATGAAAGATCTTTCTGACTCCAGGCCCAGTATTTTCTACTCACACACCTACCTGCACACAAATTAGATGTGTGTATACATATACCATTATATAATATTACATATTATAACTTAATGGTATAACATCTAAATACTTAAAGGAAAAGAAAATAGTTTAAGTTTAGCAGGCCAAAATAGCAAAAATATATTCAGGCACTTCAGTGTATTCCTTTCAGATTTACATGAATGTGTGTACACACACACGAATATGTGTATATACAATATATATATTGTATATATATTAACACACACACACACACACACACACACACACATATATACATATTCAACAAAAAATTTAAAGGATTCAAATTTAAGAGGATTTTAAATGGTATAAACCTAAAGAATAAATCAAAGAATAAAACATAGAAAATAGATTTTTATCAAAGAAAACTACAACAATGACACAACATATCAAAATTTGGGGGATATAGATAAAGCAATTTTTAAGGGAAAATGCATACTACTAAGCAATTTCATCAACAAAAAAGAAAAGAAACAAATCAATTAATTGGCTATACAACTAAAATAATTAGAAAAGAAACAAATCAAAATCCCCCAACCAAAAATAAAAATTCTGACAAAGAATAAAAAAAAGTTAAAGCAATTTAATTAATGAGTTTTTTAAACATCAAATATATTAATTAATTTAATAAAAGGGGAGAAATTATTAAAATTTTAAAAGGAAAAAGAATTAACAATGAGCAGAAAATAAAGGAAATACTCTGAAAATTATTTATTTAGTTATATTTCAATAAAACTTATGAATGAATATTTTTTTAATTTAAAATTCTCAGATTAAGAGAACAAGAAATGAAGAATTAAATAACACTAAACTCAGAAAAAGAAATTAGATAATCCATAAATGAACTCCCAGGGGGAAGGGAAATCATTCCAGAAGTATTTACAAGTGAATTCTATCAAAGAAAACTAATTAGCTTCAATATTACATAACTTATTTGCAAAAATAGAAAAAGAAAAAATCTCACCAACCTATTTGAGATAAATATGATGCCTAAACTAGAAAGAAATAAAGCATAGAAAGAAATTATTTACCAGTCTTGAGTAAATATTGATACAAGCATATTGCCTAAAATATTATCTAAGATACTATAGCAACATATTAAAAAGATCCACAATATGCCCAGATTGGATTTATACCAAGAATGCAAAATTAGTTCAAAGTTATGAAAACTATAAATATAATAGATTATCTTAATAACAAAAATAATTTAAAATCACATTATTATACTACTGACTATAGAAAAAAGGATTTGTGTTAAAATATAATGCCAATTTAGCTTTAATATATTTTTAAAAGAATAAGAATAATTGATCCTTTCTTTAATGTGGTATACAAAATCTAACTAAAACTAAGAGCTTATTTTATCTGTGATGGAAAAATGCTAAAGGCTTTTCAAATAAGGTGAAAGGCAAAGTAAGTTTAGTTGTTACAATTTTTATTGTATATAGTCTAGAAATTTCATTTATTGCAATAATACAAGACAAATAGAGAGGATGAGCCAGGCAAGAAGAAGAAGCAGAGTTATCACTTCATGTAGATCATATGATTTCTAAATATAACTCAAAATATTCAATTAAAAATTAACTGATATAATAATTTTAGTAAAGTAGCGGAATATAAAATAATCACACAAAAATCATTAGCCCTTTTGTGTGTAATCAAGAAAACTAACCAAAAAGTTTTTAAAAAGAACTTTCATTCAAAATAACCACAAAATAGATAAAATAAGGAATCTACTTATCCATGAGAATTATATGAATCCATAGACATAAGAGAAGATTTGCATAATTGGAGAGATAGTAGTTATTCATTGTTGGCTGGGCCATGCTAATATAATAAAAATGAAAATCCTACCTAAATAGATTTATAGTTTTAGTGCTGAAAAAAAAAACAAAAAAAATTATTTTGTGGACTAGACAAAATAATAACAAAATTCATCAAGAAGGAAAAAGTCTCAAGAATCTAAAGGAAAATAATGAAAAACATAGGAAGCAAGGGGGAACTAATCATAATAATAATTATTATTAACAGCTAACCTTTATATGCTAATCCCTAGTGATAGTGAAGTTAAGTCTTTTAACCCTATTTGCTTCACTTTCTTGCTGTGTAAAATGAGTTGGTGAAAGTAATGGCAAACCACTCCAGTATTTTTGCCAAGAAAATTTAAATGAGGTTACAAAAATATCAGACACAACTGGACAGCAACAAAAAATTTGTATGTGTTTGTGTGCGTATGTATGTGTGTGTGTCTGTGTGTGTCTGTGTGTGTGTGTAAAATCTCAGAAATGAAACATTTACATAGTGCCATTTATTTATTTATATTAATTATTATATAATTATATATAATTAAATATTTATTTATATTATATTTATAATTAACATTTATATCATGTGCCAGGCATTGTGCTAAGTGCTTTAAAATTATTATTTCTTGTGATCCTCACAACAATCCTGAAAGTTGGGTGCTATTACTCCCATTTTACCTATGAGAATACCAAAGCAAACAGAGATTAAGTGACTTCCCAGCTTCATATGGCTAGTAACTACCTATGTCCAAATTTAAACTCAGATCTTCCTGATCTCTCCATTGCACCAACTATATATAAGTATCTGCCTAGCAGATCTTAAACTACGCTCATAACAGTAATACTAGGAAACACATTACCAGTTTAAAAATGGAAACATTTAAAAAATTTAATAAAACAAAATAAAAATGGAAATGTCAAGCAATGGAACAAGTAGGTAATTAAGGTTCTCAAACATAATAGCAGACGGTTAAATAAGTGTCAATTATGGTAGTAAGTTTATTTGAAAAAATAAAACTGAAGAGAAAACTGGAAAGCAATGTGACAAAAAATATTTAAATCAACATTTTACATTAGATAGTATAGTAAAAGCTCCAAAGGGACCTAAAAAGAAATTGTCATCCGATAAACAAACTTAAGAAATTTAAGAAGATTCCTTTCTCATTTAATGATAGAGGAGTGGGAGAAATTCTTAATCTTACATAGGATAGAGGAGATCACAATTTTGGTTACATACAATTGAAAACCTTCTGCACAAACAATATCAGAATAGTTGGAAGGAAAACAGTTAATTAAAGAAAAATCTTTGCATTAATTTCTCTGATGAAACTCTGATATCTAAGATATAGATGAAATTGATATAAATATATAAGAATAAGAGCCATTTCCTACCCCAAAAAAATCATGAAATTATATAAACAGGTAATTTCCAAAAGAAGAAATGCAAGTTATCAAGTCATATTTTTAAATGTTCCAAGTCACTAATAAAAAGAAAAAAAGCAAATTCAAACAAGTGTGAGGTTTCATTGCATACCCATTAAACTGGTAAAAATGTCCCCCCCAAAAAAAAGAATAAAAAAGGGAAAATGGCAATTGTTGGAAGGGATTTGCAGAAACAGATGTACTTTTGTATTCACTTTTGGATGGAGTTGCAAATTAGTCCAACTATTCTGGAAACCAATTTGAAATTATACTCAAAAAGTCATTGAACTGGGCATATCCTTTGACTCAGAGATGCCAGAACTAGGCATACATATCCAAAGAGGTCAAAGACAAAGAAAAAAATATATGTTTATAAAAAATATTTATAGCAGTAATTTTTTGTTGTAACAAAGAACTGGAAGCAAAGTGGATGCCCATCAATTGTCAAATAGCTAAACAAATTATAGTATATGAGTACCATTGTTTACAATCTCTTGGATAAGATTTTTGTCAGTTGGCTTCAGCTTTCATATTAATGTTCCTTATTTTCATTTCTTAAAATTTTGTTATATATTTGAATTATTAATAAAAGGCAGAATAAAGTTTATATTTAAGAAACTCCCAACAATTGAAGTGGGTCAAAAGAATAATATAAACTTATACTCCTAACAGTTGTTTTTGGATACTTTCCAGTTCTCAATCAATGATCCCATGATCCTATGGTCATATGTCACTTCTCTCTTGATCTAGCCTTACAGAATTTTGGTTAATTTTTTTTCTGAATCCTATTACAAAATTCTACCATCTGCCATCTCAGCAACAAATCTAGATTGATTGAAAGCTAGAGATGAATTTAACATATCAATCTTATTCCTCACCCCCATTCAAGCACATGTTCCAATTTCTCCATATTTAGCAATTCCCATTATATTTAATACTTAAATATAGGAATGTGTAACAAAATCAACTTTCTCACTGAAAAATTATTCATGTGAGCTGTCCAAAGATGTATCCAAACTTAAGGAGCAGACTAAAGATAAGGCTAATGTGAACTAGGGATAATAAAATTTTCAAATGAGCTTTAGTGAACTGGGAAGTGGTGACTGACATCCGTGTTATTTTTTAGTAAAAGGGAAAAAAAGATTTTTGAGTCAAACATATAATCTAGCTTTTTGTTCTACTTAGCATGTTGGGCAAATCACTTTTCCTTTCTGGGGGTTCAAATCCTGCATTGGCAAAAAGAAAGGTCATCTCTAAGGTTTCTTATAGCTTTATATCCTATTAAACTCATAATCATCATGCAGTTATATACAGATAGATATATAGATTTATAAATGTGTATGTAACATAGATATATAGTTTAAGGTTTTTAATGTGCAAATATTATTATCTTTCTACTGATAGGAATATTAATACATAGAAAAGTAAAAAGAATTTTATGTTTGTTATTCAGATAAGTTATCAGAAGTAGGGCTCTCAATCCCAGGACTTTTGCTTGTCATTCAAAATCTTCAAAACTTATCTCTATACACACATATGCACATATACCCAATTATACATGCAGATACACACTCACAATCACAGATCTTCCCAGGCTTCTTTATATCCTATGTCCACATACGTGAGATCTCGTAACACTGGCTTCCTAGTTGTTCCTTGAAAACTGAGCATTTTCACTAGCTAACACCCCATGATTAAAATCTCTCTCTCTCTCTCTCTCTCTCTCTCTCTCTCTCTCTCTCTCTCTCTCTTCTTCCCTGGCTCCCTTCACATTTCAGCTAAAACTCCACATTCTATAAAAATATGTTTTCCAACCTTTCTAAATTCTAGCACTTTTCTTCTGTTGATTATTTCCAATTTATCCTATATACAGTTTGTTTTGTAAATATTTATTTGCTGTTGTCTTTCCTCATTAGACTATAAGCTCCTTATAGGCAGAAACTTTTTTTGTGTACCCCAGTGTTTAGCACAGTGCTTGGCACACAGTAGGTGCTTAATAAATGCTGATTAATTGATTGACTATATATAATTGTTTACATGTTGTCTTGCCCATTGGACTATAAGATTCTTGAGAACAGGCACTATTTCCCTTGTATTTTTAGCATTTAGCATAGTATTTAATTTATATTTTCTATATCTCATTGCTGAATTCCAGATTACATGGGTGGAGGAGAGTGAGGAGGAAGGAAGAAAAGGATTCATTCCTGAATAACAGTGTAATTAATAATCTTATACCTACCTGTATTGTCTATGGACTTATTGGTTGCAGTCACCTGCCTGAGAAAATAAGTTTAAAAGATCACTACTGCTTGCCTGAAATGTAGCAGGAGATGGGATACTAAGGGACAAGAAAACATGGAAAGAACAAATTAATAAAAATGCTTCTTCCTTCAGAACAATCCCATTGGATTGTGTGTATATATGGCATGTGTGTGTGTATAAGGAGTGGAGGAGTGAGGGAAGGTTCTGTAACTCTATTTTCCTAAGGGACCTGAGATAGCAAGCCCTGAATAGCCTATAGCCATCCAAGAATCTGCTAAGAATCACTCTATCACACTTCTCTCTCCTTTTAAAATGAAAATACAAGCTGTTTCCACACACACACACACACACACACACACACACCCCAGATACTCACCCCTTCAACACCTCCTCATCATTCACATCTTACTGTGAATTACTTTAATTAGATCTCCAAATTGACAAAAGCTGCCACCTGGAGAAATGGGACTTTTTAGTTCAGAGTACGTTTTAAGAGATGAAAAAAGGAGGAGAAGTAATTTGGGGATACTTTGGGTGGATCATAGAAATCTGAATGGGATATTGTAGTTGGAGTTTTGGACAACAAATGAGAACATGAGAGCACTTGGGGAGGATAAGGATGGGAGGAGAGAGCAAAAGGTGAGAGTGGTGGGAGGAGATGGAGGAGAATGTCTATGCATCAATAACAGGCTCCACTTACTTTGCAATTTTACCCAGGATTCCAGATTCTGTGAGCCAGTAAAAATTGGTTGAATGTCCCCTTTCACACACTGAGGGAGGTAAGCAATGTCAGGGCATTCTGGATAACTGTTACTCGGGAACCAAAAGCTATGTGGGGAAAAAGAATTAGGATTTTTCTTCTTAATCCCAAAGGATAATACTAGGGGCAATAAGTGGAATATGTAAAAAAAAATAGATTTCTGCTTGGTGTAAGGAAAATACCCTAATAATCGTAACTATATGTCAGCAAATATCATGGCTCTATGCTAAACTTTGAGTTTACAAAGAAAGGCCCCCCCCAAAAAAAAATTAGTCCCTATCCTTAAGGAGTTCACAGTCTAATAGGGAAAACAACTTGAAAACAACTCTGTATAAACAAGCTATATATATAAAATAAATAGGAAATATTTAACAGAGGAAAGGCACGAGAATCAAGAGTGTTGGGAAAGCTTAGTGTGGTTAAGTGGGAGCAAGCTTTCTATTACTGAATGTCTTCAGATAGAAGTTAATTAAATAGTTGTCAGGGGTGGTAGGGATTGGGAAAGGAAGGAAAATTCCCTCTCAGATATGAAATTGGGTTAAATAATATAAGAGGTTCCTTAAAACTCTGAAAGTCCAATTCTTTAATTTTTTTTAATTCTAAATATATTTTTCAATCAGCAAAATTTGGCAGTGATTGTGAATCTTTTCAGAGAGTATCTTCTCTGTTTCTTTCCTTTTTATCATTTTTCTTTAACTTAAAATTTTGCTTTTACACCGCATTTCTATCTGTCTTTCTTTCCCCTTCCCTCTCCTTGTAACAAAGTATTTTCAAAAGAGGAAAAATAACTTTGAAAAGGGTTCAGAAAAACTCACAATATATCAACTGAGTTTAAACTGTCTAGTCAACATTCCATGCTCATAGTTGTCCATTCCTTGCAAAGCAAGGAAGGAGATAAGGGGAGTTGCACTTTTCTTTTTCTTTTCTCTCTCTCTCTCTCTCTCTCTCTTTTTTTTTTTTTTTTTTTTTTTGAGGAAATGGGGTTATATGATTTGCCTAGAGTTACACAACTACTAAGTGTATGAGGGCCCATTTAAACTCAAATCCTCCTGATTCCAAAGCCACCTAGTTACTTCAAGTTGCATTTTCTCAATGAGATTCTGATTCTATAATTCTACTATAATCTATAATCCATAATAACATAAACACAGTATGTGTTTGCTATCATAATTTTCCCTGTTTTAAATGTTAAAAATCTGCATGAGATTCAGCATATTCATTTGGCCAAGTCTTGGTTTATCTTTTCATATTGTTCCTAAGTCATAGATCAAACACTTCAAAAGAAAAAAAGGGACTCTAGAAATCTACTGAGCATCTGCTATATGCTTTCTATCGAGTATTGCTGACTGTCTATATCACAGATACTAATAACTTATAGTTGCTGTTCAGTGGTTTCAAATCTGATTCTGTGTGGTCCCGTTTGGGGTTTTCTTGGCAAAGATATTGAAATAGTTTGCCATTTCCTTCTCCAGCTTATTTTACAGATAAGGTACTAAAGCAAAGCTAAGTGACTTCCCCAGGATCACACAACTAGTAAGTGTCTGAGGTCGTATTTGAACTCATCTTCCTGACTCCACTCCAGTGTTCTATCCACTGTGCCGCTTGGCAGCCCCTCAAGGAAATATAAAGAAGTACAATTAATCTATTCATGCCATTAAAAATAAATAAATAAAGCCATCTATATATTCATTTTGTGGTATGAAAAATAAACAACAGAAGATAGATTAATTTTAATTAATTTCTAGAACATTAAGGATATGTTGTCATCCTCCAACTAGAATTTAAGGAAGGTCTACACATTTTTCCCAGGAACAAAGGAAAACAATTTGTGTGTATGTGTATGTAATTTAAGATGTCCTCTTTTTGTTATAATCACTTGTCTTACATAATTTGAAACTGTGTTTGAAAGATTTTGACATATAATCATCAATTCTTCATCAAGAAATCATACTCATCTCATACTGGATATTAATCATACCTTTCGTTAATAGTATATTTTTCCAAATCTAGCCTTGTTATAGTCCATGAATTTCTTTTGCCTTCCAATTAAATGTATTTCACATTTACTCATGCTAACTTTTTTTTTTTTTTAAAGATTCACTTCAAAACAGAAAGGAGAGTGATTTATGTTGCTATTTGGGTCCTGGTCCACCTCCACTCTCAGCTTTTAGTGAAAAAGCTATAATCTTGATGTTGTCAATGTATGTGTGCCAGGGTAATTTCTGTAAATAAGGAAAACATAAAGCAGAATAAAGAGGAAAAGAAGGGTAGCTAGATGGTGCTATAGGATACAGAGTTCTGGGTCTAGAGTCATGAAAACTCTTCCTGAGTTCAAATCTGGCCTTAGATACTAGTTGTGGCCCTGGATAAATCACTTAATCTGGTTTCCTCAATTTTCCTCATCTGTAAAACGAACTGGAGAAGGAAATGACAACCATTCTGGTTTTTTTTGACACCCAAAATAGGATATAAAGAGTTGGACACAACTGAACAACAGCAACAAAGAGGAAAAAAGTGCAGCATGATTTGGAAAGGAAATACAATATGGTGTTTACATTTAAACTTTCTTTTCCTTTCAGTTTTCAGGTTTGTAGTTTAAACACATTGAGCAGATGTTATATTCTCCATTCTATTATTGTAGTCTCTCCCAAAAGGGTTAGAAGCATCTTCTTCCCTAGCAAGATTTTAAATGCCTTATGTCCTGACAAAACTTGCTAATAACCCCTGAGAGACTGGAAGAAATAAAGGTAAGAAGTCAGTTCATTTCATTTTATTTTTCAACTTACAAGCAATTTTTCTCTCGCTGTTCAATTATAAAAAAAAAAAGAACCATTTCAAGCAAAACAAATTCTCATTTTGTCCATTTCTTCAAAGTTATGTTTATTTGGCATCTTTAATTCACTACCATTTTGTCAGGTAGCATGTAGCACAGATAAATCATCATCCATCAAGTCAGCAGGGATTTATATGCTTCCTATATGCTAAATTCTGGAACTACAAATACAAGCAACAAAGTATACAACATTGAAGCATGATCAAAAAATCCGGACATAGATTAAAATTTGTGTATATATATGTCATAATATATTGTGGGAAGATTAGGAAGTTAAGAACAACTATGATAATAGGGGGAAATGAGAATTGATGAGGCCAAATAAAAACCATCTTTATTCTAACTGAAACAAATTCAGTTCAATTCAATGAATAGTCATTATTTAAATTGTAACCAAAATGTAACCAAAACAAGTATTCCACAGCAAAAATCAATAGTTTTATGCTTTTGTAATTCTTTTACAGTGTATACTATTTCTTTAAAAAAATCAAACAAATCTGATTTTAGGAATGTGATCTATATTAAAGAATATCCTATATGCAAACTAATGTCATAATAATGCTGACACATATTTCTGTAGCTCATTAAGGTCCACAAAATACTCACCTCAAAATAAATATTAATCAAATCTCCCAAAATTCTATTATGACCAAAGAGATTAATTAATCTGTAGACCATACAATGGAAACAAGGCACAGAGCATTATGTTGATCACACATATAATAATGGTATATTTAATGTAGTTCTGGCAACTGGGACCTCCATAAAGAAATCATGGACCTGAAACATCTTCAGAGAAGTAAAATGTTGATAAGAAGCAGCAAAACAGAAAGACTTCTACATGAAAAAGGAGAGAGGAAAGTATGCTGGACAGATCTTAGGATCTTTGGTCACTAGTCCCTGATTTGCTCCCAACCAATGGTTTAACCTTTAACTTGCCTGTACATGTCAAAAAAGGGGTTCAACTTCATGATCTTTAACATTTCTTCTAGTTCTGATATTCCATGATTCCAAAAGATGGAGTAAAAAGAAAAAAAATAAAAGTAGAAATGAAGTCTGCTATGGAATTAGTTCAAAATATAGAAAGAAAATCATAAAACTTACACAGTGTTAAATTAAATCAGGCTCAATCCCCAAATTCCTGAAATTTGGAACTAAGAAAAAAAACAAAATTCGAAAGAAGTAATTTTATAACATATAAAATTAAGTACTATTTGATACAGCAAATATTAAATCTATGGGGCTGCTTATTCCAAAGGATGATACAAATGGAAAAATATCAATTGGTTCAGATAGATTTAGCTATCCTTTGGTTAATAAATAGAAGGGGATTTTAAGAGAAATCCTAATTTGGCTACAATTTTGGCCCATCCAATCTAAGATTTCATCACTGACTGGCATTAACAGGCATTTTTATACAACCATACCACTGTTAGAAAATGTCCTTTAATGCCACTGTCAAGGATAAAATTCTAGATTGGGTAAGCCAAGAGTCTGATGCAATTTGGCAATTCTAATGTCTAATAAAAAGAGAATGAACCTGAGAGACCATCAGGAAAATAGGTTTTTATTGAAATAAGGCCAGTGACTTCTTTCTGAATCTCACCTTGCCCAACTGAAAAATAAAAGGGTTGAGCTAATCAAGTACCAAGGACTCTTTCTACACCTCAATTATAAGAAATCCTAGTTGTAAAATCTCTAGCACTTAACACAGGTATCTTATAAGTAACAGATGCTCAATATATTTATTTATTAAATGAATGAATTGTTGATTTAATAATTAATTATGTTACATATGAAAAAACACAGAAAACTGTGAGCTACATGTAATTCAATTTTTAAAAGCAAACAAGAAAATTTCTTTTACATCTCTAACATTTGGGAGGGGGGAATTTAATTTAAGTCTATTTTGAAATCATGAGAAATCAACTGAATGAATGTGTATATGTGTGACATTCTCACAAGATGACAAAAGCAGCTGGCATCTCCTTGGCAAGTTTACTGGCAAAACTTGCTGCTGTCTGGGCATCTGGCTGTCTTGTCAACTCTGTCTGTGCTATTTTTTGTCTACCTTAGTTTAACTCACAGAAAAATCAGAATTCGGGTCTCTACTTGCCAAAAATCACCTCTCAGTAAATTCTAACTTTACGAGAACAAAGGATATACCACCAAGTACAAGAAATGATGTGCCCTGTGCTTTCCATGTGAAACACATGCAAGTTGGCTGGGGATAGAAGCACTGCCACTTGGACTAGAAACAGTTGAAAGGATTGTAAACAAAGGCTAATGATAAATGGTAATGTAGCAAGTGGGTGGGAGGTGTTTAGTGGGGTGTCACAGGGATTGGTGATAGTCCCAGTTTTAGTTAACATCTTTATTAATGATGTGGTAGGAGGAGAAAACACTAACAACACATTCAATAAAGGCAAAGAGGTTGCTAAATCAGGAGGTGTTGCAAACAACGCAAAGGCCAAAGAAATAAAGCAAGACAGACACAATCCAGAGTCTGCATAGGGAAGAGGAGGATGCTTCAATTGGGTTTTTGAAAAAGGCAGAACTTAATGTATTCAGAGAATAGCTAAACATCAAGGGGGGAAAAGAGAACACACAAAAATCCCCTTCACTAGGATTATTTGCCTTCCATGAAACAATTTACTTGTCAGTGGGCAACCTGATTCAATAAGTACTTATTGCATAAAGTATTTTATGGGTGATGATGGGAGAAAGACAGAAACAAAAGTCTTTAACATAAGGAGTTGTTCTTCTTAGAGATAAAGGGTTAAAGCAGGAGGATGTCTACAGGTAAGTAAATCTTTAATGATAAATACAAACTAATTGGGGGAGGGAGAACTAAAAACAGAAGGAATCAAGAAAGACTTTTATGGAAGGCGGCATGTGGACAACTCTATTCAATAAGAACTTATTACATGGGAGACTGTTATGGATGCTGGGAGAAAGACAGAAACAAAAGTTTTTCAACAAAAGGAGCTGTTCTCCTTGGAAACAGAGGATTAAAGCAGGAGGATGTCAACAGGTAAGTAAATCTTCAATGATAAATACAAAGTAATTAGGGGGAGGGAGCACAAAAACAGAAGGAATCAAGAAAGACTTTTATGGAAAGCGGCATGTGGACTGAGTCTTGAAGTGAGCTGGGGATCCCAAGCATTCCAAGCACTGGGGACAGTCAGGGTAAAGACACAGACGGCATCAGGAGATGAAATGCCATGTCGAGCAGGGAATGACATCAAGATGATTAGTTTGGCTGGAAAGTCGAATGTGTGAGAGAGAATAATCTGAAATTAGTCTGGAAAGTGAGGTTGGCAGCAGATTGTGAAGGCTTTTAATGCCAAACAAAGGAGACTGCACTTGATCCTATAATAAGACATTTAAATAACACTTTAAGGTTCACAAAGCACTTCACATACATTATGTCATTTAAGCAACAGAGATATACTGAATTTTCTTGAACACATGGAATGACATGATCAGACTTTTGCTTTGGGAATATCAATTGATCACTTGTGTGATAGGTGAATTGAAGACAGGAAAGGCAGGAAAACCAATTGAGAAGATATTGAAATCATAAAGGCAAAAGATGAGGGCCTGAATGAAGCTAATGGTCATGTAAGCAATGAAAATGGGACAGAGAAATTGAACCTGGATTTTAGGGATGAAAGTAAATGAAGAGTGGACATGACTCCCGGGTTTTGACCCAGAGTACTGAAAGAATAGTGAAACTCTCTATAATTGTCTAGGATACACTGAGTTTAAGATGCTTAGTGGACATCCATGTAGAAATATTCAGCGGGCATTTGGAGATGTTGGAGTTGAAGGCTAGATACATTGATTTAGGAGTCACTTGCATGAAAATGGGAGCTTTAACCATAGGAGCTACTGAAATTACTGAGAAAACAAGTAAAAACTGAGGTGAAGGGGAGGACTCTCAGGATAATCTTGGAAGCTACTCACATTGGAGGGCAAGAAATTGATGTTCCTTCAAAAGAGACAAAAAATAAGAAGTCAATCAGGAGATGGAATGTCACATAAACCCAGGGAGGACAGAGTATCAGAAAGAGATAATAGTCAAGTATTACTGAGATCAAAAAGAATAAGAACAGAAAAGATTATTGGATTTAGCAATTGAAATATCATTGATGATCTTGTAAAGATCTATTTCAGTAGAATGGTGGGTTTGGTAGTCATATTATGGTAAGAGATCACAAAGTAGATGTAAAAATATGTACATTTTTTCTGTGAAAGAACGGAAAATTATAAGTTAACAATTTGAGAAGATAATATATTTTTTTTGATTATGTGATTGAATCATGAAGTAAATCTTAAAATATTCACTGAACTGTGGAGAATAGCACTGTAAGGACAAAAAGAAGTAAAGCAACCTATCCACAATGCTCTGTGAACATATGACTTGCAGTGTTAAGCCTCAGCATTGCTGAGGTATTATGGATTTTATTTTCACCACCTGCAATATTGGGGGGTAAATAAATCCAATCACCTTATCTGACCAGAAGTCAATTCAACAACTAGTAAGTAACAACTATTAAATATTCATTGATTGTAATCTACATGCTTAGAGTACTATGAGGATGGGCAAGAATGATAGGGTATAATCTATATTATTAGAAGGAACAACCACATTGAGGAGATGGTAGTTAGTTTTTGAATGATAGATGATAGAATAATGATTTCTTTTTATTATTATTTTGGTGTGATGCTGTTTTACTGATATTGAACCATTCTAATATCTCTGCTATAAATCAACTTGACCATAAAAACAGTTTTATTGATTGATTGTTATATTGATTTTGCTAGTATTTTATGTTTATTTTCACATCAATCATCTTTAGTTTAATGAAATTATCCCATGGTTGTTATTTTATTTTTGTAATTTCATTATCCTTCCCTGATTTGGGGCTCAGGACCATATTACCTTCACAGATATAATTTTATAGAATGCCTACTTTTGAAAGTAGTTTGCAAAATACAAGGATTATTTGTGTTTGCTACAATCCACTAATGAATTTATCCAGTCCTGGTATCCTTTTTTTTAACATAACAAGTCATGAATGGTCTATTCAATTTTGTATTCTGGTTTTTTTTATATAGGTTATCTATTCTATTTGGGCATTTGTTGTATTAATGGGTTGTCATTTATAGATATTAAAAATTCATCGTTTTTAGACCATCTATAAACATCAATGTATTTTTAGTATTCAAGATGTGAGCTCTTTGTTCAATGACCAAAAATCTCATAGGCTATTGAAACTGAATCAAATACTGAAATTCCGACTATAGATAAAAATAGAAGATATAAGAATGTTTCAGAGAAATGGAAGGTTTCTTCATAGCTTACCCTTAGAAAGACAAAGAAGTTTCTGAACTTCATTTTTGGAATGCCCAAATACAACAAAAAACGGTTTACCAGATACTTGGTCAAATCTCTCTCCTGGGTTCACAGTGAAAATAAACAAAAATATTATCATGAAGATAACAGAAAGTTGTGTTAACAATTGTTGCATAAAATGAGGAAGAAAGGGCAACCTTTAAAAACATTCTATTGATGCTTTTCCTTTTATAAAATATCACTGTGAGTTGTAGTGACCATCACCTCTCACAATAGAATATTCATTTTTGATGAATGATCAAGCAAACAAACTAATTAATTTTCTGAAAATACACTATGAACTACTTCTTTGCTAATAGATAAAAGTTATATTGTACCATCAGCCTTTTCTCTGATCAGAGTTCTGAAGTATTTCATTGTGGTTTTATTTTGTTGTGATCATCACATAAACTGTCCTCCTGATTCTGTTTATTTTACTCAACAATGATTTATACAAATGTTCCCAAATTTCTCTTAATTCTGCATATTCATTATTTCTTATGGAACAATAATATTCCATTACATTCATGTAACAATTTGCTAAGTCATTCCCTGATCAATAGTCACTCTTTTCCAACTACATCTGCAGAGCTTTATTTTTCAGGTTTATAAAAAAAATTACTCAAGGTAGTTAGGAGGTTGCTGTGAAAGAGACAGATTAGTAAAGTAAATATATATAAAAGGAAGGAACTGCAAGTTTTTTTAAAGTAAATCAAGCTCTAAGCATAAAAGAGTTACCCATTTTCTTTCCAATTCTTTGTCATTACAAAAGATGCTACTATGAATATTTTTGTATATATTGGACATTTAACTCTGTCTCTGACCTTTTTCATTTAAGTACCTTATAGAATATAGTATTGCTCAATCAAAACTTAGTACGTTTTCTAGCTTGGTTCAAAATTAATTTTTAGAATGATTGTATCAAGTCATCTCTCCAGCAGCACTATATTGATGAACACATCTTTCCACAGATCCTTATTTACCATTTAATTTTTTGACATCTTTCACAATCTATTAGAATGGGGTGAAACCTCAGAGTTGTTTTAATTTGCAAGTTCTTTTATTATTAGTGATTCAGAGTAAATTTTCATGGGATAGTTGTGTTTCTTCTTTTGAAAACTAGCTGTTTATATCCATTGATTTTTGATCTATTGGGGAATGACCTGGTTAGACCTATACTTTAGGAAAATCATTTTGGCAAATGAGTGAAGGATTTATTTTAGTAGGAAAGGATTTCAGAGAGAACAACCAAAAGGCTATTTCATTCAGCATTTCAACCAAGAAGTGATGAGGGTTTGTGTGAGGGGACATAAGGGAGCAAACAGGAAAGATGCTGTGAAGGCAGAAACAACATTTGGCAATAGATTGTATATTGTATAAGGAATGTGAGTGTGAATAAAGAGTTGAAGATGATATAAATGGTATAAACCTATGTACATAGAAGGATTGTATAAAATAAAAGGAAAATTGAGAAAAGAAAAAAGAAAAGATTAGTTCTTTGGGACATGTTGAATATAAGAGATCCAAGATGTGACTGGAACTCAGAAGACAAGTTAGAGATGAGTATGACCTATTACAGCTAGAGTTTTTCTCATGTTGAACAAGTCATGCATTCCTGGCATATGAATACAATCTGTTCAAAGTGAATAATCTTTATTATATATTTCTATAGACCTTTTGCTAATAATTTATTCGATATTTTCAATCAATATTTATCAGCAGTGAGGCAGCATGGCATTAAAATTGTGGGAGCACCAGGAAATTGAGAACTGCAAGTAGTAGCATAAAAAACTTTTATTGAATGAGGATAAATCCATGTTTTCAACAGCAGGAAGTTCCAGGACTTAGAAAGTATAAGAACTCCAGTAGCTTCTTCAGCCTGTTAAATGAAGAAGAGCTAGAAGGCCAATTTCACAACACTGCCTTATTAGGCAGGTGTTGCCTGGTATCAGACCAGGTTATTAAAATATTTGGAAATCAGATCCTTTGTTAGCTATGAGAATTATGGTAGAGTTAATAGAGAGAAAGCTGGTTCTAGGAAAAGGCTTCAGTTCAAATTCTGCTTCTCACATATCCAAACCATGTGACTCTGGGAAAGTTATTTCTCAGAATCCTAGGCAACTGTCTAAGCCTGAGTTGAAAAGGCAATCACCAATCTCATTTAATAGGAGTTTCCTTTGCCAGTTGTAACACTGGTCTGGTTACTCTACCCTTTCCCAAAAAAATCACCTCTTAGGTGGGCAGAGATTATGTCTTATATAAATTTTTTTCAGAATCTAAAATAATAACATTTTATGATGAGATTTTTATAGAGTTCTTTAAAAGATGGCATGATAAAAAGATAAGCAGCTATCTGGTCTCAAAGTCAAGATTGGGTTCAAGTCTAGCTTTTGACAAATGCTAGCTATGTAACCTTGAACATCACTCAAATTCTTAGCATTCCAGGCAACCCCCTAAAATTATAAATGGAAGAGAAGGAGCAGGTTCACCTAAGTAGAGAAATGTCTTTAGCAGGCATTTCCTACACAAGTCTGGTTTAAAATCTGTTAGGAATACTATTCTGCAGTTTTATTTCTCTTTTTTCCCCCCTTTTCATCTGGTCTGGCTATTGGTAAGGTATATTCTTTTTTATTTTTGCAAACAATTTATGTAATAGTGGGGTTAGCTGATCCTTGAATGTCTGAAAGAATGCACTGATTAAAAAAAAATCTGGACCTGTTTGATTTGTCATTGTAATTGTTTTGGGAAATTGATCTTTGGAAGGACAAGGAAAGCTCTATTTATGACTTGTTCAATTTCCATTTATAGATGTTAAACTTAAATTTTTTATTTACTGGTCTGTTAATCTTTTAATTTATTTTATTATTATATAAATATTCATCCATTTCTTCAAAGTTTTCAGTTTTATTGGTATTTGGGTGAAATCATTTATAAGAATGTCCTGCCTGTCTCTCTCTCTCTTTTTCTCTGTCTCTGTCTCTTCTCTGTCTGTATGTATCTCTCTCTTTCTTTCTAACACACACACACACACACACACACACACACACACACACACAGAGAGAGAGAGAGAAAGAGAAACACACATCAAATTGTCAAATTAATAGTTTGCCTATTTTAAGAATCTCTTTTAAAAAATCTTAGTTTTACTTATCAATACAATAGTTTCTTACAAGTATGTTTTTTCTTTGATTTTTAGAATTTCTCTTTTTATATTTGTTTGAGTTTTGTTTTTCATCTGTCACTTTCCTATTCTTTTAGTTGTACATTCAATTCATTGATCTCTTTTTTCTCTTTCATTGATGAAAATATTTCAAGATATTCCTTTTCCCCTAAGAACTGTTTTGGCTACATCCCAAAAGTTTTGCTTTATTTTCTCATTATCATTTTCTTTGATAAAATTATCTATTGTTTCTATGTTTATTTAGTATCCATTTAAGCATGAATCCTTTCTTCAAGCTCTTCTTATTGATTTTCATCTTTATTGTGCTGTGGTCCTGTAAGAATGGAATAATTGATCTACTCAACTCCATCCCTATTTAAAGTGTTAAGAAGCCCAATCAATCAATTCAATCATAGATTTAGACTAAGTGGGAAAAGGCTTTCCAACTAGAATGAGTTGTACAAAGAAGAGGATAATCAAGGAAAAATGGCCACATGCCAATATCATCTATAAATTATCAAGAGAATTGAAAGAGATTCATTTCAAAAGTTGTCTCAAGTGTAACTTTCCATAATACCCCTAAGGAGAAACTTCCTGGAGGGCTAGGAGGAGCTTAGACTTTAGCCTTGATCAGGAATGCTCAGACCCCCCCTGGAGAAACCTTGCCACCTTTGAAGGATTGGGGGAGAGCTATCCTCCACCAATCTTTAGTGTGTCTCTAGATCAGCTAAAGCAGTATCCGCACTGGGAGCCCAGATGAGCAGATTTACTATGCCAGAGGGGAATTGCTTAAGTATCCCAGAAATGGTAGGAAAGGATTTGCAACAACCAGAATCTACAAGTCCTTCTGTGATGACCGCGTATTTTAAAATCAGCCGGAGTCAGGAATTCAGGTTAAGGGAAAATCTTCAATCTTTATTCTCAGTAGAGGTGAAGAAGGGTCAGAGGTGAAATGGGATTAGCAATGTCAGCAGCTTCATTAAGAAGCCAGCCAGACCAGAAGCCAGCCAGCAGTCTCTCCGCCCCTCTGCCTCCACCCACCAAAGTCATCATTTCCGATACAACACATCAGGACTTGAACAAAGAGTGAGTGGGGCCCATTCTTTCTCCAAGCATATATATTAATAGAGTATAGTCCAATTACTATTTAGCCTCACGTGCTTGGAACCTCAGTGCATCAACTCGAGCTTCAACCCATTACACCCCTCCTTTGTGATGAATTCTCTCAAAGCTTCAGCCCACTTCCTTTGTACTTGTGAGACAATGTGCAGTTGGGGAGTGGAGGTTGGAAAGAGGATGTTTTGTAGTTTACTTAACCACTTTTGTTAATACTCCTTTCTTTAAAAATAGCTTTAAAAAATTGTTTAAGACTGACCAACTAAATGATTTTCAATTGATAATCTTGGCCAGAAGCATATTTTAAAAAGGATTCTGGCATTAGGGAATCATCTCCCTACCCTTCACTGGTGCTTCTAAGTATCCTGAGGGGAAAATGCAGCCTTTTTCTGGGATACAGAGCTCATCTATGACACTTGGAGTTGGAATAAGGATGCACAAAACTTACATGGGCTATAATCTATTAATGGTGTGCTTAACTTTTCTCATTTTTATGAGTTCTTTATGCCCTATAATATGATCAATTTGGGTAAAAGTATCAGGCAAAGTTGAGAAATGTGTATATTCTTCAAGATTCACATTCAATAATTGTTAAAGCTATATAATCTAAAATTCTAAATTTTCTAAATCTAAATCTAAATTTTCTAAAATTGTCTTTGGGTTCTTAACTTTACTTATTAAGCCAAGCTAGGTTTCATCCTCAATTTCTCACTATCTCACTTTTTCTCATCCCCCCCATGTCCAATTTGTTGCCAAGATCTGTTGATGCCCCTTTCTCTCTTCTGACTCTGATGTAGGTCAACATAAATGATGAGTCTGCCTTTCTCAAGTTTTCCTCCACATTCCAATCTATCCTCCATTCAACTTCTAAAGTGATTATTCTAAAGCACAGGTACAACCATATCACCCACCCATACACACACACACACACACACACTCAATACATACATACTCCAGTGGCTCCCCATCACCTCCAGAATCAAATTCTTTATTTGGATCTTCAAAATTCTTCATATACATAAAAATCCCTCCACCCACCCACCCCCAAACCCCATCTTTTTATGCTTTATTCCCTGTCATATACTTTTTGATCTAGTAACACTAGCATCCTTGCTGTTCTACAAACATGAAAATCAACTCTTGGCTCTGAGAATTTTCTCTGGCTATCTTTCATGCATGAAATGCTCTCATACTTCATTTTTACCTCCTACTTTCCCAAGCTTTCTTCGAGTCCCAACTAAAATTCCATCTTCTGCAGGAATTCTTCTCAATCCCTCTTAATTTGAATGCCTTCTCTCTGTTAATTATTGCTTACTTATCCTATACATTCCTTATTTGTACACATTTCTTTGCTCTCCCATTGGATTGTGAGCTCTTTGAAGACAGGAACTTTCTTCTCTTCTTTTTGTATTGCCAACACTTTAGCACAATATCTACTACATAGGTGGAACTTAATAATTAGGGTAGGGGAGCTAAGTAGTATAGTAGATAAAGCTCTGGACTTGGAGTCAGGAAGCTCATCTTCCTATATTCATATCTGGCTTCAGATACTTATTAGCTCCATGACCCCAGGCAAGTCATTTAATTCTGTTTGTCTCAATTTCTTCATCTGTAAAATGAGCTGGAGAAGGATAATTGCAGTATCTTTGTCAAGAACACCCCAATTTAGAGTCAGACATGACTGAAAAACAACTCAATGACTTTTATTGATGGACATATATTTGTCTCCAACAATTATTGTTTTTTCTTTAATTCTCCCAGGAGTTTCATTTTCTTTTTTAAGTACTCTGATATAATGCTATTCAGGGCATGTGTACCTAGTATTGCTATTGTTTCATTATGTATGATGCCTTTAAGCATAAGATAGTTTCCTTTCTTAGCTCTTTTTAATTGTATCTATGTTTTCATTTTGAAATAATTACCCTTGGTTTCTCAGATTCAACTGAGGCAAAATAGATTCTACTTCAACCATTCATTAGAACTCTGAGGGAATTTTTGTTTTCAGTGTGTTTCTTGAAGCAACAATCCTGTTTGGATTTGCTTGCTGATTTATTCTTCCACTCTTCTCTAGTTTGTATATGGGTTCATTCCATTCACTTTTACAAACATGATTGTTAAGTTTGCTTTTCTTTTCCTTATGTGCTATGACAATGTTAATCTCTTCATACTCTCCCTCACACTATCTAGGGGAAAGGAAAGTGAGAAAAAAGATTGGAAGGTGGCACAAGTGAAATCAGAACTACCAATCTAGCTTAAATGGTGTGATTGATTCCATTTTCTTCTTTTTACTGAGATTCCTTTCTTGTTCTTTCTCCTTTTAATCCCTGCTTCATAATAAGCCTTTCATGGATGACTTGTGACCATTTCATTCCCAAGTCTACCTTTTCTCTTAAAGTTTCCTTATACTGCCTCCTTGTCTCTGCCCATTTCTTTGTTGCCATCATTATAACTCTGCTCTTTTCCCCCAACCTTACCTTGTTCAGTTCAAATAAAAATGAGGTTCATGAGATGATCTATCCCATCATCTCTACCTTTATAATTTTCTTGTTTAATAGTCCATTTACAAAGAATACTAAAGTCTTCTTTCTTATTCCTTCTCTAGGATATTCTACCCCCCACTTTTCCTTATTCTCTTACAAAACATATATATTTAGGTCTTGAGTTTGTTATTTATTCCCCTTTATGTACATATTTACTCCCTTTATTCCTTTCTCTTTTGAAAAAGATGGCATTTTGAAATGGATTCTTTTTCCTCTTATTAATCAATTAACAAATATTTACTAAATGTATACTCTGGGCCAGGAACTCTTCTAGGTACTTGAAATAAAAAATAGAGAAATGAAACAGTTTCTGTCCCTCCTTCTAACAAACTTATATTGATTGGTTGTTGTCCTTCATTCTCGAAAAGGACCAAAATCTCATTATGTTGAGAGTCAAGTTGCAGTTTATCCAGTTATGGCTATTCAGACCAATAAAAGCTGGGAATGCTCTGCCATAGGTCAGACCCAATATCCATATGAACTTTGGGGCCTTCTCTAATTTTGCACATTCCTCATTTCTTTGGGACCAATTCAATTCTGCTTTGCTCACAGAACAAAACACCTTATTAGATGAGGATACGCCATGCTGGGAGGTCCTGGGCCAGTGTCTCCCATGTCATATAATCAATTCTAAAGTTCTTAAAAGATACCTTGAGAGTGTCCTTGTATTGCTTTTTCTGATCACCTTGTGAGAGCTTGCCCTGTGTGAGTTCTTCTTAAATTAATTTTTTTGGCAAGCATACAATTGGCATTCAAACAATATGACCAACTCATCAGAGTTGTGCTCTCTACAGTAGAGCTGGAATGCTTGGCAGTTTTATTCAAGAAAGGACCTCCTTGTCTGTTATCTTATTCTGCCAGGTGATATTCAGAATCTTCTTATCAAGAGATTTACTTAACTGTTATTTCAGAACTCTACCATCTCTTTAATTCATCATTTTACTGTTGTTGCTATATGGCAATGAAACAAAGAATAAAACAATATTCAAAAGAATTAAGAATATTACAGAAAGGAATATAAGGAAGCCCATAATATAGATGAGTAGTCTACCACAGAGAAGCAATAAGGAACTTCAAAGAAGTATACAGTAAGAAATGTCATCAAAGAAATGCATGATAGGAAGAAAAGATGTTTATCTGGTGAGGGTGAAGATGACAGGTGCTCCACTGTTTGCAATGACAGAAGGAAATGAGAAAGGTCCCCAACATAATGAGTAGATTGCTTGAAGAAAGATTATGTATGGACATAAACAAGAGTTGAACAAGATGAAAAAACATGAAGAGATTTCAATCTGTATTATTAGAGGGAACTTCCAAACTGAAGAAATCACAGATCTAGTTGAACAAGGGTCTAGTTCACAGACTGGAACATATTATCCACTTAATAAAAGTTCATTGAATGAATGAATGAATAAGAGACACTGATAAAGATTGCATTGGAAAAGTACAGAACATTTTCACTTTTTCCAAATTTTTCCCTAAAATAAAACCCATCTTTGTGACATCAACTCTTCCCATTCTCCAAAGAACACTTTGGAGAATCATATTCTCTGAGCAACTAAAATTGAGATTTGTCCAAAGGTCAGTGTAGAAATGTGTGGTGGACAAAAATAAAGGGCAAGATTATGTTGATTTGTTACTTGTGCAAAACAAATATAATAAATGATATGAGAGTGATGTCTGAATGGAAAAAGAGGTTGGTTGATTATAACCTAAGAGTGGGGGATAATAAAGAACAGTCTAAATCACAATGGTATTCACATGATGTTAAAAGACCTAGAGAAAGGCATATTGGGCTAACCTTGTCCCCAATCTCTAGAGAAGATGTATGGGAGATCATGGAAAAGTAACCTATGAAAAAGCATTTAATAGATTGTGCTTTACACAACTGAATACAATACCTATATAAAGGAGATCAGATATTCATATTAGCATTGAAATATAAGTAGTATATACTCTAGATTATACATATATTTGTATGTATTTACACATACATTTATAATATATATGCATGTATATGCGTATATACACACTCGCAAATATACACATATACACAGATACATATGTGTCTATATAGATGTATACATGTGTACATATATTTTACTTAGATTTAATAATGCAACTGATAAAGTGTCTCACATTATTCTTCTTAAAAAAAGGTGGATTTTCTAGAGAACAATACAATTGTATGGATACAAAACTAGTTGAATAATCTGGCAAAATGAATACTCATATGTACTTCCACGTCATCTTTGAAAACAGAATCTAGTACAATGTCTCAGAGACTGATGTTGCCTCTGTACTATTTAATTTTTTATCAGAAATTTGGATAAAGGCATAGATGACATCCTTAGAAATTTGCCAATAAACTAGAAAGTTTGGCTAGGAAGCTAAAAAGTTTAATAGCATAGTAGATAACAGTCAAGATCTGAAGAGATATTGAAAGGCTAGAAAATTAAATTAAATCTTTTTTAAAAATCTTTAAAATTCTATAGAGATAAAAGCATATTTGTTATATTGGGGCTTAAGAATTTTACTTCATAATTTCAAGAAGATAACTTCAAGAAAAGGCATGGTAAGACAATAGGTTGTTTCCCCACCCCCCCCCCAAAAAAAAGAGCTGGGGATTTTAATAGACTATAATTGCTTCATGAGTCCACAACATGAGTGTGATAAGGCAATCAAAACAGATAAAGTGATCTTGGGCTTTAAAAGAGGCATAACTGCCTGGGAAACAGAACCAGCAGTCCTATAATACTCTACCCTGGTCAGATCACATATCAGTAACTTCATTAAATTCTAGACATTTTAGGAAGGACTTTGATAAGCTGGGGGACATCAAGAAGAGAACAACCAGTTTGGCAAATGGGCTTAACTTCATTCTATATGAGCCCAGGCTGAATGAACTGATGATATTTAGCTTAAAGAATTCAAAACTCAGAGGGATCTTTAAACACTTAAAGGGTTATTATGAGAAAGAAGACTCGAATTTGTTCTATTTGGTCCCTAAAAGAAAAACTGAGAACAATGAGTAGAAGTCACAAAGAGGCAAAGAAATATAAGTTTGATCTGAACAATTAAACCTACCCAAATATGGCTGTCTCAGGAAATGGTGAATTCTCTCTCACTGAAGATCTTTAAGTAGAAGATAAATGACCATTTTTTGGATTTGTTGTAGAGATTAGTCTTTTTGGAGAATTAGATGAATTAAATAGTTACCGATGCCATTACAACCTTTGAAATTCTGCAATGATTTTTAACCTTTCAAAATACATTTATTTGTGTGTGTGTGTGCATGTGTGTGTGTGTGTGTGTATTCCTTGGAGACCACTTAAAACATATCAAGTCAGGCAAATTTACCCATCAAATCACTGAATTTGTGTTAAAAGAATCAGAGAGATCATGTCCCTCCTAAATGAACTTTTTCTGTAGAATCAATTTTCTAAAAGAAAAAAAAATCTAGATGCTTCCAAGTGTCATAGAAAAATTATTGATCTGGGAACCAAGAAACAAGGGCTTTAAGTCTGCCATTAAACAGATATGTAAACTCATATATATTTATTATCTTTGGGCTTTGGTTTCCCCATTTGAAAAATAATGGGAATGGTCTAAATAAACTCTTATTTTTTTTCTAATTCTAATTCTACCTCCCAATTTAGAGAGTAAATTAATTATATTATTTCAGAGGTTTTTCTTTTAACAGCCCCTGTGCTGCTAGCCCATTTCCAGGCATCCTTATAATATAATCCATGTTACATCATTAGGAAAATGTGCTAATGTTGTGAAGCTACATTAAAGCATTCCAGTGGCTTAGTGCTTTCTCTGTGACCTTTGAAGCATTATACCACAGAGGTGTCCAAGCCAGGAAGAACAGATCATACCAATATCACTCGAACCTATACTTTGAACATGCATTAAAAAGAAGAGCTATTACATAATGTTTGCCATTAACTAGCATTAGCCAGCCATCCTCCATCATCTCTGATTAATAATTGAACATAATCTATATAGCAAAACTCTGGAGTGTCTAGAGGATTACTCCTAATATGCATTACAAGGTTAGCATCTTACATCTTGTAAAGCACAAGCTGTTTCCAAGAGTTTCAGAGCAATCTAAATAGCCTAATGTGCAATATTTAGTCCAAAGCAAAAAATAAATAAATAACATTTCTTCAGATTTTTAATTTTTTCTTACTTTGTAACAGTCTTCTCAATTGATCCATATATGTAAGATCTTGCTAGATTTTATATCCCTGTGTCAATTTTCTTTTTTTTAAGCATTTTGTATCATAGAGGCTATCAATCAAAATCTTAAAAGAAATCAGTAGGAAAAAGCATTATCTTATTTGTAACAAAATAGGAGACTTTCAAAAGGTTATACTGTATAGAGTGCCAGGCCTGGAGTCAGAACTTCTCCAGTTCAAATCTAAACTCTGACACTTTCTAGCTGTGTGATCCTGAGCAAGTCAATTAACTTGTTTGCCTCAGTTTCTTCATCTGTAAAATGAGCTAGACAAAGAAATATTAAACCATTCTACTATCTTTGCCAAGAAAACCTCAAATGAGATCACAAAGAGTTGCACACAACTGAAAAGCAACTGAATAATACTCTACTGTATAGCCCTAGACATGTCCCTTCCCAATGTCCTAGACTCTAAAGTGCAAAGCAGTTGCTTATCTATATTAACAGAGGAAGTTTCCTTATTAAGACTTCTCCATATGAATGAAATCATAGAAGTAAATAGACAATAAAGAAAAAAGAATATGGGGGGGGGGGACGTAGCTTTGCTACATGCTACACACACATCTTTTGTAAACCCAAGAAAAGAACTTGAGGTAAGGTCTTATCTCCAGTGGAGATGTTCCTGTCCTGTTCCATGTTAAAACATAAATTCACAGACTCATAGTTAAGCTTGGAAGGGATCTCTAAGGTCATCTAGTTCAATTTCCTTATTTTATAGATAAGGAGTTTTGGCTCAGAAAGATGTGCCTGAGGACATGCAAATTATGTGGCAGAATTCTTACTCAGGTTCTTGGACTCAAATCTAATACTCTTTGCAGTGTACCATGTTGACCACAAATGGCTCAATATTAACAAAAATATTATTATGAAGTGCTTACTATATGCCAATATTTAAGGAGCCTTTAAAATAAGTACAACATAGATGCCTGATGACCTAGATAGACTAGTAGATACATTAGTACGTGGCATTTAACTCTGAATTTAGAAAATATTTTAACCAGAAGCTACTTGAATATTGTCCCATTTCCATCATTCCCATGTGTCTTAAGAAAGAAGCATTAAACTTCTTTTCAGGAAATCCAGGTTCTAGAACTATATCCAGTGAACTTGGGCATCAATCTCTATGGATCTCAGTTTTCTTGTTTGTAAAATGGGGTATGGGAAAATATTTTGATTGTATCTTCTGGATCTACCATTATGTGATTGTATAATAACTCATTTATATAATAACTTTAAATTGGACTGTTTCTTTAAAACAAGACTATGGAACAAATAGTATTATGCAAATTTGATAGATGTATCTCTGTCCCAATGTACACACTTCTGAAAATTCTTGAAATATCATGATGAATTTCAAAGAAACAAGTTAGAACTTATCAAACACCAAGTTTATTAAGAACCTGCACATAAATTCTTCATGAAATTAACTTAACTGACAAATTTAACCCTTGGAAAAAAGAAATTTGTGAAGGAAGCCATACCCCAATCAGGAATAGATGCAACAAGAATTAAAAGGAATTTCTTAACCCCACGTCTGATCGTTTCCAAGATTCAAAATTTGAATCTGCACCAGCAATTAAGCAATTAAAAGGATAGACACTTTTAGCCTGTTAGCTTTTGTGGGCTTTTTACTCATAAAGAGGTATGCGCTGATAGCTCTTTGGAGAACTACCTCTTTGGAGAAAAAAAAAATGTAATCATGACATACTTCTATACTTAACCTCCATTAATAGCATTTTCTCCAAAACTTTTTAAAATCTAGATAAACAACAAAACAATAAACCAATTCCTGATTGTAATATGTCTATTTCAGAGGTATATAAGTGCTCAAACTGAAAATTTAGTAATGGCTCTGACAAGTTGGGTCCTAGATACCCCTGCTCTTGGCTATGCAAAAACAGAGCCTTATATTTATATTTAGTGGGACTTACCAATTACTATACCCTTATAGAGGCTAGCAGAGAAAAAATTAGTTGGCCTTGAAGGGACAAGATACTTGAGACAAAACAGATGGGAGCAGAGATCATCTGCTGATCTGCTGTCTGCCCATCAGACAAAGATACCTAGCAGACACAGAGATCGTAAATGCAAAGTGCAGCATAGAGAGCTGTCATTGTTAAGAGGAAAATTACAGATGTATGTACCTACGAGTACCTTTTATTCCTCTGGCTCTGAAAGTCCTTCACAACCTGGCCCAAAACTTTTTCCAGTCTCATTATATACATTGCTCCCCTTCTCACACTCTACAGTGCACACTGGATATTCCATCTCCCACCACCATACTTTTCCTCTGGTCATCTTCCATGCTCGGAACATCTTGCCCTCCTAGAATTCCTCTCTTCCTTCCATATGTAGCTCGAACACCAACCTATCTATGAAGATTTTCTCAATCCCCTCAACAGTTAAGGATCCCTTCCCTTACTACCTTCTGTTTGACTGCCTTATATTTATTATGTGTTTATTATTTATATACATATATGTCATTTTTCCCCATAATGTAAGTTCCTTGAGCATAAGTACCCAGTGCAGTGACTAGCGCATTGTAGGTACATAATAAATGCTTGTTTATTGATTGATTGATTTTTATGTCCTGGATATACATGTTCCCTGGCTACAGTTGCTCCCTATGAATGTGTGTTCTTCCATGTATATTCCTTAATCATGATCATGTTCTCAACGTACCCTGCCTCATTGTGGCACAATAGCCTGTGGAAATGTCTGGATGCATGGGACATAGTGGGAAAACTTTTCTTATCATTTTATTTTCTAAGCTGCTTGATTAAATATGTTTTGCTTTGAATTAAGATGTCCTTCCATTGGCTGGTAAAAGCAATTATATAAGAGAGGGGTATCTGCAGGATACCTTGATTAGGAAGTAACTTTTTAGGCCAGTATGTGAAGGAATTCCCAGGAACTACACAAGGATGCTAGATCCATTCCATCACATGCATAAAAACTCTTTTACTAATTAATTACTATAGTTAGAAATTTAGGCTCTGAATGATTTATTCTGTATATGGAAGGGTGGACATTTTTTCTAAGGTTAAAGTTCTAAATTACAGAGAAATGACCCACCTACATTGATAGAGGAAGTTCTTATGTAAATGAAATCATAGAGCCTGGTCCAGAGTAAGCCCTTAGTAATATCTGATTATTAAATTAATTTTATTTATTTTAATTAAATAATAATTAATATTAAATTAAAAAGATTTAAAATAATCTGATTTCTTAATCCATAACAAACTCCCCAATTGCTCTATGCTCCTTTTTAACTTTCCTTCTGTTCTTTTCTGGGTATCATTAATATTTTGTTGACATTTTTCTTTCTTTTCTTCTTCTGTTGGCATGCTATCACTAATTATCTGCATCCCCTTCTCATACACTCCTGTAGAAGGCCTCCTTTAGAATAAATAAGCATAAATTAACATGACACATTCCCATATTTGCCATGTCTGAAAATGTACATTTCATTCTGCATATCCAATCCATCACCTCTCAACCAAGAAGTGGAAAGCATGATTCATCCTGATGATCTCTATCATTGGCAAAGTTCCTCATTGTGTTTTTGCACACTTAATCATACAATCAATTTCTTTTTTTTAAGTAATTAATAATGGATTACATCACTAAAAATTTAGTCTAAGAAGAAGAATCGTGGCAAATTAGCTCTAGATCCAAAGACCTGTAAAACTCCCATTGGTTGTGTGATCTGATCAAATCAATTAACCTCCCCTGAGCCTCTATTTCCTCCTTTGTAAAATCAGAATGATAACCTTTACTACCTGTCTCCATAGAATTGTTGTGATGAAAGAACTGTAAAATTTAAAATATTCTTGAAATATGAATAATTGTTGTTGCTGCTATTATTATTTGCAAGCAGTTTTTCCACCAAGACCTCCCACTGAAATCCTACTCCATTGTTTCAATAGTTGATGGAAGTGACTAAATACATGTGCAGCAAGAGTTATGTGAGACTCAGAATCAGAAGGGCAGTCTCCAATCAGAGAGAGCATGGTAATACCGCCAAAGACAGCCCATCCTGGTATCAAATAATTCTAAGAAGTTTTTCCCTTACATCAAGCTTAATTTTACTCTTTACAACTTCTACCAATTGCTCCTAATTCTGCCCACTGTGGCCAAATATCAGTTCAATCCTCTTGTAAATGACACACCTTCAATACTTAAAGACAACTATCAGTTCAAGTCAAAAAACATTTATTAAGCATCTAATACATAGAAGACACTATGCTAAACAGAGGCACTAAAGGTGAAACCAAAAATGAAGATTGCCATCAGGGAGAACTAAATTCCACTGAGGAAGGGATGGAGCAGAAGATAGATACAAATATTCCAATAAAAAGGATACAAAGTCTTTCCTAAATCTTCTCTTCTACAGGCCAAGTATCTTAATTCTTTCAAATGATACTTTCAAATAGCATAATCTTCTAAAGGTTGTCTAAAGCATTATCTTTTTTGGTTGCCTAATCCCCCTACTAACTTATCCACCCTACTAATTCATACTGAGCTTTTAAAGCCCCAGTTTTTCAAACTGTTCCCTCACCAGTCCTCCTCAAATTTCTACTTGTGAATTTTTTTCTTTGAAAGGGTAAGGTTTTATGTTTAACCCTATTCTTTTTTTCTTATTAGATTTTGCCAATGCTCTAATTTCTTAAGACTCTTTTGGATCTAACATTGTATAACCAGAAACTTGATAAGCATTAACCCTATATCTTTCTTCAATTTGTATGGATGTGGATGTATATATAACAGCATAATACCAAGCACACATTCCTGAGGCACTTCACAAGAGACCACAATCCAAGCTGGTATCAAGCTATTGTTAAATTCTTTTCGAGTCTGATTATTTAAGCAAATCCAAACTCATATCCAACCAATTGAACTATTCTCATTTTTTAGGGAAGAATAATATGAAAGAGTGTAAAATGTTTTCCTAAATAATAATATTTATTATTATTTAATATTAATTAATAAGTAATTAATATTTGTATTTGATTAATTTGTAAATAATATTTACAGCATTCTATAATTTTCTAGTCTAATATCCTTATTAAAAAGGGGGGAGGAAAAGTTTGGAATGGTCTTTTTTTTTTTATTCCAAACACATTTTTGTGACAGTTGCAAATACATATATGTATATGTGCATAAATACATTATTTATCAGCACATATATATGTAGATATAAATGTATGTGTATTTATACATATATATGTGTGCATATATATATTTATATACATATATATATATATATATATATATACAAGTTCACTGTTTAGTCTAATTAAATATTCTAGTATACAAGCTAATATTTTTTCATACGGTAGCTGGGATTCTAATGTTATTCTTTTGGCCTCCAAATTGTATTCTTAGACACAAATCAGATTTGGTTTGGTCAGGTTGCAAGGCTAGAATAACACACAGGCCAGTGGTCACTCACTAAATATCTCCATTGAGCTATAAGAGAATGGTTCATGACAATACCCAACTGGTTCTTTCAAACATTATGCCTTATCCACTTATTAACACAATTGATGCCATGCTTGTGAAATATCTCTGTTAAATCAGTTCTTGTCACTCAACTGAGTCAGTTTTCAGTGATAGGACTTGACCAATCAAGTAAGGGATGATGAAACTCTTGAGTGACTTAATTTGCCCAAATACCATCCTGAAGTTAATGGTAGCTCATGCAACATCTGATACAGAGAATGAAAATGTAAAGAAATTCCAAAAAGTACTTGATAAGATCCTCAAAATTAAAGCAACCCACCCTCTGATATTGAATAACTTTGACCCCACAATGAATATAGCAAGAAATATATTGGAAAATACAGATTACAAATAAGGAATGAGAGGGGGCAGCTAAGTGGCGCAGTAGACAGAGCACCAGCCCTGAAGTCAGGATCTGGCCTCAGACACTTAACACTTCCTAGCTGTGTGACCCTGGGCAAGTCACCGAACCCCAATTGCCTCAGCAAAAAAATAAATAAATAAGGAATGAGAGGTCAAAGACTTATAGGCCACATCCAAGTTTCAAATATACATCCACATATACACATACATATATAACACATTTATGAATATTTACTTTTTAAAAAGAATTGGAAGTCTCCAGACCTGCCTAGTACTGAATAATATCACAAAAATAAAACTGATTACATTTTGATGGACATGAAACAACTTATTCCTGATATAAGAATCATTCCTAAATCAGTTGTTCATGTTCCATAAATACCCTGTCAGATCTTCAACTAATTTAATTAAAGACTAAAATTAGTCAAAGTTTAAAAAACATGTAAATGAGGAAAATGAGAGGATATGCAATTAGAATGGCACCAATATGACTTATTTAAACAAATTGTTAGTGATGAAAAATGAAGAAAAGATGAAAAACAGAAGGGCATAGAGACTATGATAATTTTACACACAGTTTTAACCAATGTAAATAAGATGTTTTAATAAGAAGGCAAAAGGAGCCTAAATGAAGAGAGTTAGTCAGAAAAATGTGGTTCAGCAGAAGGAGCAACAGATTTTGAGTTTAAGGGCTGGGGTCAAATCTCACTTCTGAAACTATTTATGACTTCCTAGGTCTCATTTTCCTTATCTATATAATATGGGGAGATTTGATTGCTTCTGAGGTCCCTTCTAGCTCTAGCTCTATGATTCAATGAAACACGACTCACCAAATGAAAAAATGTAAAAATCTTAGGTCACACTGGCTTTAAATAAACTCTTTTCTAAAATTTAATTAGAGGATGGTAGAATCTAATGAGCAGTATAATTGTATAAGAGAGAGAAGCAATGAGAGCAGAAGCAGGTTAAAGAAATCTCAGTGAAAAACTCAATCCTATAAAGTATACTAAGAACATTAAAGAATGGAAGTAGAAGAACCACCAATTGAAGAAAAATGGGAAAGAGCTTCCAAAGATTTTAATAACATATGTTTTTGATTATTGAGGACAATACTTGAACTCAAATATGACATTCCTGTGTGTGTTTTTAGAGGAGGTAGAAATAGCACAACAGAGAAATAAAATTGGGTTAGCAGCTAGATTAGAGAAGTATATATTGAGGAAATCTATGCTGGAGGTGAGACAATTGTAAAGGAATTGGGAGATTATTTCACAATCTCAGTGTCACTAAAAGAAGCAACCAATATCAATATCTACTGATACACACACACACACACACACACACACACACATATACACATATATGCATGCATGCATACATACATATTCCCATTTGCCTACAATTTTTATGGGGATTAGTAACTAGAAATCATGAAGTCACATCATAAAATTTAAAGTATATTTTCTCTGAGACCTTTAATATATTCTCTTCTCAAATCTATCATCTATGTCAAAGTAGGTCCAGTTTTGCTCTGTTTTGTCACAAATACTAAAATGGAACCATCACTTTACCCTTAAAACCCACTTTACCCATAATTTTCAACTTAGTAACTAGTTCCTCATTGATATTATGCTGAAACTATAGATTCTAGAGCTGGTAAAATAAATGAATGAATAGATGATAGATAGATAGATGATAGATAGATAGATAGATAGATAGATAGATAAGGAAAAAAAACCAGCCTCCTATTTTTAAAATGGTTAAGTATGATTATTTTCAATTCTAACACATAAGACCTTTACCATTTTGCCACATTCCTTCTAAACGTAACTTATTCTTGCAGACTTGTTAAAGTCACTTGAAATTTTTTTCAAGCTAAATAATTTCAATGCTTGTAACCTTTCTTCAGATATTCACTTGCTATTGTTGATTTGTCAGTGCTTTATTGTGCTATATAATATGAAATTATTTTAAGTAGATAGAAAATAAAACCTTTTCTGTCAAAGTTAAGAATATCTAAAATTCTTTTTTTATTTGATTGGGTTTGGTCTATTGTTTCATTAATAGTGAAGGAAATTCTCATGGAGAAATACCTTCAACCAGTGGAAATAGGAAATTGTACTGTAACTCTCAGAGAATTGTCTAAAGCACTAAAAGTTTAAGTGACTCAGGTCTTTCTGACTGAGGAAGCTCTTTGTTCCTAGGAAAAGCGGCTTCTCAATATATTACATAGTTAGAAAGTAAATTGAACATATTTGTAATAATCATTATCAAACATCACTATTACCAACTAAATAAAAATTTTTCATGTAATAACAACCTTGTAACATGAATTTAATTGAAAAAATATATAGTTTTAGGGACCCTTCTTTTGAAACTTTTGAAACAGTTTTTAAGGCACAACTGTCTCTAGTTCCAAAGGAAGTTTTGCCTGGGTAAGGGAGAACAAACCCTAACATTAATCTTGCCAGTCACAGAAAGGCTCTTTTTGAAATTCAAATAAAGCATAATTACTTCTTTTCTACCCCCAACAAAATGACTGCATTGTGTGGAATGCACAGAAAAGGGCACCGGGCACTGTTGGTCTAATTAAAGTATCTTTTATTTCCAAACACTACTAATTGAATGCATTATGAGGTGAGAATTTTTTATTAAGGTTAGGCTTGGCTCAGTCTCAAAATATAATTATCTCAAGTCTGATATTCTATTCATTGATCATCTTCTGATTTAAATTCTGAAAAACCCAAATTGAATAGATTTAGTCTTTTGGAAATGTTCTCCAAAACACATTTAAATCAAACTTTTGAAACAACCTTGAGATGAGATCATATCATTCATATATGTGTGTATACATATCTGTATGTGTATATATACTATCAACACATACAAGTATGTATATGTGCATAGATATAAGCCAACATAAGCTTACCATACCAAATACATTTATTATACATTTGAAAAATATGTTCTAGAATCTGGCTTCCTTCCTGATTGTTAATTTACAAATAAGTATTTCATTTCAAGGAGTCTTACATAACCAATTGTCTTTCTTTCTTTCTTTTTTTAATCTAAACTTGTAATTATATTGGTATAGGAACCTTCCAGGGAGGATATTAATTCTACTAAGGTTCATCCACAACTGTTCTGTAACTTATAGTTTGCAAGTCACTGAAATTTTAAGTGACCAGCTCAGAGTCACAGTCATTATGTGTCATTCAACATGTACATTGTGCTAATATTAAAGAATACCCCCCAAAAGGGAAAAAAAAAAAAACATTTCCTAACTGCAGAATCTCACATTCTAATGGAGAAAATGAATGGATATAGGTGTAGATAAGAAAGATAGAGAAAGAGAGAGAGGGAGAAGAAGAGAGGGAGAGAGAGAGAGAGAGAGAGAGAGAGAGAGAGAGAGAGAGAGAGAGAGAGAGAGAGAGAAATGGAGACAGAGAGACAGAGAATTTAATAGAGACAAAGACAGAAAGAGAGAGACAGAGACAGACAGAGAGGTAGAGAGAGACAAAGAGAGACAGAGAGAAAGAGAGGGGACAGTAAGAGAGATTGCAAGAAACAGAAAGGAGAGTCAGAGACAGAGCAAGACAAACAGAGACAGTCAGAAATATAGAGACAGAGAAAGGAGGAGTAAGCATTTATTAAGTGCCTATTATGTGCCAGACACTATGCTTTACACAAATTATCTTAGATCCTCACAATGACACTATAAAATATGTTATTATTATTATTCTTGTTTAAGACTTGAGGAAACTAAGGCAGGCAATGGTTAAGTAATTTGTCCAGGATTGCATAGCTAGTAAGCATCTGAGGACAGTATTTGATTCAAGTCTTTCCTGACTCCAGTTCCTCTGCCCACCTACCTGCCTCTGTGCAATGAAAAATGGAAGATAATCTCAGACAAGAAGGCAGTGGAAGCTAAGAGGACCAGGACAGGACACTGACAGAAGGCATAGACTGAGCTTAGTCCTCAAATAAGTCAGAAAAACTATGAGGCAGGAATGAGGAGGGATATTGTCCTTAGCGTAGGGGATGGCAAATGCAAAGACAAAAGGAGATGGAGCATCAAGCCAAAGACAGCAAGTACACCAATATAACTAGCTTCCAGAGCACCTGAGGAGGTGGGAAGTAGGGAGAGGGTCAACTATAAAGACTATAAGAAGCTGGAAATGTTTAGGGTTTTAAGTGCTAAAGAAAAGGGTTTGTATTTGAGACTGGACATAAAAGAAGGAATCACAGAAATTCTTTATGCAACTCACTGACACTTGAGTTGAGGGTAGACTGGAGTAGGGAGAGACAGACTTGAGGTAAGTTTACTAACCAGCAAACTATTCCAGTATTCCAGGTGAGAAATGATGAGGGCCTCAGGTTGTAGTTCTGAGTGGAGAAAAGGGATATATAGGAGAGATACCGCAAAGCTAGAAAGGACAAAGTTTGCCAATAGACTGAATATTTGGGATAATTGAGAGTGAGAAATTGAGAATGACTCTGAGGATTATGATTTTGGGCACCTAGAAAATTGATGGTGCTACTAGTAGAAAAGCTGGGAAGAGGGAAAGACTCAAGGAGGGGGAATAATAAGTTCTGTTTTGAACATTCAATCAGAGACATTAAGTAAGCAGTTGGTGAAATATGACTGCAGCTCAGGAGAGAGACTAGAGCTGGGTATATGGATTGTGGGTATATGGGGATAATCTGTTTAGAGATAATCATTGAATCCATAGAAATTGATGAAATCACTAAGAGAGACAGCATAAAGAAGATGAGGGACAGCTAAGGGACACAGTGGATAGAGCACCAGCCCCGAAGTCCGAGGACCTGAGTTCAAATCTGGGCTCAGACACAACACTTCCTGGCTGTGTGACCCTGGGCAAGTCACTTAACGCCAATTGCCTCAGCAATAAATAAATAAATAAAAAGAAGAAGGTGAAGGATAGAGCCTTGGGAGACTTGATAGTGAGTATAATATGAAAGAAGTTTCAATAAGAAAAGAACAGATGAGAACACTACAGGAAGTAGCTGTGGTTGGAATACTAGTGAATCTTTCAGCTGATATATATGTTTATATAAACAGGAACTATCAGTACAATTCTTCAGAGACAGAATTAGCAGCAAAATTTTCCTAGGAAGCCTTGAATACATGTGCCATTCAGCTTTATCCTCTTAACCAATATATTGTAAGAGCTTTATTCTCTTAACCAATATATTGTAAGAGTTTTTTTTTTTATTTGTTTTAGTAAAGAAGGTTAGATAATAGTCATTTTCATTTAAAAAGTGTCTGTCCAACAAACTTTAAGAACTTTTTACACAAGTGTCTTATACTGCCTCGGTATTCCTAAGTAAAAGGAAGAAATCAATCTCAATAATATTTTACCTGTGAAAAATTGAAGCAAAAAGACAAGACATAATTTATCCAATGTCAGACTTGGTGATTCAGTTTTCCTCTGTCAGGATTTGACACTGACATTTAGGATTTGAAGGTCTATGATATTATTAGGTTAGGACATAGAGTAAGACTTAAAAATAAAGTATAGAAAAAATAAAAGTAGGTCCAGGGATAATTTTGAAATTTGAGCTCCCATTCCTACATAAAAGTATCTCCACCACCAATGCCTCAAATGCTAACATTAGTGATTCATTCCTGTGAGGTAAGCTTTCTCTAGTCCCTCAAATATTTCCCTAAAAATAAATATTCTTTCAGGGAAAGAGAAGCACATTAAATTCAAAGGTGTTCTGGGAAAAGCTCTGGATTAGGAATCAGAAAACCTGGATTATAGTCTTAAAACTATCATTTGTTAGCCATGATACTAGCGTCGTCATTTTATTTCCTATGCTCAAGGGTCTTTCTTTCTTAAAAAATCTTTCACTAGACACTGCCATTTCCACTCTAGCTACTGTCCTTTACCTCTCCTCCCTTTCTTAGAAAACTTCTAGAAAAAGATGTCTACACTTTGCAATCTCCACTTCTATTCCTCTTACTCACTCCTCAAGCCTTTGCAATCTGCCTTCTAACATCATTTGACTGGAATTGTTCTCCCCAAAGTTGCCAATCCTTTCTTAATTTCTAAATGTGATAGTCTTTCATGGTCATCATTCTCCTTGATTCATCTGCTATAATTGGCATTGTTGACTACCCTCTCCTAACAGATATTCTCTCTTCTCTGGGTTTCCATGACACTAATCTCTTCTGGTCCCTTTTCCCCAATCTGTCTGTTTCTTCCTTCTCAAGTTTCTTTGTTCATGAGTCATGTTGACTCCTAACTGGAACTGATCACCAAAGTTTTTCTTTGGCCCCTTATGCTCCTCTTTCTTATTGACCTCATCAGTCCCCATAGATTTAATTATCATTTTTATGCTGATGACTTCTAAATCAATATATCCCCTGAGCTATAATCCTCTATCATCAATCTTCTATTAAATATTTTAAACTGAAGGTTTAAGGTTTAAAACTCAAACTTAAACTTAAAACTCTCAAACTCAACATGTTCAAAACAGAACTCATTGCCTTTCCCCTCATAACTACCCCTTAGCCAGATTTCCCTGTTTGTTTCTGTCAGAAGTGCCAGCTTCCTTCCCAGGTTCATAAGTGTCTTATCAACACTTCAGTCTCTTTCACCCACACATCCAATCCGCTGACAAATCTTGCTATTTCTACCTCTACCAGATCTCTTGGATATGCCTTCTTTCTACTCACAGAGTTAGCCCTTAGTTGAAAGTTTTATCATTCCTTTCTGAGATTATTATAGCAGTTTCCTAACTGATCTCCATCCTTCATTTCCCCAAACTTTCCCATCCTTCACTTTGCTTACAAGTGATTTTTCCCTAAGCACACATCTGACTACATGACAATTCTAGTAGCTTCTTCTTACCTCTAGAATAAGAATAAAAACCACTGTTTAGTTTTTTAATTCCTTCACAACTTTGCCTTAATCTATCTTTTCAGTCTCACTGTACATTATTCCTCCTTTATTTCTATTTGTTACATATGACACTCCATTTTCTGAATTTGCATTTTCCTGAAACTGACTCCTTCCACCCCCACTTTTACCCTCCTTTCATAGAATCTCTCTCTTCCTTCTAGGTATAATACAAATGACCATCTATATGAACTCTTTCCTGATCTATTTCCTTCCTTCTCAGTATATCCTGCGTTTAGCTATTTGTAATTCTTAGAATTTATTTTTATATTTATATCATTTTTGTTTCTCCCAATAGAATTTAAGCTCCTTATCAATAGTGATTATTTCATATATTGTATTTTTCTCCTCAGGACCTGGCACAATGCTTGCCACAAAATAGGTACTTAATAAATGATTACTGATTGGATCTTAATTTTCATAATTGTAACAACAAAGAAGAGTAAGATTTGTGCTCTGATTATCTTAAAGTATTGTGAAGATCAGATGAGGTGATAATATATGTGAAGTATTGAAAATTGTAAAACATTATTCAAGAGCAATGTGTTAATATAATAATAATAATTATTATTATTATTATTATAAACATTACTGATAGTGGCAATTATTATCTTTAATTATAACTATTTCTGTCTCTTTTGTTGCTACCTTCAACCATACCTGTAATTCTCCCATACTGAAAAAAAGAAAAATTATTACTCATTGCTAACATCTCCTCAAGTTATTACTGTATAACTCTCTTCTATTTCACAGTCTAATTCTCCAGGTGGAAGAGGGGGAACCAGAATGATTGGGTATCCTCATAACCTCCACTTTCCTACCTTTCCCTACTTCTCAATTCCTTGCAGTTGGGCCCACCATTTGACTGGGACCCACTCTCCCAAAGGTTAACAATGACCTCTAAATTAATAAGTCCAACATTCATCTTTCCTGATTTTCCCACAGTCTGAGACATTGTTGATCACTCTTTCTAAATGCAATTTCCTCACTGGGTATTTCTGACCTCTTCATTGTGATTGTATTCTTACATATCTGACCAATCTTCAGTCTCCTTTGAAAGAGATCCTGTCCTGAGCCTTCTTATTTTCTTTTCTTATATTCTCTCTTAGTGATTTTAGCAGCTCTCTTGAATTCAATTATCATAACCAATTCTCATCTCTCATACTCATCTCCCTGGCTTCCTTTAAGTCCCAACTAAAATCCTACCTTTAACAGGAAGTCTTTCCTAACCAGTCTTAATTCTAGTGCCTTCCCTCTTTTAATTATTTCTTATTTATTCAGTAGTGAAATTTGCTTTGTACATATTTGTTTGCAAGTTGTTTCCTTCATTAGACTGAAAGCTTCTTAAGGGCAGGGATAGCCTTTTGACTCTTTTTTTTTTTGTATCCTGGCACATAGCAGGCACTTAATAAGTGTTTACTGAATTGAATTGAAATAAAATGAATCAAATCTCTCTCCCATATTCCCACATGTCTTAACTGTTTGCTAGACATATACACCTACATTTCTGATAGATATCTTCAATTCAGCATGTCCAAAATAGAACTCATTATTTTTCCTCCTAAACTTATGCCTCCTTCTAACTTCCCTATTTTTATAAAGGGTGCCATTCTTCCAGTCATCCAGATTCACAAGTCAGGAGTCATCTTCAACTCTTTATTTTTCCTTAACCCCCATATTCAATCAGCTGTCGGGATTTTTAGTTATACTTCCTCAATATCTCTTGCATACACTCTCTCTTCTCTTCTCCCCCCACTCTACCCTAGTTCAGGCACTCATCATCTCTCCCCTGAACTATTGCAATTGTCTTCTAAATGGCTTCCATGCTTCCTGTTTCTTTCCCCTCAATTCTATCTCTACACAGCTGACAAATTTATATCTTTAAAGCACAACTCTCTGACCATGTCATTCCATTGATCAAGAAATTTCATGGACTCCCTATTGCTTTAAAGATAAACTCCAAACTCTTTTGTATGGCATTAAACCCTTTTGAAATCTGGATCAAAATTCTCTTTCCAGGTTGAATATGCATAGAGAGAGAAAGAGAGAGAGAGAGAGACAGAGAGAGAGAGAGACAGAGAGAGAGAGAGAGACAGAGAGACAGAGAGAGAGACAGACAGACAGACAGACAGAGAAAGAGACAGACAGAGAGACAGACAGAGACAGACAGACAGAGAGACAGAGAGAAACAGAGAAAGACAGAGAGAGACAGAGAGACAGAGAGAAAGGAAGGGGAAGTATACATACCCCCATACTTCAGGAGCTTAAATTACACTATCTCTTATTCTTTTATGTGTATCCCCAGCACCTAACACAGTCGTGATACATTCATTAAATGCTTGCTGATTATTAATAACAATGACATCAATTTCTAACTATTTAGTATGAGTGAGATTATCAAACTGCTTTGCTCCCTAACATAAGTGAAGGGGAACATTGGTCCCAGAAGAAAAGAGATGCTGAAAGAAGTAGTGAGAAGACCCAAAACAATCATAACACTTCACTTTTTTACTTCAGAGGTCTCAGATTACTTGAAGCATAAGGAGAAGAGAAAAGATGAGTAAGGATTGAGCTAAAGTGATCTGAGAGAAAGGGAAAACTACTTAAATATCCATTTTGCTTCTCTTTAGCATCAGAGCAAGAATTAAACAATGAAGCACGTTTAACATTTTCAGCATACTATTTTCTGGAAGATCAAGTGGTTGAATTGGTATAAAAGATTATTTTCTGACTGTAAAACCCATATATATATATATATATATATATATATATATATATGTATGTATATATACATATATATGTGTGTGTATGTATATATATACTTTTTCATAATTGCAAATTATTTTACAGTAGCAACACAGTCCCCCATCAGACCTTTGTGCTCTCTCCTTGTGTAGATTGCCTTTTGGTTAAGGCTCTCACTTGATTCCAAGTAGTCACTAGGAGCTTTCTCACTATTATTGAATCCTCAGAGACCAAATTACATTGATTCCTTCTTTTCATCTCTGAGAGTAGCTTTGCTTCAAAGTTAGTATGGCTTCTTTTTTCCCCTTGAAGTTGGGTAAGCTACAAAGCTACTGGCTCTCTCCCCAGTCTTGGCCCTGCTAGTTATTGGGTTCTGACTGCAGCTGTTTTAAGAAAGCTTCACACTTAGGCTGAGTCTCACAAAAATTCACACCCACCCTTATGGTCCTTTTTCTACCCTACTGCTTACTATTCATCTGGCCTTCTTCCAGTGACACCTGAAAGTCCAGATCTGTGCAAAGTGTAGGGTGAGTTCCCAAATGAAGCTTCTGTCACCTTGCTGTTCTCATTGTTTGGAGAGAGGGAAAAGATATCTGTGATCCCCCCCAATATCACAACAAAAGCATATCTGGTTTAACACTGGACACACAAATGCTTTGTCATGGTACCAGTTGTAGACACATACCACCTGAGCTCTTGTTTTACAGCTGATTCATAATAGTGGGATAAAACAGCATCTATACAAAGAAGCAATGAAACAACTTCTCGGTCTGGCAATAATCAAAAAGAAGAATTACTTCCACCACTCAGTCATAGATAATAGTCAAAGTCCTGACAAGTTCATGACCCTCATCAAAGAAGGGGGGGGGGGGAGAAGTATCATTAAAAAAGAAAACAAATCACCCTTTCCTTCCACACATTCTTGTGACAACTTATTTGCATTGGATCACGATGTCAATCCATATTCTTTTTACAATTATGTCAAATTCTTAAAACTGCTTAATTATAAACTCAAAATAACAGCAACAACAAACCATATGTCCAACAACATATAAGAAAATTGAATCTACTACATATTTACTTGAGCAATATTTCCTGTTTCATTCACTAGGTTTGATTCATCAAAGGAGGAAAGGGAATGGAGGAAGTATCATTAAAAAAGCAAACAAATCACCCTGTCCTTCCACACATTCTTGTGACAATTCATTTGCATTGTACCACTTGATGTTAATTCAAATCTTTTTACAATTATGTCAAATTCCCAAAACACTACTTAAGCCATAAACTCAAAACAGCAGCAACAAACCATAAGTATATGTCCAACAGCATATAAGAAAATTGAATTTACTACGTACTTACTTGAACAATATTTCCTTTTTCACTCACTAAGGTTTGGTTCCCCCATTGCTTATGTGGGCCAAGTTCTGGCTGGATTTAGCCTGAGAAGAATTCTATAATCGGTGCCTCCATTCAACCTCAAAAGTGTTCAGTACTCAAAAGAAATACTACAAGTTTCTTCAAGAGATCACAAGTGCTTCATGATTCTGTACTGACTCCATCAATAAATGACCAGCTGATTTTTCTTGCATAACATGACAAATATGGAAATAAGTTTTTAAATGCACATATTTAGCCTACATCAGATCACTTGCTGTCATGGAGAGAGGGGAAAAACAGAAGGAAGGTGAAAAAATGGGAACACGAAGTCTTACAAAAATGAATGTTGAAAACTATCTTTACATGTATTTGGAAAAATAAAATACTATTGAAAAAAATTTTTAAAGTGACCAGGAAATAAGATCTATCAGTGTCCATATCTAGGTACATATCCCAAAGAGATGAACTGAACTCCAGACAAATAATCAGTCGAGATGTTCCAGGATAAGATCCTTAAAAATTATCTTTAATTGATGCCAAATATGAACAGATAATAAAGTGACAGAAGCAAGGAAAATTGCATAGATGAAAACTATGCATTTCAGTTAGGCTCTCAACTGTAACATTCAATGTCCTCTAACTGACAAATCAAAGAGTTTTGTGAGGAGAGGGGGAAATGAGCAGTAACCTGAAAACGAGGTTAGCAGTTTGCAAACTCAGGAAGCAAAATACTGCTTTGTCAGCTTCAATGGTTTGTTGCCCTGATGGTGCACTTCAAATTAATACTATTCATTTTCTATTTTAACCTTGGTGATTAATACTTTATTTTTAAAACCAGAGGTATGTCATATACAGCTCTTATTATCTACCTGCAGCTGTTGAATACATGATTTCCAAACAGTGCATTAGAGAATAAAAGTGCTTCTGCATGTCAATGGAAAGAAAAACTTTTCAGATGGCATATTACACATGAGATTTCATCCTCTTTATCCCCTCCCCCCACCAACTTTCCCACCTCTCCCAATCCCCTACCCCTATTTATTGTTTCAAGGGTTTGATGTTTTGTTTTTGCAAAACAGTGGGATATAAAACTTCTTTCTTTGCACTTTCTGTTCTGTGTGGTAGAAAATCCAAGTAGCTTCCCAGTTAAAACTGTTCTAAACTACTAGGGCTGATATCCCTCAAACTAATAGCCTTGTGGTGGGAAGACTTCCTGAAGAACCTCTATTGGATATCCTGGGACTCCCAGGGAAGTTTATAGTAGAAAACTTTTACCTGTATGGGAAGATGGGTTTTGATTCCAAATAATAATGTATTAAGTAAAGATTTAGATTTCAAACAAAAACCCTAACCTTGAAGCTCATTCAGGGTAGATGTGGAGCTTTAGTTAATTAACACATCATTCACTTTTTTGCAAAATGAAGTGTGTAAATTTATTGGTAGCTTGCCTGAGTGATGAGGAAGAGAAATTTTACATATATCTCAAAATTCTATAACATAAACACAAGTAAAATAATCTGAATGACAGATGGGATTCTACCTCCTGATGCCATCAACCAATATATATTATTCCTGATTTCAAGTTTATTTTTCTTTAATATGAAAGTTAAAAATCAGGCCTGACATACCAAACTCCTCATGATTTAGTTTCCTGCTTTAAACAGTTCAGATCGATTGTTTGGCAGTTGCATCTTTCCTAACAAATTGTACAATGGATGGTTACCACCCACCAATTCTCACCACTCCCAAGAATATGCCATTCCTGGAAGAGAAAGGAGAATTGCCTTCTGCTCAGTCTTTCTTTCATTCTTTCTGTTTTACCCAATTGAATTATCTATCAACCAAACAAGAAGTTAAAATTATGAGTGCATGTTTCTAGATCTCTCACAATAAATGGGGGATGGGATAGGACCTTTACTTCCTGCCTCTTTCAGATGTGTTTTGTCTTATTTGGAAAATCTGAATGTGATGCATGAAATAAAAGAGGCCCTTTCTCCTCCAATGGAATGAAAATTCTACTTAGGGAAACACATCCCTCACTTAATGTCTGATGATTATTATTTCTAAGTGAGTTAGGATAGTAATTTCCCTTTGTGCTTCAGCTCTATTGTAATGGGAACTAAACCATCTATACAAATTCCTTTTTTTTTTTAAGGAAATGATTGTCCATTAGCCATAACTTCAAGAAATTGCTGCTGCTTAACTTGGTTTCATTGGGCTAACCCACTACCAAGAAACTGAATGACTTATTTAATGACATCAACTTTTTTTTTTTTTGGTGGGACACAGCAAGTGAAGAAATAACAGAACAGGTTTATGGCTATAATCTGTCTTCTACACATTCAAGGACAGAGGTGATATAATTTCTTTGGTCACTTCAAAACTGTCTAGTTAAGTTAGCTCCTCTCGGAGCTTCTTGGTACACTAACAGCACTGGCAGGGACCAACATTTTACCCTATTAAACTAGGGCCCCTAAATTCTAGAAGGGCTGATTTGTGCATATCAGCTTTCTGAAGTTTTCTCCCCTTGGAGAATATTCAGAACATAAGCCATATCAGTCTCTGGGGAAGGAAAGGAAAAGGACAAGAGCCAGTCAAAAAATAAATAAATAAATAAACAAATAAGCTAAAGGGTATTAATTCAATTCCTTAACAGGCAGCTTTGTTAAGTGCACCTTCAGGTCTACAAATACATTTCAGCCCTGTTGTAGTGCAAGGAATAAGAGCTTTTGTCAAACTTTGCATGCCTATACTACACAAAACAATCCCTTTAAGCCATCTTTGTTGAATTCTGGAAATGAATTAAGAATGAGTAAGGGACATCCAGACTCCCCATACCACCCCCAAACTCTTTAGAACTCACCCCAAACCCCGGTCAACAGGCCCATCCACATATCTTTTTCTCCACTAACACATGCAGAGTCATCAGTCCAGTGGACAGGCAAAGGTGAAGGTTTTCAACTACTAGAGACACCTAGTAGCCAATCAGTCACATCTGCTTTGGTCCTATTTGCTGGTCCTTTCAGCATTCATCCCACAGCACTGAATGGATTATTGCTGTTGACTGAGTACAGTTGAACACAGGTAAGTTGTGCGTTCTAGACCTCTGAGTGGAGATGAACGATTGGAACATTCTTAGTTGTTTTGTAGTTGTTTTTGAGGGTGGATTTTTTTTCCTCCCCTAAACAGGGAGTTTTAGAGGGGAGGGGAGATCGAAGGAAAGAGGGATGAATGATTGTTGAGGTAAAGTGGGGGATAGGGAGGAAGCACCACAGGCTCATTCTGGAGAGGTTTCTCATCCTATAGTCAGGTGCCTTCCAATTATCACAGGAAGGTCATATTCTTTCGATCCTTCTTCACATAGGGTGTGTCTGTTTGTATCCATCCTTCAGGCTCATAGAAGCCAAACAAGCAAAGAAAATGTCTAAATTATTTTGCTTAGCTCAGCATGTAAGCCTTGTGCACGATTATATTGTGTTAAGTGTCTTACTGTACTGCCTAGAGAGGAGGGAAGGGCAGAAGGGAGAGAGGAAAGGGAGAGATCCCTATACAAAGCAGGACAGGAGAAAGAAGTGGTCAGCAGCCGGCAGCCTCATGCTAAATTCAAAATGAAGCTCCATCCCCACCTGTGTGTCCTTAAAGATTTTTGAGTGCCTCTCAGTTAAGTGACAGCTGCTTGTCTCCAAGGACCTATACATTCCCTTCCTTTAGCTGGTCCATAAGCAGACCACCACTCTGTGAGGTTGGTGATTGGGGCAGAGGTTGTAAGGTGTTCAGTTAATGGAGATGGGGGCAGATAGATAAAAAAGAGAATAGAAAGAAAAAAAAGGTTTAACTAGAAAACTAAAGGAGTTGAGGTGGAAAGATCAGGAAAAGGTTATTTCCTGAATTATTCTGGATTCCAGAATAACAGGGGAGTAAGAGTATGAGAGAAATATGAGAGACGTAGAAAAGTACCTGTTCATGATCTAAGGAGACGCTAAAACTTCATAGAGACTCTGGCAGAAGTCAAAATCCCAAAGCATTTCTCTCCATTTTTTAGAAGAAGAGGAAAGGAGAAATTGAGTTTATTGTCCATGTTCACTCAGAAGCTGGATCTCAGGCCTCAGGTCACTGTCAACATCAGACTACCAAAGAGAAGCAAGTCCATTGATGACATAGGACATCGTTGTCCTTGTTGTCTTGTCTCTCCAAGAGTCAGTATAGGGTAGTCTTCTCATGTTGGTGGAGGGGGGGGGGGGGAGGAAGTAAGCAGTGAGGAAGGGAAGGTGGTGAGGGTGAAAAAAAAAAAAAGATGCCCCAGCTCCTCCCCTTTTACCCCTCTAACTTTGCAGCTGTATTAATGGAGGCACTTTCTGCAATTCAGTGGGTGCAGGATAAAGGCACTAAGCAACTATTTAAATAAATTGATTTTCTTCAGTAAGTTCTCAAAGGGAGTACCAAAGTCTCTAAAGACCTCAAATCATAACTGCAAAAAGAAATTATCTATAATTTGGATGCGCACATTAGTTAAAGAGTTTCATTTACATTCTAAGAATGCACCAAAAAGCATGCAGTATTGCACCATTTTTTGTTTTGTTTGTTTTTGTCTTTAGCTATAGAGGATACTGTTTCTTAGGTGTTGCTATATATAACTTGTTAACTTTTTTTTTCCATATACTTTCCCTTTAAGGGATGGGAATATTTTATCCTCTTTCTGACAACACCTGAACAGAAACCAAACATTTCCCTGAGCTAAGGCAGGAAAATTCACTGAGTCCTTCTCTCCCTTCACTTTATTTAGGCCCTTCATATCATAAACTTTTTTTTTTACTTATTTTTTTTTCTTACTGAAATCATGCATTAATGAATTCAAGTTACACCCTAGTCAAATAGGCCATGATGCGGAATAATAGAACATGCTTTGAGCTCCAAAAAAAAAGTATTGTTCCCATTTGACTAACATATGCACTTAAATACAGTACTTTAAGTTACTAATAAAATAGGTAATAAATTAAGGAGTGCACTTTTGGTGAATGCAAATGAAAAAGGGCTTATTTTTAGAAGAGTCAGTTCAAAAGAAAGCTTATCCTCTATTGTTTGAGGTAATGATCCCCGCATGCGATTATAAAATAAATAGTGTCAAATTCAAGCATGCCTACATTAAACTCCATTTGTTCTCTCTTGCAATAGAGGGAGTGGGGAACAAAAGTTTTGCATCCAGTTCTTTTAAGTGAAGGGGTAAGGAGCTCTAACAGGGGAAGAAAAAAACCTTATGTGCAGTTCATCTGCAGTTAAGAAAACTTAGCAGCATTGCAGATGTCTCGATTGATTTTTTTTCCTTAAAAAAAACAAAAAACAAATACCTTGATTTGGGGAGAATGGGGCAAAGAGTGGAAGATCAATGGAGATCCATCCCAATATTATGTTTATAAGGTGCTATATGACCCATTCATGACTATCTGATTTTTCAAGAGGATAGATACACTTCAGCTGATTCAAATAAAAACGGCCAATATTCACTATGCTTTTTGGTCAATTCATTTATACATATATTTTATATGTATAGATAGTTGATACACTTTCTTGATATACTGTCACTGTGCAGTTTGCAGAGATTTTTAACTGGAGTCCCATGCATATTTCATTTTTTATATTTCTAAATGATCATCTGTTTTTAAATATTTCTTTAAATTAAGTTAAACAAGCAGAGGGATGAAAAACATTTCAATATATAGAAGCATATGAGTCCTATTTTACCTAGACTAGTTCAAAGACTGTTCATTTTTTTTTACCAGTTATGGAAAATACCCTTTCTTTTTCTTGCTTTTTTTTTAATAAAATGAAAATAGTATTTTTTATGGATCCTGAAAGCTTCTGGTTCTCTGAGCCAAAAAAATCTGCAATGCAATAATGCATTTACAGGTCAATAGAGCATTCAAAGACTATTTAGTAAAGTATCTACAGAGTGTGACATAAGTCACTAGGTTTTTTGTTGTTGTTATTGTCGTTTGAGGTTTTTTTCTATTAAGTCTTTCAAGTTACTAAGTGAAATTTGTGGGGAGGGAGGGTCTGTGTGTGTGTGTGTGTGTGTGTGTGTGTATCTGTGTATGTGTGTGATGTTTTTAGGTTTTTTTTTTTTTTTTAAACATCCGTCAGGAGCTTGCTCTTGTTAACACAGTTTTGGTTAGCTGTGGTGCAGTTGCCAGTTCTGATATTAGCCTGTCTATAATGGGCTATACTATTATTCATATCCTCTTCAATTTCCATGTATTCGGATTTGCTGATGGTAGAGGAGCTACGGCGACTGAGGTCGCTATCAGAGGCTAAGTTAGGGGAACTAACATGGAGCAACTGAGCCTGCTCTTCCCCTTCAGTTTCTCGGTGGTAGAAATAGTTGAAATTGGACACAATGACAGGTACAGGCAGGGCAATTGTCAGCACACCAGCGATGGCACACAAGGAGCCCACGATCTTGCCTCCAATTGTCACAGGGTACATGTCACCGTATCCTACAGTGGTCATGGACACCACAGCCCACCAGAAAGCGTCGGGGATGCTTGAGAAGTGAGACTCAGCGTCTTCTGCCTCTGCAAAGTATACAGCACTAGAAAACAAGATAACCCCAATGAAAAGGAAAAAGATGAGCAAACCTAGCTCTCTCATGCTAGCCTTGAGAGTCTGACCTAGGATCTGGAGACCCTTGGAATGGCGGGACAGTTTGAAGATTCTAAAAACCCTTACCAATCGGATGACTCTTAGGATGGCCAGTGAAGTGGCCTGCTCACCCTTCTGGTTGCCTTCCTGCTCTGCCATTTCAGTGCCCAGAGTGATGAAGTAGGGGATGATGGCCACGATGTCAATGAAGTTCATGATATTCTTGAAGAAATCTGTTTTGCTGGGACAGGCAAAGAAGCGTACCACCAGCTCAAAGGAAAACCAGATGATGCATAATGTTTCCACGATGAAGAAGGGATCTGTAAAAATGTTGGATTTGTAGTAGAGTGTTGTGTTGTCACTTGGTTGAAAGGTGCTGAATTCCCTATCTTCTTTTAGCTCAGGCAGGGTCTCCAAGCAGAAAATAACTATTGAGATGAGGATTACCATGACTGAAACAATAGCAATGACCCGAGCAGGCCCGGAGCTCTCAGGGTACTCAAAGAGGAGCCACACCTGACGCTGGTACTCCTTCTCTGGCAAAGGACGCTCTTCCTCCTTGATGAAACCCTCATCCTCTCGGAACTTCTCCATGGCTTCCTCACCCAACTCATAAAACTTGATCTCCTCAGAGAACATGTCCAGGGGCACATTGACAGGTCTACGCAGACGCCCTCCAGACTGGTAATAATAGAGGATGGCATCAAAGCTGGGTCGGTTGCGATCAAAAAAATACTCATTTCTCAGGGGGTCGAAGTATCGCATGCGTTTCTTGGGATTCCCCAACAATGTGTTGGGGAACTGTGCCAGGGTCTTAAGTTGTGTCTCAAAACGCAGCCCAGAGATGTTGATCACCACCCTTTCACAGCAGTCATGGTCGTCATGGTCTGCTGGCCTTGGATAGCTGATGTCTTGGGGATGACCCTGGGCAGCCGAAGCCTCCTCCACGTTCTCTCCAGACATCACCGTCATGGTCTAAGCTGGGTGGAAGAGTGTGGAGCAGAGAGTGGGGGAGGGACTGGGGTAGTGAAGATGTTGGAAGGGGGGAGGGTAACCAAGTGCCCCCCACCCCCCACCTAGTGTTTAAATCCGCCACCCCTTGGGGAAAATAACCCGAGGGGAGAAGGGAAACTAATCTGGGCCCTATCAATCTACTCTCACCCCCACCTAGTCTTTTCTCAAATTGGAATCCCCTTTCCAGCAGCACCTGGCTTCTGTTCTGTTGAGGGAGGGAGGCGGCTGTTTTTCTTTCCTCTCAAGGTAAAGCTGTTCTGGCAAACTTCAACATTGCCTTAGGGGGGGGGGGGGCAACCCCTTTCCCCCGCCCTAAATCGTCATAAGAACAGGACTGGGTGTCGTGTCAGCTCAGCAGATTCCCCTGCCTTCCATTTCTCCCTTTTTCTCTGGTCTATCCTCCCTCCTACCCCTCTTCTGCTGCTTTTTAAGCTCCCACCAGGGCGATCGATGGATGCTGCAGAGAAATAGAAAGTAATAGGGAGGTATAAAAAAAATATCAAAAGCATTCAGACGGAACGCATCTATAGACACTTAAAAAGCACATACATCTATCTACCTTTCCTGTATTGGAAAGCACCAGGCACAGCTAAGGCAATCACACACACACACATACACACACACGCACGCACACACGCACACACTTCAAGTTTTCTAGATTCTCCTGCCCACTTCCCCCATTCCCCTATAGCCAATCTGTTTACAACTTCATTAACAAGTGAGCCCAAAGGTGGGGGCTACCAGAGATGCATCCCTCCACGTTCCTCCTCGTCTTCCCCACTCTTATTCGTGAAGTCAGCCCCCCGAATGGCGGAGCCCTGTCGGGCTTCTCATCTTACCTGGAGGGGTGTCTGGGCAGGCGTCAGTGGCGATGTTGAGTAGGGAGAAGAGTTCCTGTTGGAATGCGGCAAGTCTCCTTGGCGGCGGCGGTAGCAACAGCAGCATCCAAAAGGCGCAGTGGCAAACTCAGCCTCCAGCTCCCTCCTCCTGCGCTCCTCTCCTTGTCGAGATCGCTTTATAGGGCCGCTGCTGCCGAAATATTTATACCCAACCCCATTTCTAACAACTCAAAGGATTATACAGAGAAGGAGAAAGATAGGACCCTCTCCAGTTCCAAGTTACTGGGTTGCTGAAGAGGGAAGGGAGAGGAAGGGAAGTGGGGAGGAAAGGTACCTCTCCAAATCTCTGGAATTAAAATAAAATTCAAATTAAAAAAAAAAAAAAAAACAATTATCGCTCCCCCCCAGCACTCTAGAAGTCTCTGCTTCGCTTCAGGAGGGATGGATCCTGGCAGTGGGCGGCAGGAGAGAGCCGCCCCGAGATCTACATAGCTACTCCACCACCTCCCCCCCGCCTCCCGCTAGTTTAGTCCTCCAGGAAGCTCCGCTGGACACCTGGGGTTTGGGAAGCCTCGGAGTGGAGCGGGACTATTGCGGTAGTGACAGCAGCAGCGGCGGTAGCAACGGCAGAGCGGCGGCGCGGTCCATTTCTGGACCCTGCAAGATCAGCAGAAACCCGAGGAGGCGCCTCTGGTGCGAAGCGGGGATTGGCCCGCCAGGGTCGTGGGATGAGGAGGGGGAGGAGGAAGGAGCTGGAGGATAGAGAAGGGGGCGGGGGATAGGGGGAGGGTGCAGAGGAGCGAGTTTCTCACCCTTGTCAGCCATCCTTCTCCTCCTCCAACAAACACCCCCCCTCCCCGAACCTCCCCCTCTCTGTCCCTGGCCCATCACAATTCAGAACCTCAAACACGCGAAACTACCCAGCTGCGACCTTCCCAGGGGATTTAACATTGCAAATGACCACTTTCGACGCAATGCAGGCTGTAGCACTCAAGGCAAACAAAATCCTTGATGTGGATGCTTGTATAGATGTGTCCGTTCCGCATTGAATCTCTTTAGTCACCGTGTGATGCACTGCTGTCATACTTGCCTCCTACTTCACCTCTTCCATCCTTTTCCCCGAAAGCCCCTCTCCACCTTGCCTGAAGTCACTCAACGTGTTCTTCACTACCCCCAAGAGCCCCCGTTGCCTGAGGTAGGAGTTCTACTCCCAGGCAAATGCAGCCCTTTTCCTGTTCGTTAGAGCATTTGTGGGTGGGGGAAGAAAAGTCAGCAATTTGGGTTCACTTGGATTTGGGATATTCTTTAGGAGAAGGGAGGGAATCATCTCCTTGCGTCCTAACGTAGATATGAAGTTTTCTTGTTTATTTTTAATTAGAAAAGATGTGCCTGCTTTGTGAGGAGACGGTTTCGCCTTCGCTTTGTGGCTTATTCTACCCACTTAATGCCAACTGAAAATCAATTGAGTGAAAAACCCTGCTGAACCCCCCCCCAATATACACACATACACACACTGCCCTTTCCTCCTCACTTTCGACCTACTCTTTTCCCGGTAGATCCCCCCCTACTGAGCCACATATCGCCCTTGCCACTTCTCCAATCAGGAAGCCGCCCCCATGGAATCGCCAGGAGGCGAGATGCGGGGTAGGACACAGTACTTGGCACGAGGAGCTTGGGCGCATAAGGCATAAGGCGCCAGCTGTGCCCCCGTAGGCGCTGCGCCTAAACCTGCAGCAGAAGGGAAGCCAGAGAGCACACTCCAGCTCTTTAGGGCTGCGGCTAAGGCTCTTAAGAGGCATAGGGGAAAGCGGGAGTCGCCAGTGATTGGTTCTCCTTGATGCACTGGCACCAACACCACACACACACACATCCCCCTTCCTCTGCTTACAGTACACTACCACCTCTTTAATCAAGGTCAGTGGCCCCAACCTCCCTGTTTGGCTCACTCGAGAGGATGTCTAATGGATTCTATGCTTCCCTGGACAGCTCTCATAGCACTTCAACGGTTGCTAGAAGACAAAGAGTTAAAAGCTTTCCTTTTTATTTATGTGTCCCTCCCCCCATACTCACACCCCTGCATTCTTTTTGAGGATGCTGAGGTATCTTATATAAGTACCTCTTTTCCTCAGTCTTAAGCTACCAGACCAAATGCCATCCTCTCTAAGTACGGATTTCCCTCCATCCCAACTAGCTAGAACCAGTAGTTGTCCCATTAAAAGAAGAACGATGCTGAAAGGGTAATGGAAATTCAGTTTGGCAAACATTTTGGCTCTGAAATAAAAGAGACTAGGCATCTTTTTAAGCAGTATTTTTTAGAGTTTTGTTCCTAAAAATAAAATACAGGCAAGCTTATTTCCTTGGGGATTCCTGTCATATCTCCCAATGGAATGTAAGCTTCAAGACTTTGTCTTGGGTTTTTTTGTTTTGTTTTGTTTTGTATTCTCAGATCCTAGAAGAGGCACTTAATAAATGCTTGTTGAGTTCAGTTGAAATGAATACTCACCAACTCTGTCTTCCTGGTCTGGGCAGCCAAAAGCAGACTTTAGTTTTGCTGATTCATCATTTGGAGATTGCAAACCTAAAAGAGCTCCAGTCTAGAAAAGAATGAGATGATCCAGAATAGTTAACACGCTCCATCAAAAACATTTCATACCAAACAAATATAATTTCCTTTTCCCCCATTAGGTTACTGGCCTTTTGGGTTTAAGGGATGCTATAAATATAGAATTCATCCAAGTTTTATTAAACATTTGACAAACTTTCCCATGCTATTCTTGTGAAAAAGGTGAAAAGGTGTGGTCTAGAAAATTGTAGATAATTCAGAACTACTTGAATAGCTATACTAGAAGAGTATTCACTCTCATGGTTTACTGTCAAATTGGAAAGAAATCTTTAAGAGGAATGACTCAGGGACCTAGGTTTGGCCCTCTGATATTTAACATTTTAATCAATGGTATGAATAAAGTCTTAGATTATATATTCATCAACTTTAGATTTAGCACCAAGCTTGGAAGAATAGTATACTAATGAGAGGAGGGAGGGGGAATCCCCCAAAAATCCATGGTAGCCTAGAAATTTCAGCCAAAATTTAAAATATGAAATTAAATCAGGAAAATGTAAAGTTTTATAGTTGGGTTATAAAAATAATGTTCATAAGACAAAAATGAAAGTGACAGGTATGACTAGATAGCAATTTATTTGAAAAATATTTGGAGGGGATAGCAGACTCTAAAATAAAAAGATTAGGCAATGATACATAGTAGCCAGTGAAAATAATATAATTTTAGACTTCATGAAGAAAGTCATAAGATCAAGACTGAATGATGATCTGAGCATATCTTATCAGGAATATCATATTCCATTTTGGGAGCCACATTTTAGAAAAACCTTTAAGAAGCAGGACAGTATTTAATAGATAGTAACTAGAATAATAGTAATGTTACATGAGACTCAGTTGGAAGAACTCATGTCTACCTAGCCCTGGACACAAGAAGACTTGGATGAGAACTGTTCTCAAGTATTTTAAAAGCTGTCACATGGAAGAAGGATTAGATTTCTTCTGATTGCCCCATGAGAGCAGAACTCAAAGCAGTATATGGAAATTGCAAAAGCTGATTTATTTTTGATTTAAAGGAAAACTTCCTAATGATTAGATTTGTTCTAAAGTAGAAAGGCCTACTTTGGAAAGTATTAGGTTCCTTCTGACTGAAGGTGCTCACGCAAAGCCTGGACAAACACTTGTCAGATGTTGGGAAAGGGATTCTGAATTGGACTAAATGTCCGTTCCAACTTTGAATTTCTGTTGATCTATGATTCTGTCATTAGACCAAGTCCTGTCTTCTCAAGTTCTGGGTCTTGTCAAGCATCACTCATGCCAAATAAAGGAAGGACAGAACTCACCTCAAATTTTTGTTTGCATTATTCGTTGCAATTCTTTTGTCCTATTTCCATACTATAATTATTTACATAAGCATTTTTATTGTTCGATCATTTTTCAGTCATGTCCAACTTTTGTGACCTCATTTTGGGTTTTTTTTTTTTTTACAAAGATACTGGTTCGGTTTGCTGTTTCCTTCTCTAATCCAGTTTGCAGCTAAGGAAATAAGGCAAACAGGGTAAAGTGACTTGTTCAGGGTTCCATAACTAAGAAGTGTCTGAAGCCAAATTTGAACTCAGATCTTTGTGACTCCAGGCTTTTTCTATCCACTGGGTCACCTTGCTGTCCTACATAATCATTTTCTCCTCCAAATGCAAACTTCATAAAGGTAGGAACTAGTATTATCTATCAATCAATAACCATTTTCTAAATACCTACTACATGGTGAACTAAGTATCGGAGTTGTATTTGCACAAATACAAGTTAGTGGAGTTGTGAAATGATACAACCATTAGGGAGAGCAGTTTAGAAATATGCCCTAACAGCTATCAAACTGTGCATACCCTTTGATTCAGCAGTGTTTCTACTGGGCTTGTATCCCAAAGAGATCATAAAAGAGGTGAAAGGACCCACATATGCAAAAATGTTTGTAGCAAGCTCTTTTTGTAGTGGTAAGGAACTGGAAATTGAATTGATCCTCATCAGTTGGGGAATGACTAAATAAATTATGGTATATGATTGTAATGGAATACTATTATTCTGTAAGAAATGATGAGCAGGCTGATTTCAGAAAATCCTGGAAAGATTCACATGAACTGATGCTGAGTGAAGTGAGAACATTGTACACAGCAACAAGATATGTGATGATTAATTGTGATAGAAGTGGCTTTATTCAATAATGAATTGATTCAATGCAATTCTAAAAGACTTGTGATGGCAAGTGCCAATCACATGCAGAGAGAGACTTATGAAGACTGAATGTGGATCAAAGCATAGTATTTTCACCTGTTGTTGTTTGCTTGTTTTTTTCCCCTTTTTGTGTTTTTTCCTTTGATCTGATTTTTTTTTTTTGGCACAGCATGGAACTGTTTAGAAGAATTGCACATGTTTTAACTTATATCAGATTGCTTGATATCCCAGGAGGGGAGGGGAGACCAGAGTGAGAAAACTTTGGAACAAAAGGTTTTGCAAAGGTGAATGTTGAAAACTATCTTTGCACGTATTTGGAAAAATAAAATATCATTAAAAGAAAATAAACAAATACAACAATGAAAAATTCCTGCCCTCAAGAAGCTTATATTTTACTAAAGGATACAAGTTTATAGACACATGGGATCAGGGCAGCAGGGCAGCGAGGTGGTTCAGTGAATAGAGCACAGGCCCTGCAGTCAGAAGTATTAAGTGTCTGAGGTCGGATTTGGACCTTGGTGCAGTCAGGAGGACCAAGGTCCAAATCTGGCCTCAGACACTTAATACATACTAGCTGTGTGACCCTGGACAAGTCACTTGCCTCAGCAATTGCCTCAGCAAAAAAAAAAAAAAGAATCATGGGATCATCAAATGATAGGATTGTAGATCTGAAGCTAGAAGACCCTCAGAGACTGACCCTTCATTTAAGAGATCAGGAAACTGAAAAGTAGAGTAACTTGCCTAAAGTCATGCAATAATAAGCAGCAGAAGTAATTTCTGAACAATATCTCCCTATATTTCAAAGAAAAGAATGGGAAAATCTGGGTGAACAACAGTGACAAAATTCTCCTGGTCTACTAGCCCAGCATCCCTATCAAACAGGGCAGTGAGATGATTTTGACAATGAGAACTTTTTATGAGGCCATGATGGTTCTCAGGGATCACCACTTCAGTTCAATTCAATTCAACAAGAATTGGTTGAGCATCTACTGAGTGTATCTCATAGAGTTTATGTTCTACTGTTAAGAAATAAGATATACATAGGTAAGAATATATGAAGTAAATATAAAATAATTTCAGGGACATGGAAGGCCTCCTATAGAAGGTGGAACTTTGAGCTTTGTCAGTAAAAAAAAATCTTAAATTTACTGGGCAGAGATGAAGAGGCAGAGAATTCTGTCCTGGGGAGCAGTGTTCACAAATAAAGGAGAAGGAAAGTCATGTAGAGGTAACCATAATTAATCCCACTGGCTGAAATATAGAATATTTAAGAAAGAGTTGTATGATCAGCCTGGAAAGATCAGGTAGAGCCAGATTATAAAGTGCTTTAAAAAAATAACCAAAGAATTTTGTATTTGATTTGAGGAGAATAGGAAATCAGTGAAACATCTTGAGCATGCCAGTAACATGGGCAGCAATATATATTTGGCAGGAGTATAATGGAGAGGGGAGGAGAGAAGAACAATTAGGATCTATTGCAATACTCTAGGTGAAATGTGATGAGGTCTCAGAATAGGGTAATAGTTGTATGGATGGAGAGAAGACAGATAAAATAAATACTGTGGCAATAGAATAGGACCTGGAAACTAATTATATGTAGGGCTTGATTGACAGTGAAGAGTTGAGAAATGAATATAGTTAGAAAAGAAAAAGTTATGAATATAGGTACCTAGAAAGGTAGACACAGAAATAATGAAGTTTGAAGTGGGGATGGAGTTGGGAAAGAGTTAGACGGAAAGAAGATCATTCATTTTATTTTGTTAAGTTTGAAATGTCAATGGGACATTCAGGTGGAAATGTCCAGTAGGTAATTAAAGAAATATGACTGGAGCTCAAGAGAGATGAGAAGTAAATATGTAGATTAGCAAGACACTTACACAAATGATAGTCAATACCATGAGAGCAAATGGAATAACTCGAAGAGGGAATATTTACAGAAAAAGAAGAGACCCCCCCCCACCCAATAGAAATCTGGAATATGCTCACTTTAGAGGGGTGGAATATGGTCTACCCAAAAAGAATTGAGAAAAAAACAGGTGAGACAGATGGGAGAAGAATTAGAAGGACAGTCACAAAAAACTAAGGGGGAAAACAAATATCAAGGAGGAGAAAGTTGTTAAATGGTATTAAAAGTTACAGAAAGGTCAAAAAGGAAGAGGATTAAAAAAAAAAAGTCCACTGATCTTAGAAGGAGATCATTAGTAATATTGGAGAGAATGACTCTAGTTAAGTGGTAGGGGTGAAAGTCAAATGAGAAAGGAAGTTGGAGGTCAAGAACTGCAGACAAAAAAAACAGTCTTTTCTAAGTGGTAGCAATGAAAAAAAAAGACAAAAATAGAATGATAACTCAAGTAGATGGCAGTATTATAAAGGTTTATTAAGGAAAATAGAGATCTGAGAATATTTGTAAGCAATGGGCAAAGAACTACTATTTAAAAATTGAAGATTATAAATAGAAAGTAGATGATTTGAATGGACAAACACACAGAAAGTACCAAGAACATAGGTAAATGGGCTGGCTGTCCCTTTTCATTCACATGGCTACTACCCCCACTTAATATTTCATCACCTCACCTATAGACTCTCACATTACACTTGTAATTGACATCCTTACTAATACTGTTTTCATTTCTCAATTTATCCACTACATTTCTATGAAACTGATATTTATAAAAAAGGTTTAACCATGTCACTTCCCTTTTTAAAAATCCTCTTACTGTCTCCATTTTGCTCTAGAATAAAATACAAGCTACTCTCCGACTCTTAAAGACTTTTCACAATCTAGCTCCATCCCATCTTTCCAGATTTAATTGACACTATTCACCCTCACACAATTTATGTTCCATTTAAAATGACCCATTATACATGGCATTCTATACCCTGACTTTGCTGTTCCTATATCTGGAATGATATTTCATCTCATCTCAATTTTTAGAATTCCTACTTCCCTTTAAGACTTAAGTAGGATCTCCCCTTCTTCCTGTTTACTTTGTATTTATTTAGATATACTTTGGATTTGTTTGCCAGTGTTTATATTGCATGTTTCCAGTAGAATGTAAGTTCCTTGAGGGCAAATGTTACTTTATTTTTGTTATTGTATCCTTCACACCTTAGAAAGTGTCTGAAACATAGGGATTGGGGCATGACTTGTGAATTCCTTAAGATAGGGAACTCTCCATTGGGGAAGCTCCCTCTACCAATGTAAATCAGCACATTCTCTCCAATTTATAATCTTTTAGATTTGACTAGATCACTAAGAAATTAAGTGATTTACCTGCCTAGAGGCATGTAGCTAATATGTCTGAAAGGCAAGACTTGAACTTTGAACCTCCAGGTTCTAAGTTCAACTTTTAAGCCATTATATCACAGCTGCTATTTCCTGGGACACAGTAAATGTTTGATAGTTCTTGTGAATTTGATTTAATTAATTTAATTTGAACAAATTGTTTTACAGGCATGTAAACTAAAATTCTACCTTCTAAAGGAACCTTTTCCCAATCTCTCAATTCTAATGCTTTCCCTGTCAATTATTTTCTATTCCTCCTGAATATAGCTTGTTTGTATGTATTTGTTTGCTTGTTGACTCCTTCATTAGACTGTGAGTTTCTTGAGAGTAGAGATTCTTTTTTATCTTCCTTTGTATTCCCAGTGCTTAACACAGTGCCTGGAACATAGTAGATACTTAATAAATGTTTATTTATTGACTAGTAGTTATGAATAATTCAAAGAAATATGTGAAGACCTTTATGAACTGATGCAGAAGAAAAGAGAAAAGCTGAACAACTTACACAATGATTACAATAATGTAAAATAAGACAAAACTAAAAAGCAATAGAACACAGAGCAAATTCAATGATCAATAGTAGTTCCAGATGACTGGAATTTTCCAATATAGAGATGGTGGACTATGTGTATAGAATATTACATTTTCCAGAAACTGTCATCTTACTACCATCAGTTTTACTTACCTGTTTTTGTATAGCAAAAGGATCTGTGTGGATAGGGGAATTATTAGAAAATGATTAAAACTCTAAAAACCTCAAACCAATGCTTTTAAAACTGTGTTCCTGCTAGCACAGATTTCTTCTGCATGTATTTGATCTCTTCCAGTCACTCTTTCTAACTACATACTCTATCTATCACCTCCATATCACTACATAAGGGTGTGGTACATTGGGGGACTGAGGAGTTAAAGTCCATGCATAGCAATGTCACCATCCCCTTTGATGAGAATCAGTGATTAGGGAAGTGCTGACATCCAGTTTCATCTCAAATGCTCTTGGGATGACCTACCTTTGCTGAGTCTCACATCAAGCTTTTTGCAGATTCATTTCCCCCTCTCTCAACTTTTCAGTGTTTTATGAGGTGATACTGCTGCTTGTAATCTTCTACTGTCCTACTGTGTAATGTTATACAAATGATTTTGTATTCTAAGCCACTTTTGTCTTTGACAGTACCTTCTTGTGGTTGCCAAAATAATCTTCCTAATGCACAGGTCTGACCACATCATTATCCTGATTCAAACCCTTTGATGGTTCTGTATTCATTGCCTACAGAATAAAATACAAACGCCTTACTATGGCATTCAATGTCCTGCATAAACTGGATCTAATTTGTTTTTTCAATCTTATTTTACTTAATCTTTTTCACAAACACTACATTACAGAAAAATTGGACTAATTCTTTGATCTCATTTTACCCTTTCATGCATTCATTCAATTGCACAAGCCATTCCCCATGCCTAAAACATATTCCTTCCACATCTCTATCTATTGAAATCCTTCTCTTCTTTGGAGGTCCATATCTTTTCCATGAACTTGCTCTGATAGATGCAGCTTTTGGCCAGGGTTGTGCTGGAGTCAGCTTGAACCAGTTTATGGGAGCCAATTGTTAAATTTTCTGTGTGCATAGAATGAAAATTAAATGCTATTAATCAATGAGTAGTTTATTATACTGTTGATTGAACTTAAAATGATGGAGAAAATATTAATAATTGAAATCACATTTTAAAGTGTGTCATACATACAATTTTTGGGAGAGCTAGTCGTTAAACATTTGCCAGCATACCATTATCTCTATTTCGGTTTTTGCTGAACTTGCTCAGATTTATACTCAAACAATTACAATCCTCAGATGATATTTAGTTCTGTGTCCCTGAGCAAATCACTGAACCTCTCTCAATCTTGAGGGTGGGGGGTCCTGTTAAAATAAAAATAATAATACTTGTAGTATGAGTTGTTAATTGGAACAAATGTAATAATGACTGATTTTGACTTAGACTAGATAATATCTTATACATATATTTTGTCTTGTAACCTTAAGAACTGATGTTGGTCTCAACAGGGACATATGTCCTCTCTCTCTCTATTAGACATTTTCAGCTCTGACCCATACATTTAGACCCTGTTCAGTTCTAGGATATCCTAACCCCTACAGATAGATCAGGCTCTTTTTCTCAAACTCGCTGGCTAGTTTATATCTTCACCCTTAGAGACTGGGAAAATGTTTGGGATATCCCCAAAAGGGAAAGTAGAAAGATTTATATTGACAGTGTAAATCAGGAAAGGACAATTCTTTATTTCCTCTACATTAAAGAAATACTCAACTGAGAAGACTCATTGATCAAAACAACACAAAACCAACAAGCAGTAATGATTTATGAGACAAAGCATCAAAACATGAAACAGTTGGTGGAACTGCTAAATTGGCATTCTTCTTCACTGTGGCTTATTCCTTTTAGATCTATGTCTTATGAAAAACTAGTTGTGCTTATTCTGCTTCCTTCTAAAATGATTCCTTCATTCTATTTTTTTCAAAGAGTAAGGATGGTCAGGCTCCTCTTAGAGTGTAGCCAAGTACTGAAGAACCAAGCTCCCAATCTCCAAATTCCTATGGCTGCTTCCAACACTGGGAATCTTTCTCTCAGGATTCTGGCTATTCTCAGTGGAAATCCCACTGAATCAAGAATAAGCATTACATTTTCCTAGGAAGGACATATACCTTCTGTTATGTACTTCCAGCTTCCATGCTGTTGGATAAGATAAATTCCAGTAAGGGCTACTATGTGTTATTCATTATGGAGAGAAAACAAAACATCCAAAGAGTGAGAATTCATTCCCTTTTAGGTTCATTGTGAAGTGAGCCACTCTTCCTGGCTCACTTTTATATAGTTTATGTCCCCATCCCATCTCCCTCCACTACAACCATCTAGGGAAGAAATGGGGCAGAGGAGAGGATCCATTAAGGGTTTCCTGCATTACTCCAAAGAAGGTCTTTCAACCTTGAGCCACTTGTTTTTCCTGAAGCAGTTAGGATTAGTTCTTTATGTCAGGTGCTTTACCCAGAACCAACTAGGATTAAACTTCTGTTTATCTCCCCATTGCATAAGTAAAGCACTTTGCAAACCTTAGGAAAAGATCCCTTGCTAAAGGTTATATTCCAGTTAGATGTTGTCTATCTCTATTATATTTGTCATTGTGATCATCATCATAATTCTTCATACATCTTTATAAGATTTTCTGAAGGTCTTTTCCTTTGACTTAGGGACTTTCATTTTTAAACTTCCCTGGTCCCAGTTTACCTTCTTAATTTGAGGCATCAGACTCTAATAGGACAGAGATTTGAAAATTTTAAGTTTCTCTTTTATGCCTTCCCTAACCTTCCAGAGCAGCCAGGTGCTATAGTAAATAGAGCATCAAGCCTAGAGTCAGGAAGACATATTCCTTAGTTCAACTCTGACCTCAGACATTTACTTGCTGGGTGACCCTAGGCAAGTCCTTAATCCTGTTTGCTTCAGAATACTCACTTGTAAAATGAGTTGAAGAAGAAAATGGCAAACCACTCAAATGCCTTTCAAATAGCTTAGTGGGTTCACAAAAACACTACTGAAAGAACAAAACAACAACAATAAAATTCCTTCCAACTCAACTCAAACTAGTTTTTCCCCCTCCTTGAATTTCCTAAAGCACTTTGTCTGGACTTCTCCTTCATTCATTCATTCTATCTAATAATAAAGAATAAATAGTTCTTATTTCTATATTTGTGTCATTTATCAAATAAGATCATAAGCTTTCCAGAAATTATCTATTCAGTTTTTCGTATTTTTGTTTGTTGAGAGTAATAGGAATTTAATAAAGATTTGTTTAATTGAATTAAATTGTACTGATTACAAAATAAAGAAGTTATAGAAGATTTTTAAAATGTCCTTCCTTTGAGTATTGGGTGATAACTGAGAAAGATTGTTTAGAGATTTAAAATGTCATTCATAGATGTCATTTGTATATAGAATAGATGCTTATTTATTTTAAGTAGTGTAGGTACTTCTCTGTCAAGGGAATGGGGGGCATGGACTTGATAGCCACCCATAATACTTTCAAAATGTATAATTCTATTGTTCTTTCTCCAAATATTTGTCTTGGGTAATATTGTCAGAATTCCAAGCCACCTATTTAAATCACATCAGGAGGAAAGAAATGCGATGGGATATAAGCAATGTGTATATGTAGAATAACAATGTAAATATTTTATAGACTGCAGTGAAATGGTTTGGAATTAAATGCTTCTGCTGGAAGAATTCTGTTTCATCTCCAAGGCCACTGCCTAAAAGTATATGTGTTTTACGCAATAACATTGCCAATACTCAAAGACTTTACCAAAAAGCTCTACATTTATCTAAATTTTCAACATACTATCATGACAAACTCAAGAATCACTTGTCTCAAGCTTCACAAGAAAAATGTCTTCATTATCCTATGTGGGAACTCAATTCACCAATTACAATGACAGTTTAGCTCATTCCCAGCTTTTTTCTTCTCCCTCCCTTTCCCATAAGTTTTTTAAATGAATGGTCCACACCTACTCTCTCCTCTACCAGCAACTTCCAGCCCTATTCACCATAATTCAACTCACATTGGTGCCTACTATGCTGAGTTCTAGGGAAGATAAAAAAGTAAAGAAAACATTTGTACCTTCAAGGACCTTATAATCTAATAAAATTTATAATACAATGATACAAATAAATATTAATTAGAATATGGTTAAGTACATTAAAACAATACAAAATGCTATGATATCCCATAAGGAAGGTATTGCTTTCAGTTTATTTGTGGGGGGGTTTGAGGGGGAAGAGAAGAATATTAGGAAATTCTGGGAAAGGAGTCATGGTGCTCAAGGTTACATAGAGATCTTGATTGTAAAGTTCTTAGTACCTTTTCCAATGCAGATGGAAGGTGATAGGGAATGGAGTCAATTTTGGAATGAATGGTTCATATCTTTTTTAAATAGTTATCAGGGTTTTTTTAGACCTGTAATTTCATTTTTGTAGGAAATTTCATGTAAAGAAATTCTCTCCATCAATAAATATTTTAAATTAGACTGTAGTGTATGATCTTAGAGAGTATTTTGCCTCATTTAGAAGTAAAATAACTTGCCCAGAGTGATAGAGGCAGTATTGTACGCGTCAGAGGCAGGATTTGAATCCAATCCTTCCTGATTCTGACAATAGATCTCTTATGTCAAGATGCCTGGGCAGCTAGATGCTGTAGTACCTAGATATAGTAGATAGAATGGTAGACTTGGACTCAGGAAGCCTTAAATTTAAATATTATCTTGATTACTTACTATTGTGTGACCTTGGATAAGTCACTTAACCTCTCAATCTGAGTTTCCTCAACTGTAAAATGAGGAAAATAATAGTTTTTCTCTCATAGGAGTGTCAAATGAAATAATATGAAAAGTGCTTTACAAACCATATAGTAAATATAAATACTATCAATACACATAGAGACATATGTGAGTATACATATATATATATAAAATTTTAAAATGCTATCAATATACCACACAGAGACATATGTATGTATATATACATATATAATAAAAATAGCATTTATAAAATAATATAAAATTGGACCCAAAGCCTATATGTGCATACTTCAAGTATGATACATAGTTCAATTCTTTCAGACTCTCCTTTGGGGAAGGCTGCCTCATCCCTTTTGCATCCTTTTTGGCAGATTAGGATGTCCACGTGATTACAATTAAAAGTTCTAGGTCTTAGAGGTAAGCTTGGTGGAGTTTAGGAGAGCATAAACTTCTAATTACTTCTTTAGATCATGGTGTGCTTCCCATTTACACAAAGCAATTATAATTACATCACTGAATCAGTAAATAAACATTTATTAAGCACCTACTATGTGCCAGGAGCTATGCCAAGTGCCAAAGATACAAAAAAAAAGGGGGCAAAAGATGATCTCTGTTATTACAGAACTCACAATCTAATTGGGGGAAAACACATAAGAAGCTGAAAATGTGGGGGAAAGGAAGGGAGGGTACCAAGCCAGGAAACATGATGAAGTCCAAAGATATGTTAACTGGGTGAAAAATGATGAGATGACTATTCTAGATACTTTCTGTAAATGAGTATCTAGAAGGAGCTCTCCAATGTCCACCTTCTATCCTCTGTAGTCAGAAAAGAGAGGCCCCAGGATCAAGGGATACTGATAAAGTATACATTTCACATCTGTAGAGACCTAGCCAGCAAGTACATAAGTATGAAATCCATGTGCCTAGAGAAATCACAATTCTGTTCTGCTCTGGTGTCCTTGACTTTACCACATTCTACCTGCTGGGAAAATCTCTTTTCTATTATCTGGTCTTCTCATCATCACAACTATTCTTCTGGGGGAAAATTGCTTCTCTGTTATTCTAGAGCTTCAAAAGTCATGATAAGCTCTTTCAGCACACAAGATAGCCACCTTCTGAGAAAGTGTTTAAAATTTTGTAGCAAAAATGACAGCATTATACTACTTCAGTGAAGCAGCAATCCTAAGCCTAATGTCTGCACCTTTCCAAATCTGCTCCCTGAGTTGGGCTCTGAAAAACATTACAAACTAGACAAGCCTTCACACAGAAGGATGCTACTTTGCCCAATCATCTACCAGCCTCTCTTCCAATCAGCATAGCTCCCAGAAAAGCAACTATATCTTCTTCTTCCCTTTTATTCCCCTCTCTCTTGATTAGAGAGAACTATAAGGGGAAACCCTCAGCAAATATCCAAACACTCAAATACATTCTTAAATTCTACAAACACATATTGTTTATATTCAATCACTTTTCTTTTCTCCTGGTGTGATTTAAATGGGTGGCTTGGAATTCTGACCTATAACCCAAAACAAACATTATAGAAATGTTATGAAGCACTTGATGAGCCTCCAAATTAAATCAACCATACTTGCATACTTAATGACTTCAATTCAAAAGTGACAATGGATAGTGAGAAACAAATTGGAAAACATGGATTAGGAATAAAGAATAGTATTTTTCTTGTGCAGTATGATAAATGTGGAAATATGTTTAGAAGACCTGCACATATTTAACCTATGTTGGATTACTTGTCTACAAAGGGAGGAAAGGAAGAGAGAGGGAGAAAAATTCATAACACAAAGTTTTGGATGTTGAAAACTATCTTTGCATATATTTTGAAAAATAAAAAGCTATTGTTATTTTTTAAAGAAGGAATAAGAGGGAAAAGTTTTATAAAAGTCTCATTCCCATGTATTATGAAGAATTCTTCAATAAAGCTGTAAACGTTTTTATAAAATATAAAAGTGATTACATTTAACAGAGCTCATGGTATAGAAGTCATTCCTGAATGAGATTGCTATCTATAGTTAAATTGTCAATTTGCTAGAGCAAAGATCAAGATTAACAGAAAGAAAGAAGAAAGCATAAAACTTAAAAAAAAAAAAAAGATATGAAACTAAAACAACAAACTTTTGAACTGAAGTCACTAAGCATCAAAATATAGTTGATTTAATTTGGAGATTCATCAAATTATTCATAACATTTCTCCCCAAGTTATTATTCTCTTCAATTAGAAGTCTCTTTGTAAAACTTAACATGAGCATTTCAATATTAAAAGACCAAATGATATTTCTACTTGTATTAAGGCATATGATAAAAATCAACTTTATCTCCTTTCTTTTTGTTCTTCTTACAATGTAGCTTTAACTTCCTTTTTCTGGATTTTTTTTATTAAGAAAGCCAATATTGATAATAATTCAGTTATTTTCATATGTCCAGTCTAATGTCATTGGACAAGGATCACATATTTAAAGTATCAATCGTCAAATCAGGATTTTAAAATTACAATTATTAGCACCATCTCTCTTTTCCAACATTCTTCGACCACAGAAATATATTGAAAGAACTGAGATAATTTGTTCGAGAAAAGGAGAGTTAGCAAAATCCTAACAATATTGAAGAATATGTACATAGGACTAAAAGCCATAATAATTTTTTTCTTTTTTTCATGAGTTGCCACGATCAAAGAACTCATCACCAATTTATTGGTGATAAACCTCTCTGTATTGGATTAGGCTGACTCTCAAAAAGCAGAACCATTCTGTTGCCTAGCAAAAGACTTTCAAGTATATGGAATCCAAGAAAACTTGTGTTTCTCTGGAATAGTCTTTGAGAGGTCAGGGCCAGCTTCACATCATAATGAAGTATTAGAATAGGATTTTATAAAGTACCCATTCTTTAATAAGTCTGTCAATCTCTTTTACTTTATTGGATAATTTAATCCATTCACATTTAAAATTATAATTGCCAGGCTTATGTTTATCTCCAAATATTTTTTTAGCATTGCTCTTTCAATTTCTTTTCAGTTAGAATTTTATCCCTGTGATTAATTTTGCTGATACTGTTTTGATTTTAACCACAGGCTCACTTTCTCTTTCTGTGTGTGTGTGTGTATGTGTGTCTGTCTGTCTGTCTCTCCTCTGTTTCTTTCTTCCTTATTCACCTTTTTCCAGGATCTTAGACTGTATTATTTTATCTCTTTTAAATTTGCATTTCATGATCTATTTCTTTCTTTCCTTTACCCCTTCTCTTTCCCTTCTCAATTAAGTGATTACTTATAAAAATCCATCCTTCCTTCCTTCCTCCCCTATAGCCTTCTTATTTTTAGGATTTTACTATGACATTTTCTAAGAAGCTTTTCTCTGTTTTGTTCTCTTCATTATTTATCTTCTCTTTCAGTCTATCCTGAATTTTATTTTTTGTTGTTTATGGCTTATCCTTTTTATTCCTTTGTCATTATATTCATTTCCTTCATGGAGTTAGAGTTTCTGAAGCTTCAAGTTTGATTTTCTTTTTCTAATCAATTTCTATGTCATTATTTTCATGACTTTTGCCCCATTCTCTTTTTTTTTTATGAAGGGACCAATACTGTATGGAAGTGGCAACTCTAAGGGGTAGGGGATAGTGCTATATCATCATTTCTGGATCTATATTCCTTTCCTCATTCTATATGCCATTACGGGAGCCAAATGGTGCTTGGAACTCACTTATCCTGGGTGTGTCTGTGTGTGTGTCTGTATGTGTCTGTATGTGTCTGTCTGTGTCTGTCTGTGTAATGTATGATATAGCCCATGGAGGTACAATTCTCTCTTAGAGGTAATCTCCCAATGAAGAAATTCCCCCAAACCAAATGGAGTACTGCTTCTGCATAGAGGGAGAGTCATAGGGCTGAATGGAACTTCAAAGGCTACCTAGTCTAACACCTTCATTTCACAGATTAGGAAAGGCCTAAGAAAGTAAGGTGACTTGCTCAACATTGGTTCAAGGGGCTAAAATAGATGGATAGAAAGGAGAAGGCAAGAGAGGGGAAAGGAAGGGAGAAAGGGGGAGAAAAAGATCATCAGATGAAAGATTTTAAACCAAGTTTTCTGACTCCAAAGCCAATACCTTTTCTGCTATACTGTGCTGACTCTAGGCAGAGTAGATAAGCTGATATTTGAGATCCTAGAGCTTCCTTTCCCACCTAAGCACTGAAATAATTTCCCTCTCTAAGCTTGTCAAATATCTGAGCCTCCACTTAGGTCCAAAGAAAAGTTCTATATAGAGGAATGTTTGTGCTTTCTAAATAGTTAAGGGTAGTGGGTGAGGACTCCCTAAAGTGATCATCAGTTCATGTTTCAATGCCTCTAGGGTTCCTTTTCTGAAATTATATTTTAGAGAATTTCAAAATAAACACCGGTCTGTGTAAGTAGCCAAGTTCAAAGCACTCTGCAGTCTATAATTTTCTTTGCTTTCCTTGGGCTTCTGAGTTGTGCTTTACCATAATATCTTTTATTGTCTTCCTTGCATATTTTTGCAAGCAGCTCCTTTTGGCAGAACTTTCTCTATCCATCACTGTTCAATTCTGCAGTAGTTGGTGGGAAAGTTTTGGCTACAATTTGGAAAGAGAGTTCTCCACAAAAAGCTCTTCCAATCAGGTTTCAGTTGGTTAAAATGTCACTGGGCTGAATTTTCTATAAGACCAATACTATAATCAATGCATCAGACTTGGAAAGCACCTAACAGATTGTCTAGTCAGACCATTTAATTTGATAGATGGAAAAACTTAGGCCCAGAGGAGGGAAAAACCTTACCCAAAGTCATGTAGTAAGTTAGTAACATAGCTAAGATTCAAATGTGAAGCTTTAATTCCAAATCCAGCCCAATGTTTTGTTTTTAGCTTTTGTTATTGGTGTTATTCTTCCCCTCACCAAACTTTTTCTTTGAGGGCTTTTAAATAAAAGACTGGAAAGATTTTATTCTAACATGTTGAAAGTCCTGTTTTGCAAACAGGTTCTAAATATTTATGAGTTTAAGGAAATAAATATTAATTAAATGCCTACTATGTGCTAGGCTCTGTGCTAAGCATCTTACAAATATCATCTCCTTTGGTCTTTATGGCAATCTTGGGAAATAGGTGATTATCCTCATTTTAAAACTGAGGGAAATGAGGCAGACAAAAGTTAAATGATTTGCCCAGATTAAAGTTCTCTCTAGCTAGTAAGTATTTGAAGGCAGATTTGAACACAGATCTTCTGACTCTGCACCCACTACTCTATCTCCTAGGCCACTTAGCTGCCTCTAAAGGACATTTCATTGATTTAGAGAATTGCAACAATATTATAAGGCTATTTCTCATTTCTTGATCTGGTCCTTAGTCTTGACTTTGTCAATGAGGACTTTCTTCTCCATGTTCTCATCTGTGAAATAAGGAGATTGGACCAGATGCCTCTGATGTCTTTCTAGATCCGTATCTATGATGATATAAATCTGCAAAATAGAGGGTTGGAGGCTCTGTCCTGTAGAACATGGGGTTCTGTGGACCAGAAATATGTATTATGTGAAAATGTAAATGATAATTCTATTTTGCTTTTTTCTCCAAGAGCTGTCATCTTTGTTTGTCTTAGGTTTCCTGGGATTCATTGAGCTGGAGAAGGAAATGGCAAACCTCTCCAATGTCTTCACGAAGAAAACCCCAAATGGAATCACAGAGTCATATATGACTAAAAAACAATCCAATAATAACAAAATGTACCAAACTCTGTACTAAGTGCCTTACAAATATTATTTCATTTGATCCTTACAACAATCTTGGGTTATTATTATTTTCATTTTAGAAGTTCAAAAAAACTGAGATAAACAATGCTTTAATGACTTGTTCAGTGTCACAACTAGGAAGTGCTGTAGTCAAATGACTCCAAGTCCCACATGCCTAAGTTTAAAGGAATGATAGGAGAAAGGCTGCCATTTTCTCTAGTACCATCTTTATCTCTTTTTTTTCTTTTTTTCTTTTTTCTTTTTTTTTCCCTTTTTTTTTTTCTGAGGCAATTGGGGTTAAGTGACTTGCCCAGGGTCACACAGCCAGGAAATGTTAAGTGTCTGAGATCACATTTGAACTCAGGTCCTCCTGACTTCAGGACTGGTGCGCTAACCACTGTACCACCTAGCTGCCCCATATTATCTTTATCTTGAGAAAAGGAAAAGCCCCTCAGTGGCTTACCTACATTGCCCTTTAATCTTCTATTGGTTGAATAGATGGAAATCCCTCAAAGCCTTGAGAACCATCGAGGTTGGCTTTGCCCATCTCAGTTAACATTGCTTTAAAAGTCCTGAGAGTGGCAGAGATGTAGCTTTCTTTACAGACCCAGAAGTAGCCCCTCCAGCCTAGCAGCCAGCTCATGTGCTGACCTAAGTCAACTTGAGACTGGATCCAAGCCAAACTACTTCTCCTTTCTGTGAATATAGGTAATTCAGTAGCAATCCCAAGACAAATGTTTCCAGCTAATCTTCTCGGAGGCAAACTTGTGAGTTTAGGATTTCTTCACAATTATTCCAGCCCTTCCTGGAAAAGAGAACTTCCAACAGAGCACAATCCCTAGAAGGAAGAAAACATTAACCTGGAAGAATTTGTTTAGACAATGAAGCATCCAGGTGAAGGTGAAATTCTGTTTCATTTTTTGATTTTAAGTGTCTACTCTCATAGACTATAATAATTGTTACTGGTGATTATTTAAATCTTTACTGATACTTTGTTCTCTTCCTTTAAGACCCATTTCTAACATTACCATGATATGTACCCCTCTCCTCAAGCTAAAAGTGATCATGTCTAAGTCATAGTCTCCCCTGTCTTCATTTGTTTTTGTCTTTCTGGGTAGTTACTTATTTTATTAATAATGTTAGCATTTTAATAAAAGACATCAGTGGTATTCTCAAATGCCAAAAACCCTCATGGTGGGCTCAAGGTTTATATGACCTTGGAAAAGTGAGTACCAGAGAATGACAATTAACTTTGATTGGTTAACAAGTGATGAGAGAGAATGAATATTACAATCAGGAACTGGACCTATTCTAGTGAATTTTAACTATGTCATTTACTTCTAAATTACCTCCAGCAAAGCCAAAGAATCCACACCAAATGTTCATAGGGACTATCTGTGTCTGACCTGTGGCAGAGCATTCCAAGCTCATATTGGTCTAATCAGCCACAATGAGACACACTATTTCACTCCAACATAGTAATGTCATTTTGATCCTCCTCCAGAATGAAGAAAAACAAGCAACTAACCCCCAGTCTAATTAACGGATCTCCACCCAAATCTGAGTACAACATAATGGAATTAAATTCCTTGTAAGGTTGGGTGGAGTCTGCCTTGTCCTCATTTGCCTACAAAAATACTTAGGTCTCTTCAACCTTAAAAAAAAATTTTCTCCTACCTCCTTACTTGATCTAGTTATTAAATCACATCCCCTTGCATAAACATCTGTACTTCTCATTAGATTCTATTGATTTCTTTCTCCTAGCAGATACTTTCTTCTTCCAAAGCATCAGAGATACCATATTTACTGGATTTTCTACTATCTTTCTAATTTCTTTTTTTGTCATTCACTTGTCTTCTTACTCTAGCCATTTGTGTTTTCCTGACTTTTTCATATTTATCATTTCTTATAATAACTGAATAAAATTGTTAACACTCAAATATACCAACTTGTACCACTCCCCAGTTGATGATTTTCTATTTTGTTTTGATTCTTTGCTGTCATAAAAATGTAGCTATGAATATGCTAGCATTTTGTTTCTAATAGTTCCTTCATCTTGTACCATTTCTTTTTTTTAATGATCCTTAACTATCCCTTCTTTAAGTTTAGCCTTATTGGTTCTTGGAAATTTACCTTTTCAATAAAGAAAAAACATTTTATTTTGATCTCTGGGCTTGACAAAGTCTTTCATAAAGATAAGTTTAACTTACAAGGATAGTGAGAAAATATTTTAAAAATTAATCAGCAGTTATATTTTTCTTTTATACAATCAGTTCTTTTCTTTAACATAATAATTGGTACAATAGATCTAAAAATGTTAGGGATCTGAGAGGCCATTTGGTCCAACTCCATTATAGAGATGAGGAAAATGAGCTTTTAAATGCCTCATCCAAAGTTGCCTATGCAAATGTCATAGGCAGGACTTGAATCCAAGTCATCTGCCTCCAAAATCAATGCTTTTCTCATGGTATCATTGGGTTTTATTCTTTAGTGTTTTTTAAAGTATTCTTATTGTTGTGGGGGTTTTTTACTTCTGTTTCTCCTGACCCTATCACAAACAAATCATCAATATCTGGTAAAATGAATTGTAATCTTTAGTAAAAGAGAAATCCTTTTCAGACCCTCACAGGTATGACAATAATATATTTCATAGCTAATACTTCTCAGCATCATTTTCAGGTTTTTTATCCTATTTTGGCATCCTCTTTCAGAAAGGTTCAATCTTTTGGTCTAGGGGCTAGAGATTCAGTTTAATTTTTGAATATGCTAATATTATAAACAAGATCATTTATTTCTGCTTAAATAATTAAATGAGGTTTTGATGATAGAAAGGTTATTTCAAAGAGGATTCTTTCTAATAGCCAACCTTGTTAGATTAAGTCTTAACATTACAATTTTCAATCATCAGGTTTATCTTCGTCAAAATTATAAGTTTTAGTGTTAGTAAATTCTTCACTGGGTAAAAGAGGTGTTATATATGGTAGTAGATTTGGATATTGTAGAAGATTTTAGACTTAAAGGATCAATATCTATAAACAAGGTTTCCCCAAACGTCTTTTTGGATTTAATATCTTAAAGTCATTGTTGTCACTGTTCAATCATGTCTGAATCTTTGTGACCCTGCTTAAGGTTTTTTTTTTTTAGCAAAAATACTAGGGTGATTTGCCATTTCCTTCTCCAGCTCACCTTTACAGATGAAGAAATTGAAGCAAACAAGCAAACAAGTGACTTACCCAGGGTCAGACAGCTAGTATGAGTCTGAGGAACTCAGGTCTTCCTGACTTTAGGTTCCAAGCCATATCCACTATGCCACCTAGCTGCCCTCAATCTTAAAACTACTTATGTTTAAATTGCACCAAGATTTTTGAGACATCGGTTTGTTCTTCCCAAATTACGGGATTTGCAAATGCAAAGACCTACTCTAGCATAAGTGATGTGTATGGCACAAGCCTTATCCCAAGAATCAAATCAAAGTATAGTTTCATATGCTTTCTTAACTTAACTTGAAGACTTAAGCTTTATGAGATCATCCAAATGATTGACACACTTAATAGAGAAACAGAAAATTGAAATAAATGTACACCAACATCTACAAATTATAAAACACTTTAAAAAAACAATTAGTATTAGAAACAAGAGTAATGTTTACAAAAATATAGCAGGCACACAACTATAACAGTCAGTTTCATGTGGAGAGTTTTGCTGCCTGACGAAGCATGGCACAGGGAGGATAGTATTAGGTTGGCATGAAAGAATGGAAAATGTGCTGAATTTGGAGTGAGAAAACCTGGTTTTGAATCTGCTCTGCCACTTCTTTGTGATCTTAGGCAAACCACTTTTCATCTTCTGTTTAGTTTTTTCATTTGTAAAATAAGAATATTAAACTAAATGACAACTTAGTTCTCTTCAAAACCTAAATCTATGATCCAATGACTCAGCCTGCTTTATCACACAATGCACACACTTAGACTTGACATAGCATACAAAAACATACCAACTAGTCATTTTCTTTCCACTATTCCCATCTTCCCACTTCGCCACCCTTCCTCAATCCCCCCACAAAAAAAACCCATATTTTATTATTGATCAATCTTTCATTAGCTATATAAAAATTCATATCATATTATATTACTCAATTATGATGGCTCCTAGAAAAATTATGTTTGTTGTAAACAATAACAAGATTATATGATGATCATCTGTGATGAACTTGGCTCTTTTCAACAATGTAGTGATTCAAGGCAATTTCAATAGACTTGGAGTGGAAATGTCAATCACATCCAGAGAGAGATCTATAGAGACTGAATTGAAGCATAGTATTTTCATCTTTTTATTTGTTTGTTTCTCATGGTCTTTTCCTTTTGATCTGATTTTTCTTGCACAACATGACAAATAAGGAAATATGTTTAAAAGAATTATACATATTTGAGCAATATCAGATTGTGTGCTGTTTTGGGAGAAGGGAAAGAAGGAAGGAATAAAGGGGAAAATTTGCAACACAAAGTCTTACAAAAATTAGTGTTGAGAACTATCTTTACATGTTTTTTTTTTAAATAAAATACAATTGAAAAATTCTGTTGTTTTTTTAATTCAGCATCAAAAATTTACTTATAAAATATTAAGACATGTGATGCCCCAGCATCACACTCTCAGAACCAGACTGGCCCCTCAGAGTTTTAGAATATTCCAGGGGGAGTTGCTATGTTGCGTGTCCCTAATGCCATCATCTTGAGCCCCAACTTTCTGTTTTCCCCTCCAAAATATTTTGGAAATACCCTGTTTTCCAGAGCTAAGGACAAGAAAGCAAACTGTGTCTTGAGCTTAGCATAACAACAATCCTTTGTACTCAGGATGATATCACCCTCTGGAAAAGTGTATTGCTTGGACCAGCACCAAGTGTTCACTGAGGGATTTACCTCCCCCTCTTTCCCAAAATCATCCATAATTTATTCACAACCCCTTTCCTTTGTTACTGACAGGTACTATACTTCAATTCCCATCACAGAACTCTGGTTTTATGCCCCATAGGGTGGACATGACTCTCAAGACTTGAGACAATACTGTTCTCACAGAGAACCTACAATTAATTATGTCATGATCCCACCCACTTGTGGTATATAAGACCTGCCTTTGTTAAGCCCTTCTTCTTGGGAAATAGAAGACTTCTGTTTGCAAACATCATTTTTTGGGACAACTGGATAGTATAATGGATAGAGTACTGGTCCTCATGTCAGGAGGGCCTGAGTTCAAATTTGGCCACGGATATTTAACATATTTTAGCTGTGTGACCCTGGGCAACAAGTCATTTAAATCAAATTGCATTGCACAAATAACATTTTCCTAAATATGAAATTAATTAAACTTATGTTTGTGTTCTAATTCTCCTGTCTCTACATTTTCTGTTTGCCAGCATTCTCTGAGCCTTACCATCAGGAATTACTATCTGCAACCATCACCCCAACCCCTAGGCAGTGCCCACTGCTCTATGCCCCCAAACCCAGTCAATCAGTGTCTTCATGTTGGGCCTGACCCTCTATATTCCCCATTCAGTTGCTTCCTAGAAGAGTCCAGGTGCCCCTAGAAGTGGCAGTACCTAGATGCAGTACCTAGTATGGCAGTACAAGGTGGGGGAGCCAGCCGACTCTTGCCCTTAATGAATTCATCTTTCTCTGTTCCTCTTGCAGAAATGTATTAGCTATGTAATTGATGGCAAATTATTTTATTTCTACTTGCCCCAGTTTTGTGATTTGTAAAGAGAAAGGTAATAACAGTTGTTGTAAGATCAAAATGATATAATGATTATAAAGTGCTTAACACAGTGACTGGCATATATTAAGCACCACCTTATTATTATTTTTTCAATTGAATGTAATTGTTCTATATTTGATAACTTAAAAGTGGGTTTAAAATGCCAAAGGTAATAAGATCAATGATTTTTATATGTGATAATTTGGGAATGCAATTGATGTTGAAGTTTAATGTTTGTGTTGGTATTGTATTTCTAAATTGTATTATATTTCCAAATTTTTAATCTGGATGTTATTATACATGAATAGGGCTTTTTAAAAAAATGACAAAAATTGAATATTTGAAAAGTTAACCACTTAATGAAATGTTTATAATATTTATTATTGTAGCAAATTTTCATTTAAAAGATCTTGGCTATTGTGAAATCGTATAAGGTGATTTAATGATGTACTTCAATATATTAATGATGAGCATATTATCAGGTAATTACTGTATGTTCAAAACCCCTGAATATAGTTAATTTTGATTTATAAGTAAAGGATTAATGAAACTGTTGGGGAAATATCAGGACAGGTATTCAAGCTCCAAGTTAATGAAATTTCACTATTCTAGGTAAAAATTTCTGGGACTACAAATTTACTGTTGTTTTGAGCTTTCATTACCCATATAGTTATCTGAATTGTCATAAAGTCAATAGCAGAAAATGATATGTGCTACAATCTGAGGACATTTGAAGAAATTTAAGTGTACCTGGGAAAAGTTTTGGGAATGACCTAGGAAATGGTCTAGGTGGGATCCTCCTGACTCTATTTCCCCATTGTGTTATTTCCTTTCTGGAAAAGGAAAATTTCCCTCTTGGTTAATCATGAGTCTTGCCTTTAATACTTAGTGATTACATGATTGACTCAGATATGACTCATGCCTGGAATCGAATAAAGCTAAGGGAATTTTTCCCTCTGTTATGATATAACTATGTCCCTCTTTTCCTTTTTATAGAAAATATCTATAATCAAAACACACTAAAGCTATTAACTAATAGGTTGACACTAGAAGATCTCTGAGTTATTATAACAGGATTCAACTATGAACATCTTATAATTTTAACCCATATTTATAACATAGGGATGATATCCTTCAAAGGAGGAAATGATTAGATGGGGTAACAAAACAAAGATGGGGACAGCTAGATGGCACAGCCATCCTGAAATCAGGAGGATCTGAGTTTAAATCTGGCCTTGAACACTTAATACCTAGCTGTGTGAACCTGGATGAGTAATTTAACTCCAATTACCTCAGCACCCTTTCTCCCCCTCAAAAAAAATAAGATAAAGATAAAATGCAAAAGTTTTCTACTTACATGGAATAGAGAAGTTTGAGGAAAGGCAATAGGATTAGAATGTTTTCTCTAAGAACTATATAGAGGTGTATACGATTGGTTTCAAATTTTATCTGTCATGGAAATTCAGGCTTCAAGTGTGTTTTGATAATAAGTTCTAAGGTTTTGTTAAATATTAAGTAGATTTTACACATAAATTGTATTGATAATGGTACAGAAAGTGAAAATATTTTCCCATTTTTTTAAGTATCTCTCAATAATGTTAAAAGGCAGAACAGGAACAAGAGCAATAAAGCCCCTTTTAGAGTTGTTCTGAGAATAGAGCATATTGTCCAAGACATCCAGAGACTAGATAACTTCATGAAACATCTGGCACTTTCTTATCTATCCTTTCTGTTCCCCTAACTAACTGTTTCTTTTTGCTTGGTTCCAGCTTTCACAAAACTAAGAGGCCCTTACCTGCTCTTATCCAGCTTTGGACTCCCAAAGCTAAAAAAATATTCAGTTAGCTTGTGCCTCTGTTAGAAGGGATTTGATGTTAATGTTTAAGTTCTCTTGATTATTTTGGTGAGCCCTCTATGTAATTTGATCTGTACTTGACAATGTAATTATGCAAATATGTGAGAAAAACTTTGTTGCATTGTTTAAACATGGATCACCTGAAGCCCTGCTTCTGAGTATATGGACCCAGAAGCATCTGACATCCAGAGAAGACAGCTGTTTGAAGATTCCAGATGAGGGCTGGGTCTATCATCCTAAGTTTTTATCTTTTTCTCTCTCCCCTTTTGTTATGTACCCAATCTCCAAGGACCTGATTCAAGCATTTGTAGATATTTTCTCACTCTGACATTCTTGGCTCCCTTTTCTTTTCAAATAGTGGCTAACAATGATATTTGGGACACATTTCCCCCATAGGTCCTCTCAAGGAGCTAACCTCCTGGGCAATATCCTATGGTTTATACCTATCTTTCTTTTATAGACCATAACAGTAGGAGTTCTTTCAGCCTTCTCCTCTCTTTAGCCAAAAAGGGAAAATATCAAAATATTTTGGGGATACTGTGTTTCCCAGACTTGAGCCCCAGCAAGCAGCTGTGTCCTGAGCTTCACGTAACAATAATCCTTTCCACTCAGGATGATATTACCCTCTGGCAAAATGTATTGCTTGGACCAGCACCAGGTATTCACTGAAGAATTTTAGCTCCCCCTATTTCTCAGGGTCATTCATCCCTTATTCACAATCCCTGTTCCATATAACTGATAGGTACTTTACTCCAGTTCCCATCAAAGAACCCTGTCTCTCTGTCCTGCAGGGTGGGCACAACCCCCAAGACTTGAGATAATACTATTTCTTCAGATAACAGTAACTCAAGATTTAAAAATGATTATGTCATAATCCACCTGCCTTTGGACTTCCATTTGTAAATATCATTTCCTCATTCTGAAGCTAGTTAAACTTCTGTTTGTGTCCTGACTCTCCTACCTCTAGCTGACTCTATTTGTTTGGTTCTGGTCACCCACAGGTTATAGTCCAGTTCAATACAGTTGACATCCTATATTTGATATAAAACTGTGACCAGCACTGTACCTTCATTTAACACATCAGGAACTTTTACAAAGGAATGTTTACCTCAAAGACATAAAAAGAACAAATATACAAGATTTTTTCCCCAATACCAAATGGCGGTAATGTGCTGAACCAGCTTAAACTATCTTATAAGAGCCAATTATTAGATTTTCAGTGTGAGCATTTAATCCTCAGAAATTAGCCAGTACTACAGATTTAGGCTTGATTTATTGTTTTGTTGATAGAGAAAATATTAATTATATATATATATATATATATATATATATATAATTTAAAATTGAGTCTGGAAAGCTAGTGATTAAACATTACCTATGAAGGGATGCTCTCCACTATGCCTCTTGGTCTCTAAAAAGTAGTTACAACTTAATTTCATTTCCTAGTAGTATTGGTCCCAAGCTTATGTCCAAAGGTAATATTACTGTTGGTTCTTTTTCAGCTTTTATGGCTAAAGATCCAGAGATTTTCTCCTTGTTTCTTAAGACAGCTATACTGGACTGATTGCAACACCTGATCTGGATTTAATTTCTGGATTGTAATTCTGGATTCCTGTGGCTCACTCTCCAATAGGAACAAGGCCCAGGAATGAATTTCCCTAGACTATATGGCCTCAGAGAGTATTAAAGCTCTGAGGTTCCTCTCAATGGGTGCCTCAGAGGGAATGAATGATAAAGCTTTACCAAACTGAAATGAAGCAAGGGGCAGGTAAAAATGACTCAGGTCTTTTTGAAATCACTGACCATTCCATCTTTACAACTAATTTTAAAAAAAGGCTTTTGTTCCCCCAACTTTTGGCCAATCAGAACCAGTTACAGAATGTATAGATAAGTTCCATAGTTCCTACAAGGCATTTCATTTACAAATCATTTTCCCAGAAACAAGCTTTTCATGAAGAAATTGCACAAACCAAGCCAGCTGATGAGGTCTATGAATAAACCAGACTCGCTTACACCAAAAAATTTCTGTGGCAAAATAAATATTGAGTCATATGCCTAAGGGATTTCCCCTTATATCAGGACTAACTCTGCCACTTTGAACTTCTACACATGACAGTTAGTTCTGCCCCTTGAATTTAAGCATAACAATTATACTCTTTTTTCCACATAACCCTCCTTCAAACGTGAAGATATCATATCTCATCATAGTCTTTTCTTCTCTAGATTTAACATTCTCAGTTCCTTCAGTCAGCCCTAATACAGTTAATCTCAAGGTCCTTTTTCATCCTGATGTCTCTCTTTTGGGTGCTTTCCAGCTTATTAATGTCCTCCCTAAAATGCAGTGCCTAAACCAATGCAATACTCAATGCAATACAAGTGTATTGGGATGACCCAAAATACTGAGGGACTTCATTTCCCTCATCATGAACACAATGCTTACCTTCATACAATTTAAGTGTCATATTTGGGGCAAAGGGGTTCTCATGTCATATTTATGACAGATTGAGTTTAGAATCTTTTGAAATCCCCAATCTTTTTTCAAATAAACTACTACAAAATCACTAATATGGACCTATGTTTTCTCATAATTTCACATATATAATTGGTATCTTATTGCTTGCCTTCTCAATGGGTGGGGGAGAGTTGAGAGGGAAAGATAAATTTCAGAACTCAGAATTTTTTAAATAATGATAAAAATAAATAAATAAATTTGTTTTTTAAAAAAACTGCTGCCTAGCCAATTGTATGGGGAAATTTTATATTTGTCCCTATTACATTTTATCTCATAGATTCAATCTACCATTTTTAGTCTTTTTTAGATTTAGATCTTAACTATATGTCATACAACATGTTAGCCATACAGTCCACTTTTATGTCACTTGCTTCCAACCACATTGTAAATAAAAAATATTTTTAAAAGACCAGATCCAAATATAAAAGATTAGGATAAACCACCAGAGATTCATCCCAAACTGACATTGAACCATTAATTAAATATCACTGGACTAAAAAATTTGTTATATAGCACTAATTACTTCTTCAGTCTGGATTTTCAATCAATTGTGAATCTATCTAACTAAACAATTGTCTGAGCCACATCTTTCTTTAGCTTGCCAACAAGGATAACATGATTTTGTCAGATGAACAACAGAAATCTAGGTAAACTATACTACTAATGTAAGCTCTAAGTCTATTTAATTTGCTCCCCAGCCCCTTGCAAATAAAAATGAACTTAGTTTGATATAACTTGTTCTTGATGAAGCTATGGTTCTTTACAATCACCATTTGTTTTTTACATGCTTACTAACTATACCTTTAATACTACATTCTAGAATGTTGCCAAGAATCACATTTCCCCTCAATGTTCTATTCAGGATGTCCCAAAAGTCCTAGTACAATTTTTAATTAAGCTTAATTTAATAAATTAAATTGGATTAATTAGCTTAATTAAAACTGTATTAAGACTTTAAGGACAGTTTGCAGTTTACAAACTTTCCATTTTTTGTAAAGCAGTAGACTTACCCTTCTCAGGTCCCTGAATATGGAGGCAGAACCAAGATGGTGGAGTAAAAGCAGGAATTCAGCCCACCTCTCCCCCAAACCACTCCAAATTCCTTTAAATAATGGCTCCAAACAAATTTTAGAAGGTCAGAACGCCCAAAATGACAGAATAGAATATTTTCCAGCAGAAAGCAACTAAGAAGGTCAGCAGAAAAGGTCTGTGACAGCCAAGTGGGAGTCCAGTGTGCAATCCTGGTGCAGGCCCCACCAGTGCAGACATGAACCTGACCCAGGCCTGGAACCAGACCCACACTAGTGAAGCAGGAACAGGTCTGGCGACTCTGAATCAGCATCAGTACTGGTGGCTTCCAAACCTCTCTGTCCAGAGACACCAAAGAGGACCTAGAAGGTAAGCAGAAAAGGTCTGTGGAACCAGAGTGAAAGCCCAGCCCATGACCCCAGGGTAGACCTAGCCCTTACCCCAACCCCAGAGTTAGCAAAGTAGGACTCTGTTACTTTAGTACATTACATCTTTCAGCTACAGTGGGATGGGGACACTCAGCACCAGGACAGAAAAGAATCCTTGTAGTGAGGCCCCTGGAAGGATTTCTGAAAAAGGTATACAAAACCCTTGAAGCTTGGGACAATGCACCCTCCATCCTGGAAATAGAGCTCTACTTTAACAAAGAGTTAAAAGCTGTCATAGCCTAGTTTCTTTCCATAGTCCAAAAAATGGACAGAAAAAAAAAATGTTTCTGATCATAGAAAGTTACTGTGGTGACAAGGAAGAGCAAAAATACGCTCCTAAGAATATAACAAAGTCAAAGCTCTTACATCCAAAGCCTTCAAGAAAAATAAAAATTGGGCTCAGGCCATGGAAGAGCTCAAAAGAGATTTTGAACATCAAGTAAGAGAGATATAGGGAAAAGTAGGAAAAAAATTGAGAATGATGCAAAAGGAAATATTAAAAAAAAAAGCTAATGAGAAGAAGAATGCCTTAAAAAGCAAAATTAGTCAATTGGGAAAGCAGGTACAAAAGTTCACAAATAATTCTTTTAAAAATAGAATTGAACAAATGGAAGCTGATGACTTTATGAGAAATCAAAATAGAATAAAGCAAAGCCCCAAAAAAAGAAAAAATGTGAAAAATGTGAAATATCTCATTGAAAAAACAACTGACCTGGAAAATAGATTCAGGAGAGATAATTTAAAAATTATTAGCCTACCTGAAAGCCATGATAAAAAAAAATGGATATCATTTTTCAAGAAATTATTAATGAAAACTGAAAAAGTATTCTAGAACCAGATGGTAAAACAGAAATTGAAAGAATCCACCAATTATCTCCTGAAAGAGATCCCAAAATAAAAACTCCCAGAAATATTATATTCTAGAACTCCCAGGTCAAGGAGAAAATATTGCAGCCATCCAGAAAGAAATAATTCAAGTGTAGTGGAGCCACAGTCAGGATGACATAAGATTTAGCAGCTTTAAGGACCAGAGGTCTTGGAATGTGATATTCTGGAAAACAGTGGAGCTAGGATTACAACCAAATCATCTACTCAGCAAAACTGAGTACACTCATTCAGGGGAAAGGGTGAAAATTCAATGAAATAGAGGATTTTCAAGCATTCATGATGAAAATGTCAAAACTGAGTTTAAAAAAATGATTTTCAAATACAGGACTCAGGAGAAGCATAAGGAGGTAATCAGGACTTCATAAGGTTCATCTTTTTACATTTCATATGGGAGGATGATATTTATAATATATTAGAACTTTCTCATTATTATCAATATGAAGGGATAATATATTTTTTAAATGAAATTAAGGAGTGAGAAAGGAATATACTGGGAGGAATGGAATGGTATAAATTATCTATCATAAAAAGAGGCAAGAAAAAGCTTTTACAGTGGAGCGGAAGAAGGGGAAGAGAAGGACAGTGAATAAACCTTACTCTCATCAGAACTGACTCAAAGAGGAAATAACATACACCCTCAATATAGGTATAGAAATCTATCTCACCCTGCAGGAAAGTAGGAGGGGAATGGGATATGGAAAAGGGAGAGAGTGATAAAAGAGAGGGCAGACGGGGGTGAGGATGGTCAATAGCAAAACACTTTTGATGACAGACAGGGCGAAAGGAGAGAGAAAATAGAATAAATGAGAATACAATTAGTAATAGTAATTGTAGGAGGAATTTCAAGCAAGTTTCTTTGATAAGGCTTCATTTTTCAAAACTAGAGGAAACTGAATCAAATTTATATTAAAAATAAGAGACCATGTCCCAATTGATAAATGATCAAAAGATGTGATCTATGCCCAAAGAGCTATAAATTTATGCATATCCTTTGACCTGACAATTTTTACTAGTAAAAATGCCACTCTTTATGTACAAAAATGTTTATAGCAGCTCTCTCTTCTCAGAACAAAAAAAAATGGAAATTGAGGGGATATCCCATCAATTGGAAAATAGTTGAATAAATTGTGGTATGTGATTATGATAGAATGTTATTATTCTATGAGAAATGAACAGGATGCTCTAAGAAAAAAATCTGAAAAATCCTCCATGAAATCAAGCCAAGTGATATGTATTGTATACAAAGTAATAACAATGTTCTGGAATGATCAGCTGTAAAGGATTTTGCTATTCTCAGATATACAATGATCTACAACTACTCTGAATTGATTGTGTGTGAATACAGATAGAACAATTCTCTTTCTCTCTCTCTCTCTCTCTCTCTCTCTCTCTCTCTCTCTCTCTCTCTCTCTTTCTCTCTCTCTTTCTGTCTCTGTGTGCGTGTGTGTGTGTGTTTTTCTCTTGTTCTCTCAGCTTTATTTTTCTTGAGGGTTTTTTAATTAGGGTGGGAGATGTACATTTTCTTTCACAACACGACTTTTATGTAAAGGTTTTCCATTACTTCACATGTGGTTCCTTAATGGGTGTTAAGGGTAGAGATAAGGGTAGGAATCTGGATCTCAAAAGTTTAAAAAAGAAACAATTGTAAAAAATGTTTTAAATATAACTGGGGAAATAAATAAATTAATAAAAATGATTTCTGAATATTCTGTACTGATTATAATTTCTGTGTGTTTTTATTTCTCATGTAGCAGGGTTCTCTGAAGGAGTAAAACCTTGAAGAAGGTGGGGTTACTTATGAAATACAATGGAAAAGACATTAAATAGAGGAGACAGGGTCAAAGCAATATTTTGACAATTAGATATCAAATTAAGCACAGGGGAAAAGATCTAAGTCAATGAGGCAATTATTTCCCCCAAAGAACTGAATGGAGAAAATATTTTTGCACTATTAGAGAAGAAATGGATTCTAGTAAGAGGTAGGAAGCAATAGTTGCCTTAATTTCTGGAAACTCTACCTGAAGAGTCTATTATCCTAGAGGTCTGCTCAGTGTGTTAATCTGTTCCTGTTGATTTATTCATACACCAAATTTTAGCTCACAAATGTGAATGACAAACATATATGTGTCAAACAGTGGAAACTTACACATGATTATATCCAAGATTTCATATTCTATGTTTACATGGTTCTTTTAAATCTTTAGACTTACAGCCAAGATGACTTCCTAAACAGAGGCAAACTGTCTAGCTCCCTCATACTTTAGACTTACAGCCAAGATGACTTTCTAAACAGAGGCAAACTGTCTAGCTCCCTCATACTATTCAGCAAAAAAGCAGAAAATTATCACCAGATCAAATATTTATTAAGAAGTAAATGAAATACTATAGAAAATGACTTACACACCTAAAGTACACAAAAAGTCAGCCAGTAACTCACAGGTAATAGGAAAAGAGAATAAAACCCCAAAATTAGCACTAGTACTGACAAATAAGCCCAGCTTCCCAAAATAATCAATGAATTACTATTCATACTGCTAAAGTAATACCTGCAAGACTCTCCCTCTGGATGCAGCAATAGAAGAGAGTCTAAACATCCCCCCAGGAAAGTTGTACAAATATAAAAAAGGGCTTTTTGGGAACAGCAGTGGCTAGTAAAGGTGAAATAGTAACAAAAACTACTATCTAGATAGCCTATGCTCTTGAGCCTCCAAGTGTCTCTATAATTCTGTCCCAGGACATACTGAACCTCAAGGATGCCAGGAGACATCATTCTTGGAGGTAGAAGTCAGAAAAGAAACACAAATGACCCAGTTTGAGGCCGAGCAAGGGCCTAGACTACACTTGAAAGTACAGAATGGGGTAGATCCTGAATCTGACAAAGGCCCAATTCAGAAACTAAAGCTGAAGATATCAATAAATCAAATAAAACATCAACCAGTATTGAAACTCATTTCAGGTCTAGTAATTTTGGCAAGAGATAGAAAATGATATTAAATTCTTGAGGAAAGAATTAGAAGCAGAATAAATAGCTTAGAAGAAACCCAAGTAGGATCCCCTGAAAATCATATTAAATCAAACAGAAATCAATAATTTTATAAGACATCAAGAAATGGGCAGAAGTGAAGGACAAACTCAAAAAAAATGTTTTAAAGGAAATGTAAACTATCATTAATATTAAAAACTGTCTTAAAAACAAATCAAGAAGAGATAATTTAAGAGTCATTGGACTCCCCGCATTTAAAAAGAACATGAACACTATGTTCCAAGAAAGTCATAAAAGAAAACTTGTCACATGTATTAAAGCCAGGGAGAATAGTGAATATAGAAAGAATTCATCTGTTACCTCTTGAAATTAATCCCCAGAGGAAAAGTCCCAAGATTGTCATAGCCAATTGTCATACAGATTGTCAGGCAGAGCTCTCACTCCAAGAAGAAAAACATATTACAATGATCTAGAAAGAAGTTCAAATTCCAAGATCTATAGCCAGGATCATACAAGATCTGACAGCTTTTACTATAAATAACAGGAGATGTGGCAATATAATGTTTAAAAAAGCAAAAACTAATTGCTCACAATTAAGAATAACTTACTCTACAAAGCTGACTATAATCCTAAAAAGGGTAGAAGAAGGGAAATGGATTTTTAATGAAGTAGAGAACGTTGAGGAATTTCCAGTGAAGAGATTGGAGTACAAAAACAACAATTCAGAAAAACCTAGAAAGGTACATTTATTTGGGTAATTAGAATGGACTATAGATTATGTAGTGTTAATAGCTTAATAAAGACAAAAGAATAAATATTTCTTCAAACTAATAAGGAAACTAAATAAAAAAAGCAAAGATCCTAGAAACAGATTGATTTTGTTCTAAGAATTTGAAGATAAAAAAGAGAAAGGAAGATAAAAGAAAACACTCATGGAGGAAGGAGAAATAAAGGAGTGGAATTTGTTATTTTTCATAAGTGGAGTGTGTGACTCCACAAACTTATGCAGAATGAAATAAGCAGAACCTAAAGAATAATAATATACATAATGGCTACAACAATGTAAATCATCCTTAAAAGAAAAATTCTGAGTAACTGAAAAAACAATAATGATCCTGGAGAACAGATAATGAAGCTTATCTTATGTTTTAAGGAAGGAGGAGTTGGAGGGTAGTCAGTAAAAGGGCTGATATCTACATTTTCAGTGATCATTGTATCTGCAATCCACATTTAGTTATATTTCTTTGTTACAAAGGAAGGTTGAATCTGGAGGATTGTATTTCTCCCCCACAGATCCTTTAGCCTTTCCCTTGCAGTGATAAAAAGAGGAAAGCATAGACAAAGCATAATTTCCAAGGAAAAGAAAGATTATTCTGGTTGGAGTTAAAGATGGATTAGAGGAAGAAATTAAAAATGGAATGGCAGTGAAAGATTATGCAATAGTATAAGCTGATGGCCATAAATACCTATATGACCGTGAAGAAATCTTCTGATAGAACAGATAGGATTTAACATTATTGATTGGACATAAGAAGTGAGGGAAAGGGAACAGTCAAGGAAAACATCAAGCTTTTGAACTTGGTAAATTGAGTGTTACATAAATAATTAATTCAGACAAAGAAACCAAGTCTTGGGGGAAAGATGCAGGCCATTTTTGAGGCACCATTACCTGCACAGAGTCTGTGTTTCAGTTTCTAGAAGTCCCAAGATGAAAACCATAACACAAAAAGAATTTTTATTGACAGTGATCAAAAAAAAAAAAATGTAATGGAGTTGTTCACATTTATAACAGGAAAGGGAAACTTGAAAGCTGATGCAAAAATTGTTGCCTATTAGGGGAGCTTCTGTCTTCACAAATTTTATCCAGTTGAGATTTTCAAAAGTTTTATTCAATTAGTACCTTTTATTCAGACTATATTAAGTATTCAAACTACAGAGGCACATAGGTCTTATAGATAGTCATAAGTAAGGAAGGTCAATCTTTAAATATGTAGGTGTTGCATATAGTTCCATTTCTGGGAGCAGATAGTAATGACTACCACAAATGATATTGAGGAAAAGACCATTTATTCTCCCTGTCTTTCCATATAAAATTTTCTGCAAATTCCTCATTCCCTAAGATATCAAACTAAACAAGTATTGTGAGATGTCCAAGGAGAGTTACAGGACCAGATTTCGGAAACATGGCAAGATTAGAAATACACATGCAATGGGGGTGCCTGGGTCTTTGCTGTCCCATTGGTATCTGTTTTGATGCTATCTCCCTAACAAGAGAATTTGGTTCATATCTAGTTTTTTACAAAATTGAAAAGGGACCCTCAATTTCAATGTAAGCACTGAGGCAAAGATGATATATTCAGTAAAAGTCAAGTTGTATTTAACTTTACAAAACAAAAAAGCAAGACTAGTACTAAACTTAGATTTTTGAAAAGATATCTAGAAAGAATATAGAATAGGGGAAGCTAGGTAGTGCAGTGGATAAAGTACCAGCCCTGAAGTCAGAAGGACCTGAGTTCAAATCTGGCCTCAGACACTAAACACTTCCTAGCTATGTGGCTCTGGGCAAATCACTTAATCCCTATTGCCTCAGCAAAAATAAATAAATAAAATAAAATAAAATAGAGACAGAGACAGAGAGAGAGAAAGAATATAGAATAAATGCTAAGTAATGAAAGATGAGTGAAAAAACATAGCATGATCCTCTAACATTGGTATCAACACTAAAATTCAGAATAAGTCCAGATAAGAAGCAAATGTTAGAACAATCATCAAGAAAACTTTCTTTTTCCACTGATCCCCACTTCTCTAGGTTACCACCCTGGTTGGTAAACAATTGATAAGGGAAGTTACATGTTAATGAGGAGGTGGGCTAAAAATCTTCATTTCCTCCTGGTAAGAACATAATTTGACCATGAGATGCAACTGCCCCCCAGCAATCTGGACAAAGGAATTTATCTCTACCCACACCATTCTAATTAGTTTTCATCTTCATAATTTGGGTAAGCCTAAATTCTAGTGGAGATTTTAAGGATAAAAACTTATTTCTTAAGAGCAAGAACTCACCTAGACTGAATTCTGTTTGTAAGGTCTTCTATTGGGTTAGAGTCCCACCCAAGGTCACAGAACATGAACTCAGAGGATTTAGGGAATCTCTTCTATTAGCAAAGTCTGACTGATCTACAAAGGCTGGTACCTCAATGAGGATATATAGAAAAAAAAATCTTAATTTTAATTTAATAATTGGCTATTAATATAATAAAATATAATCATTTCTGCTGTTCTTTTTTTACCTCTCTTATGCAGTTATCCCATTGGAATAGTGTAGGGACGAGTAGATACACTGAGATCTCTGTTAGCCCCAATATAGTACCAAAGCCCACTCATTCTTTGCTATTTAAAGATCTGCATAATTAAGACAGGAATTCAGGTTTTCTGGTGGAGAACACTAACTTTGCCTCCTTGGCTTACCTTTTGTTCTGGCTTAAATTCATTTGGAGTAATAGAGGAATTAGGGAGTGTATAAAATTGTCTGAACCTTGAATTAGATAGTTATGCATAAGAGGAGGCTTTGATTTCTGGCTTAGACATAATATTCAGTAAGCAAGGGTCTAATCTTAGCCTGGGAGTACTCTTGTCTCTTTTGTCAACTGTTCAATAACTATGACTAAAGAGCTGGTGATGATCCATTGCCTTAAAAAAAAAGTTCTCGTCATTATAACTCTTGGCCAGTCCTAAAGTGGCAGTAGAAAGAAGACCCAGAAGAAAGACTTTGGGACCAGAAAGATAAAGGACCAATGGAGATGATAGCACCATATCAGCAGAGCCTGCTGGAGCAATGTACAGAAAATTGATAGAGCCAGCAGAGATGTGCCCAATGAAGAAAAGGGCTGTGAGCCCCACAGAGCAACATGACCAGCAAAGACACAATACCCAGCAAGAATCATACCTAATGACAGCTTTGAGATGAGAACAGAAGTCATTAGGGATTCTTTATCTTTACATAGAGGAGTTGCTCCTCCACAAAGATGCTCCATGGGTGAGTTCCCCATGTATGATCCTATAAATGCTAACTCTTGCATATATATTAGTGGAAAAGTATGTCCAATATTTAAGGCAATGCAATTCACACTGGGTTGTTTTGTTAAATTTCTTTGTTTCAAATTATTTTCTTTAATTCGATAGAAAAAATGTAATGAATAGAATAATGAACAGAGAACTATTTTGAGTAGATGTGGCCTTTAACTACCTTGAATATGGGATCACTATTCCAGGGATTCCATGTGCTCTACATATTTATATATATAAATATCTTCTCCCCTTATTAAACTGTAAGTTACTTGAAAGCAAGAAAAGTGTCCCTGAAGCACCTTACCACCGTCATTGGCATTTACATTGGATTTTTGCTTTGACACAGAGTCTCATCAATAAATGATGAGTAAGGCTTAATCTAGGAGGATTTCTTGTTTGAGGTAAACTTTAGGCAGATAGGTAGTGGAGAGGTACAGACAAGACATTCTACCCAATAAGTAGGCTACATTCACAAAAGAGAAGTTATATAGGTATTATGAGATGGTAGTGATATTACATTGGAAGCATACAGTCTTTTCTTTCCCAATGAATCAATCAACAGAGATATATATTAGGCTACATGGAGCTGGGTCCATATTAAGTTAATAAGAAAAGTAATTTATACATGCAAAAAATAAGAATAAATATTTATAGAAATAAGATCAAACTACTTTTAATTTCATCATTTCAGCTAGCATGTTAAAAATATAAAAAAGCAAAATTCTTACACAAAAATAGATTCTTTGCCTTTGAAAACATAGTTATACTCATGATCAAATCCAAGGGTTTCTAAATAAAATAAATGTTGTGGGGTGCTCACTGTAAGAGATTTTTTTCATTTCTATTTTCTGAATTTCCATTTCTCAGCATTGAAAAGAAAAAGACTAGGAAACTAAAGTATATCTTTCAGTACACCAATTAAGAATGACAATTTTATTGATTGTCATACAATTTTCTTATAATATCCTTTACCCTGTATCTCTTACATAATTTTTCATTAGTAATATGTTGCAGCTTATTCACGATCATCATGTGTCTCCTTCTTGTCCTTTGGATGACCCTCAACTTTAGTTCTTTAGAGATTGTTGTATTCCATGACTCACAGCCATATAACATCACATGAAGAATATGGGTGATAGAAAGATGTTTTTGTCTTTGTAAGAAGGTTGAGGTCATTAAAAGCATTGGGTAATTTCCCAAATTCAGATTAATTCAAATTCCCAAGTTAATTATTTAAACCATCATTATATTGTTCTACAGTAACTTTTTATCTAAGAATGAAGTATTATAACTGAATGTTGTGGTTAATCAAATTATGTTACATAGATAACCAATTTTCAAAGAGTCAGCATATAACTTTTCAAAATTCATGAAGGATATACAAAAAATAATTTAATCTCAAATATTTTTTTAAAAAAACTTTTGAATTTTCCAATGACTCCTAGTCATTATCATATGCATAATTACTATACAGTACTAAAGTCCCAGAAACTGTGAAATTTAAATAGATGGAGGACTTTTTTTTCTATTCAGATTAACTGATCTACTTGATCAGTGATACAATCAATCAACCTATCAACAAGCATTTATTAAAAGCCTACTAAGTTTGAATACTATATAAGCATATAGGATATAAAGACAGAAAAGCAATATCCCTTGCCTTAAAGGATCCTGCATTTCTAATAGGGGAGACACCATGTATGTATATAAATGTTAACAACAAGATACTGCTTCAGGAGGTGACCATATGGTGCAATGCATAGAATGTCAGCGCTTGAGTCAGAGGTACCCGAGTTCAAATCTAGCTTCAGACTTAATTAGTTTTGTAACTCTGAATAAGTCACTTAACCCCATTGTCCCTCAAAAAAAAAATGCTTTGCTTCTAGGGCTATTCTCTTTTCTCTCCACTCTTTATAAACTAAAAACTTACGCAGAGGGACTAGGGTCATGTGATGCTGAGCTCTTAAGAAAGAAGCCTAAATTTACTAAATTATTTGACTCTTTATATCTCTAACCTAGAGTTCTGGGGGGAGAATAACTTAAAACTTAGGTTTGGCTCATGTACAGAGTTTCACCAAGAGGGAGTAGTAGAAAGTACAATGAAAATCAGGTATAAAACAATCAATTATTTCCTTAAGGAATGATACAAGAGTCTAGCAAGCATTTCCTAGCAAAGATTTTAAATAAGTAGCAGTAACTTATAAATATCATGATGTTGTCCTAAGAGGCTGATATATAATACAACAAAATATGAAAGATTTTTATGGACTACTGAAATTGATCTTCACTACAAATCTGCACTGTCCAAGCAAATCCTTCCAAGTCAGAGGGTTGGGGTCATCCTCCTGTTGGTGATCATCTCCAAGAAGTTGTGGAATAGTTACTGGGGACTCTTGAAATGCAACCATTCCCAGGTGCTCCAAAACCTTCAAATTCACATTGTTTTCTGTAAGGTTGAAAATATTCATCTCAAGGATTGCTGCTGTTACCTATATTCAGGATAGAAACACAACATAAGAGCACCCAAGGAATCAAGGCATAAAATCAAGCTCATCTTGGTCAATACAATTTGCCTATCAAAGTTTGCCATTCCTGCCACATGAATGAGGGGAAAGAACTATATACCATCCCATACCTCCAGGAGAGATTTGAAAGTATGGTCAGCATATTGAAATAAAAATAGAGATCTAGAGAATGGAGTCAATTCCCTTTAAAGTCCACTAAATGGCCACATTTCCTTAATGGGCAATCCTTTCTGACATCTTTGATTCAGCTTCCCTTTTCCTTTTTCCCACCTCATATTAGGTGAGAGATGACGGGACAAACTCAGTCCCTCAGTTCTTAGCTACATATCACCAAAAGTTACCTGGGATGTCCAGCACATACTCCATGAGATTTACTCCAGTCCAGTTCCCATTACTTAACTATTTGTCAAATATGTGCAAAACAAATATAAAAATGGAAGATAAATAGTGAGGTTAGAATCACTAGTAGTGAAAATTTAAAAAGGCATCATGTGTGGCCCTTTTCAACAATGAGATGAAACAAATCAACTCCAATAGAAAAGTAATGAATTGAACAAGCTACACCCAGCGAAAGAACCCTGGGAAATGAGTGTGAACCACTACATAGAATTCCCAATCCCTTTATTTTTGTCCACCTGCATTTTTGATTTCCTTCACAGGCTAATTGTACACTATTTCAAAGTATGATTCTTTTGTGCAGCAAAATAGCTATATGGACATGTATGCATATATTGTATTTAACTTATACTTTAACATATTTAATATGTATTCGTTTACCTGCTATCTGGGGGAGGGGGTGGGAGGAAGGAGGGGAAAAATTGGAATAAAAGGTTTTGCAACTGTCAATGCTGAAAAATTACCCAGGCATATAACTCGTAAATAAAAAGCTAAAATAATAAATAAAAAAGTCAGACCAAAAGAGGAAAAAAAAGAAAGAAAAAGCAAACAAACAAAAAACAAAGGCATCATCATGTAGAAGGTGGTGCTTAAGCTAAGTTTCAAAGTATAGTGACCACACCCGAGACTCACTCTCATAGAACGAGGCTGGTTCTAGGATATTCTAGGGTACCCTGAAGGATTTGGTCTGATTATTCACTAATACCATCTGTTCAAATTCCAATCATTTATTCCCACTGGTAGATGTTAGTGATTACTATACCCCAGTCCCAGTTAGGCAGTCAATTGCTTTTTACAAAGAAATATTTACTTTGAAGTTATACTAAAAATAAAAGTATATGCATTTTCCCCCAATAATTTGAGGGAGGATTGGGATACATTTCCCCCATCCCATCTAAATCTTTGGGAATATTGGGTTCACTATTAACATAATATCTACATAACATTGGTCCAACCAAGTTTCTTAATTCTAAACCTTGTTCCTTGGGACTGGAGACTGGTTGCAAAACTCAGACACTGGGACAGTAGATTAACATTTTTCCTTCCCTTAAAATGAAAGAACAAGACCAAGATAGACAAAGAACTTGGGCTTCTTTTCAAAGGCCACATATTAATCTAAATGGGAAGAAGAACTAATATCTCTCCCCCCAACTCTGTCGCCTAGAAGACAACATCAGCAAAAGAGTCCAAAATATCCACCACCAGTGATGCTGGAGGGGGAAATGACTGAAGCTCACATCACTAGTCTTTTTTTGAATGCTTCCACAATTCATCAAAGAAACTCCTGTTCAACATATAGCCAAACAGAACTTTTTACAGAACGAATCTATAACCATGACAAGTCCATGTTATTACACATCACAACTCTCCTGGAAGGAAGTTCCCCAGTTTCTCCACATGAAAGACATGTAAGATGATCTGTGTATCTACCAATTCCCATTACAGAAAGAAACTAGGAATTCTAAGTAGCAGGGGTGAGGAAAGATGACATTCTAATACAATGAAGTGATATAGTGTTTAAAGAGTTGGATCTGGAGCCAAGAAGATTTGAGTTCCAGTCTCAGACATTTGCTACCTATGTGACAAAAGGCATGTCACTTTATTTCTGTTTGCCCCAATTTCCTCATGTATAAAATGGAGATACTAACAGCACCTATCACCCAAGGTTGTTGTGAAGATCATATAAGATAATAATTGTAAAGCACTTTGCCCAGTGCATGGCACATAATAAGTCCTATATACATGTTAGCTATTTTATTATCATTATTATTCTATAAGCCATAGGGAAAACCTATACAAAGACATAGAGGAGAAAGATGAGATGTCATTTTTGAAGAACAGCAAAGCCAGTTTGAAATGCCCAAATTTTAGAATTTTAGATTTCATGAAGGAGAATAATGCACAATAAAGCTAGAAAGGTGAATTGAAGGCCCACTGTGAAGGGCTTTAAAGGGAGAAGTTTAGATTTGACCCTAGAGATAACAAGGAGGCACTGGAGTTTATTGACATGTTCAGACAGTAAGGTAGAAGTGTGAACTTTAGGTATATCACTTTGGAAGCTTTGTAAAGAAAGGATTGTGGAAGGGACAAACTTGAGAGAAGATGACCAGCTGGAAAGATATGCAAAAGTCCATACAAGTGGTGATAAGAACCTGAACTAGTATGGTAGCCATGTGAGTACAGAGAAAGGAATGGATTTGAAAGATGAAATGAACAATTATGTGTGTGCATGCGTGCGTGTGTGTGTGTGTGTGTGTGTGTTGAGGAAGAGTAAAGATGGCATTGAGGATACTAACCTAGATCATTAGAAGATAATTTTTATCTTCAACAGAAATAGGAAAATTTAGCAGAATTCAGTTTGGTGGGATATAACTGAGTTTTGTTTTGAAAAACCAAGGAGATCCTTAAGATGCCTCCCAGGGAGGCATCTTAACCCAGGGAGTTAAATAAAATGTGATTTTAATCAGTTTTGGTTTATATTATTATTTTTTAAAGAAAAAATGTTTTAAAGTGTCTATTAATCTGTTTCCTATATTTAGAATTGAGAACTTAATTAAACATTAATAATAAAGAATAAAACTTACATGGAGGGATCAATATTATCTAACATTGATATAATGCTTACTATGTACCAGACACTGCTGTGCTAAGTGATTTACAATTATTATCTCATTTGATGCTCACAACAACGTTATCAACATTTTATAGATGAGGAAACTGAGATAAAGAGAATTAAATAGCTTGTTCAGAGTTACCCAGTTAGTAAATTCCTGAGGTTGGATTTGAACTCATATCTTCCTGACTCCAGGCCTTGTGTCCTATACACTGTCACCTCATTATCCAAATAAGTAAAAATAAAGGGGAGTCATAGACTGGTGGCTCTCTACTTATCAGAGTTCTCATTCATTAGTTAGATACAATTTTTAAAATATGTATTATTTTCTTAATTCAAGTCGATACTCACTCATGAGATGCCTGCTCTGTGCCAGTGTAACACATAATAGGTGTTCTATAAATGCTAGCTATGATGATGGTGATGATGATAATGGTGATGGTAATGATAATGATGATGGTGATGATTGTAATAATGATGATTAGATTGTTAACAGTTTCTAGGAAGAGCTCAACACTCTAAAAAAAAACCTAGATTGTTCATAAAATTTCCCATTTATTCAGAACTCTGAGAATTCCAGTGACCCTGAAGAAGGAATTTTCTTCTAAATTAGGGAATATTATACACATGAGCTAGAGAACTTGAAGAGATTGAATAAGAAGTGAGTTAACAATTGTTGAAAGCAATGTCCAGTAAGTGACTCTTCTTTCTCTTGCTTTAAGACTAAGATAACTAGGGGCAGCTAGATGACACAGAGCACCCATCCTGGAGTTAGAAGGACTTCAGTACAAATGCAACCTCTGACATTTAACACTTACTAGCTGTGTAACCTAGGCAAGTCACTTAACTCCAACTGCTTCTCAAAAGAAATTACAAGACTAAAATAGTACTGTAAACTTCATCTTAACTACAACTTATTTAAATATTGTGTTTACTACTTAACTGACAAGTCCATCAATCATAATTTTGTTTGTTTATAATTTGGGACTTGAGATTAAAGGACTATGGGGAAATTAGCTCATGAAAAGGGTAATTAATTCCCTGGTGATATTTGGAGGTGCTGACTGAGCCATTTAAAGAGAGAATTTTCTTTTTTTAGTACCTGGTCCCATCGACTATGGATTCTTTTGCCATATATTTGATTGGAAAGGGAATCTGACTGTTAATAGAGATGAGAAAAGTAGTCTACAGAAGTACTATGAGAGAATTAAGTTTAAATTGCTGCTTCTTATATGAGGAGGGAAAGACTGAGAGTTAACTTTCAGTTAGTCGGCCACGAGTTGTGAGAAGACTGAGTTAGCTGTCCTCTTGTGAGACACTGAAACAGAGTTTAACTATTATTCATGTGAAAGGCTGAAATTGAGTTTTACCATCTCACACAGTGAGGAGTGTGTGAGAAGACTATGAGAGGTAGCTGTTACATCCTGAGAAAATCTGAAGAAGCATTTTGAAGAAAATTTCTGAAACAATTTACCATCCTGAGAGAAATGTTTCCAGAGCTAAGGAGAAATCATCAGTACCATTAGTGACATTATTCTGTTCTGTATCTTTTTTCATTGTTTTGAAGAAGCCGAAGGTGATTCTGGCTGTGAATTTTTCTCACTTCTAATACATTATAAATATTTGTTTATATCTATGTTATTATTTGGTACTATAATAATTTATTTAAGCCAATGAAACTTGATGATTTGAGATAAATCAAAAATCAGACACGTAGGGGAAAATATTTCTCCCTTTTATAAATTGAGATGAGAACTTGAAGCTAATTAATTGATTGCTGCAAGATTTTTTTCTATTACTTTGAGGTAAAATCAGAGCATGAGTCTTGATTGCCTTGGAACTCAAGTAGATGATTCATAAGGAAATAAACCAATAGCAAATAGAAAGGAATGAGAGTTGGATTGATTGTTAATTAATGTACAGACTGCACAGCCCACTCCATCATAACTAATTTGCATGCAGTTTACTCATCTCTAAGCCAGCTACATTGGAAATTAATGACAATATTTCAGAGTGTAATAATAATAGTTAACATTTATATAGTTCTTACTATATGTCAAATATTAGATTAAGTGCTTTGTAATTATTATCTCCTTTGGTCCTCATAGCAACACTGAGAAGTAGGTGCTTTTATTATCCCCTTTTCATAGTCAAAGAAACCAGGGAAAACTGGAGTTAAAGGATTTGCCCCAGGTCATACAGGTAGTAAATGTCTTGGGTCATATTTGAACTCAGGTCTTTCTTATTGGCACTAGACAACAAACAAATGAACCTGATCTATTTATTTATTTATTTCAGAAATCATTTTTTTTATGGTTGTCCTCAAGTGCATTGCTCATAGCTTAGTATCACACACCCACACCTCACAAATCTCTCCACATGCCAAGTAAATATAAATTAATTCTAGGGAAAGGAGTGATGGAGAAATGCCTTATATAGGAAATCATACCTAACATGAGCTTTGAAGGAAGTTCAAGATTACAGGGAGTGGAGGGAGGAGTGAAAGCTTAAAAAGCATAAAGGATAGTCTTGGAAAATAAAGAGAATCAAGATTTAATGTCATGTATGGGAAACAGCAAATAGACAAATTTGGCGAAAATGTAGAGAACATGAGGGGGAGTACTGTGAAATCAGTCTGGAAAGAGAATTTAGTCAGGTTATGAAAACTTTAACTGACAAACAGAGGGGTTTGTCTTTTATCCTAGAAAAATAAGAACTTATTGAAATTTCTTGAAAAGGGAAATGACAAGGTCATGACGTTGCTATAGGCATATCAATTCTGGAGCTGTGTAGAGCATGGATTGGAGAGGGGAAAGATGGAGAGGATTCTGGCAAGATGGTGGAGTAGGTCAAAAAACTTTTGACTCCCCAAATTTCCTTCACAAAAAGAGACAGAACCTCACCTCAAAGTGAATGTAGAAAAGTGAAAGTGAACAAAAGTCAGGGAAATGGAATTGTTCTCCTAAAACAACTTGAGAAGAACCCAGGAAAGACTTGACCTCCTGGGGCAAAGTTTCAGTATGAATGAAGCACAAATACATCCAGCCAACTCTGCAGAATCAACAAATAACAAAGCCCTAGGAGCAGCTGAGGTCTAAGAAGTTTTCATCTCATAGACAGTATAGGAGTTTGATGGCTAAGTAAGACATGTTTAAGGACCTTCCACTGACCAGGGATGCCAAGACCAGACACATCCTGGGCTGAGCTACTGTTACAAGGGGAGGAGGGAAGTATAAGGAGCTTGTACTTGCCTGGTGAGTGTAGTAGCAGAGGGGCAGGGACCCTGCTGGTTGTGGGCACCTGAAAGAGAGTAGAATCCCTGGTTTCAGCTCCAGGGCAAGGAGGACAGCTATAGTTTGCAGCCATCTGAAAGACTGCAGGGAAGCAAGATCATTTGTGGGACAGTGGCTGGTCCCCTTAGTCAGAGCTTAGGAATGGAGAGGAGAACCCAAGATTGAACCCCAGGATAGACTTTAGAAAATAACAGTAAGAAGGATCTGAGATTTGGGAAATCATTCTTCATACCTCAGGATTAGAGCTTGATTGTCCTAATAGCTGCTAAAAACAAAATTTTGAAAATAATAAAAAAAAAAAGAAGAATCAATAATCAGAGGAGAAAAACCCAACCATAAATAGCAACTATGGGGATAGAGAAAATCTCAATTCATCTTCAGAGGAAAATAATGAAATTTAAATAACCACTCCTTTTTCAATGAGAAACATCAAATAGTGCCAGGTACAAAACGAGTTCTTAGAAGAACTTTTAAAAGGACTTTTAAAATCAAATAAGAAAAATCAAGGAAAAATTGAGGGAAAAAGAGCAATTCAAGAAAATTATGAGAAGAAAGTCAAAGGTAGGTGGTACAGTAGATAGAGCACCAACCCTGAAGTCAGGAAGACCTGAGTTCAAATCTGACCTCCAACACTTAACACTTCCTAGCTGTGTGACCCTAGGCAAGTCACTTAACCCCAATTGCCTCAAAAAAAAAAAGAAAGAAAGAAAGAAAAAAGAAAAAAAGAAAAGCAAGTCAACCAATTGAAATAGAGAATCAAAAAGTTAAGAGAGAAAATAATTTTTGAAAGCTAGAATTGGGTAAAGGGAAGCTAATAATAAGACATCAAGAAATAATAAAAAAAATTAAAAGAGTCAAAAAATAGAAGAATGTAAAATATCTCATCAGAAAAGCAATTGATCTGAAGAACAGATTGAGGAAAAATAATGTAAAAATAGTAGAACTACCTGAAAATTATGCCTAAAAAAGAATCTTGACATAACATTACAAGAAATTATCAAGGAAAAATGCCCCGAAGTTCTAGAACAAGAAGGCAAAGTAAAAATGGGGGGCAGAGAGGGAAAAAGAATCCACTAATAACCATTTGAAAGATATTCCAAGAGGAAAACTTACTGGAATAACATAGCTAAGTTTCAAAATGCCCAGGTTAATGAGAAAATATTTGGAAGCAACAAGAAAAAAATTTAAATATTATGGACCTGCAATAAGATTTACACAAGACCTAGAAGCTACCACATTGAAGGAACATAGGTCTTGGAATAGCATATTCCACAGAGCAGAAGAGCTGGTATTACAACTAATGATAACTCTCCCAGCAAAGTATAATCTTGAACTGGAAAAAAAAAAACATTTAACAAACTGAAAGACTTTTTGATATTTGTTACAAAAAAGCAAAATTTAAGAGAAAATCTGACAAATAAACATCCAGGACAAATGTAAGGTAAACATTAAAGGCCAATTATAAGGGACTCAATAAGGCCAAATTGTTTACTTCTTATATGAGAAGTTATCAACATTTCTTTTTTATCATCATTATTTGAGGAGTTTGAAAGAAAAGTACAAGCTATAATGGGTGATTCAAAATAAAATTATGTAGGGAGAGATAAAAAGGAGTAATTTCTCATACAAATGAGACATAATTGATAAAGAAGGAGCTGGTGGAGGAAGGTGGTACGTAATGATGAAACCTCACTCTCATTGGGAATATATTAAAAAAGGAACAATGTATATATCTAGAAAGGTATAAAAGTCTTCCAAATTTGGAAAGAAATAAGAAGACAAGAGGATAAAGAGGGGGAGAGATTCTTAGAGTGGTAGGTAAGTTAAAGAATAGAAGGGCAGGAAGAAGTAAAATAAAGGAGGGAGGAGAAATAGGACAAATAAGGTGAGAAGGAGATTGAGGAAAAATTAGGAGGGAGAAAAATATAAAACAAGTAGCTATAGCTGAGAACATTAATGGAATGAATTTACCCATAAAATGGAAATGGAGAGCAGATTAAAAATTTAAGTTCAATAATATGGTGCTTTCAGGAACACAATAAAAATGAGAAATACACACAAAGATAAAATAATGGGCAAGAGTAGAACTTATAGGAGGAAAGCAAGGATAGTAATCATGATCTTATATAAAATTAAAGACAAAATAGACATAATCAAAAGAGAAAACTAGGAAAACTACACTGTGTCAGCAATATTATTCTATTTTGGATCATTTATAGTGTTCTTGAACTAATAATACTGTTTTGGACTCATTAAAATAACTAGACAGTATAAAATAGCAGAGAGGATGCCTGCCAGACAGAAGAATTATATGAACATTATATAAAACACTTTTCATACAAATAAAGTCACATCTAAATAATTGAAGTAATATTTATTGTTCATGCATAGATAAAGTCAAGATGATTTTTAAAAATGCATTTTTACCTAACTAATCTATTTATCTCATCCCATCCCAATTACATTACTAAAAAAAAAAAGTCTTACTAAGTTAGGAGAAAATAAAAACAAATTAATTTGGAAGTTCAGGAACTTCAAAGTAACCAGAGAAAAAAGATATAAAGGAAATCGATTCAGTAGTAATCAGATCTTAAACTATATTATAAGACAAGAGCATTGGTGAAGTCTAAAATGGTTAACTTAGATTACTCTAAATTAAAATTTTCTTGTATAAAGAAAATCTTTATAGCCAAGAATAGAGGTAATACACAAAATTGGGAAGGGGAAAACTTTCATAGACAACCTCTCAGATAGGATGTAATTGAGTTGAAATATTTGCTGTGGTGTAGAAAATGGGTTAATTAAGAAAAACATGGAAAGATTTGAATTTATGAAGGAAAATATGATATACCTTCAGAGATACAGATGATATAGAAATAAATATATCACAGTTTTATATGTATAGGTATACATATACATATATTTGTAGATATCTATGTATATGCAGAAGTATATATGTTTGAATGTACTTTTTTTTGGATTGGAGTGGCAGAGAGAACAGGGAAAAAATAAAGCATTCCCTCTTGAAAGTTCCTCTTTTATCCTCGAAGTTATGATGGTCTTGAATATAGGTGTTCCTTACATGAGGCATAGCCTGACTTTCAGGGTTTGTTTATCTCTATTGCTTGGTGTTTCTTTCCCTACTTATGGGTTCCTGGATAACCACACTAGGAATAGCTATATTTTATGGAAATGACTATCTTGGGAGTTCCTGAGTCCTTCAGTCTCGCCTAGATGCACTTTGATCAGTGCCCTCAGCAACTACTTCAGTAAATAACCACCAAAATCATTGAGAAGAAAATGAGAACATTCCCTGTCCTAGCTTGCCAAAATACATGAACTTTAATGAAGTTGTTTGAATAGTTTAAAGCCAGGCTGAAGGTGAAATGATTCATCAACAATACATCTAAGTGCTTCCTTTTTTAATGTTTTAGGTATCAATGTCCTGAAAGAATACTATGGTAGTTATAAGTTATTACTTCAAATTTGTCTTCTTTGTCAATATAGACATAAGTCTCTTGTGTTTGAAGTGTTTCTTTTGTGGAGAGGAAATAAAGGGCTATCCTTATCCTGTACCTGATCTACATTGTACATTGGAGACCTTTTGGCTCCCCTTTGGGGAGGCTCTGAACATTAATTAGACTTGAGCTTTAAGTGTTTTTTTATTCAGAGTAAAGGTATAAAGAGACAGAGAGATCAGGGAAAAGAAAATGATCTTCATATTTCAGAACCATCCTTTTCTATTAATGTGGACCCTTTAAGAAAGGTTAAAATGTCCCAGCCCTACTGGGTCCAACAGTGGTGTTGTATGCTTTCACAAACATTCTTGAATAATCTTTTTTTTTCTTGAAAAGAGAGTTTTTGAGATTCTTTTTGTTTGGTTTTTACATAGGGTAAAAAGAGTTCAGGGCCTAGAGTCAAGAAAACTCATCTTCTGAGCTTAAATCTAGCTTCAGACTCTTACTAGCTTAGGAAAGTTACTTAAGCCTCCTTGCCTCAGTTTTCTCATCTGCAAAATGAGCTGGAGAAGGAAATGGCAAACCCACCAGTATCTCTACCAAGAAAATCCCAAATAGAGTCACAAACAGTTGGGCACTACTGAAAATGACTGAACATAGCAGCAAAAACAACATTACAATAGTTTTACTGTACTAGACTTGAAACAAGGTATGCATACATCTCTCTTCTAAGAGTCTTTCTAACTTATCTGATAATCATATTTGAAAAATGACAAAGACTTCTAAACTTCAGGTGAAATTCAGTGCTTATGATCAACAAAAAGAAAAAAAAAAGAAAAAGAATTGTTTCATTAGATGATGGAAAGGAAGAACAGAGTCCAAACAGGATTTCTAATTCATACTTTTCTAACCAAACACCATTCATTTTAAGTATTCAAGTATTTATTGATTGATGACTATGAGTAATGACATCATTGGTTCAAAATTTTGCTATCCTCTTTACTTAGAAAAATCTTTCTCGGACACTACTTTCCTAGTTCTGCACTGACCTCTTCAGGCTGGACCACATATCTACAAAGCAAAGATTCCAGAGTCTCAGCTCTAATACAAACGACTTCTTTCTTTTAAAATTGGCTTCTTTATCATGGAGTGTGGGAGGAAGAGATTAGAAGTCCAAGTAAATCTGGCCAGTGAAAGTGAAAGAATGTTTGGGAACAGGGATACATGTATCCCCTTGTGAAGGAGAACCTGGAATCTACAATGATTTGTCTATTATAAAAGACAAATTTGCCCAATCATAAACACAGATTGTTCTTCAAGCTTATCATGCTTTCCCTCCTCATTTCTGCTTCCTAGAATCCCTGATTTCCTTCATATTTCAATAAACCATATTCTTTTTTATTATTATTTTTATTGAAGCTTTTTATTTTCAAAACATATGCAAGGATAATTTTTCACCATTGACCCTTGCAAAACCTTGGGTTGCAATCTCCTTTCCTTCCCCCACCCTTCTCCTATATGGCAAAGTAATCCAATATACAAGGTCCTCTCTCTTTCCCTTTTTACAAGTACTCCCTTCTTTAAAAAAAAAATACTTTTTTTGCACATATATACACATTTTCTGTCTTAATGGAATGTAAGCTTCCTAAGGGAAGGAAGTGTTTCATCTTTGCATTTTATCAGATGCTTAATAAATGTTTTTTGATTCATTGATTAATTGAAAAATCTGATTGTCCTAGTATGAGTGTAAACCTTCAGACTCCAGTGGAAAGATAGGGCATAGTGCCTCACCATTCCCCACATTTCTACATGAAATCTTTTTAGATTCACACAATATGTTCCTCAGAGCAACCCCACAAGGTAGATTGTGAAATCATTATGACACACAATATGTTCCTCAAAGCAACCCCAGAGGATAGGTTGTGAAATCATTATTCCACACAAAATAGAATGAGAAAGTAAATTTCACCAAGATTAAATGTCGTGCTAACAGTTTCTGAACCAGGACTTTCTGACCCCGAGTCTACTGTCCTTTCCATTATACAAAACTTACTGTGATTTTATGATTCATCTCAACATTCTCTTCTCAAAATAAAAATTCCTAAAGAACAGTATGTTCAGAATCAGAGAGTGGAGGTTTGAGTACTGGACCTGTCACTAAGTAGTTTCATAGTCTTGGACAAATCCTTTGAGTTCTTCAGGCCTGTCTCTTTCTGTAAAATTATGGAGTTAGACTAAGTTAGATAATCTCTAAACATCCTTTCAAGTCTAAAGTCCAGGATGTCCGAAAAGAATGATGGTGGGAAAGCAACTGAGCTCTTAAGAGTAGGTATAAGAAGGGAGTTAGGGAGATCAACTTCACGTATTCACATGCATTCATATCCTTGGATGTTGTCTTGCTGATCCAGATGGCAAGCTTGGTAAACAAGTTACTGTTTTTTGTCAACATGTCAGCCTGCTTCTTGTGATTGGGCATTTGCAGAGAAGGGTACAAGGGATAAAAGCTCTCCATTTACAGCTCAGCTCTCTTCACAACTGCGATAATGTCTCCTTGTGAAAGCCTCCAGAGCTTTCTATCCACGGCACACAGATGGACAAATGTTGTGTACTAGATCCTCAAAGGACCCATCACCACCCCAAACACATCAAGGCCCTTCTCCCTTGGACTTTCTTGTCTTCCATTCTGTTGCAAGAAGAAAGGTGTCCTCCACATGTGCAGAAATGTTTGTGGCAGCTCTTTTTATAGCGGTGGGGAACTGGAAACTGAATGGATGCCCATCAACTGGAGAATGGCTGAATAAGTTGTAGTATATGAATGTAATAGAATATTATTGTTCTATAAGAAATGACCAGCAGGATGATTTTGGAGAGGCCTGGAGAGATTTACATGAACTGATGCTTAGTGAAGTGAGCAGAACCAGGAGAACATTGTACAAAGCAACAAAATTATGTGATGATCTACTCTGATGGATGTGGTTCTTTTCAACAAGATGATTTAGGATCGTTCCAATAAACTTGAGGAGAGAGCCATCTACATGAAAAAGACCATGGGGACTGAATTTGGATCTCAACATAGTAACATAATATTTTTATCTTTTGTTGTTTGCTTGATTTCTTTTTTCTTTCTTTCTCGCTATTTTTTCCCATTTTCTGTGTAGCATGATAAATATGGAAATATGTATAGAAGAATTGCACATGTTTAACCTATATTTAATTACTTGCTGACTAGAGGAGGGTGATAGAGGAAGAGAGGGAGAAAAATTTGGAACACAAAGTTTTGCAATGGTGAATGTTGGAAACTATGTTTGCATGTATTTTGAAAATGAAAAGCTATTATTTAAAAAAAAAAAAAAGTTATCCTAAAGAACTCAATTTCTGCCTCAAGTGCTGATCACCTACCAATTACCCTTTGTCTTCAAGTGAGTACTTTTATCTCCCCTTCTGATCTGACCAACAAGGATCCCTTCTTCCAAATTCCTTTTTTAGAGCCTACTTAAATCCTTCTTTTGGGTTGATTCTACCCTCAAACCATGGGATAAATTCTGCATATAAGTATATGAGTATAAATTCTCAATTGAGAATTTGATGTCAGTATCAAGACAGCCTTGCTGCTGGTTGCTTTCTAACTCCATTCTAATAAGAGGGCTATCACCTTGCCTATTAAAATCATTCCCTGACCTTGTACCTCATAGAGTCTCCTTAGATTGTTTTGTTCTGTCTTACTAAAGCCATGCTTTGTTACCTTATCAGGAAACCAAATATTGCAGTGGTACTGGAGTCAGGAAAACCTAATTTCAAATATGACCTCATACATTTGACTCAGACCCTGACAAATCTCTTAGCCTTTGTTGGCTTCAATTGACTCCTCTGTAAAATAGGGATAATAATAGCACCTACCATTCAGAATGGTAAGAATAAAATAAGATAATATTTGTAAAATTCTTCATAAACTTTAAAATGACAAATGCTAGCTATTGTTTTAAAAATTATATCTTTATTTTCACTAACCTCTAATTGAAATTAAACATTTTCTTCAATTATAAATGTAGGCAATAGACCACAATAATTTCAGACTTTACCAGACTGTCAAAAAAAAGATCAATGACACCAAAAAAATGTTAAGAACCTCTAACTTTTTGGCCTAAGTTCTTCTATAACTAAGCCTTCTATATATCCCCAGACTCCATCAATAAATTCAAGTTTTCCATTTTTGCTTACTCCTAGGTTTTTCCCATATTACTTGCCCCAATCTAACTGTCTACCTAATCACTAGGACCCAGATGTCTACCATCTGAACTAAACTAGCACTTCCTAAACCTTGGACAAGGACTGCTTTTAACCTATTGTAGACACTTAACCTGCCTTCAGTGCTACTCACATTTTCACTATATCTGGCTAGTTTCTATCCTAAATTAGGTATATAAGAAGGCTTTAGCTGGGTCAGAACTTTGCACCAGACTATATTTATAGTTCTCTTAAAAATGGTGTCCAATCATTGACTCTCCTATTTACTCATCTAGGTTTCTGATCTGTGGCTTGCTCTGACTTATGGAAGCTTTGTTTTCTTTAGGTTTTTTCTTCTCTTCCCAGATGTCTGGTCAACTTCCTGCTACAAGCTCCAGCCACTGACATATGCCTAATACTTTTGGGCAGTCACCTAATGAGCCTTGCTCTAATAGTAGCCCTTGCTTTGGTACAAAAGACGCAATAGAAAAAAGCAAATAAGATACACTTCAACCTGTAATGCTGGAGAAACTGAGGCAGGAGAGAGATTAGGGAGTTTTCAATATTTTATTAATTGGAGAGCATAATTGACTGGACAGGACTCTCGTCTCAAATTATCCAGTCAGACAGGGATAAAGATATACTGGGACCAAGGAATCCATGTTGGTCCCAGGGCTGGGGAGACTGTCATCTCAAAGAATCCAGCAATCAATAGGAGCTGCCCAATTCCTTAAATACCCCCTCTAGAAACAACCAAGAAGGCAGGAAGACTTCTGTCAGGATGGGGGGAGACCATAAATCCTAAAAGCCCAGAGACAGGATGTCTGAATAACCAGAGATAAAGATGTCAGTGAGGTATCTTGGAATATTTTAGAGGGATATTGTAAATTCTTGAGGACAGGAGGTCTGCTCTTCTTGTTTATCTTGCTAGCAATTTATAACCTTAGAGTAAACAGTTCCCAATCTTAATGGACCAGAGTGGGTTTTTACGACTAAGGGGATTTGACAGAACAGTTAAGGAAACTGAGACAAAGGAAACTAGTTCAGGGAAAACCGAGTCAGAACAGTTAAAGAGAACTATGGCATAACAAAGCAAATTGACTGAACTAGAATCTCTGAAGTGACTGCCTTTTGCATTTATTTTTATAAGCAAAACTTCATAGTGATATTTGTAGAATAATGTGTGTGTGTATTCAAGTTCCAGGTTACTAGTGATGCAGCATTCTTATAAGTTGAAACAAAGATTTATTCCTATTGGACAGAGCCATAACTAGTAACCAGGACCTTGCCCCAAGGCACTAAAATTTAGAGGATACAAAAATTATTTTAAAAGATTGTAACATTTATAAGTTTATTACATTTTCATTTTAACAACACTTTTCACCCTTTTAGAAACAGAAATATATATATATATATATATATATATATAGAGAGAGAGAGAGAGAGAGAGAGAGAGAGAGAGAGAGAGAGAGAGACACCAGAAAAGTTAAGGGAATTTTCCAGTGTCACAAAAGTAGTGTCGGATCTGAGATTCAAAGCCTGAACCTCTAACTACAAATATAATGATAAATGATAATAGCAAATTATTATTTGAATCCTGTCACACTTCTTAAGCAGGGAGTACCTTGCAAGTTAATGTAGATAGCTAATAAAGTATGGAGATATTTGGGATCAATCTACTGCCCCCAATTATTTTCCTTGCTTTTTGTCATGATACTCAAAATGTTATCATTTGGAATGTGTTCCTTTGAGAACTAAATAGTTCCCCATTTAAATTCTAACACCTCTGACAAGGAAAACACCTTAAGCTATTATCATCTAATTTTTTCCACTTAGAATTGTGAAGATGCATAGTCTGAGAGCAAGACACCATCTAAGACTCACAGGAGGAATTTTAGAGACAATCTAAGATTTTTTATGCAAGTCTTTTGTTTTTATAATAAATCTGTTTCAAAATAAAATCCTCCCTCTCCACCCCTGGCAAGCTTAGTAACAGAAGGGACACTAGACTTGGGGTCAAAAAGGCCAAGATCAGAAACATTTGTAGGTTTTTTCTTACACCATATTTTGTGGAATAATGATCTAACAACTTACTTGTGGGGTTGCTCCCAGTAACACATTGTGGAAATGTAGGCAGTGATGAACTACTATGTCTTCATTGGGGTTTAAAGGTTTAAATTCATACTTGGAAAATTAGATTTTTTTCAAATAATCAGTGAATCTATAAACATTTATTAAGCACTTGTTATGTGTCAGAAACTGGGGACCCAAAGCAAAAATGAAACAATTCTTTCCCTCAAGGAGCTTATATTCCACTGGGGAAGAAAACATCTGCAGAGGATAGGGAAGGAGGGTGGAGAGAGGAGGTACTGAAGGAGAATAGTAATAAGGAATCCCAGCCATAGCAGGGAATGAGTAGGGAATGTTTCTGTCTAATAAAATCAGCAGCAATATTTGAAGGAAACCTGGTTTGCAGACACTGGGGATGATAGAGTACTAAACTACTCTAGTCCTGACCATCCTGAACAACATGAGGGGAAGATTAGTTTTTAGTTAGATGGAAACATAGAATAAGATTGCAACCTCATCATGGCATTTTCTGGGGATCTTGTCCCTCATGATGTTTGTTGGAGTGCTGTATTATGCTGATGCCCCTCTTATTTCCCCTTTTCACTTTCTCTTCAAATGTCTTTCAGTAATTCCCCACCTCCAAGGAGTAAATGCATGGTTTGCTCCTCTGTGAAGATTTTTTTAAAATAGACTATACATTCCCTGGGGTAAAAAGCTCTTCTAAAAATAGCACTCAGCGTCTAGGCAAGGGGGAAAAAGAAGCAGTAGCAAAATAATAGAACCTAATCCCAGAAATTGCTTTTCCTCTTGCTGCCTGTCAGACTTAGTGATATAGTGGGGGAAGGATATATGGGGAGGAAAAACAGATTAACAAACAGTAGCCAAAGCTTTGTCTTCCCTCCCTAACCTTTGGTTGTCAGACTGCTTTGTGGCTGTAAAAACAGACACACATAAGAAATAATCAAGTAAATATAGGGAGCTGAGCTGAGGAATTGTGGAGGCGAAGTAAAAGAGCCTCTGTGTTTTCCCTTTGAATATAAATGACTCCATCTTTACACTAGTGAAGCAGCTAGATGGTTTAGTGGATAGAGCATTGAGCCTGGAGCAAAGAAGGCTTAAATTCAAATATGATCTTCATCAGTGGCTCATTATGTGTGTTCTTGGGCAACTCACTTAAGATGTTCATCTGCCTCAATTTCCTCTATGTAAAACAGGTTAAAGCACTTATCCCAGTACCTGGAACATAGTAGGTGCCATATAAATATTATTTATCATTCTTATTGCCATTCTGACAGGCAAGTAAATGCCTGACATTTTGCTCTCAGACATTGCATTAGCATTTAGGTTTTATCCTCACCCTGAACTGTTTTCAATTTTTTTCATAATATATTCTTATCACTAGTATCTTTCTTACTATTGCTATATGACCCGTCTTAACCTCTATGCTACATCTGCTCATTTGACACTGGTGACCACCAATTTCACTCGCTCATGTGGATTTTTGTGACACTATTTTCTTCTGGTTTTCCATACCTCAGTCTTCCTTGTTGGTTTGTCATTCATATCACTTTCCCTAACAGTATATCCCAAGGTTTTGACTTAGACTCTCTTATCTTCTCTCTCAACCTTCTCTGGGATTTCACCAGCTCCCATGAATTTAATCACTTTCTGCAAAGATGACTTACAGATGTTAAAGACTTACTGGACATCTCTATCTGGATGTCCCAAAGATATTTCAAACTCAACATATCTGAAAAAGAACTCATTATTTTTCCCTAAAACTATCCCTTTAGCCCTTTTGCTATATCTATATAAGGCACCATCATCCTTCTGCTCTCCCAAGTGTAAAACCTGCATTATCCTCAAATTCTCACTCTCCGTCAACCCATATATCTAATCAATTGTCATGTCTTGCCCTTCACGTCTCCTCTCTATAGCATCTCTTACATCTGCCTTCTCTCTGCTTAGAAAACCACTATCTTAACTCAGTCCTTATTATCTCTCTCCTGGACTATCACAATTCATTCGACAATTAATCAGTCTCTTTTCCTCAGGTGACTTCCCACTTCATTTCATCATCCACACAACTAACACAAATATAAATGTGTCATTCCCAAGTCAATAAGCTACAACGACTTCCATTGCCTCTGGAATCAAGAGCAAAGGTCTCTGCAACTGGAAAAACAAAAGGTCAAGAATGGTAATAAATGGGGGGAAATGTGAATAAAGGTGTCCTAGTAGTGTTAGATTTCAAACTAAACTAAAAAAAAAAAAAGCGGTAATCATCAAAACAATATGGTTCTGGATAAGAAATAGAATGTTTGGATAGATTGCATAGAATAGGCATACAATATACAGTAGTAAGTAATATAGTAATTTAGTATCTGATAAATCCAAAAATTCAAGCCTTGGGGGCAAAAACTTACTATTTCACAAAAATTTCTGGGGAAAGTAGAATGCACTTTGACAGAAATTACATCTCATACAATAAATCAAGTTAAGATTAAAATGAGAACATGATTTAAAAATAGTGTTATTATAAGCAAACTAGAGGATCATGTAAAATTTTACCTGTCAGATCTATGGATAAAGGAAAAGTTTATGACCAAAAAAGAGATAGAATCACTGGAAGTAAAATGGATAGTTTTCATTACCTATAATCTTAAAAGGTTTTGCACAAACAAAATCAATGTACCCCAACTTAGAAGGAAAGCAGGAAATTTGGGGGAGGTGAAATTTTTACAGTCAGTTTCTTTAATAAAGGCCTCATTTTAAAAAATATATATATAGGGAACTGAGCCAACTTTATTTTACTCATTCCCCAAATAATAAATGGTCAAAGGATATGAACAGTTTTCAGAAGAAGAAATCAGAACTATCAATAATCACAGAAAAAAATGTTTCAAAATCACTAATGATGAGAGAAATTAGAATAATTCTGAGGTATCACCACACACCTACTAGATTGACTAACATAACAGAATAGAAAAATGACAAATTCTGAAGAAGATGTAGAAAAATAGATATAGTAATTCACTGTTAGTGGAGCTGTGAATTGGTCCTATCATTCTGGAGGATAATTTGAAACTATGTCCAAAAAACTAGAAAACTGCATACTTTTTGCTCCAGAAATATTACTATTATTCTGTATCCCAAAGAAATCAAAGAAAAAGGGCATGGAACTCTATGTACAAAAATATTTATATCAGCTCTTTTTGCAGTGTCAAAGAATTGAACATTAAGGCAATGCCCATCAATTGAGAAATTGCTTAATAAGTTGGTTTTTTTACATGATTATGGTAGAATACTATTGTGCTATAAGAAATGATAAAGAGAATGGTTTCAGAAAAACCTGGAAAAATTTACATGAACTAATGTAAAATTAAATGAGCAGAGCCAGAAAAATTTTATACACATTAATATCAATATTGTTACAATGGTATAAAAGAGTTAGCTAACTTAATCAATATAATTATATAATACACTCCAAAGGACTCGTGATGAAAAATGTTGTCCACCTCCAAAAGAAACTAATAAACTCTAAATCCAGATTGAAGCATATTTTTTCACATTATTTTTGTTGGGATTTTTTTTTTTTTTTTTGCAAAATGGCTAATATGGAAATATGTTTTGCAAGTCTTCACATGTATAAATTTTATCACACCACTTTCCTTTTCATGGATGGGAGAGGGACAGAAGTGAAGAATAAAATTTGGAACTCAAAAAAATTAATGAACATTAAAAATAAATAAATCAAAGATCTTTTTTAAAAAATAAAGTCCTCTGACTTTCAAAGTTTTTACCACCTAGCCCCTGCATCATTATACATTTCTAGTCCTATTTATATATTCTCCTTCCCACACACTACATGTGAGTCAAACTGACCTCTGTTCCTCACACAAAGTGTTTCACTTTCCATCTTTTTGCCTTTGCACTGCCTATTACTCATGCTGGAAACACATTCCTTCTCTCTCCTTGCTTCAAAGAATCCCTTCAAGATGCAACTCAAAGACACTAACTTCTCTAAAAAAAAATCTTTCCTGTTCACCCCCAACTGCAAATACTAACTATATTGAATTAAGTATATTTATATATGTACATGTTTCCTTTGTTAGGATGTAAATTCTTAAATAACAGAGTTGTTTGTTTGTTTGTTTGTTTTTTACTGTATGCACAATAGCTAACACCCAGCAAGCAATTAATGCTTTGTATCCAATCTCTCAAAACCATATTTGAAAACTGTTTGCTCTTTGTATTTAGTAATAATTTAACATCCAGCAAAACTTTCCTTGCCTTTTGTCATTTTATTTTGCACATATGTATACCTATGCATAGATATATAAATATGTATAATACACTGCTTAGAAATGACATCAAAATCCATTTGATTTATAGAGAAAATCCTGTGAACCTCTCAAAGTTGAAAACAATTACCTGCATGAATCTTTTACTGACTTATACCCTAAATTTTTAGCTGTATTTTTCCCCTTAGGACAAGATAATGAAGGAAATAGGAAAGGAAATTCTAATCATCAAAAGGTCATAAAATTTATAAGTTGCAGGTTCATGGAAATTATCTTGGAAATCATCAATTTTGTTCAGTGCTATGTGTATGCATGCATGAAATGATTCCAATAGAGCATCACTTTTCTTCACTTCTCAACTACCCATTTCTTAGCTCATTTCTCTTATTATCCAATTACTTTTTGATCCACAGAAATGTAGCAGCCCTTGCTACCATTCAGTTGAAACTACTTTCTCCATGGGGTATGGCCCAGTTTAAATGATAATAGGAAGATACCTAGAGGAAAATAAAATATTTTTTATAAAGACAGACAAAGAGAAGGGGAAAATCCAGTATCCAAGACAGAACAGGACAGTGACAAAGAAGAAGAAAAAGCCCCAACAAACAACCTCCCATTTCTTGAGGGCCATATTATTTCTTTGCACAGTGGATAGAGTATTAGGCCTGGAGTCAGAAAGACTCATAGTCCTGAGTTCAAATCTTGTTTCAGATACACTTACTAACTGTGGGACTCTGGGCAAGTCACTTAATCCTGTTTGCCTCAGTTTCCTCATCTGTAAAATGATCTGGGGAAGAAAATGGAAAATCATTCCAGTTTTTTACCAAGAAAACCCCAAATAGGGTCACAAAGAGTAGGACATAACTGAAAAATGACTGAGCATCCATGCTTCTAAGAATATTTCTATGCATCTTGCTCTTTTCTTACTATCTATAAAGACTATGACATAGTCTCAGTAGTAAAATCTATGGGTCAAGAAGGAACCATTTCATAACTTTGTAGGAATGACTCTAAAATATTTTTCTAGAATTGTTGGCATGTTTTAGGTTTCCACCAGCTCAGCATTACTATATCTGTCTTCCTACAGCTCATCCAACGCTGAGTTTTCACATCTTTCTCAGTTTGGTGGGTGTTTTAATTGGCTTTTTTCAGATAATTAATGACTGTAAACATTGTAAGGTGCTTAGTACTAATTTTTGGTTCTCCTTTGGAAAACTGATATAACCTTTGATATGTGCATTACAATGAAATAAATGTATAATATATATTGAGGGAAAAGTGATTTATTTTGAATGTTAAGTGCTTTTTAAAAATATTTAATACAAATATTTTTCCAATATCTTTTCTTCTAGTTGCATTAACATTATTTATGCAAAAGGTTCTAGATGTATGCGATCAAGATTTTCTGTTTTGTCTTTTAGATTTTTCTGTCCTAGAATTAGTTCAAAATTTTACATCTATCAACTATACTGAAATATAAAAATACAAAATTTTATATTACACATAAATTATGCATATATAATTTACCTCCATTAACAGTAGTGAAAAATAAAAATCTATAACTTTGTCCATGTTTTTATAGTATAATTTTTAATATTTAAGTCACTTATCCATTTGGAATTTTTTATAGTATAACTATACTATAGTATAGATAGTATAGTATAGTATATGAAGTATAACTATATAACTATAATATAGTATAGTAAAATGTTGATCTAAATGTATCTTTTATTCAACGGCTCTCTAGTTTTCCAAGAAGTTTTTGTTGAATAATTAGCTCCTACCCTAGTAGTCTGTGCTCTTTAATTTTCCAAACACTAAAATGCTGTGTTCATTTGTTTTTAGGTCTTTCTTATCTAGTCAATTCCATTGATCTACTTTCTTTGAGGCAGCCAGGTGGTGCAATGGAAAGAGCAGCTGACCTGAAATAAGGAAAACGTGGGTTTAAACCAACCTTAGACACTACCTATGTGACACTGAGATATCTCTGCTTTCTTCCTCAATTATAGCATGGTGAGAATAACAGCACCCACTTCACAGAATTGTTGGGAGGATCAAATGAGATAATATTTGTAAAATACTTATCATTGTACCTGGCACATAGTAGGTGCTATATAACTAGTTATTCCTTTCCCTGTCCCTTTCTTATTTTTTTAATCAAATTCTAAATAGTTTGGGTAGTAATTACTTCAGTCCCTGAAAATTGAGATCTGAAAGCCTCAAGCTCTGCTCTTCCTTTCTATTGATTATTTATTCCCGGCTACTTGTCACAGGAGAAAGACCACTGGACCTAAAGTCAGGAAGACTTGATTTCATACTTTACCTCAGATATTTTGCCAACTGGACATTCCTAAGCAAAGTACTTAAAATTTAAATCTGTCTCAATTTTCTCATCTGTAAAATGGAATGATAATAATAGCATCTACCTCCCAAAGTTGTTATAGCGATAAAATGAAAAAAATTAATAATAACCTGAATTTATATAATGCTTACTATATACCAGACACCATATTAAATTCTTTACAAATATAAAAATCCAAGGAGGTCAGTATCTGAGGTCAGATTTAAACTCAGGTCTTTCTGACCCCAGGATCAGTGCTCTGTGCACTATGGCACCACCTAGCTATATTAGTTTGGTTATTGCTGTTTTTCATCCTTTGTTCTCAAAGAGGAACAATGACATCAGGAAAGTGATATCTTGATTTGCAAGTAAATTGGATTTGAGTGAGACAGAGCAGTGCAAAGTCACCAGTCTCATTCTCCAGAGTCAACTGAATCCAGTGGCAAGACTTAGGTCAGGATGACTGATAATGTCCCAGAATGAAATGGGAAAACTTGGCCCTTTTAACCTGAGATATTTCCCAAAATTATTTGTCTGAGTCACCATTCAGTGATTAAAAGCTAAGTAAGAATTGCGGTAGAAGTCAGTCTACTTTGCCTTCATGAAAGAATTAATCAGGGAAGGGAAGCCCCTCAGAGTTTCTAGTCAGAACAGAAACAATTATTATATTTGTAAAGCACTTTTCAACCTTACTATGTTATGTATTTTAGATGTGATTATTATTGACTTTATTCTGCAAGGTGAATTGTGTTCAATTGAATTCATTAAAGCATTTCTTTGGTAAGGTGATTAGTATTGCACTGTCTGCAGTATAATTTGTGTAGTATCATTTTTATTATATTGAATGAACAATGAAAATCCTTACAATTATTTAGTTCTTTTGTTTCTATGAAAATTACTTTCTGGTATAGTTATAGAAATCCTATGTGTGTTTTTATATTTGTTCCCAAATATTTATTAATTATCTAAAATGGATATTCTTTTCCCGTTTCTTCTTCCACTCTTTCTATAGAACTATAGATTCTATATGTAGGATATATAGAATATATTGTATATATTATTTTTAAGAAGTTCTTTGGATGCTGCTACTTTATTAAAGCCATCATTATTCCATCAATTCTCTGGAATTTTGTAAATAAGCTACAAGGAAAGAGATAAAAGTGTCCTCTTTATCTTTGTGTATTTCCTCAATCTTTCTTGTTTTATTGCTATAGCTAGAATTCCAAGTACTGTGGCAGATCATAGTGGAGACAGTAGGCAACTTCTTTATTGCTCAATCATGTCTGACTCTTTGTGATACCATTTGGAGTTTTCTTGGCAAAGATACTAGAGTGGTGTCATTTCCTTTTCCAATTCATTATGCAGTTGAGGAACTGAAACAAACAGCATTAAATGATTTGCACAGCTGATAAGTGTCTAAGGCTGAATTTGAACTTATGAAGGTGAGTCTTCTTTATTCCAAGCCTAATGCTCTAACCATGGGGCCACCTTCTGCCCTTTGGGGGATTCAGGCTTTATTCTTAATCATGCTGAAAAAATTTTCACTGTTACACAAAACATTTGCTCTTATTTTCAGAGAGAATCTTTTGATCCTATCAAGTACATCATTTTATTGCTCTACTTTTCAGTATTTTCAACATAAATAAATTTATATTTTATGGTCTTTTTGTGTGTGTGTTCATATAATACACAGGTAGCATGTGTAATGGATAAACAGCTGACCTCAAAGGATTCAAGTCTCACTCCTGACACCTACTGACTGCATGATCCTGAATTGGCCATTTAATTTTTCCATGAACAAAGCAACCTTTTTTAAGATTATTAATTTCAGAGAGAGTACTGATTTGCATCAATAGTTTCTTCAACGAGGCCTTCCTTACAGCAATGAAATAACAAGTCAAGGTTCTTTAATACTTGATTTTCTTATTTTTATAATTAATATGATTAATTATACCTTACCTAACTTTTAACATTATCGCCTTACTAGCATGAATATAAACTAGACATATTAGATGATTTTATTATGGTTCCATAGCCTTTGTGCTACTATTTAATTTAATATTACCCATTATATTCATAAGTGTTTTTGGTTTAGGTTTGGTTTTGTCTGGTTTTTCTTAATCTCTTCCTACTCTGAATATCAGGACCATATTTTTTTTTTCAAATGGTTTGGTGAATTGTTTCATTTCTCTAGAATAGTTTAAACAAACTAGAATTCATTTATTTTATGAGTGTTTGCTAAATTTAACTTGTATATCCATCTGGATCAGAGTATGTTTATTTCATTGATAATTCATTTATATTTTGTTCTATTTCTCTTCCTAGAACTACTTTGTCTAGATTTTCTATTTCCTTTGTTATTAATAGGAAAATACCTAGTTTAGGCTAAATATTTTTATTTCTGCTTATAAAACATATTTAATAACATTTATATATGTATAATATTATTATATATTATTTATGTAATATATTATATTACATATATTCTATATGGTATATTGTATTATATTATGTATATTATATTTTTAAATGTATAATATACATGTAACATGTTTATATAGTGCATATTTATATAACAATTTAGTTTTCTTTTTAAAATATTTGTCTAATTATATGCAGATACAATTTGACATTTTGAATTTCAAATTCTCTTCCTACCTTCCTTCCATATCCCTTTACTGAAATGCAAACAATTTGATAGTTATGCATGGGGTTATTCAAAATATTTTCATATTTATCATGTTGTAAAAGAAAACAGACAAAAAACTAGGAAAATAGAAGGTTTTTTAAAAGTATATTTTGATCTACATTTCAGACTTCATCAGTTTTTTCTCTAAAGATAAAGAGCATTTTTCAACATATATGCTTTAGAGTTGTCTTAGATCATTGCATTGATGAAAGTAGTTAAGTCTTTCACAGTTAGCTGATCACATCCAATATTTCTTTTTCTATGTACAATGTTTTTACTTATTCCTCACTTCACTTTGTATGAGTTCATGTATGTCTTTTCAGATTTTTCTGAAACTCATCACACAATAATATTTCACTACTATCATATACCGCAACTTGTTTAGCCATTCCCCTATTGATGGACATCCCATCTTTCAATTCTTTGCTATTGGGAAAAAAAAGTTACTATAAATATTTTTTATATTTAGGTTCTTTTCTTTAAAAAAGAAAATCTTTGGGATACATATCTAGTAGTGATATTACTTGGCCAAAACATAACCATATATTTATAGCCCTTTGGACATAGTTCCAAATTGCTCCTCAGAATGGATCAGTTCATAATTCCACTAAAAATTCTTTGGTCTCCCAATTTTCTCACACCCCCTCAAACATTTGTCATTTTCCACTATATTAACCAATTGGATAAGTGTGAGGATGTACTTCAAAGATGTTGCAATTTGTGTTCTCTAATCATTAGTGATTTAGAGCATTATTTCATATAGCTATAGATAGTTTTGATTTCTTCTTCTGAAAACTATCTGCTCATGTCCTTTAACCATTTCTTAATCAGAGAATGATTTATGTTTTTTTATAAAATTGACTCCATTTTTATGTATTTAAGAATGAAGTCGTCCCAAAGAAAGAACACTAGGAAATGAATGTAAACTGCTTGCATTTTTGTTCTTCTTCCCAGATTATTTATACCTTCTAAATCCAATTCTCCCTGAGCAACAAGAGAACTGTTCGGTTCTGCACACATATATTGTATCCAAGATCTACTGTAACCTATTTAACATGTATAGGATTGCTTGCCATCTGGGGGAGGGGGTGGAGGGAGGGAGGGGGAAAATCGGAACAGAAGTGAGTGCAAGGGATAATGTTGTAAAAAATTACCCTGGCATGAGTTCTGTCAATAAAAAGTTATTAAAAAAAAAGAATGAAGTCTTTATTAGAGAAACTTGCTGTAAACAATTTTCACATTTTTGATTACCCTGTTCCTCCTGAAAAGTGTTTTATTTCTGATAACCACTTCCTCCAATTTTTCTATCAACTATCAACCCCTTATCCCCTTTACTTCCAATTTTCCAATAGAGTAAGATAGATCTTTATACCCAACTAAACATGTATATTATTTCCTTTTTAAACCAAAAACAATGAAAATTAGGTTCAAGCATTTTCTGTCACCACCACTACTACTACTCCCACCATCTTTCCCTCCCCCATAAAAACCTTTTAGTATCTCTTTTATGTGAGATAATTTATACCATTCTACCTCTCCCTTCCTGTTCCTCCCAGTGGAGAATTTTCAAGCTTTCATGATGAAAATACCAGAACTGAATAGAAAATTTGATTTTCAGATACAGGACTAGAGAAGCATAAGGAGGTAATCAAGAAAGTGATATCATAAGGAACTTAATGAGGCTAATAGAAAGATGATACTGGTAACTCATTAGAACTCATTTAAGCTTCTTGAATTTTGTATTTGGAAATCAATTTTTCTATTTAGTGCTGGTGTTTTCGTCAGAAATACTTAATTTCTTTGGAGTTTTAATTTTTAATTAAATCTTTCTGGATGTAATTGTCAAATTCTTTTAATTTCTATTTTACTCTCTGATTCTAAGATAGCAAGACAATTTTCCTTGATAATTTCTTGAAATATGATGTCTAGGCTCTTTTATAGGTCATGGCTTTCAGGCAATCCAATAATTCTTAATTTATCTCTCCTTGATTTATTTTCTAGGTAGGTTGTTTTTCCAATGACATATTTTACATTTTTCCTTTTTTTTCTTTCTTTTGATTTGATTTGGGGTTTTTTCCTTCTTTTTATTAAAGCATTTTTATTTTCAAAACATATGCATGGATAATTTTTCATCATTGACCCCTGCAAAGCCTTGTGTTCCAAATTTTCCCCTCCTTTCCCCACCTCCTCCCTTAGATGGCAAGTAATCCAATATATGTTAAACATGTTAAAATATATGTTATGATTTTATTTTTTTCTTGCTGTTTCATGGAATCATTAGCTTCCACTTCCCCAATTCTAATTTTTCATGAATTATTTCTTTTCTAAATTTTTAATTAATTAATTTTGTATTTCCCCAGTTACATTCAAAACAATTTTTTAAAGATTTTTGAATTCTAGCTTCTCTCCCTTATCCCAACCCACAATTAAGAAACCACATGTGCAGTTATGCAAAACATTTCCATAAAAGTCAAGTTGTGAAAGAAAACATAGATCTCTCACCCTAATGAAAATTAAAAACTCTCAAGAAAAACTAAGTTAAAAATAAAGAGAGACATAGAGAATGCTTTAATTTGTATTCAGACACAATCAGTGTCCGAATCTCTGGGGAAAGATAGAATTTTTCATGATAAGTCCTTCAGAATAGTTGTGGATAATTGTACTACTGAGAATAACAGTCATTTATTGCTGGTCATCCTCTAACATTGCTATTACTTTGTATACAGTATATTTCACTTTGTTAATGGAGGAGTTTCCAGATTTCTTTTTCCTGAGAACATTCTGATCATCATTTCCCAGAAAGCAATAATATTCCACCAGAGAAATTTGTTTTAAACTTTTTTTTTTACAATTACTGTTGCTAATTGCATTCCTCCCTCATTTATTCTTTCTCTCCTTTCACCCTATCCCTCCTCAAAAGTGTTTTGCTACCTACCACTCTCTCCCCCAATATGCCCTCACCTTTTATCTCCTTCCCCCCTTTCCTATTTCCCTATTCCTCTCCTGTTTTCCTGCAGGGTAAGATAGATTTCTATTCCTCTATTGCCTATGTATATTATCTTCTATTTGAGCCAACTCTGATGAGAATAAAGTTTACTCATTCCTCCTCTTTCCCCCCTTGCCCTTCACTGTAAAAGCTTTATCTTGCTCTTTTTTATGGCAGATAATTTGCATCATTCCACATCTTCCTTTCCCTTTCTCCCAGTACATTCCTTTCTCATCCCTTAATTTCAACTTTTAAAAAAATTACCCTTTCATAATTCAACTCACATTCATGCCTTTCTTGCTCTTTTTTATGGCAGATAATTTGCATCATTCCACATTTTCCTTTCCCTTTCTCCCAGTACATTCCTTTGTCATCCCTTAATTTCAACTTTTAAAAAAATTATCCTTTCATAATTCAACTCACATTCATGCCTTCTGTCTATATATACTACTAATTGCCATAATAATTAGAATGTTCTAATGAGTTACCAGTATCATCTTTCTATTAGCCTCATTAAGTTCCTTATGATATCACTTTCTTGATTACCTCCTTATGCTTCTCCAGCCCTGTATCTGAAAATCAAATTTTCTATTCAGTTCTGGTATTTTCATCATGAAAGCTTGAAAATTCTCCATTTCATTGAATGACCATCTTTTCCTCTGATGAATTATACTCAGTTTTGCTGAATAGGTGATTCTTGGTTGTAATCCTAGCTCCATTGCTCTCTAGAATATCATATTCCAAGCCCTCCAGTCTTTTAATGTAGAAGCAGCTAAATAATTTTTTCCTGACTATGGCTCCACTATACTTGAATTTTTTCTTTTTGGATGCTTGCAATATTTTCTCCTTGACCTGGGAGTTCCTGAATTTGTCTATAATATTCTTGGAAGTTTTTGTTTTGGAATCTTTTTCAGGAGGTGATTGGTGGATTCTTTAAATTTCCATTTTACCCTCTGGTTCTAGAATATTGGGACACTTTTCCTTTCAGAACATTTCTTGAAAAATGATGTCCAGGCCCTTTTTTTTATCATGACTTTCAGGACGACCAATAATTTTTAAATGATCTCTGCTGGCTCTATTTTCCAGATCAGTTATTTTTCCAATGAAATGTTTCACACATTTTTTCCTATTTTTTTCTTTTTGGGGAGGGGGGGGGGAGTTGCTTTATTGTATCTTGATTTCTCATAAAATCATTAGCTTCCATTTTCTCATTTCTATGTTTTAATGAATTGTTTTTCTCAGTGAGCTTTTGTACTTCCTTTCCTGATTGGCAATTTTTGCTTTTTAAAGCACTCTTCTCTTCCCTAGCTTTTTGTATTTCATTTTGCACGTCTCTCAAGTCTTTCCCTAATTTTTCCTCTGTTTCTCTTACTTGATTTTCAAAGTTCATTTTGAACTCCTCTATGGCCTGAACTCAATTCTTATTTTTCTTAGTGGCTTTGGATATAGGAGCTTTGAGTTTGTTATCATCTTTTGAGTGAGTGTTTTGGTCCTCCTTATCACCATAATAACTTTCAATGGTCAGAAACTTTTTTTCCTGTTCATTTTCCTAGCCTATTACTCTGCTTTTAGCTGTTTATTAAAGTAGGGTCCTGAGAGGGTACATTGTCCAAGATTCAGGGATTTTGTGCAGCTGTTTTCAGAAATCCTTCTAGGAATCTGACCACAAGCTCTCTTTTCTGCCCTGGAGCTGTTAGATGTGTTTCTACTCCACTATAATTATAAGATCTAGTGCTGGTTGGTTCTGCTGACTTGGACTATGCTGGGACTACACACCAGACTCCCACTCTGTTGCCACAGACCTCTCCACTGACCTTCCAAGTTCTCCCTGAATCTGAGGGCTGAAAGATCTAGAAACCACCAGCACTGCCATTGATTCAGATGTCAGGCCTAGGCCAGGTCTGGGGCTGGGTCCAGGTCCAGAGTTGTGACAGTGTGCTCTGCACTAGGACTACATGCTGGATTCCTTCCCTGGTGTCACAGACCTTCTGCTGAGCTTCTAATTTGCCTTCTTCTCGAAAATGTTCTACTCCATGTTCTGACGCGTTCTGATGCTCTATAATTTGATTAGACTCATTATTTAAAGAAATTTGGAACAATTTAGGGGAGAGATTGAACAAATGCCTGCCTTTATTCCACCATCTTGGCTCCACCCTTCAATGAGATGAATTATTTTCTTCAGTCAGTTTTTGTACTTCTTTTTCCATTTGGCCAGTTCTACTTTTTAAGGAGTTCTTTTCTTCAGTTAATTTTTATCCTTTTTTCCCCCTGTTTGTCAAATTCTATTTTTAAGAACTTCTTTTCAGTGGATTTTTTTGTGTCACTTTTGCCATTTGGCTTATTTTATTTTTCAAGATCTTATTTTCTTTAATATTATTTGTGCCTCCTTTTCCAAATTGTTGACTCTTTTTTCATGATTATCTTGCACTACTCTCATTCTTTTCAATTTTTCCTTTTTGTTGTTATTGTTATTCAGTTATTTCAGTTTTGTTAGACTCTTCGTGATCCCATTTTGGAGTTCCCTTGGCAAAATGCTTGAGTGGGTTTGCTATCTCCTTCCTCCAGATGAGGAACTAAGGCAAACAGAGTTAAATGACTTGTCCAGGATCACATAGCTAGTAAGTATGTGAAGCTGGATTTGAGTTCATGAAAATGAGTCTTTCAGATTCTAATCCCAGTGCTCCATCCACTGAATCATGTAGCTGCCCTTCTACCTTTCATATATCACTCTTATTTGATTAAAAAAAAAATTTTAACTCTTCCAGAAGTTCTTTTTGGACCCAACACCAATTCACATTTTTTCTTTGAGACTGCTTTGAATATAGATATTTTTTTTACTTTAGTGTCTTTTTCTGAGTTTATGTTTTGCTCTTCCCTGTCACCATAATAACTTTCTTTGATCAGGTTCCTTGTTTGTTCATTTTTCCAGACTATTTCTTGACTTTTAACTTTATGATAAAGTTGGGCCCTTCTCCCAGGATGAAGAAAATCCTGTCCAATGCATCAGGGTTTTTTGTGCTGCTGTTTTTGAGGATAGTCTTAGTGATCAGTTCTTCCAAGATAGTATGATGTAAGGAGAGGTGTAATTACTGCTTTCCTCGCCTGTGCTCTGGTCTATAAACAACCACAAGCAGCCATTTCTGTCTAGACTGTGACCAGGGTCACTATTCCCCTACACTCTAGAGTGCTATTGCTCTTCATTGCCCTGAGACTGGGACTTGGAACTGTATGCCGGCAATGCAATAGGGTCTTGCACCCAGGACCAGCAAAGGACCGATTTTATAACCCCTTTTTTATCTGTGGGCTAAAGACTCCAATAGACATGCCTAAAATCTGCTGGTTTGCTGGGGTTAGGGTGCTGAACTGTGTTCTGCTCTTACCCAGTGATATAGACCTGTTGAACTTCTAAGTTGTCTTAGACCAGAAAATTGTTTTAGCCTCCCCTTTTGTTGGTTTTTCCATTCTAGAATTCATTTTAAGGTGTTATTTTAAAGTTGTTTGGAGGGAATTTGAGAGCTTAAGCAAGTTCCTACTTTTACTCCATCATCTTGACTCCACCCCTATCTATTTAATTTTCAGTTTTATTTCTGGTTATCTTCTTTATATATTCTGTTTTCTATTAATTCTTTCTTATTTTTGATTTTGGGGAAAATGTTGTTTGTCTTCTTTCATCAGGTTTGTTTCATCAGGTTGTTGTCTTTCATCAGGTTTAAGTTAATTCTTCAGCTTTTACCTTCATTTCATCTAATTTGGGTTCAAGAATGAAAGTTTTTTTTAATAATTCCACTACACTGAGCTACAATATATTGTTGCACAATATAAGGTAGGAAGTGTAACACTTGAATACATAATGGGAGGATATATGATAGAATTTATCAAGTTAAAATGATAGTGATGGCACAGGTATTGAAGGAGATGTGAGGGGCTAGGCATAATTTTTTTATTTATTTAAAACTTAGATACAAAATAGAAAAAGAGAAAAAACATTGCCATATGCACAGCAGAACAGAATTCCAAGAATTCAAAATTTCTTTTGCAATAACTTCTCTTAAGAAAGCCTTTATAATAAGTATTACACATTGTATTCAAAATAGTCCATCTTTTCTTTGCTTCCTTATAGCTTTTCTTTTGTTCTCTGCTATGCACTTTTTGCTTTATTCTTTACCCCTCTGCCCTGTGCCCTTTCTCAAGAAGGCCACAAGTAAGCATGGAAATACTTATCTATATATACATGCTCATTGATATATATATATATATGTACATATATATGTACACACATATATATATACATATACACATGTATGCATATAAATGTACAAAGATGCATATAATCATATACACATATATGTCAACATAAGATTGTACTATGTTGTTTCTCTGAAAGTGGATAACATCTTCCTTCATAAGTCCAACTCTTTCCATATTTTCCTAAATCCACCCACTATCATCTTTTACACCTCGGCAATATTCCAACTTTATACTGTCTAGCAATTCTAAATAATCTAAAATGATATTGATAAATTTGGCTGACATATAATATGTTTTCTTATTTTTTCTCTTTTAATTAAATCTATTTTAACTTTGACAAGGCAATCTTGACTATAGAAGTACCATACCATACTACAAGGCAAGGAAGGCTTAAGACATGGAGAAATAATCCTGAGAATTTCTTACTGAAACCTTATCCAATGAAATACTATAAATTAATGACACCATATAGACCTCTGGAAAGGTTGCTTAATGATGGGTCTATTTGTTATCTGTAATCTGTAAATAACTGGTCGTTTTTTTGAGCCTTATAAACCAATTAGTTGTAAAGAAAATCAGTGGCTGATATATAAAGTGAATATCGAATAAAAAGTTCTAAGATTATCTGGAGGAATCAACTAGTTAGAGAAATAAAAAAATCTACTGTCCCAGGCTTAAAGTACATCTTAGTGACATGTTGATACTTGAATAATTATCTATGTACACCAATTGACTTCCAGGTCTTCTTAGAATTCCTCTTGGTAGTTAGTTACCTTTAAGAAAAATGCAACAAGGTGACAGTAGATGAAACAGTGGGCCCGAAGTCAAGAAAAATTTAATTTTAATTTGGTCATAGATATTTACAAATTACTAGTCTAAGTTACCTTAAACAATTATCTAATCTCTATTTACTTTAATTTCCTTATCTGCAAAATGAGAATATCCACTTCCTGTGGCATTGAAAAAGGTTCAAGAGACATGTCTGGATCATTTAACTATCTTATTAATAATGCCAGCATTTTAATAAAAAGATGATCATTTGGCTGTCTCTCTCTCTTAGATCTAACAATGATAATCATTGCATGCCCTGGTTTGCATGCCCTTTTGGAAGAGGAGTATCCTGAGGATGGCAAACTCTGATTGGATAATGGTTTAAAAAAGGTGAACTTCACAAAAAGAAATGAGCTTGCTCCAGTGGGTAGATAAAAGGGAAGTCATGTTGCATGTGACACAATGTGACTCTTGTACAGAGACCCTCCTAATACCCAGACCAAACCCAGCCATGGACAAGCTAAACAAAAGGATCTATCACCCCCCAAGCTTGATTAAATGAAATTCACCTTAGATGAGAGATTCCTTAAGGTTGGGTGGGATCAGACAGAGAAGAAGGTTAATTTAATCTTCAGAGATTGAGGTATAGAAATAGGAATAATAGAAAAAGGGGCAAATCTGACTCTCCCCAAATCATTGGTTATTAATAATCATTGTTATTAATAATCATTTCTCTTATTCCCAATGTTTTCATGAGGATAAAATGAGCTAATATTTGTAAAATGAAATATTTATAAATGAGATAATATTTGCACACCTTAAAGTACCACATAAATGTCAGATAGTATAACTATCAAGAAGAAACAAAAATATCCTCTACCCACAAATCTATTGTTTTTTACTATGGCTGAGCAAATCAATCTTATAATGGTGCTGTGAGCCATTGGCTAGACTCCTTTTACTATATGTAAATGTGATAAGACACAGAGCATCTTCCCCATTCATTCAAAAAGAATTTTATTCTTCAACAGACATCCCTGAAATGTCACAAGGTTGTATAACTGAAAATGTCCCCATGTGCAATAAGGATACTTGGAGAGTTAGTTTAGTATAGTGAGTAGGCAAGTTGTGACCAAGTCAGGCGCTGGAGAGTTCCATCCAGGACCTAAAGAGAGGAGGGGAATTCTAAGGCATCCCCAATATGAAAGTTCCTGAGTAGAGTCAGCCATCTAGAGGGAGAAGAGGATTGTGCAGGTATTCTTGAAGCTAAATAGGTGAGTCTAAATCATGACATAATCAACATTTATTAAGTGCTTATTATGTGCCATGTGCTGTGATAAGTGTTGGAGATACAAAAAAAAAAAAAAAAAAAAAAAAAAAAAAGGCAAACTAAAGACCTAAACTTTACCCTCTACTGCTATTGTGAGTTATTTGAATAATGAAGGACCCATGTAAATGGAGGTTGAGTCTACTTTAATTGCAACTGTTTTGTTTTTTGTCCCCCCCCCCCCCAGTAAGGATTCCAATCATCTTAGGATAGTATCATAAGCTTAGTTCATACCTCTAAGTTGAAGGACACACTGAGCTGTTGATCATTTTCTTCCCTAGTAATCTCATATTTTGTTCCCTTTCTGAGGAGACTCTACATCAGAAAATCTTGCTATGAGTCTGAAGGACTTTAGACCCCTGGAAAAAGATGAGATTTAGTGAAAAGGCAGTGTAATTGTATTAATAGCTTATGCACCACTTTTATTCCTTATTGTTGGGTTTGCAATTTCTGTAGGGTAGAATAAAGACTTCCAAAAACTTTTTATGAATTTTTATCTGAAATCAAGAGCTTTTAACCTTTGTTAATTTGTGTCATGGACTCTTTTTGATAATCTGGTAGGGATGAACTCAGAATAATGTTTTTAAATCCATAAAATAAAATACATAGTGTTGTAGAAGAAATCTATTATATTAAAATATAGTTATCACATATATAATATACATAATGTATATTGTACATAATGTACATTCACGTGTGTATATATGTATGTGTATATATGCATACATTTTTAAGAACCCCTACCTTAAGAGCTCTTACAGGAGCTATAGATTATTCTTACTCGCATTTGTAAAGACTAGCAGTAAAATATAGCTAACCCATATACTGATGTTTCCCAAAGGCAACACTGAGTAGGAACAATTCAAATCAGAGAGATATAGTTTTGAAGGTCAACCTAAGATCAAACCTGGTTCAAATTAGTCAAAGATTAAGATTCTGGTTTGTGTGTTACATCAAAAAGTTATGTTTATTCATCCTTGTTCCCATAACTTTTCCTCTTCAGTCTAAGATTTCTGAGAATTAACTCTGGTGGGGAGATATTCTCATATGCAATAAGAAGACTGAGTTGGCAAGGATGGTAATTAGCCAATATATCAAAGTTCCAAAGCTACACGTTCAGTAACTGCTACACTCTCGTTACCAAGAAGTAGGAGAACGGATTATTCCAGCTGCTTGGGGGTGTAACTACTCAGAAATTAACAGCAACTAGCACAATGGAAAGAATACTGGACTTGTCAAAGAATATGAATTCTAATGCTATCTCTGCTTCTTGCCTGTATAACAATGGGCAAATCACTTAACCTGAATCTATTTCCTTTATGGGGATAATAGTAGTACCTACTTTATAAGGCTGTTGAAAGGATCAGGTGAGAAGTATAACAGTGTTTCGTTGGTCTTCCACTGCCTAAAGACCAAGTAGATAATATTTTACTCAGCTTTATGCTGGTAAATGTTTAACAACTGGCTCTCCAAAAATACTTCACACTTTTAAGCATAATCTGCATTATCAACATTTCCTTCATAGCTTTCTTAAATCTAAACAACCAACAAAAGTGCTCATACTAAAAATTTAACAACCTGCTCTCTGGAGCCAGTAAGCTCTGAATTTTCACCTCATCCTCAGAGTTCTTTTAATATCATTAGGGAACTGAAGAATATCTCTTTTCTCTGCCATTGAATCAAATCCTCACTGGTGATGTTCTCCTAACTTCAAGGGATACAATTTAATCCTCATTTAATCCCCTAAAAATCAAAAAGTTCTGCAATAAATATTTTGTGAGCAGCTAGGTAGTGCAGTGAATAGCGTGAAAGCTGGAGTAGGAAAACATCTCTTCCTCCGTTCAAATTTGGCTTCAAACATGCTATGTGACCCTAGGCCAATCACTTAACCCTGTTTGCCTGTTTCTTCATCTGTGAAATGAGATGGGGAAAAAATAGTAAACTACTTTGGAGAAAAAAATGATGTCACAGAGATTCAGACACAACTGAAAAATGACTCAAACAGAAAATAAATATATTGGTGTATATAAAGACCTTCTCCTTATCAACAATGTCCTTGGGACATATTCTTCTACAGTAGAATCTCTGATTCCAAAGGTATGGACATTTTAATCCCATTAGATACTTATGATTTTTTAAGATTCCCATAAGCTCATATTTTGTAAGATAAATTTTAACATATATGAGTATATGTTTTGTAAGATAAATTTTAACATATATGAGTATATATGAGTTTATGTTTTGTCCAAGGCTTTTTCTGCATTATTAAGACATCCATGTTGTTCTGAATTTTTCAAATATGATTAGTTATGTTTTCTTTTTCTCTATTTCTCTATATCTCTCCCCATCTCTCTGTCTCATCTCTATGTCTCTCTCTTTTTGAGGTGATCAGGATTAAGTGACTTGTCCACAAAGCAATTAAATGTCTGACACCAGATTTGAATTCAGGTCCTCCTGACTTCAGGGAGGTGCTCTATCCATTCTGCCCCTGATTGTCTTCTTAATGTTGGAACATTGTTGAATTCCTGGTATAGATTCATCCTGGTCATACTGAACGGTTCCTTGGATTAATTTCTATAGCGTTTTGGGCAGGATATTCATTAATGATATTGGTTTATAGTTCTCTTTCTTTGCTTTATTCTTCTCTGATTTAGGTTTGATGATTACATTTATCTCATAAGAGGAGTTTGAAAGAGTGTTTTCTTTCTCAGTTTTTAAGAAAATGTGTATTATCTTTAAAATTATCTTTGATGTAATTCCCTTTTAAGTCCATTAGAACTAGGAGAGTTTTTTCCTTGATAGTTCCTTTATAACAATTTTTTTCATTCTCTGACAGTTTATTATTTGATTTCTCTTTGGCCTTTTATTACCTTGACTATTTTAAATTTTTCAAGGAAATTCTGTATTTCTTTTTAATTCTTAGTTTTGTTAACATATAACTGTACATATAACTGAAAATGCTGTTTATTTCTTTTAGCTCTGTTGTTAGTTTCCCTTATTATTTTACTATTTTGTTGATTTCTCTTCTTTTACTTTTTAATAACATTAGATAAAGATCCCACCAATTTTGTTGGTTTTTTCCATGCAGAAAGTTTCTAGAGTATTCTCATTGCATATGGTACTCACATTCATAGGGTGGTTGAAGGAGTTCCTCCTTTGGAATCCCCTATACCACTGAAATCATGAAAAAAAAAATCTTAATCAAAACAAACAAATGAAGTAGTTGGTCTACAAGATTTCTAAGCTCTCTTCCAACTATAATTCTAATATACAGAGAACTTTATTTTTTTTTCTTTTTTTAAAAATTAGGTCTTTTTATTTCATACAGGATATAAGTGTAGTGACCATTCATTGGCTCTATTCCATCAGCAGAGAAACCAACCATTTTCATTTTTCTAACCTAGATCAGTTTGCCCCATCTTAAACAGCTTTGTGGCCTTCTGCTCCCTGAAGATTATCATATTAGTGTTGGAGAGTACAAACATCCAAGGTGCTTTAACCCTACGATTTACTCAGAATTTCTGACCTTTAACAATATACAGTCTCTGCATCCCAGGTATCTGGGACTACAAGCATGTGCCATGACATAAGGCATTAGTATCTTTTTTCTATAAATGAATGAATACATGAATGGATGAATGAGTGAACAACTAAGTTGCTTACACTCTCATTGTTATCTGGGCTTGTTCTGGATTTCATTGTCTATATAATAGTATAGAACTATAATTTTTAATATGTCTACATACATAAGTAATATATATATATAATGGGCATAGAGTAGCTAATCAATCTTTACAACTGTCTGCTAAGTATTTTAATAATAAAGAAAATTAGTCTTTCTGTTTGTAATTAATGGTTTATTTTAATATCCTCTCCCAAGGACAAATTACTGAAGGTATTGTGTCTGAAATCCCATGAAAATTTCCTTAGTTGAACTCCTGTGTATAAAATGTGCTTCACTCATACAAAAGTGTCATCACATTCATTCAAAGCTCACTTGGACTAGCAGACATCACTGGAATGTCTCCTGGGACATGCAGAACAGTGTGAATAAAAAGGACTCTGATTAAGATGCAAGTGTAGTAACTGCATGCATCCTCGGAGTTGGAAAGGTCTAGTTTCAAGTTTTTCAGCTGATCCATGCTGGCTCAGTGAATGATGTGGATCACAGGGGTTTATAAAATAAGGGCCATGGCCTTTTGGAATTTTGACATCCCTCCAAGGGGTTTGTGATTAAGCAATCATAGGGCATTAAGGTGGATCATAAAGACCCCACCCCATAATAGTCTATCTCTAACACAGCTAGACCTGTCCTACTCCCATTTCAGCATCACTCTTTCAGACTCCAAGGACCAATACTCTAGGACTATGGCTGATAAATAGAGGTCCTGTCCTCCATTCCCTTTTTATTTCAGGTAGGGATGGGTGAGTTGCACAAGATAAAATGAATAGATGAGTTGTGATCTACACTGAAATCTTATAACATTATTCAGAGTCTCTTTCCTCTTCTCTTCTACCATCATGGGGAAAGAGTTCATTCCCTATTTTGTTGGTATCTTGAGACAAAATCCTGGTAGCCCCATACCAGTTACAGCTCTACAAACAGGAATAATAAAGTGGGATTGAATATTCAAAAGGAACATTAGGATGAATTATTGGAGAATGGCCCAGAATCTTTTCAAGATCTCTTTCAGTAGTAAATAAATATATTCCTATAGCCATTGCACTTCAATGTTTCTTCAAATTGTTAGATTGTGTAACAGACATAATGGTACTTCAAAGTAGATTTTTTTAATTACTCCAGTGACAGCAGAAGAGAAACATGTATCTTTATCATTATAACAAGGTTTCAATGAGGGTCTACGAACTATCCAAAGATGTGCTAGACCACCATTATTAAATTTCCAGTGTGATCATTAACATTCAGCAAATGCTACAAATTAGGGATTGGTTTATTGTTGTGTTAATTGCCTAGATTTAAAGTATTAATAATACAGAATAAAACAGAATTAAAATGAATAATATATATTGATTATTTCTGGGGGCCATTATTAAACAAAAAAAATAATAATAATAGCACCTCCTGGCTACAAATTTCTGTTAACATGAATTTCTAGTGATTTATTGAGATTTTTGAGTTTTGATGAAATTCATATGATGTGACTCTAGTCATAAAAATTGTGGGGAAGAATTGGCAAATGAGGAACAAATAGATATATGGGGAAAAAGTAGTTTTTGAACCCTCCAAAGTTCCTCTGGGAAATGCTATCTGAATGGATATGTGAAGAGGATGTATGGAAAAAAGTAGTGATTTTTGGTACTAAATTACAAGTTAAACTTGCTGTTTGTTGTTCAGTTATATCCAAGTCATGAAAGCTCAGGGTCTTCATGACCCTATTTGGAGTTTTCCTGGCAAAGATATGGAAGTAGTTAGCCATTTCATTCTACAGGTCATTTTACAGATGAGGAAACTGAGACAAACAGGGCTTTGCCCTGAGACAAACTGAGACAAACAGGATTTGCCGAGGGTCATATATCTCTAAACAGATTGGAACTCTGGTCTTCCTGACTCCAAGTCCAGCCCTCCATCCACTGCATCATCTAGTTACCCTAAAAGCTATGAATAACTTCTGATTAAGAAGATAAGGTTAAATATTCTTCGCAATTTCTTAATAGGGACTTCTTGTGTTCAAATTGTGTCTGCGGATCTAAATGGGAAAGAAAAAAGACAAAACCTTCCCAAAAGAACCAGAAATGTACCAAAAAATTCTTAAGGCAAGTCATATATAGTTATTTTACTCCATATGAATAAGATGTCCTTGAGGAAGCAAGGATGGCTAACAGCAACTGGTAATAAAACAACAATACTTCTATCAGGAACAGAGATATGCTGGAGTCATTGCAAACTGCTTGTTAAATGTTCAGTTGTAAATGTTAGTATTTACACTTTAGGAGCTCGGATGGGATACTGGACTTATAATCACAAAAAATATGGGTTCAACTCTAATCACAGACACTTATTATATAACTCTGTAAAAGTCAGTTAACTTCTCTTCTGCCTTAGTTTCTTTATTTGTAAAATTTACAAGTTTGGACTTGATGGCTATTAAGATACCTTCCAGATTTTAATCTATGATTCTTTTTGACTTGTACCCCTTCTGGAATCCAATAGTGTATGGTAGGGTAGGGAAGGAATTTTTTCCCTCCCAGCCTCCATGCAGAGCAAGGAGTAGACATGCCCAGAAGAAAGCCTACACAAAATGAATAATTAAGGTTGAGTTAAACTGTGGGAAAGAATAGGCCCAAGAAATGCCTACCAAGTGAGAAAAAGGACAAAACAATCCTACAGTGCTACAGATGTGACTTTACATGACTTCTATATGTGTGCTTCTGGACTTGTGAATTCTCTGTGTGTATCCAGTCTTCCCATTGATATTCCATCCCATGTTTATGGAGTAGATAGATGTTTTGTAGTTGTTGTTCTTACAATGCTATTTCAGCAAATGTTTTAACTTTGAGCTATTTGTGTACTCTAGTTGAAAGTTAACACATTGGTGGGGGCTTATGAATTATGGTTTGGGAAGTACATACATGGAATGCTTCTCAGATCTGGAGTATCAACTTCCTAGGAACCAACCTGTGAATTGGAGTTATGGGGAGATCTTGAAGGACTTTGAAGGGATATTATGAAAGGATAAAAGTAGAGCGCTCAGTCTATGTAAAAGCTCTCATCCTTTCTTCTTGCCATGTGACCAATCCACCTTTTTCGATCATAATTTCCCAAATGACACGTTTTATTTTAGATCTTCTTTGAAGGTACTCATTTATTATGTATTTTATTTTGTTTACCAGACCAGTAATTTCCAGACAGAGAATTCCCAGTGAGGAGGTTAAGATACCAAGAAATTTAAGGACTTGACTAGGTTCACATTGTGAGTGTGCATTGAATGAGTGTTACTTGAATGCAAATAGTCATGATTCTGATTTCCTAGCCACTGCACTGTGCTTTCTCTCCCCTTATGTAGTCTGCTTACACTCCCATATGCTTCTCTTTCTGTTGTCCTCTGTGTGATACTAATTCCTCTTTTCTTCAAAACTAAGGTTCTATGACCTGTATTCATGTAGGGATACTAGTAGAATACTGGTATAGTATTAAAAAGATGAGCTGTTGCTTCACCAAAATTTCCTGAAAATTTGAAATTTCCTGAAAGGAATTCAACATTTTTTCCTGCTCTGATTTAATTCTGGACCAACATGTTCACCTTTTCAGGTTGCCTGTACCAGATACATGCACATACCCTCATAGATAGATAGACAGACAGACAGACAGACAGATAGATGTATATATACATGTATATATCTTTGTATGTATACAGTTGTTCAGTAATTTTCAGTCATTCTCAACTCTTCATGAAGTCCTTGTGGGGTTTTCTTGGCAAGATACTGGAGTGATTTATACCATGTCCTTCTCCAGATCATTTTACAGCTGAGGAAACTGAAGCAAAACAGTGACTTGTTCACAGTAACACAGATATTGTCTGAGACCTGATTGGAAGGAAAGAAAGAAGGAAGGAAGGAAGGAAAGAAGGAAGGAAGGAAGGAAGGAAGGAAGGAAGGAAGGAAGGAAGGAAGGAAGGGAGGGAGGGAGGGAGGGAGGGAGGAAGGAAGGAAGGAAGGAAGGAAGGAAGGAAGGAAGGAAGGAAGGAAGGAAGGAAGGAAGGAAGGAAGGAAGGAAAATAGAATCTTGGAATGAAAGATTCTCTAGAAGTAAATCCAAAAGAATAGAATAATACCGCAGTCTAAGAAAACCTTCAGATAAAAAAAAAATTTTGGCCACAAGGACTACAAAGAACATCTGGAAGAAATGAAACAAAAGATATAAAAATGAAATAACTAGAGAGGAAATAATTACAAGGAGTAATATAGACATTAATCTAAAATTGAGTACTCTAGCAATTAGAATGATCTATACAGAAAACACCTCACCCTGACTGTTCCAACAAGAAATAGTAAAACAAAATCAAGAGTTTGGGGGGGAAAGAAGAAAATATAAGAAATATAATATAAAAAACAGATTAAGGAAATAATCTTAACTTGTCTTTATTTTCTTAATCTAACTTTCTAGACTATTAAAAAAATAAAAATAAAACCCCAATATACGTACAAAAAAAAAAGTTTGGATACTATATTTCTTGAAATCACAAATGAAAACTACCCCCAAACTCTCAAAACCAGAAAGCAAAATTAAAATAAACCCTATCACAGTCACTTCCAGAAATAAACCCAAAATGAAAATTCCCAGAAACTGATAGTCAAAATTCAGAACTTACATATCAAAGAAAAAAATTACAAGCAGCTATAAGTAGTCATTCTCACCTCTTTTTTTTTGGGGGGGGGGGAGGGAAGGGAGGAAGAGATCAAATATCAAAGAAATATAATTAAAGTCATAGAAGATTTGGCAGCTCCCACCATAAAAAAAAAAATGGGAAGAATTTGGAATATGATATTCCATAGACAAAACATAAAACCTTACAACCAACAACCACCTATCTGGCAAAATCAAATATGTTATGGGAGGGAGAGGATAACTTTTAATGAAATTGAAGGTTTCCATTCTTGTCTAATGAAAAGGTCAGAAGTCAGTGGACATTTTGAAATGGAAATCCAAGAACCAAGAGAAACACAGAAAGGTGGATACATCTGTTCAATTGGACAAGACTATGTGAAAACACATTGCTTATGTGTTAATGGGGGGATAAAAAACAAATGTCTTCTCAGAATTCTAATATCTTCAAGTGCCATAGAGTAAAGAAAATGTCATCCTGCGGTCCTGTGGGAGGTTTTGTTCTATTTTTATGATCTTAGGAGAAGACAGAAATGGGAGGGAAAAAAAACTAGACTGGGTGAGGAAAGAAAAAAAGCAAGGAAAATCACTATCACATAATGGAAGTTCATAACATAAGGAATATTTAAACATGGAAGAAGGTATGAAGAAATACAGCATTCCATTAAACCTTATTTTCATTATAACCAGACAAAGAAAGATTGAAGATAATTACATATATCCCTTCCTCAAAACACAAACACACACATAGGATCATATAGAAATAGGTTAAACTCAAAATGAAAATAGCAGAGGCAAAGAAAAAGGTGAATAAAAGAGTGAGGTTTTTTTCAAAAGAAAGGCAGAAAGAGTAAAAATTAGGGATTGGAGTGAGGCTAAGGCAAGAGAGCAGCTGTGTGGTACAGTGGATAGAATACCTAGTTTACATTCAGGAAGAATTATCTTCATAAGTTCAAACCTGGCCACAGACACTTAATAGCTGTGTGATCTTAGGCAAGTCACTTAACCCTGTTTTTCATCTATAAAATGAGTTGGAGTAGGAAATGATAAACTACTCTAATATCTTTGCTAAGAAAACCCCTAATGGGATCACAAAGAATCCAACATGACTGAAACTACTGAACAACAGTAAGATAACAAAAGGGGAAAGAAGAGGGGCAATAGTGTAGAAATGGGTGATTTCAATCCTAGATTACAAGTATTAGACAAACAAACAAACAAACAAAAAATCTTGCCAATGCCTTCCCTTTTAAAATCAAAACTTTATAAAGGTGTGAAAGCCTAATTACCTTGATGAAAGGAAAAGAGTATGCTTTACAATACTCACAGAAAATGCAGGCTATGATTAATAATTTCTTTTAAATGTTTTATTGATGCTTTTAAAAAAATATCACTCTTTATGATGACTTCCTCCACCTCTATAAAACCTTTTCTTGTTACAAGGTATTGTCAAACAAAACAATCAACATAGTAGTCATGTTTGTTAAGTGTGCCTCACTCTGCATTTGAAATATGAGATTTGTCTACCAAGAGTTGAGAGTCACTTTTTTTGTTTCTGACTTTTATTAGTTCGCCTGACTTTCCTCATCTTTCCTCAATTGCCTTATCACTCTCTTAACCCTGCAACTCTTCTCACTGGTGAATATTCTTCTCTTCCATGACTCTCTTCTCCAGTTCTTCCCAGAACAGCCACTTTGCCAGATAGCTTTCATTCCTCTCCTGATTCTGATTCTGATTCTTTGGATTTGGCCACTACAATCCTAACTTTTCAGCTCACTTTTATATGTCGTCTTCCCCCATTAAATTATATACTCCTTGAGAGGATGGACCATCTTTCTTTTTGAAAATAAAAATCTCATTGGTCCTCTTTAAAAAACAAAAGAAAATAACCATATCCTCAGCACTAAGCACCTAGTCAACAATAACTTTTGTTGATTTGACTTCTTTCAGTCTGATAAAGTGAAGATTGACTAGAGTTCTAGAGTGATTTGTGGAGGGAAATAAGGTTGGGGGGGGGGGGGTATGAGTGAGTTTGATGGAAGGGAGTACAATAATATTCTATGCAATCACCCTAAGGGTGCTGCATTTGATGTAAGACTTGATGCAAATCCTGGCTGTCACTTTTAAGGAATTTAACTTAGGACAAGTAACTTAACCCATCTAGGCCTCAGTTTACATATTTGTAAAAATGAAGGAAATAGGATAGGAAATAAGATAACCTCCAAGGTCCCTTCAAGGTCTAAGTCTATGCTCATATATCACAATTTATTCAACTATTCTCCAATCAATCGGCACCTACTTTTTCTCTATTTCTTTGCTATAATGAGAGGAAAACAAAAGGAAAGGAGTGGAGAGGAGGGGAGAGGAAAGAAGGGGAGAAGAGGGGAAGAGGGGAGGAGGGGAGGAGGGGAGAGGAGAGGAAAGGAAAGGAAAGTTCATATATTCTTTGCAGTGTATGGGGTCATTCTTTCTGGTTTGTTTTTTTTTTTTTTTTTTTTAACATACCTGGAGTTATATACCTACTATTGGTATCACTAGGTTAAAAGATAAGTATATTAGTTTGGTGATTTTTCTAATGTGAGTAGAATAATCTTTGATTATTTTCTGTTGCTTTACTGTTCATTTCTGCTCTGAATCAATATTTTGTATTTCAATATTGTATTCTTAGTCTTTGGTTTGCCAGCAGTTGAGTCATGAAATAAAGTAGAAGCAAGTTAATTAGAGAAATTTAAATCTGAGTAGGGGCAAAAATAAGTTAGAGAGCTTTAGTGCCAAGAATACCAAGCCAGCTCATAGACCATAAGGAGATATAGACCTTATAGTTTACATCTGACTGCTGATCACCCCCTCTATGTTCATTTTTTTTCCCTTTATCATCCAACCAGACTAAAAAAGACCTTTCTGTGGTCCTATTTGTAGTTATGATAAATCTGCCTGTCTACAATTGCATATTTTGGAATCAAAAGACATAGCTTAAATCCTGGCATCAGATAATACAATCATGAGTGAGAAATTGTACCTTTCAGAATATCAGTTTTCTCAGCTTAAAATAAAGATAACAATACCCAACACCCCCCCCCCAGGGTTGTTAAGAATAAAGTGTTTTGTAAGTCTTAAAGTGATATGGAAATGGAAGCAATTATCATGATTATTTTTCTCATTTCTGAACTTGATTTTTGGCCCCTGTTCTTGCTCTCCAGCAGTAATTCACAAATGCAATCTCTCTTTTTTCTTATGCTTATATTCTCTGTCTTATGTTGCTGCTGCCTCTTATTCCTCTTTTAGTTTGTCCTTACCCAGAGATGGTAATGCAAGGGCCAGACTTAGTGGCAGACCCATAGCTGGCTGTTTAAGTGACAGGGAAAGGCAGATAGAGGTTTCAAAATTACTAAATGAAGCTTCATTGTGTTTCTATACTCCATTATCTTTTAATTCAGTGGAAGATTTCTTTTTGGAAAAGAAATAAAGTATCCCTGCCTTCTTTCCATTAGCTAGAAACAATCTTTCTCTACTTTAAGGATGGCAGATGAATGAAAACAACAGATGAAGAGAAAAGAAGTAAGAGAGGAGAAATTTCTTAACAAAAATTCTGAAATCTTTTCTTAAGGATATATAGAACTAGGGAGCCAGATGATCGAGACAGATACCCCAAGAAAAACTCACCTCACTGCTAAATTGAATGAAAGAAGGAATAGGATAAGGGAATAGGGGAAGAGGAGTTCAATTCTGTTGTGTTTATTCTGAGATAGGAATAAGTCAGAGATGTAAGAGATATTGTATAACCAGATGGAAGCATGTACTCCTACCAGAAACTACCAGATCTGCCTTCTATTGGCAGGATGCCCACAGGCACAAAAGAACTACAGTACCCTAGACCGTATCATCTCCTATCTCCACTATGCTGCTTTCATTATGTCTAATATATAGAGGCAGCTGGGTAAGATACTAGACAAAGAGTTGGACCTAGAATCAGGAATTAGAGTTCAAATCCGGACTTAGACATTTACTAGCTGTGTGAAGCTGGTTAAAGCACTTTACTTCCTCAGTAAAGGAAGGGAGTACAATAATATTCTAGGCAATCACTCTAATGGTGCTGCATTTGATATAAGATCTGATTCAAATCCTGGAGATCACAATAGTATCTACCTCACAGATTGCTGTGAGGACACAATAAAATATTTGTAAAGTGCTTTGCTAACCTTAAAGCAGCATATGAATGTCAGTTATTATTATTACTATATAATAGTATAATACACTATTATAGTTTAATAGTATGGTATAGTACATATATTTATATGTTTTACACTTATTCACCCATGCATTTGCCATAAAATGAAATTCATTTTGGAAAATTGGTCTTTAGAGGAGTTTATCTAGCAGGAGAAAAAAAAAGTTGAGAAATACTTAATAAGAGTTTTCCTAAATAGAAAGATAAGTAATTAACTCTCACATATCCACATAGCCACATATCTATATCAAATTGTTTTCCTTGTAGATGAGCCCAGAAAGTAAAGTCATTCAACTTCAAGATTGAATTGAATGCTTAATTGTATTTTTACTTAATGCCCATGTATGAAATTCTGTGCTTGGAATTAAAAAATACCTGTGCATGTTTAACCTACATAGGATTTCTTGCTGTCTTGGGAAAGAGGGAGAGAAAGGGAGAAGAAGAAAAAGAAAATTTTGGAACACAAGGTTTTACAAACATAAATACTGAAAATTACTTATGCATGTATTTGGAAAAATAAGACTATTAAATTTTTAAAAAAAAGTCTTTGCAGTAGTGAAGAACAAGATCTAGATTCAGATATTATCAGAGACACTTATTAGCTATGGAACTATATATAAGTCACTTCATCTTTCTAAGATCCAGTGTTCTCATCTGCAAAATGGAAATTCCATTCAAAGGTGGTTGGAAGGATCAAACAAGATAATGGGTTGTTGTGTTTTGGTTTGGATTGTTTTGGGGGGGTAGGGAGGCATTTGGGGTTAAGTGATTTGCCCAGAGTCACATAGCTACTAAATATCTGGTGTCACATTTGAACTCAGTTTCTCCTGGCTTCAGGGGCTGGTGCTCTATCCATTGTTCCACCTATCCGTCCCATGATAATTATATATAGCACTTTGCAAACCTTTGGTTGCTCTATATGATATATTATTAGATGCATTGGGGGATACAAAAGTGGTTATTCTTCCTTTGACCAGTTTATCATCTAGTAATTAGTCTCAGATTTGTGGCACACTAGGCCTAGAGTCAGAAGATTCATCTTCCTGACTTCAAATCTGGCCTCAGACACTTATTAGTTATGTGACTCTGCACAAGTCAGTTAATCCTATTTGCCTCAGTTTTCTCATCTGTAAAATGATCTAGAAAAGGATATGGCAAAAAGCTCCAATATCTTTAGCAAGAAAACTACACAAGGGGTCACGAGGAGTTAGAGATGTCTGAAAAATGACTAGACAAAAACAATCACAAACCTCAGACTTTCTTTTGCTTGCCATCTAACATACTTCTAGACCACTTTCTTATGCTTTTATTTTTCTTTTTATTAATATCTTTTATTTTTACAATACTTTCATTTCCAATTATATCCATCCCCTCTCTTCAGTGAGTCATCCCTCATAACAAAGATCATAGGAGAAAAAAAAATAGTATTTCAAAATTAACCAAAGCATCAACCAGGATGGTTTTGGTCTGACAGGATTTCCATTGTGTTCCAAATCTAAGTTCTCCACCTCTACAAATACTGTTAGTTTTCTTCACAACAATATGATGAGGTAAGTAGTATAAACTTCAATATCCTCATTTTATAGATGAGGAAATGGAGGTGCAGGGAGAGCTTTAAATGTCTTTTCCATTGTTACACAGCTTTTAAAACGATCAGGGAATATAAATTAATATAAATTATAGCTCAGCAAACCTAATTTGGAAGGCAAATATACTGCAATAAAAACATCCAAAGTCCAATGGAAATTACTTTCATCTTATTTGTTGTTAGGGATTACTTACCATCCTACTGCCTGCTTTCATAAGTGCAAATAATCAACAATTGAACATAAAAGTAACAGTCTTGTCCAATGGAGTAAGAGTCATTTGGTTTGCAAACCAGGAGGACCTTATTGTAAACAGGTTGGAAGACATCTAAATATGTAGTTAGTGTGAGGTCTGGAGTTTCTTCCCCTTTGTGATGTTTTTAGGAGGTAGAGAAGTTAAAACTGGAGAGATACATCCATCCCAAGCCACTGGATTACATCCTTCTTCTGGATCCTAATCATCATGGACAACAGATATCTGAAGAAAAAGTAGAGGATCTTTTAATCTAAATCTAAAACTTCATGAATCAATCTCTGGATTACTCCAGAAGGCATCAGGCATTTGGTGCACTGGTTGCTCTGTGGTATAAATTGCTTTATTTATTCCAGGCAGCAGGGAGCAGCAACGGCCAGTCAACCTTGAAAACTACCCAGTAGCCTTCCACCAAAAAATTTCTATCTGACCTGCTCTGTGGATACCACTATTCTATCCCATCTAAAAAACTCAACTGTGAATATATATATTGTTTCTATAATAATCTAAAGATTGCAGTGTTTTGCCAATATATCTATTGGTTAGAGTCACAAATATTGAGAGGAATGATTATTAATAACCAGTGATTTGGGGGATATTCAAAATTCTTCCCTTTTTCTACAATCCTGATTTTTAAAAAGTTCAGTCTCTTGAAGGACATTCCTAATAAAGAGATTGAACTAACTTTCTTGTTCAAATTTCATTCAAATTGAGTAGCCATTGTGTTCTGCTCAGGCTTAAGTGGGGCATTCATTCTTCGAAAGAACATCTGTTGGAAGAACAGATTGATCAAGGTTGGGGATGATCTGGATATAGAGATAAGTCTCTCTAAGAGTGATATAATGTCACTCTGAACTCCTCAGGAACACTTACACTTCTTCAAGAGGCATATAAACTGTGAATCCCATATCTAAGAGAGAAGTCTAACCCTAACCCTAAACTGACTGTCCTTTTTTAATAATATGCTGGCCTTATTAATAAAATGATTAAATTGCCCAGAAACTATGTCTCTCAAACCTTTTTAATCACTGCACTATTCTTTAACTAAATGGATCTGTATATAGTCCTGCATTTTCTAAAAAGCCCCTCAATCCTGAGATTTTGCAGCATAATGGAAAGATTTGGAGTCACAGAATCTGAGTAACTGTGATTTTGGTCAAGACATTTTCCTCTCAAGCCCCCAATTTCCTTATCCATAAAATGGGAGGGGAGATTACAAAATAATTTTTGAGGTCCATTTCAGCTTTAGTGCTATGATCCTGACTTTCTCACTCTTTAGTTCCTTTCCATATATACCAATCTTCACACCCCTCCCCAACATACCACATTTCTCACCACCATCATGTTTCTCTTTCTTGCAGAATTGACTCTGTTAATAGAAAATCACAGGAGAAATGTACTACAAAGAATCAACTTTGTCATCCAAGGTCTTCTTGTCTCTCCTCAGGAGCTCATATTAGGAACGTGGGTGTTTCCTTCTTTGGGGCCATGATACATTTACCTTGCCTAAAAGCATAAATATAAAATAAAAGTTAGTTAGGATCAGCAGTGAGATGCAAGTAAATATTGGCAAGGATTTCATAAGCTAAGGCCCCTTTTAACACTTCCTGTCCTACCTGCCAGTAACAGGATGTCTCATGAACACACCAAGTTCAACACGTCCAAACAGAATTCATCTTTGTATCCAAAATCTCCCCCTTTCTGAGTTTACCTATTACTATGGACACTATCAACCTTCCAGGCAACAACCTGGATCACAACTTAAGTGTCAAGTGCCATCCTGATTTGCATTCAGCTCACCTATTAGGGATAATAAGTCAGAGGGAAGTAGGGAAAGAGAATTTTTTTTTTCCTTAGCTGGTTACCAACCTCCGGGACAGAGATGTGTCTCCCACATAATCGGTATTAACCATGCTACATGATCTCTAGACTGATGTGATTGTGTATTTAGATTGGATCTAAGAAAACATCTTTTAAAAAGATAACTTATTCCCCCAAATCTCCACATCTGATGTACACCAAACTAAAATTAAAATCATTTGGAGATCAAATGATTTAGCATATGTGTGTGTGTTTGTGTATGTGTGCATATATGTCTGTGTGTGTGTGTGTATATATATATATATTTGTGTAATATATATACACACATATATGTGTGTGCATGTGTATATATTTATATTTGTATATATAAATATATCCATGCTTAATTATAGTCCTCATAGAGGAAGCAGGAGGGAGAAAGTGGGGGAAAAGTTTAAAGTAAAAAGTACACAGCAGAGAACAAAGGAAAACCTACAAGGAAGCAAAGAAAAGATGGACAGCTCTGAACACAATGTGTAGTAATTATTATATAGGCTTTCTTGAAATGGAAAATTATTGCTTTATATTTTGAAATCTTCTCTTAAGTTCTGCTGTGTCCATGGCAAAGTTTATTTTTTCTGTTTTCTATTTTATATTTAAGGTTTAAATAAATAAATTTAAAAGAAATAAAAAGAACTTCAAGGAAGATCTAATCCTATTTATATCCTAATTGTAATCCCCCTCTCCTGACAAGTGATCATTGACCTTCTCTTTGAAGATGAATACCATGATATGATAGGGCCATGGAAATGTACAATGGAATTAAAGCCTTCCTCTTTTTGGATGCTGGGCCCTATAAATATAATCTGAAATGGAATTAGTTGACTATTCCTGTTTTGCCTGTTTGCTTTCTCTCTATTAGCTCTCCTCTTATCCTGTGCTTCCTTCTTGTGAGACTCCACCTCCCAAACATAGCAGTTTCTTCTTTAGAAGAATCAGTTATTGGTCTGGGCAGACTCCACTACTCTTAAAGCCTGGGATTGGTAACCAACCTCTTCCCATGATAGGACCGCTTTCCTCCCCAATTTTAAGACTAAGGTCTCAAACCACATCCCACTTCAGATACAATAGCACATAGTAAGGTAACTGTATAAATATGTATACATATATTGGATTTGACATATATTTTAACATATTTAGCATGTATTGGACTACCTGTCATCTAGGGGAGGGAGTGGGGAAAAAAAAGAGGATAATTTGAAAACGAAGGCTTTGCAAGGATGAATATTGAAAAACATACCCATGCATATGTTTTATAAATAAAAAACTTTAATAAAAAAATTTAAATAGATATAATAGCACATAAGGCAAACTGCTGCCAATTCCCTTCAATACTGAACCTTTCCCAAGATTATCAAGACAGCTTCCTAATAATTGTTGCCGTTGAGTCATTTCACTCATGTTTACTCTTTCATGACTGCATATGGGATTTTCTTCACAAAAATGGAACGATTTGCTATTTCTTTCTGCTGCCCATTTTACAAATGAGGAAACAGGTGATTTTCCCACAGTGACACAGCTAATAAATGTCTGAAGACAGATTTGAACTCATGAAGATGAATTTTCCTAACTCTAAGACTGGTGCTCTATCCATCTAGATGTCCTCCTGATAATTAGAATTGTCCAAAAGTAGAGTAGATTACCTCTGAAGATGAGGAGACCTCTATTAATTTTTTCAAGAAAAGACTAAATGAACATTGGGTGATATTATAGAGGTCATTATTCAGGTACTAATCTGAGGATCATTCTTAGATTCTATTATCATTTATTAAAATTTCAGAATTCAAAGAAAAGACTATGGGGACCAAATATGGATCACCACACAGAATTTTCATCTTTTTGTTGTTATTCTTTGCTTCCCCCCCCATTTCCCCCTTTTGATCTAATTTTTCTTGTGCAGCATGATAAATGTGGAAATATGTTTAGAAGAATTGTATATATTTAACCTCTATTGGATGAAATTGTCTAGGGGAGGAGGAAGGAAGAAAAATTCAATCACAAGGTTTTTGCAAAGGTGAATGTTGAAAACTGTCTTTGCATGTATTTTGAAAAATAGAAAACTATTTTTGTTTTTATCAATGCAGAGTCTGTGTGAGACAGGTAAGGAAACTGAGGAGTACCTAGATAGGTAGAAGAGCCAGAGGAGAGCAGTATGATGCTGCTTATGTATCTAAACTTCACACTTAGCTCATATCAAGTACTCAATAATTGAGGGGCATTTTATTTGAATATAAAGGAATACACACTCTATGCCAAATATCACATAAAGTAATCATTATAGAAGCTCAGAGGAAGAAGAGAAAACATTTATGGAGTGTAGGGGGTCACAGACAGTGGGGAAACTCTGGGTGAGGTATAAGACCCTTCAACCCAGAGGGTAGCTGCTGACAATATCTGGTTCTGCTCCCCATCTTCTCTAAGGGCTCTGGGCCTTCCTGAGAAGTCAGGAGGTGATGACAACCTGTGTTGTGATTGAAGCAGAGTGATAGCAGGTGGAAGTGATACCAAGTGGCAAATTACATACAATAGCAAGCTGTTTATGTGGTCCCACATGCTCAGTATATACTTGGTGCATGCCCAGTGTTTTTGTTACTTAAGGGTATGAGGTATAAAAGGGGAAAGTCCTTGGAATAAACAGACTCCTTGTTTCCACCTTCCTCAGGAGTCCTGTCTCATCACTTCTCCACTAGCACAGTATATTTTAATCACCCCAGAACAGGGGCTCTAGAAAGCACAGTATGTTTTGTCACCCCAATTTGAGGGTTCTAGAAAGCAGGATATTTTAATCACCCCAGTGTGGGGGCTCTAGAAAGCAGGTCACAACAATGGAGAAGTGAGTTTTGCAAGCTTTTATGCATAATTCATATATACCCAAAACAAAATTTTAAAACTACTCTACCCTACACTTGAAAAACATGTCTCCTTTCTACTATTATGCATCAAAAGTCCGAACTGTAGAAGAAACAATATAATCTAGGGGATAGAGTACTGGATAGTAGAATGATTAGGACCAGAATTTAACTTCTACCTCAGACATTAATGTCTCCAAAACTCAAAAACATCACTTTCATTTTCACTTCTTTAATCTAGAAAAATGAGAAAACAACACATGCAGTGTTAGCTCACAAGATTATTGTGATGACCTTATTGATTTACCATATGTAAAAATGTTTGAAAAATATTATGATTATAGTTATTATGATTAATGGCATTATATTTATCAATATGTGACTTCTCATATCACAAAATAAGTAGCTATATGCAAGGGGAAATGGAGTTTTCTAGTATTAAATAAATTTGTGCTTTTAGAGAAATATGAAAAAGTATTTCTGTTGAACTCATCTTGCCTTTTACATCCTAGGTAGTTTCTTACCTTTCCTACCCTATTAAGCTTGTCCTAGTGCCCGTTGTAGTCTGCTTATTGGAATGTGTAAGGTTTCTCCCAGATCACATGACATAATCAATAAGATTAGGAAAAGATAGCAAACACCAGAAAGTATCAAAGTCTTGAACAGGCTATATATACTTTGTTAACTCTATATGAGGTATAAAATTCTCCATCAAAACTGATGGAAGTAGAAGGCAACTAGCCATTAACTAGTCAATGATTGACCAACCCCTAATGACTTTTTAAAAACAGAGATGCTCTCTCTAAGCAATAGCAGTCAGGAGAAGCAGGAAATAACTGGCAGCAGTGAAAAAAAGATCTTTAATGGGAAAAGAACCAAAACTTGAAAGAAAAGATGTTTCTCCCCCATTTCACCACCCTGTTGGCCATAATACCTTGCATTAGAACTGCTGGACAAGTCAGAGGCACCATAGAACACTGGCATTGTATATAGTTGATACATCACCGAGATGTCCTCCTAAAGATACAATTGTCCAAAAGTGGAGTAGATTATCTCTGGAGATAGTAATAGCCATTTTTTTTCAGAAGTCAAAGTATTGAGAAGTGTTTGAGTGTTGAGTATTGAGAAGAAAGCCAGTCCTGGCCAATGGGATTTGACTTACAGAGATGAACAAGCCCAGGAAGCCCAGATGAGTGAAAGGGAAAAGCAATAAAAGAACACCATGAGAAGAGATAGAACACTAGAACTCTGCAGAACTAAGTATAAGTTGCTTATTCCAAAACTGTTCTTCTCACTGATATTGGGTGCAGTTGTGGCAAAGGGAGCCTCAAATTTATGAGAAGAATTCTAAAGATGGTGAATGCTTTTCCTTTGAGCTAATTGTGTTTACTAGCTAACTTCTAAAGGTAAACCACTGGTGTGTCTTGAGAGTTATCATTTTAGAAGCATAGACCCACAAAGTACATTGAATCTAGGAGTAATGACCCCCTAGAGATCCAATTTGTGAGTATGAGTTGAAGGAGGAAGTCCCAGAGGAGATACCATTCTCATAAAAGAAATACTGAGGCAATATTTGTGAATACTTGTGACTGTCTGTCACAAGTTAATAAATAGAGAAAAACTTGAAAAGAGCCCCAAAATAGTGTTGGCAGGTCTTTTCTGAAGCCCTCATTGTTTTGCCTCCCTTGAAAGGGGCAATCCCTCACCTGGTATGCCACAAGGTTAATTATTAGACGTCTTAGACAGCAGAAAGTGATGATTCTGTAACCAAATTTTACCTAAGAATAAAAAAAAGTAGAACCAGAAAAATGATACACCATATGTCTGTAACCCCTAGACCAAAATTTAACATAATACAATTATAGTAGGTTCTGAGAAGTATTCCTTTTCCTCCTAGCTCCACGGTAAATTAGAATGGTTTTTGAGGAAGATAACTAAATGTTTCATGAAGATCTTCTATATGGCTATATGATATTTTCATATAAAGAAGAAGCAAATGTTTGCAAAATTAGACAAACTGAAATAAAGGTAGGAAGATAGATAAGGAAGAATTCTATATTCATTCTAGCCATGAGATAGTAAGAGATCACAAATATCTATATATCTTAAGTTTGAGAAGATAGCTATATGATAATGAAAATGTGATGAAGACATAGTTTCAAAAGATAAATACATAGATCTATAGATAAGATGATGTGTAGATAAATTTACATAAACACATTAATACATGGATGATATATAAATAGATATATTGACACATAGATAGGTAGATAGATAGGAGAGAGGGATAAAGAGAGGGGGGAAGGAAATAGAAAGAGGAGGAAGAGAGACAAGGAGAAAGACAGAGAGGGGAGAGAGGGAGGGAGTAAGAGAGGGAAGGGAGAAAGAAAGAGAGAAAGGAAGAGAAAGATAGAGACCGAAGAGAAAGAGAGAGAGAGAGAGAGAGAGAGAGAGAGAGAGAGAGAGAGAGAGGGAGAGAGAGGTTGGAGAGAGAGGAAGAGGGAGAGGGTGAGGAAGAGAAAGGGAGAAGAGAGGAAGGGAGGAGAGGGAAAAGAGAAGGGAAAAGAAGAGGGAGAGGAAGAGGGAGAAAAAGAGGGAGAAGAAGAGGAAGAAGGAGAAATGAAGCATCAGTAAATAGAGAGATGACAGGTGATAGATAAATGATACATGTATAATAAATAATATTTAGTAGACAAATGATATCTAGAGACAGACAGACATGTGAATGTATTGAAGAGAGCAGAAGCAGTTCTTTTCCTCTCTTCTTTTGAATTTTCATTTCTTTCCCAATTTTTTTTGAAAGAACAGCTTTATTTAATTTTGCTTTCTTTACTCTCTCCGACTAGAGAGGAGCTCAGAGGGTACTTGCTCTTTATTGAGAGTTCTTTCCTTGAGGGCTGAGAGGCTCAAAAACTCTTTTTTTTTTTTTTCTGCCTGTCAAGAAGTCCCAAAATGCACTACAATGCATTACGGTAAGAATGGTCCAATAAGACCTTAGGAATGATATCTATTGTTCTGTCCTATTTTCCCAGCAGTATTATCACTACAAGTCAAAGACTCCTGTGCTGTTCCATAATTCTATCTTTATATTCACATATATATTTTTTTCCTGCTGATGAATCTTACCTCTCTATTCATCTTTTTTCCTTCCATGAAGGTTTCTTCTGATTGAGATGTATGTGACTTACTATTGGAAGTTAAAGCTAATTTTTTAATGCAAATAATTTTATTTGTGATAAACTCTCATTTAGAAGAATAATGATTTGAGTATCTCTCTATGTAGGGTAAAAATTTCCTCATATTCTTTCTGTGTGTCTCTGTCTTTCTCTCTCTCTCTCTCTCTCTCTCTCTCTCTCTCTCTCTCTCTGTATATTTATATATATATATATATATGTGTGTGTGTGTGTGTGCATATATACATATATATTTTTAATTCTGCATGCTCAATAAATGTACATTCTTGTTTTAAAGAAAAACCTATGAATTATTAAGTACAATTGGTCAAAATGCATTATCACCAAAGTGAAAAGATCTCAATGTCATGAAATTCATAGAATATGAGTAGGAAAAACATATGTTACCAGGTGTAGTGGGGTATGCTTGTAATTTGGTTAATGAATTATTTGAACTCTGAAGTTCTGAGCTGCAATAAGGCTAAAGTCAGTCAGATGTCTGCATCATCTGGTACCAATATAATAATAGCATCTTACATAGTGCTTTCAGGTTTGCAAAACACTTTTCAAATATTATTTCATTTTATCCTCATAACAATCCTAGGAAGAAGTTATTATTCTTCTCATCCCCATTTTACAGATGAGAAAACTGAAGCAGATATGGGTTAAATTATTTACACAGGGTCATACATCTAGTAAATGCCTGAGACAAGATTTGAACTCAAGTTTTCCTGATTCAAGATCTAGCATTTGGTCCACTGTACCAGCTAGATGCTAGAAGGCTGCCTAAGTGGGGAATGGGGTTAACTAGCAAATCAAAGCTAGCAAATCTTTATCTCTGCTGATAAAGAAAAGGAAACAAAGAGGGGAGGAAAAGAGAAGGGAATAAAGGGGAGAAGAATATATCCTGGAATTGGTAGTGATTCAAGGCAATTCCAAAAAATTCAAGGTGGAAAATGAGAATCCCACATCCAGAGAAAGAATTATGGAGACTGAATGTAGATTGAAGCATAGTACTTCCACCTTTGTTTGTTTGGTTTTTACTTTCTTGTACTTTTTTTCCTTTTGGTCTGATTTTTCTTGCACAACATGGCAAATATAGAAATATGTTTAAAAATATTGTACATCTTTAACTTAGATTACTTGCTGTCTTGGGGGATGGAGGGAAATAAAAGAGGGAGGGAGAAAAAATTGGAACATAAAGTCTTACAAAATGAATGTTGAAAACTATCTTTATGTGTAATTAGAAAAATAAAATATTATTGATGGAAAAAATAATATATCCTGGAATGGCTATGGGGCAGAGGAAGGGAGAAACAGAGATAAAGAGAGACAAGATAGAGTGCTGGGTTAGGAGGGGAAAGAGAGACACACACAGAGAGAGAGAGAGAGAGAGAGAGAGAGAGAGAGAGAGAGAGAGAGTTAGATGATATAAAAATCAAGAAAATTGGGATTGCTAGATGATGCAGTGGATATAGCATCAGTTCTGGAGTTGGGAGGACCTGAGTTCAAACATGACCTTAGATATTTACAGCCTAAATGATGCTGAGAGACTCACTTAATCTTGACTGCCTCCAAAAAAAAAAATTTAAGACATCAGCAAAAATTTATTTTTTTAAAAAAAGAAGAGCTTTGGCCTATTTGTTAAATGAGTTTTATCTCTAATTGGGATAGATCACTGTGTGCCAAAGCATCTGATGAAGTTTTTATGTGAAAGGTGGAATTTTAACTGACTCCTAAAAAATGAGGAGGTTTTGAACCTGACCTTGAACAAGGTCTAGTTTGCAAACCATAGACATGAATCAGGGAATTTCCTGATTCATGTCTATGGTTTGCAACTAGGATATAGCTTCAAATATGAGACCGTTCAGTGCATGAAGGAAACAAGCAAAAAAGAGTAATTCCTTCAAAGCTGATTAAGAAAATCCATATTCAGATGTCCCAAAAAGGGTAAAAAGGGTAAGTTACTAAAAAAAATTGTAGATAAATGTCCAGTTACCCATTGAAGTAGCTTGTAGCCTGTAATGTTTTTGATAGAATGTAATTGTTCTATAATATTTATTAACTGTGTAAACTTGGACAACTCACTTAATTCTATTTGCCACAATTTCCTCGTCTGTAAAATAAGCTGGAGAAGGAAATGGCAAACCATCCCAATATCTTTGTCAAGGAAACCCCAAATGAGGTCATGAAGAGTCAGACATAATTGAAAAAAATTAATGAAATTGTTCTATATTGAAGTTAAAATTATTTGCAGACTACAATATATGACATTCTATCTCCCATCTCTGTGACTTTTGTAAAAGCTGTCTAGTATGCTTAGATGTTGCCTCTTCCTCTCTCTCTCTCTCTCTCTCTCTCTCTCTCTCTCTCTCTCTCTCTTTCTTTCATATCCTTATTTCCTCAGTCATTGGTGTCCTTCCCTCCCTAATTGTTTTCTATTTGCATTGTATGTATTATATATTTCTTTATTTGTGCATATGACCTGCTTCTTCCCCTCCTGTGAGACTGGTTTTCTCTGTCTCCTTCCAGGGGTCCTCAAACTACCGCCTGCGGGCCAGATCTGGCAGCTGAGGACATTTTTTCCCCCTCACCCAGGGCTATGAAGTTTCTTTATTTAAAGGCCCACAAAACAAAGTTTTTGTTTTTACTATAGTCAGACCCTCCAACACTCTGAGGGACAGTGAACTGGCCCCCTATTTTAAAAGTTTGAGGACCCCTGCCGGCTTATACCTTCCTATACCCCTCAATTTTTACAGCTCAAGCCCAGAGAAAATCAGATTCACAAAAACAGAAATACAAGATTTTGCATTTATCATTATTTGTGGAGGCCAACACTGTGGCCTGCAAAGATGTTTTACATTCTGGCTCCATCTTACATGATATAAAGCTAAAAGGATACTTAGAGGTCAAGTTATCCAACCTCTTCCTGTTACAGATGAGAAAACTGAGGCCCAAAATTTAAACAATTGGCCCAAAATCATATACATGCTTGATCCTGTCTGCATTGGTAAGCATTACATCTATATAAATATTTTTTACTTTATTAACCTGTTAAAAGAGTACATATTGAAAAGCCACATGAAAATCTACCATTTTTGAAAGCTTTTATATCACCAGTCCTGTGGTTCATAGGAAACCTCACTGTTATTAGTGCCTGCTCTACATTTTAGCACCATAATTCCTTTTGACCTTGAAGGAAAGATTTGGTCAGTTCCCCTGAGCAAAACCAAAAGACTTTTATTTTGCAAGATAATTACTGTGGAAGTCTGATGATAGGGGTCATTTTACTACTGTGGAACATCATCACTTCTCTACAAGGAAAACCTGTCAAATCAGAATGTCCCCCAGGATACCAGGCTAAATTTAATTTCACAAATCAGACCATACCAATAAGAGAGAAGGAAAACATATCAGTTGCAGCAATATAGAAAATCACATTATCGCAGTGACTAAGTAATAACTGGCGTCCATATAGGTTTGAAAAATATTTCACATACAATATCCCATTCCATCCTCACAATAACCCTTTGAGGTAGGTATTATTATTATTATTGTCTCCATTTTGCAAATGAGAATACTAAGGCTCAGGGACATGACTTAATTCATATGCACCTGAAACTGGATTTGAAATCTGGTCATCATGCCTTGAAGCCCAGAATTCCACCCTCTTTGACACACTGCCTCTAAATAGAGGAAGAAAATGGAAGGAGTGGCACTAATGGAGGGAATATCATAAGGCCTTTTTTAAAAGGTCTTTCTTCCCAAGGTGGAATTCTGCTGCCTGTATTGCCTATTTGGGGAAAACCCCGCCTCCCTCTCTACCTACCAATCACCCTAGGCACAGAGAATCTGCAATGAGAACCATTGCCACAGAAGTTCTGCCACAGAGAAACTGCAAACCTGCAGTTACTGGGATTTTGTCCAAGACAGACTGTTCAAGCAAACAAGGGTATGTACAAAAGGGGAATGGGGAAACAGAGACCGGGGAGGGGTGGGGGGAGAGAATAGCAAAAAGTCTTGGATTTGGATAACAGAATATTATAATTAGCTTGGTTTTTTTTTGGGGGGGTACAGAAAATAGAATTGTAAACAATTACCCAGTCTGTGTGTTTCTCTGATTGCGTGTCTCTCTCTCTGTCCCTGTTTCTCTTTGCCTTTTTCTATCTCTATCTCTCCGTTTGTCTCTTTCTTTGTTTTTTTACTCTCTCTCTTCCTATTTGTCTCCATCTCTCTGCTATATATTTGTCTCTCTTTGTCTATTTCTGTTTCTTTGTCTCTATATTTCTCTCTGTGTGTCTCTTCCCCTTCTACCCCGCCTCCATATATATTTCTCCATTCCTTCTTAATACCTCCATTTCCAGTCCAAAGGATCATAGGATCATAGTTAGAAACTAAAAGAAATATTACATAGTACCTAATCCAATTTCTTTGTTTTACAGATGAGAAAACTGAGACCTCTAATAGCCTGATTTGTAAAATTAATGAGACATACTGTTCAAGGATGTCATCTGGACACTTATTGTCTTGACAGCATTTTGGTCCCACAGACTTGTCCTACCAGAAGAGAGTTTAGAATATCTCATGCTACTACTGGAGATAGAAGGATAGCAGGAGAAAAGAACAAGTCAGGAGAAATGTATGAGAGAATCCTTGGCCTGGTTCAGGTTCTTTTGGTCAAGAAAGTTTGGAGAGCAGAAGAGTTTGTAATAGGAAACAGCAGCTTGGGAGAGGATGAAATGGCAGCTCTGGGATAGCAGTCTTAGGGTTTGACTTAACATTTTGTGATTCCTATAGAAGGCTCAGCAGATAGGATGAGAAATAAATTAGGATGGATAAATTGTGCTTCACTGAAAAAAAAATCAACATGAAATTGAATATTTGTTCTTAAGTAGGCTTTTTTTCTTTCTTCCTCTGCTATCTACCTTCTCGTTACTAAACTTCTCATGGAAGAAGAATGGGTAGTTAAATTAAAATTATAGAATGTGAAATTTGAGGGGAAACTTTCTGACAATTAAGGTTTATTTTTCAGTTGTTTTGTTTCATGGCCAATGGGGTTAATTGACTTGTTCAGAGTTATACAGGTCAGATTTGAATTCAGGTTTTCCTGACTTCAGGACTAGCCACCCTGTTAAGCATTTTTTAACAAGTATTTCTCATTTCATCCTCATAGTAACCCAGTACTATTATTTATTCTCATTTTTACAGTTGAGAAAATTGAGACAAACAGTGGTTGGGTGACTTGCTCAGGATCACATAGCTAATAAATGTTTGAGACTGAATTTGAACTCAAATGTTCCAGCTTTCTTTCCATTGTACCACCTACCTGCTCCTATGGAGATTCATAATAGCACGCTTCTTATAAAGCTGTGGGAGATGAGAAAGAACATAGGAAACATCTCATGAAATACTGATATATGGGGTACAAATATATAAATATAAAAATATATTAATATAGTAAATATATTAATTTAGGCATGTATAATACTTTTACAAACCTGAAAATGACATATAAATGCTAATTTAACATTTTCCTACCCCTTCTTGATTTCATGGCTGTTCTATCAACCCTATTTCAGTTTCTTACATTGCTCTCCAATTGCACAGAACTATGTTTTATCCCACCCCACCTTATCCCCCCCCAAAAAAATCACCAATAGAATCTGGGTCTTTTTCCTGTCTTGTCCGTTAATCATTCTTCCTGTTCTTGGCTCCTTGAAATATGTGTTCCCTAAAATTCTCTCTTAATCCTTTTCTCTTCTCTCTCCTATTAAGTTTTTTGGTCTTTAGGCCAGGGAGGATCTTGTAAATGAAGAAAATGAGACCTAGATTTGAACAGGATTTGAATTCTCTCTCTGGTATCTAAGTCTAAATACAGTAATTTTTTTACCAAATCAAGCTGCCTCTCAGCTATCATCTCTATGGATCATAGCATCATAATTTACCAATAAGCTTTAGAAATTATCTAACCTAATCCTCTCATTTTAAAAATGAGGAAACTAGGACCCTGGGATGTGGTGTGACCTTCCAAAGACCAAAAGATAAGTGGTAAGTCTGTAATTAAAACCTGGCACTCTTCCCAATGTATCATATTGAATTTTAGATCTGAATTTTACTTTGAAATTTATATCTCTACTCTCAACCTCTTTCTTATGTTCCAAAAACTGCATTTTCAACTTCTTGCAGGGCATTTGAAGAGCTCACAAGAAGATCAAATTAAACATAGCCAAACCAAAACTAATCATATTTTCTATAAAACCAATTCTTCCTTAGGACTTCCCCATGTGGCAAAGGTGCCATATTGCAGCAGTTGTGTATGTGCAGTCCTCTATCAGAACCAAGGACAGCAATAGTTGTCAATCTGCATTGCCATGTCATTACCTAGGGCCTCATATAGTCTAAGAGCATGATTTCCTTACTCACAATTCCCTTTCCCTCTCTCCATAGCATCGTGGAGCAATCTCTGTACAAAAGATCATATTAGTAATTACTTGAATGTAATCAGTGGATGTATATCTCAGAAGTCACAATCATCTCAATTCTTTCATCTTCCACAGTCCAGGTGAAATAAGCAAAAATTGGGAGTTCAATACAAAATTTGGATTGTCACTGAACACAGAGAAAGATGGGAGTCATTCACATCAGTCCATCATGGGAAGAAGCAGAGAACAGAAGAGTAGAATTGTCCCCTTGACTCAAAAAGCTGCAGAAAGTGCATTCACTTCTCAACCACTGACCTAGATGGATGGAAACTCTGATATTCCATGATATACACTAACTCCTAAGCACCTCACTCAAGGAAGTCCCTGCTCTTCTCTACTCTACATCCATGACAATGACTTTCCCCTTACTCCATCTCTCTTAGATTCTCTAATCTTTCCTTCAAAATCCTACCTAATAATATTTATCCATTGTCCTACATGAGCCCTTTGGAACTCACGCTTAAGTATTATCTACTTCCTGACCCCAGAATCTCCTGAAAGATATATTATTCCAAGGAGAAAGTGATTAGATAGATCTCAGACATATGTCCTTTCTATCTATTTCTGTCAATGATAGATAGACTCAAAATTAGAACAGATCTCACAGCTTACCTAGCTCAATCCAAATCTGATCAAAAATTCTCTTTATAATAATACTGACAAGTAGTCACTTAACATCTACTAGAAGATCACTACTATGGAGAATTTGGTATCTAGTGTTGTTCATTCTATTTAGGGTCAAGTCTAATTGTTAGTAAACTTCTTATTATAGAGTTTAAATATACCTTTCTGCAACTTTAAACTATTGTTCCAAGTTCTGTCACATAGGCCCAAGCAAAACAAGTGTAATAAGCATCCCATATAATAAATAAATAAATAATAATAAGGGATAGGCTAGGTAATGCAGTGGAAAGAGTTCCAGGCCTAGAGTCAGAAAGATTCCTCTTCATGAGTTTACATCTGATGTTAGACACTTACTATATGTGGGACCCTGAGAAAGTCACTTAACCCTGTTTGCCTCAGTCTGCTCATCTGTAAAATAAATTGGAGAAGGAAATGGAAAACCACTTTAATATCTTTGCCAAGAAAACTCCAAATGGGGTTACAAAGAGTCATGACTGAACAATAATAATGATAATGCTTCTATTTTTTAAATATACCTATTTATTTTTTCCCTAAGCCTTATCTTCTTTAGATTAAATATTTCCAGTTCCTATAAACTATCCTCTTTAAATAATAATTTAAAAGAACTTCTATGACAATGTCCAGAAACTCCACAATCCAAGTCATCCTTTCTCTGATTATGTTCTAGATTAAACACAGTCCTTCCTGTAATGTGGTGCCCAGAACTAAACATAATATTCTAGATGTGATCAGACCAAGTGAGAGGTCAGCATACTTCCTCTTTCATTCTGTTCATCTGCTTCTATGATATAGCCAAATTTTGCACAGGCTTTTGTGGCTTCCAAATGTTGACAACTTTTTTTTCTATTTCCTCTTCTTTTGTTGCCCTATCAGTTTTATCTATGAATACTCTTAGGATGATTTGAGTGTCATTCCAAGCCATTAGTAGACAGTGCTTTTCACTGTTTTATTAGGCAACTCACTGCTCAAAATCTCCTGACATTCTTTTCTGTAATGTTTCACAAATTAGTTGGAATTCTAAAACAGTGCTATCTTGAGCTGGCATCTCCTACTTAGAAAAGTGTTTGCTCGAGTAATTACTTATTGGAGGAGGAGGAGAGAATACCTCAGGTAATGTTTGTCTTACATGGCTAAACTTTTATGGGAAATGATGATAATTAAGGTCAAGATGTATGCCATTTCCCATACTTCAGTATCAATACTTTATTGGAAAACATCATGCTGAAGCCCAGGATCAATAACCTAGAGCTGGAGGGGTTACAACCTAGTTTTTCTAAAAAAGAAACAGAAGCTTCACTGTATCTACTTTCATACTGACATCACTAAGTATCAAAAAATATGTTGAAATGGTATAGGGATTTTGTCAGATTCTCCATAATATTTCTCTACCTCTTCATTCTTGCTGTTACATAGTTAGTAATTATACTTACAATGCCTGGCACATTGTAAGAAATTACTAAATTCTTGCTGAATTACTGCGTAATGGTGATCTTTTGACCTATCTTCTTCAAAAATGACCAGTTGTCATTAATCCATTAATCATTATTTGGGTCCAGTCACTTAATTAGTTCCTAATCCATCTAACCAGACTATCCATCACACTTCTCTCCATATTGATCATGAATATATTGTGAGATACTTCATTAAATATCTTGCTGACAGCTAGAAACACCAGTCTAATGCCTGTTTAATAACTGCCAGTCTAATAACTGTCAAAATAGTCAATCAGATTAGTCTGGTATTATCAGTTTTTAATGGACCCACACTCCTTTTATAGTGATCACTGTTTATCTAAGTATTCACCTTTAATTCTGTGTTCCACTATTTCATTAACAATCAATAATGGCTCTACATGGAGCCAAGCTAAAACCTATAGATTGGAAAATCTATCTTGCAAAAGATATCTTTAAAATAAGAGAAAGACATTTGCTCATCTCTAGTCTAACAGCAACTCAACACTTCTTAAAAGTCTCAATAAAAGATTCTTAACATTCACTTAGGAAGTAGTTTGTTCTGTTCTGCTCTGTTGACAGTATTGAAGACAGTTAGGTATATTTATACTACATCACATCTTGAATTTCAGTTTTTATATATAAATAGATATATTTTCCAATATGAAAAGTATATTTGGTAGAGAAATTAAAAGCAAAACAAAAATAAAGTGGTTCTTATTTTGTTCTGTCATCTATTATCATCATCCTATCCACTCAAGATAGTAGTTTAATTCCTTCCTTTTACATGTTTAAATCCAATTCTTACAGTAACATCACCTAGCCCTATTTTTATAATTATATTTATATATGCACACACAAACATGTATATATATGTTATATATATATATATATATATATATATATATATATATATATATATATATATGTCTTATCTTCAGGGATCAATCTATATGGGGTCTATGAATACTTATAGTCAAATTTCTGTGAAGTTGGGCCATTATTCCTCCCCAACTACACCTCTAAAAGATTTTCAGGTTTCCTGACACAGAAAATACCCTGAGGAGAGTCATGAAGAAAGGAAGCATCTGAAGGAAAACCCAAAATTTTATGCATAGTATATCAGGATAGACAGAGCTAGGACTGGGCCAGTATCCAAATATGCAAATCCCTAGGTTTTAATCAAAAAATACTTGACATATATGGGATCTAGTTCTCATTTTTGCCACTAACTACAGATATCACAGTAAGTAATCTGATATAAAAAGGAGAAACTATAATTTTAAAAATGTGTTTCATGCTCTCCTTTAAATAAGCCATCACAAAGATTTGGATTACATTTTCCTTCTTCTGAGCAATATATATAGACAAATCACCAAGAGGATAGGGGATCCATTCTATCAGGCTGCTCATCTGTGTTGTTCCCTGAGAATCTGACCTAGCAATTACATGGGGCATATGGAGATAGAAAATACTGTTTATAACAAGGTTTCATCCAGCATGATTAAGCAAAAGAATGTTGGGGAGAGGTGAAGCAAAAGGGATACAATTATAATATATATTATACATCTTGTGTATGTACATGATATATATATATATATATATTTATATAGAAATATAAACATGTGTGTTTCTTCCATAGTACCTAGTACAATGTCTTTTATGCAATAGATCATCTTGTATCTGTTTTTCTCTGCCTCTATCTCTAGTGCCTTGTCTTTCAATGCCTCCATTTTTTCTCTTTGTCATTTTCTCTCTTTTTTTTCTCTCTTTCCATCTCATTATCTAACATTCTAATACGACCAGAAGGCAAATGTTTATATAGAAAGATGGTATACTGTCTTTAGAGCATAAGAATGACTATATATTATAGGATATTCCCCAGCAAACCCATTTACATTTACCCAAGAGATAAAACCTAGTGTCTCAGCAGAAATGCTACAGCTGATCCCAGCTATAAAGGACAGATGATGCCTAAGAAATGAATCATATTAAGCACAGCTTTCGCTCCCCTGAGGGCTTCAAATGTTACCTAAAGAACCAGATTGTTTTTGTTGTGGTAACACCTACCTTAAATGAAACAGCAGCTCTCAGTTCCTCCTCTCCTATGAGATGAAACAGGAAGAACTCAAGTCTCTCTACAGAGATATCTCGATATCTCCTGTTGGAAGTCCCCAGAATTTCCATTAGGGCATTGGTTGTATCCATGCTCAGGGACCAGATGGCTTGAGCATCATGGTCTTCCCAATGGAATTGTCCCACTACTACAACAACAGCTGTAGCAACAAAGACCCAGTAAGCAGGCAAAAGTATCAGATGAATACATTTAATAAACCTTATAAAGAGTAGATTTGAGCCATGGCCTCCAAAGGTTTTAGTATATGAAACTTTTCTTTAATGTCATGTTTATAAAGAATTCCCTTTAGCAGCTGGGAATTTCTTTGAAGGGGAGGAGGATTTACTTGTTTCTATCAATTAGGTCTGAGAGCAGTTTTTCTGAGTGGAAAAAGCTATAATCATCCTATCAGAAAGCCTCTCACCAGTCTCCTTTCCAAGTAAGGTTCCTCCTTCCAAGGACTTCCCTGTGTCTTTCTAGAGTCCATGTTAAGAATGGTTTCTTGAACAGGTGACAAGCACACAGGTGAGTGAAGACTAAATAGAAGTGACTGAGGAAGCTGGAAGGTCAGGGCTGGCAAAACAGGGTGAATGAAGGATCAAAGGAAGTTTGATGATTTATTTGATCCATGTCAGGGATTGCCATATGCCCTGCCCTGGCCACTAGTAGCACCTAAAAGAATATACTGTGGTCTCTCTATTTGAGAAACCAGAACTGCAGTCTCTTCTTTCCCTTTGCTCTCCCAGTCAGAAGACACGAAAACAGGCTGAAAGGTTGTTATGACAACAGGAATCCCTTGAAATAGCAGTTTTCCACAAACTCTTAACTTCATCTGTGCACTGTCTTGAAAAGGAAATGTTTTGTAATAGATTATGAGTAGGATTATATATACATACACTCATATATTTATCCATTGTCAGGATATTCCTTTGCTCTTATATCTTTAATGCTCCCTTCTCTAAATGGCCAGCAGACATGACTGAAGGGTTTCAGAAAAACAACTTTTATCTCAACAGCATGTTCCTGAATTATGAATTTGTTTTACTCCAGTTCAAACTTATGAGAGGCACAGTTGCCCATGTCCTTGAAAAATACTAGATGATCCCTTTTCTTCTCCTGAGGACATGAAAAAGTATAGACAGCTCCAGCTTCAAGAACTGAGGAGGGGTGTAAGAAGTTTGAAAACCTAAATATGCTTCTTTTTGGCATTCTTCTTCCCTTTAGCTTTAGATCTAAATCTAGGGACTCATGAGTGAGGAGAGAAGAAGAAATTGGTTCTTGGTTAAGACTGAGAGTGAAGGCAAAGATTAAGATGTCAAAGACTTTTAACAAAATCATATGCTTGCATAGCATCACCGCCAATCTGACCAAAGAAGTTTATTGAGATGTTTCATGAGGTAGGGAGAGAGAAGGATTATATTCTCCATTTAAGAGATGGAAACACTGAGGTACATATAGGGAAAGTGATTTGTCCCAAGTCTCCCAATGAAGTTAAAACAGAACTAAGAGTTGAAACTGGGACTAGTCAACTTCTAATCTAGTATGTAACTCATTGGAATTGTCCTTAAGAGGACATTCATCTTTAGACACACCTAGAGCCAAAAGAAATCTCTGCCAAGCAGTCTCAGCCTTAGAAAGAAAATCAAAACTTAGCTGACAATCCTTCAGGTTTCTGAATTTCACACTGAACAGATATGACTAATGTCACATCATATATAAAAAGAAAAAGAAAGTTCCCAGGTGCCTGAAGGACCACAATCTTAAAACAGAAGTGAATGACAGTTATGGAGTCACAGATTTAGAGTAGGAAGGGAACCTTAGAAATCATCAAGTCCAGCACCATGTTTTATAGATAAGAAAATTGAGGCAAAGTTTTGGTTACATAAGTAATAAGTGGCATCTTAGAAGCCAAATTCAGCATTCTTTCTATACTATCTACATCTATAAAAAATGTAGCTCAGAGAATTCACAAGCAAGATCACAAATGCTCATCTAACTGAACAAAAGGATTCTAACAATAGGACTGCCCAAAAAGAATCAATGCTATTCTTAACAAATGTTATTTCCTATTGCCTATGAAAACAGAAAATATTTGTATATACTCAGAAATCTTTTTTTGGGTCACTTTGCAATATCTTTGCATCTGCCAATCTGGGAGACTTAAGTCAAATGTTTACTTTAGCAAAGTATCAAAGGCATCCCCAAGTTTAAATGCCCAGGATAGAGAGAGAATACTTGAGTCTGTGTGACAGCTATGGAGGATTTGGGAGCATTTCAGGTCGAGCTGGCAGTTGAAAGCTGCTACTGTGTAGCAGTTAGGGCAATAGAGAAAACTGTACTAAGATATTACAGCCCTTCAGAGGCAATAGAACTGGATCAACAGTTATATGAGATTCCATTTAAATGATTTTCTGGACTTGATGATGCCCTAGTCCCCATTCCACGTTCATGGGAAGGCACTTGCATATAACTAATACTTGGCTTTGAGAACCAGTCCTCCTGGAAGTAGAGAAACATGATCGGGATTGTATTAAAACAAAAGACAGGTTCGTTTTTATCCACATACATACACACACATACACACACACACACACACACACACACACACACACACATCATTCTATTGGTTTTTAGATTGCCCTGTATATACATCTTCTAAATGGTTGAGTTAAATACTGAAAATTTTCATCCTTGCTACACTTAAGACATGATTAGATATGTTAGATCCGTGATGCTAAAAGTAGGGTCTTCTGAGTAGATAGATGACAAAGGGCACCATATGAAAATAGTAGATTAGGTGAGTTGTTCCTGACCCTCCACCTTTAGATAGAAATTCAGCAGATGAAAACTAAGATTTGGAGTCCCAAAATAGTCCCAGGAGTTTTAATTCTTTTGAGACTACAGACAAAGCAGGGGAAATCAGTCTTTGGGGAGTATAAGGTGAAAAGATATTCCATGTAATTGTTAGAAAAGTAAGAATGATCAGATACACCCGTGGAAGGATACCATATATCTTAAATATCAAGAGACATCCTTGTGATCACTGGAGTCAGGGGTCCAGGAAATAGCATTTCACAGTTCAGCCATTTGGTCACTCTGGTTAGAGGGAATGATGAAGACCTTGGCATTAGATAGGGAGTGACTATCTAAAACTACTACAATTCTTTATTACACCCTTCCCTTCAATCCCCAACTTCTTCCTCTCAATAATCAAACTTCTGTCAGCATCCTTTTTTCTGCATAAACCCTGTGTGGGGTAGAAAGGTAGCTGGGTCTCCGTTCTGGGACAACCTCAGAGAAATCTGGTTTGCCAAGTGCCCCACCCACTCCTTTCAGATCTGGTATAGGCTGCCCACATGTGACATGTGTATATTGGCCTTGCTCCTCCTGCTCTGTTTCACGATGATAAAAATAGTTGAAGTTGGAGACGATTACCGGTACTGGTAGGGCAATGGTGAGGACACCTGCAATGGCACAAAGAGATCCCACGATCTTGCCCCCTACAGTCATGGGATACATGTCCCCATAACCAACTGTGGTCATAGTGACCACTGCCCACCAGAAAGCATCAGGGATGCTGGAAAAGAGTGAATCATCATCATCTGCCTCAGCAAAGTAGACAGCACTAGAAAAGAGGATAACTCCAATGAAAAGAAAGAAGATGAGGAGCCCAAGTTCTCTCATGGAGGCCTGCAATGTTTTGCCTAGGATTTGAAGACCTTTAGAATGTCGGGAAAGTTTGAAGATGCGGAATACTCGGACCAGACGTATGACTCTCAGGATTGCCAGGGACATGGCCTGCTGCCCATTTTGGCTGCTGCCTCCTCCAGGCTGCTGTTCCTGCTGTTGTACCAACTCTGTGCCCAACGTGATAAAGTAAGGGAAGATGGCCACTAAATCTATGATGTTCATGATGTTGCGGAAGAAGGCCGGCTTACTAGGGCAGGCTGAGAAACGAACCAGCAGTTCAAATGTGAACCATACTATGCAGAGGGTCTCTACCAGAAAAAAGGGATCTGTGAAGAAAGAGGCAGACTCTGTAGGATCCCCAAGGGGGATCAGTTGGGATGATGGTCCAGGTCCTGACACAACTCCTCCCTGGACAATGACACTAGGACTTAATAGTTTGTATACTGAATGGTCTCCCTCATCTTCTTCCTGGCTTCCTCTGGGGGCTGGGCCCCCTGAATTTACCCTACCACCATCACTTCTACTTCGGGGGTCTGGCCGGAACTGAGGCAGTGTTTCCAGGCAAAAGATGACTATAGAGATGAGAATGACCAGTACGGAGACAATGGCGATACCCCTAGCTGGCCCTGAGCTCTCAGGATATTCAAAGAGGAGCCAGACCTGACGTTTGAAGGGCTGAGAAGGCAAGGGCTTCTGATGCTCACCACCCTCTGGAAGGCAGCCCTCATCCTCCCGGAAAGCCTCTAGGGCCTCCTCACCCAGCTGGTAGAAGCGGATCTCCTCCAGGAAGATATCCAGAGGCACATTGACAGGTCTCCGCAGCCGGCCTCCGGACTGATAGTAGTAGAGGATGGCGTCGAAGCTGGGCCGGTTGCGATCAAAGAAGTATTCATTGCGCAAGGGGTCAAAGAAGCGGACTCGGCGACCGGGGTCTCCCAAAAGTGTGTCAGGAAACAGAGATAGGGTGCGCAATTGTGTCTCAAATCTTAGCCCCGAGATGTTGATCACCAGGCGCTCACTACTGCAGCAGCCACCGCCACCTCCAGCGGCGCCGGAGAAGTCTCCCCCACCCTGTTGCTCCTCCTCGGATCCCGGGACCTCCCTGTGAGCCGCCTGCGCCAAGGTTGTCTCCTCCCGCATGCCGCCTACTATGCTGTGCGCCCTTCCACAAGGTGCCTGCTGCCCGTATGCAGGTCTGGCTTACCAGATGTGGTTGAATGGAGCTCCCTGTTTCTTTCTTCCTAGGGTGCGGCTCCCGATCCCCTTTCTCTTTGATCTTGACCTAGCTGCCTATGCGCTCTCTTTCCTATAAGACTGAAAGCAGATGTGGGCTCCACCAGTTGAGGTACCTGGCTCCACACGCCGCGATGTCTGGAATTGGATGCCTGGTTCAAATGCCTGGCTTCGCGTCTCAGGATTTCTTAGATCTGGGCTCTGGGACTCTTAGGTCCCTCTCAGGTTGGTTCAGCACTCCCCAGCGCCCACTGGGCGTTGCTTTAGAATCCACGCAGATCAGTTCAGAAGCGTGAGATGCGCTTCCCTCTCCACCAGCTGTGGCTTCTGCCTCCGCGCTTAGCTTACCGCAAGACTCACGTCTGGCGGAGATCGCTCCTAACAACACCGCCTCTCTTCGCACTCTTCCCATGAGCTCCGAATGGACTGGTCCGTCCGAAAGGACTAACCCTTCTCTGGAGCCCGGGAGAGCAGGGACAGTACTCCCCAAAGCTCTAGCTTCCGCTGCTGTCACTGCAGCTGCTGCAGCATGGCTCTGCCCTTCCTCTCACTACAATCCCGAAGTGACGCGTTAGGCCCCGCCTTCTGCCCCCTCCCGTCCCACTCCCACAGCACACCCCTCGATCCAGCCATGGACTGCCCACTAGTTGGGCCTGAATAGAAGGACACAAGGACAAACAGACACACCTCCTTCCTGAGTCGAAATTCTCATGTAACCTGACACGCCCCTTTCTCCTTACTTCTCTAAATAAACGCCCAATGTCACACCTCTACCCCTCAATCTACAACCTCTTCTTTCCCTCTTGGGACCCTTTACAAAATCTCCCCAGCTTATTTCGCAGAATCCATCCGACTAAATCACCGGTGGGCAGGGAGGGCCTAAGAAGCCACAGGCAGTCTGCTCAGAAGAGTAGTGATGGAGATGGGACAGCTCCCACCAAATGTTTGCCTTGAATCAGTTCTGAGAAGGCTTAGAAATTGTCACATATGAACAATATAGCTCCTCCTCTGAAGAAAAAAAAAAAAAAGCCAATAGTGATTTCCCATTCCTTCCATTTTCCTCTGCTTTCCTCTTTCCTTCTCTTTCTCTTCCCTAATCTTCCATCCTCATTCCTCTTCTCTTTTCTCTTTTCATCAGCTCCCATAGATTCAAATGTTAGAATACATTTTGGAAAATAAACATCTATTCCCTAAATGCACTCTGATTTGGAATACTTATGAAGTAACAACTCCCTATCACCTGAAGGAAAAGACTAGTCAGATGGAAGCTGGGGAAGCAGGACAAAGGAGGGGAGGGAAAGGGTTCTTAGGTAACATTCCTTTAGATTAAGTTTCTGTAGTTGTTCAGTCTTTTTTTTTTTTTTTTTTTTTTTTTTTTTTCCAGTTGTGTTCTATTCTTTCTGACCCCATTTGGGTTTTTTTTTTGTTTTGTTTTGTTTTGTTTTGTTTTGACAAAAATACTGAAGTGGATTGCCATTTTCTTCTCCAGCTCATTTTACAGAGGAGGCAACTAATAAAAATGTCTGGGGCTGGATTTGAATTCAAATGCTCCTGATTCCTGGCTTTCTAACCACTGCACCATCTAACTACCCCGAGAGTTTTTAAAAGTGGTACTAGTCTGATGAGTTGCCTGTTGTTAAGAGGAGTTAAAAGGAAACAGCAAACCATTTCAGTATCCTTGCCAAGAAGTCCCCAATTTAGATCAGGAAGAGTTGGACACGACTGAAACAGTCTGTCGTACCTTCCCCAAAACTGGCCAGGAGAAGGTACCAACAGATTATAAAAACTTTCTGGGAAAGATTGCATGCATATTGTCTTTTGTTACAAGAATGAAACAGAAGCAAGTTCTCTAATTGAAATAAATAAACCTGGCCTCCAGTCCTGCTCCTGATATTTGTTACAGCACTGTGTAACTTAACTTCATTTTTCTAACCTATAATGCTCATAGAACCCATAGTGATTTGGTGGATCAAATGGGTTTAATTATATAAAGTGTTTTGTACTTAATAGAAGCAATATATAAATGAGTTATCCTTTCTGTACTTATTTGGAGCAATTTTTCCAGGGAATCTGACTTCTGTTAACTTTCCTTTTGGGTGATCAAGTGGTCTTTTCTTCCTAGTGCTTCACTTTGGTTTCATGTTGCTTGGTTAATGTGTATAAAGTGCCAGAAAATGAATTTGTCTAGTCCATTTTGAATGTTAAACATTTATGAATCCTAATGAGGGAGAAAGGTGTTTTGTAACCATCAATTACATTTAAGAGCCCTTTGAGTTGGCAAAGTGTTATAAAAGCAAGAGTTTCAGTGACATACTTCTGTGCTCCTTCCTACCAAAGAATTAAGAGGAGCTGAATTACAGGAAATGACAGGGAAATTAGGTTATGTTAATTGAATGTAGAAAGGGAGTAGGATTAGAACTCATAATAACCACAACCAATTTGTCTCTCAGGAAGTCTACATTGCTACAACAGCCCATCCTTTCTTCCCTTTTCACTCCCCAGATGTTTTCTAATTTCTTTATTTTGTATGTCTCAGTAAAGAATAGACACAAAATTTATTGGTCATTTTCCTATATACCTGATAAGGTAATGAAACAATGTAGATGCCACATGAATAAATCCTGAAGCAGATCTATTTTTTTTAATTTATAGAATAAAACAAACATTTCCATAATATAATATAATATTTTAATAGATGATTGTATGTGAAACTATAAATCCCATTCTGTACAATTTGCTATTCCTTTTAAATATATAATAAAGTTATCATATAAAATTTTCCCTTTTTTCCCTTCCCCCCACCACTACTATTAGACACAAATATGTGTATAATCACACATATACATGTAAAATCATTCTATACGTTGTTCTATTATCAGTTCTTTCTCTGGATTTGTCTTCCTTCATAGGTCCTTTGTAGTTCATCTGGGAATTTATAATAGTCAAAATGACTTTGACTAAAGTTGTCCTTAAAGCAATATTATTGTAAATAAAAAAGGCATCAAAGATACTCTTTGCATCCATAGTTAAACTCCTCAGAAATGCAATTATTGATAAACGAAGATAAAGAATCATTCACTGGCTGGCAAATTTGTTTGGCCAGTATTCATTTTTTTCCACAACTGATAATAAATTATTCATTTATATATCCATTTTTTTATTGGTGCTATGTTTTATTCATAAGACTGCTCACTCACTGTTCAGGAATTCTTTAAAAGCAGTGTTTGAAAGACATGGGGAAGATATCCCTTCTCAAAGAAAACATGATAACTGTTATTTGTGTGTGTTACATATGCATCATTTTTCTACCTTTAGAAATAATCATAAAATTGCTAACATTTACATAACACTGTAAGGTATGCAAAGTGCTTTACATACATTATATTATTTGATTCTCACTACAACCTTTTGAGGTAATGCTATAACTTTTGTTCCCATTTTACAGATGAGAAAATTTAAGTGACTTGCTGATGACCCATCTTGTCATGGCAAGATATGAATCCAACTTTATTTGAGTTTTTTTCCAGATCCCACATATTAACTACTACACCACATAATCTCTTATCTCTCAAACTCCTCATTTCACTGATGAGTCAATAGAGATATGGAAAAGTAAAGTGATTGGCTTAAGATCATAAAGGGAGTAGATGACAAAGACTAGTCTTTTTCATCTTTCCCAAAGAGGTATTAAGGGTTGAAAAGAACACCTCTCCTCCTTCCCACAATTCCAAGTTCTTTTTTAGCACCTCAGTAAAAGAAAGAAAAGGTGTATATTATTACAGAGGAGGAAGAAGAAAAACTCAAGGAGGAAGAAGAGGGAAAAAAAAGTGAGCAATGTTCCTAACCTGAAATCTGGCTTTTAATTTCACAATTCAACTGAAATCTTTTTCACCCAAGTTAACAATGATCTCTTAGCTAAATATGATGAATTTTTCTCTGATTTCACCCTTTTCTTTCTTTTCTTTTTCTTTCTTTTTTTTAATCTCTCTGCGGTATTCATTACTGCTATTTGTTTTCCAATCCCTCCTCATAATATTCTCCTGAGTATTTATGTTACTGCTCTTTCCTAGATTTTTTTTCCACTTCTCTAGTTGCTCCTTTCCATAATCACTCATTCCAGCCTTTAACTCCAGGATTTTGTCTTCTCTTTTCTCTCCTTCCCATCCTCTCCTCTCCTCTCTTCTATTCTCCTTCCTCCCTTTTCTTCTTCTCTTCTCTCTTCTTCTTTCCTCTCTTCTACCCTTCTCTCCTCTTCTCCTTTCATGTTCTCTTCTCTTCTTTTCTCTCTGTTTTCTTCTTTCTTTCTCTTTCCCTTCCCTTGTCTTCCTTTCTCATTCCTCTTGTCTTTTCTTCTCTTTTTATCAGTTCCCATAGATTCAACTATCATCTTTATGAAAATGACTCCTAAATACACATATCCAGTTATCATCTCTATCATCTCTATTCTGAGCTTTTGTATTGCCTTATCAACTATCTTCTGGACATCTCTGCCTGGTTATCCAACAAATATTACAAATTCAACATGCCCAGAACATAGTTCATATCCTCCCCCACATCAAACTCAGCCCTCTTACTAACTTCCATATTTTAGTCTAAAGTATTACAATCTTTGCAGTCACAAGTTAATGACGTTAAATTTATTTTCAATACTTCCCTCTCTTTAACCACATATGTGCATTTAAGTTTGCTGATTTATCTTCACAATATTCTGGTCTTGACAAAACTCTCTCCAACTATAACATTGTGGTTTAAGAGATTTATATAAAGACTTTTATTCTTGGCTCTCTCTGGAGATTCATTTCCCTAGGCTGACCTTCAACTATTTCTTCTCTAAGAGATAAAAGTTTCTGGAAGAAAAAGATGAAGATGACTATAGAAATAAGGATTAACAAATACTGAAACGATAATGATGCCAGTGGCTAAGCCTAAAATTGACATCTGATTTCAATATATTCTAAGAAGAGCCTGATCTGATACACCCCATTTTGGGCTCTTATTCTGTCACACCTCATCTGGATTACTGAAATAACCTTCTGATTGGTCTTCTTGCCTCCAGTCTCTCCCTTCTCTAACCTATTCTCTACGCAGGTATCAAAGTAGCATTCCTAAAGCATGTTTTACCATGCTCAAGAAGCTCTGGTGGCTCCCTGTTGCTGTTAAGATAAATTACAAACTTTTCACTTTGAAATTGTAAATCTTTTTCAACTTTCCCCAAACTTATTTTTCCAGACTGATTTTTCCATTATTCTCTCCTCTCATACTCTAGTTTTAGCATTAGTATCTATAATTGTACATCCTTAAAGGTCAACCAGGACAATGAGTTAGTGACTTGCTCAGAGCCCTACAAACAATACATGTCAGAATCAGAACTTAAAGAGAAACTTTTCTGACTATGTCATGCTGCCTCTCATATACATATATACATAGATAGATATGTACATATAAACATGTGCATATAAATATTTATACATATATGAAGATAATGCATAGACTGCTTTTAAAAAATTTTAACCCAGTGAACCATCACAGTATTGCCACCACCACTCCTTGCAACAACTTTTGACTTTTGCCCCTTGATAGAATTTTTGTTTACCTGTTTTTAAGAAGAGTTTAAGAAGAGATTTTTCTTCTGTATATTGAAAAGAATCAAGGAAATCTCCATCTAGGTGATGACTCCCTTACTCCGTAAGCTATCATTACTTATTAGTTACTATCGTTACTTATTATTGTGGATATTGAAGAGCTCTAACATGTCTTCATTATGATTCCCTTACTCTGTAAGCTATCAATATCTATTAATTACTGTCATCTTTTATTATTGTAGATACTAAAGAGTTTTAACATATCTTCATCAAAGCGTACCTTGTGCAGTGATCCTCATATGATATTATCTGAAAATGTTTTCACAATGCTGAAGGAAAAAGTGACTTGACAAGATATATTAAACAAAAGCTTTTGTGAAAAATTCCCTAAGCCACTCCATTATGAAATCTGATAGTAGGGAAATTAGAAATGGGAAAACAACCAAAGGAGGGCCCAGGATTAAGATGTAAGTAGTGGAAGGGAAGCAATGTGCCCAGAAAAAGAGGAAATCTCCAGGAACACTCCCTGAGATAATGTATGATTAATAAAGAATGAAAGCAGCCTGGGAAATAAGCATAGAAAAAACTGCAAAATTTCATAGAGAAATAAAAAGGTTTCCACATGCCACAAAGGGAAGACCCAGGTTATCCTTCCACAGACACCCTATAGCAAAAGCCAAATGTTCCTATGTGGAGTCCAACAAAGACAGATATAGCTCTGCCTCTGAGCTGATGTTTCCTGCCCTGTGGAATAACAGCTGTGATTTAAGATTCTGATTCTCTTGCTTTACTGATATAACTAACTAGCTAGGCCTAAATAACATGAATGCTCTCACCCAATGATGGTAACAGCTTTTTCTTTTTTTAACTACAATTTCTAATTTACTCAAAGAAGCAAAATGTGGGATTTCTCATGGCTTTTTAAATAAAATATTCATGCCCACCTCTCACTACTCCCTAAGTAATTCAGGAAGGCAAGAAATGACTGAGTGGATGCTCATTTCCTCCCGGGCACAATTGACAGATGCAGATTGGACTCCTCACAAAGCGGGAGGTGGGGAAAGGAGAGAGATGATGCTGAAAGCATAAGGCTAGGAAATAGAATTCCACTATCTGTTGAGTGTATGTCTATCTCTGTCTTTTTCCCTCTTTCTGTCTCTCTACTTGTATCTGTGTCCCTTTTTTCTTTATGTCTATTGTCTGTGTCTCCATTTCTGTTTTTATCTTCTGTCTTCAAATCAATCCAAGGAATGGTAGTAGGGTAAGAGAAAGAGAGTAGGGGGAAATAGTATTATAGTTCTTTGGAGAGCTTTGGAGAGTACAACTTCAATTTCTTAATGAGTGAAAGCCAACCTAGAAAAGCCTTCCTAAAATCACAGCATTTAAAGTTAGAAGAGTCACTTGGTTATCTAATTCAACTCCTACATTTTACAGAGAAGGAAACTGAAGCTCAGAGAGTTGAAGTAACTATTAGACTATATACAATTTGTACATAGAAGTGAAATTTGAACTCCCTTTCTCTTGATTCCAGCATCTAGGTGTCATTCCAATGCACAGAGTGCTGGGCCTGAAGATTTACTTTTATGAATTCAAATCTTAGACTTAGACATTTAATAAGTGTATTATCCTGAGCAACACTTTACCCCATTTACCTCAGTTCTTCATCTGTAAAATGAGCTGGAGAAAGAACAAACTATCCCACTATCTTACTAAGAAAGCATTAAATGGGGTCACGAAGAGTGAAACATGATTGAAACAAGTGGACAACAACAGATCCATTACTCTTGGCCTAATAGTAGGTCTTGGACCTACTATCTCTGGAAGCCTATGCTCTAGCTCTCACAATTTAAAATTCACTCAAAAGGCATCTAGGTCCATCTGTACGAAAAGCATGACTTAAACTGGTAGCTGAGATTCAAGATTGAAAAGAAATGACTGTCATGGAACATTAAACAGTTAACATAAGGAAATCCACTTAGTCATAGAAGAGAAAAGATATTCAACAAGAATATTCATCAAGAACACTAGATTGATGCAAAGCAATCCCAATAAATTTTGTATAGAAAACGCCACTGGCATCCAGAAAAAGAACTATGGAGATAGAATGTTCACTTCTTTTTTTCTGTTATTTTTTTCTCTCTCTCTTATGGTTTTTCCCATTTGTTCTGATTTTTCTTTCTTAACATAATTCATAAAGACATGTATATTTAAAAAGTTAATATACATGTGTAACCAGAAAAAAAAACAATAAAGAAAAAAAAGAACATTGGCTTGATTCAGTAGAGCACAATTTCCTGGTGTTGAGCATGCTACTAAGTCTGACAGTCAAAGTTTCATGGCTGAGATGGAGCTCCTTGTGACTGTTTTATACTCAGGTGACTAAGAAGCAACATCAGTGGCCCAGTCCTTAGTCTTCCAAGCCAATCACAACTTAAGGATAATTACAATATCTTCAAAGGAAAAGAACCAAAATGGCAGAAAATGATGGTAATGACCAGCTTTGTTTACTTATGCTCCCTTTTGAAATGATCTGATATCAAGTAGAATATTATGACCATGTTTCTCTTTCTGAACACTAAGGAACCTGATTTAGAAGAAGGTCCAGACTCTGCCCAAAGGGCTATGAAACTGTGCCTACCTTTTGATCTAGCAATGTCTCCACCTAGTCTCTATCCCAAAGAGATCATAAAAGAAGGGAAAAGGACCCACTTGTGCAATAATGTTTATGGCAGTTCTTTTTGTAGTGGCAAGAAACTGGAAAATGAGTGGATGCCCATCAATTGGAGAATGGCTGAATAAGTTATGATATATGAGTGTTATGGAATATTATTGTTCTATAAGAAACAATCAGCAAGAGGATTTCAGAAAAGATCTGGAGACCCTTACATGAACTGATGCTAAGTGAAGTGAGGAGAACCAAGAAAACATTGTACATAGCAACAAAGTGAGATCATCAACTTTAATGGACACAGTTCTTTTCAATGAGATGGTTCAGGCCAGTTCCAACAGACTTGTAATGGAGAGAGCTATCTGCGTTTTCACTTTTGCTTTTGTTGTTATTTGCTTACTTTTTTCTCTTTTTTTTCTTTTTGATTTGATTTTTCTTCTGTAGCATGATAAATGTGGAGATATGTTTAGAAGAACTGCACATGTTTAATCTATGTTGGATTACTTGCTGTCTAAGGTAGAGGAATGGGGGGAATGGAAGGTGAAAAATTTGAGTCACAAAGTTTTGCAGGGGTGAATGTCAAAAACTATTTTTGCATGTATTTTAAAAATAAAAAGCTAATCTCAAAATTAAAAAAAAAGAATAAAGACTAAGTCTTATCACAGTGTCTTATAGATGAGTGCTCAATAAATGTGTATTGAATGATAATTGAATGAAAGATTCTGTTCTGAGCTTAAAGGCATGTCACCATTGGCAAAATTGAAGTATGAGGAAAAATGAAGAAGAAACTGGAGAAGGAAATTCAGCTCTCAAATTGAAGCTCTTCTTCCTAAGATAATTTATGATTTTCCCCAAACCAAAAGAAAAAAGACATTGGGGTCATACCTATGTGACAAATATTTTTTCAGTATTAAGTTTTCATTTCAGTATTAAGTTTCAGTATTAAGATTGTTGTATCCAATTAGCACAGTTAGCACATGCCAGGAGGGAAAGAGTCCACACACACACACACACACACACACACACACACACACGTATATATATTAGGCTTGGAACTGTAATTTTTTTCCATATTAGATGTGTTCTCTTGTCTTCTAAAATTTGGTCACTATATATATGCATATTACATTTTTGGATATCAATATTATCCAAAATTACAATTCAAAGTCTATATATAAGCAGATACATATATATATAGACTTGTAATTAATTCATATTAGATATGTTTTCTGTCTCCTAAAATTTGGCCACTATACATATATGCATATTGACAGTCTTGGATGCTATCAGTTTTCCCTCTGGGGAAAATAAGTCAGGTGAAAAAAGTCACTCCTAGGAAATAGAATATGGAGACTCAGGGAAATGATAATAGAATTTAGAAATGAAAGGTGCATTAAGCCACAACTTAAATGACAAATATCAGTTTCAGTATTAAGGATTTTGGATCCAGTTGTATGACAGCTTACTACAGCATAGTCCAAGAAGAAAAGAATTTCTATGAGATAAAAGGAAATTAAAATTTACCAGACTTCCTCTTTATAGACAAATTGTTGGGGGGGGTTGTTGTTGTTGTTTTTTATTTAGTTTTTTGTTTGTTTGCTTTTAGCCTTGGAATTGTAGCCCAGCAAGGCAAAGCATACACAAATAATTGTTAGCAGATCCAGGATTCTCATTCAGATCTTTTACTCCAATCCAATGACTTTTCATTATGCCATATTCTGACTTCTAATCCAATAATTATTCAGTAGAACCACAAGAGCTTTGAGGGTAGTTATTTCAGTACCAACTACCAAGATAACTGAACATAGCAATAAATATACATTGGATTTATAAAAATAATTTTCCAAGCAGAAACTAATAGAAACTTTTTTTCAGAATATTCTAAATAATCTGTATTATCCAGGCAATTATCACATTTAGGAATCCTTAGTTTTTTTTTTAATTACTAAAGAAATATATTCTTCTGCTAAGATTTATACTAATATAGTAAATTTTTTTGTGAACCCAAAAACCTCTTTTGTCACCTCATAAAGAGCAACAAATGTGCCAAAAAAAATTTTTTAATCAAAACACAAAAAAAAAAATCACATAGAAAAAAAGGGATTGACTAAAATAGCGAATAAACAAAAAAATGTAATTTGACAAAAAAAAAAAAAAAAAAAAAAAGATGAACTATTGTTGGAGGGTTTAAATCCTGAAAATAATATGCCATAAAAGTTGCAATGTAAGACTACTTAGAATGATTCGATGATGAAAAATTTTGAAAAATCTAGCAACTATAAAGATGAAAATAAAATCATTGAAAGAAACAAATGCAAAAATAAGAGATTAAAGATAACACAAGAATCTCTAAAATTCACTGGAGGTTTTTTGTTTTGTTTTGTTTTGTTTTGGCTGAGGCAAATTGGGGTTAAGTGACTTGCCCAGGGTCACACAACTAGGAAGTGTTAAGTGTCTGAGGTCACATTTGAACTCGGGTCCTCCTGACTTCAGGGCTGGTGCTTTATCCATTGCCCCACCTCGCTGTCTCTGGAGTTCCTTTTTTAAGAGGTAAAATGTATACATTTTAGAGAATAGAGTGATCTTGATCAAAGGAAAACAAAGGTAGCTAAAATAAACAAAACCAAAGAATAAAAATTGGAATATTTGAGAAACCTAAAAATGAAAGTAATATGACCAAAAGCTAGAGCTTCAATTAACAACCCGGTAACTATTTAGCTCTGAGTCAAATGTATAAATAGGCTGAATAGTCTATTTCAGGAAATCATACAATTAATTTGAAAACGAGAGAGAAGATTGTGTAAATATAGAGGAGGCTAATGGGGGAAAGAATCCCAAGTAAATTTCATCCAGAAATGTAGCTATAAAATTCTGGAATCATCCAGCCTCATCCCCTTCAACAGAAACTGTCCTCTCTAAAGTTCATTGTCAAATGCAGTGTTCTTTCAGTCTCCATCCTCCTTGTCTGCTCTATAGCATTTGACTATTGATTATCTCCTCCAGAATACTCTCTTCTCTAGATTTTCATGACACTATTGTCTTCTTCAACCTGTCTGATCATTCCTCTTCAGTCTCCTTAACTGGTTCTTCATTCATGTCAAATCCTCTAATCATGGCTTCCCTGAAGGCTTTATTCTGGGCTTTCTTCTCTTTCCATACTATTTCACCTAGTGATCACATCCAATGGGATAAAAAAATGGATTCAAATATTATCTTTATGTATCATATTCCCAAGTTATATATGCACATATATTTATGCATACATGTTTTATATGTGATACATACTTGTATGCATGAGTACATTGCCACACACAGAGAATTCTGGTCTTTCTTCTGAGCCTCATAGCACCAAATATATTTTAAATATCTTGAATATAGGCCTCTGAAACTCAACCTGCCAAAAATAGAAATCTTTATCTTCCCCATCCCCAACTGTCTACTTTTTCCAACTTCCCCATTAATGTCAAGATCACCACCATTCCACCAGTTACCCTGGCTTGAAGCCTTGGCATTATACTTGATTCCTCACTCTCATACACCTCTCAAATCCAGTAGAGTGCCAAATTCTGTCATTTCTACACTCATAATTTTTACATGAATATTCTCTCTTTTGCATTAATCACCATGATAGCTCAAGCTCTTATAGCTTCTTTCCCAGATTACTACAATAGCCTTATCCTAATTTTTCTCCCTGGTTCAAGTTTTCCACGTTCTATTCTACTCTCCACAGAGCTGCCAAAGTGATTTTCCTAAAGTCAGTCAGTTCATGTTAATGCCTATTCTCTCTCAATAAACTCCAGTGGCTTTGTCCAAGATCAAATATAAAGTCCCCCATCATTCAAAGCTCATCAAAAACCTAGCTCCTTCTTTTCTATCCAGTTTTCTTAAACTTCATTCCTTTTCCATTCAAGTTACAATCCAACCATGCTGAGCTATTTATTGCTCATCACAAGTGATGCTTCATTCCCCACTTTTTGTCTTTACACTGATCGTCCCTCTTGCCTAGAAGGTTTTTGTACTAATCTCTACTTGTTTGAATTCTTGGCTTCTTTCAAGATTCTCTCTCTTTCTCCTTCCCTTCTTTTTATCCCTCCCTCCTTCCCTTTCTCTCTTTCTCTCTCCCCATCTCTCTCTCTCTCTCTCTCTCTCTCTCTCACTCTCTTCCCTCCCTCCCCTTCTTCTTCTCTCTCAATTAGCTGATCTCCAAGAAGTCCTTTCTAATTAAAAATATATGATCCAAAATCCTCAGTATTTTTAAATGATTCAATATTTTTTTAAAGGACATGGTTTTATCGGAGGAAATTACATTAAAGAATATGCCTTAGCATCTCCTTTGTTGCTGCATGTTAAAAACTATTGGATCTTTCCATCTGACTTGCAGCTGAAACTTCATATATATTATCTCCTCCATTATAATATGAGTCCCTTGAAAGCAGGAACTGTCTCTGCATTTCCATTTGGATCTCCTGAGCTTAATACTGTGCTTTGCATATAATGAGCGCCGAATGTCTTTTTATTTCATTCATTAGCCTCGGTACTGATGGCTGCTGATTGATCAGTTTCGGAGCTGCTGAAGGTTAGGATGGCTGTGGCAATTTCTAAAAATAGGACAACAATGAAGTTCCCCCATAGATTGATGTTTTCTTTCACTTGAACAGTTAGAGGCCATTCTAGGGTTCTCAATTGCTCTAATTTCAATATTGTTGAATGTCAGGGAAGAAGGAGAATAAAGGAAAGGGAGAGAGACAGCAGGTTGATAGAGCAATTGGAACACACACATGACTCAATTAAGTTCACCATTTTATGGGAGCAAGGTTTTTGGCACTTCAGAATAATTACATTCATACCATCAAAGATCACTGATCACAGATCACCATAATAGATAAAACAATAGTGAAAATATTGAGAGAATTACCAAAATGTGGCAGAGACATGATCTAAGCAAATGCTGTTGAAAAAATGGAGCCAGCAGATGTGTTTGATGCACAATTGTCACAAACATTCAATTTATTTTTTTTAAATGGAGTATTTGTGAGCCACTATAAAATGAAGCATACTAAAAAGGAAATATACTACAAATGACCTGGAGAGAGAAAAAAAAAATAAATGAAAAGTCAGGGGAGACATCCCAAGCTTGTCATAGAGGCATGATATACAAGTAGTAGCTAGAGTTTGCTTGTCTCTAAAGCACTCCAGTACCATATCCTAGATGTCACAGGTTAGAAAAAGATAAACATTCCATTTTTAAAAGGTTTATTAAATTGTATTATTATTTTCATTATTAAAGGGAACAAGAGATCATCACAACAGCTCACCATAACCTAAAGCTATGGTTTCTCACTGCTTTTCCCACACTGTAGCTCTGTCAATTTCAAATGCAACTAAAATTAAATATGGCAGACCAAACCTTCTATTGGATAGACTTCTGCCAAACTTAGCTGCTAGGTAAAGCTATGGCCCAAAGAGGTAAAGGAAGAGACGGAACTGACAAAATAACAGCTTGCTTTATGTAAGACCATGCATAATCTTTATTCTATTGCTTTGAACAAATCTGGCTCACAGTAATGAAACCAGAGACAGAAGGTGTTGCACCATTGCAACATAAGTTGTAGCTCTAAGAGAGCTTCAGCAGGAAGCCTATCCCCCAACTCAAAGCTGCCTTCTTGGTAGCTGAGTCCCAGGACTCTTCTGCACTGCTATAAGCATTCCATTAAAAAAAAAAAAAAAGCACATGAAATGAATGGAATTTGCAAAATCTAAGCCAGTTAGGTTGACCTCAATTCCTAGGAAAATTATAGAATTCATTCAACTTCAACATGGCCTTCCTCCTACATACACACACACACACACACACACACACACACACACACACACACATCCAGAACTATACCTTTTAAAATTCTATTTTCCTTCTTCCTCCCAGCCCTTTATCTCAACTTTACATATTTTTTACTTCTCAAATTATAAGAGAATGTGCATGTTGGAAGAATGAATCAAGACTGTGAAGCAGTGATGGTAGTGATAGGGTAGAGGATAAAGAGAAGGAAAAATCATATATGAGGAATTTGAAACAATTAACTTAATCTTGGAAAATTTTCTAGGGCACAGGAGATTTAGAGAAAGTTTGGAATTAGGGGAAATGGAATCATTTTCCTCATCTGTACATATGTGGAAAGAGAAAAAGAAAGAGTAGTGATTTATATATATGTCTATTTCTATAGGAATACATACATATTTATACATATATATAAAACTTATACATACATACATACTTATAATCATCTCTGACATTTAGCTTTATGTCTATGAGCAAGTCACCACCTATCTAAGTTTCAATTTCCTTATCCATAAAATAGGAAGAAGAATTCTAGTTCTTCCCTCGGAGGGTTTATTGTAAAATTCAAATAAAATATTGTGTATAGAACATTTAGCAATCTTTAAATAAAGTCTTTTTTTAATCATTCTTGGATTCCTGATTTAGGTTACCATGAAAATGTGTGCCTGAAGGGAACTCAGGCTATGTGGGCATCCAACAGGCAAAAATAGAGTACTACATGCCCTCCCCCATACTAACTCTTGAAGGCAAATACACATCCACAATGTAAACCAATGATTCCTTTCTCAGGATGTCCCTTGAGACAAGCTCCCAAATATTTACTGTGGCCCTTAGTATATCTGAATCATGTATTTAATTAGACCTTTACTCCCAGGCACAACATTCTTTAATATTGTTTCAGGAAATCTCTAATTATGGTTTTAGAATCCATATACACATCCAGTCTGCAAATTAATTTATATTAATAAAACCTTAGGGGTATGATACCATTTAAAGCCAAAATATTTTTCAAATTAAAAGAAACCTCATTTCTTTACAAGATCTTTGGTTTGGAGTATTTTTTTCTCTCTTGTTTCTGCTATTTCAGAAAAGAAATAGTCAAATGGATTTTTTCCCTTACATTTGACTTTAGGAAAAAAAATTTCTTCCTCAGTTACATCATTTGTGCCAATCCTTTGCCTGGAATGAGTATGTGCTGCCAAATGTCCACAAGTCTGACTCCAACTACAAATAATGAAAATATTGTTGCAACTTTCTTTTCTGAGCTTGCCAGTGCCAACCTAGCAGTGAACAGTGGGAGCCTTTGATTCTCTCCAGAGTCAAAAGTAATATAAGGATAGTAATAGACAGTCAGGAATAAAAGGAAAGAATCTGTGTCTAGTTGGCTATGGTATGTATGAGGAAGTAACTCTTTATTGTTTAACATGTTTTGGGAAATGTCTAGGAAATGACATTGCCAAATCAGGAATTTAACACAATTAACACAATTTAATTGTGTTAATTTAACACAAAATTCATCTTATCACCTTTACAGATCACCTGAGAGTGTTTTTGTGTATGTCTCTCAGATTAAGAGGTCCCTGGTCTACAGGTGAGCCCTAAATTGTTGTTGTAAACCAAACCACCCTCTGAGAGCAAAATTCAGTGTCCTAAATGCTGTCTATTGATAATATTGTTTACAGATGAACAAGGCCTCAGGTGAACTCAAGATGGAAGATCCTGCAAGTCTCACAGTCTACACATAAAGATGGATATCGAGTAAAGATGTATATACTAAAAGGACAGCAGCCTGAAGTATGAGAATAGCTTCTGGGGGTGACAGGAGCTCAAAAGATTTTTGGAAATTGGAGCACTAAAACTGATTTCTTAGTTTTCTCTTTCTATATAAGAAAAATCCTGTTTCTTATATTATCTGTTACTTCTCCCATATTTTATCGTCAGAATCTTTGAGCATATTTGATTCAGGGGGTAAAATACAAAGAAAAAAGGGGGGTGGGAAATGGAAGAGAATCTGACTATTTCTCTGTCTGACTTTACAAAGTTATTTGACTTTCCTCAAGTCCTTGGCTAAAACTCTGCCACGCATTTTTCTTTTAATTTCCCAAAATCCAGACGTTCACCCCTCCACAGGAAAAAAAAAAAATTGCTCATTAACTAAAGAACTTCATGGCTCAGAGAATACAGCGTTAACAAAAAAAGAACAGAGATGCTATTAAGGTTGTGCACAGTCTGAATTTCTTACTGAACTCCTAACTCCTGGACTAGCTGCCAAACTCTAACACATTATATTAGCTCAGTAAATAGGAGTTTTGTTAAGTATTCATATACTGGGGTACCTTGAATCCATGGAATGGAGTGACAGGCAACTTATGGAGAAAGAATATGCCCTAATAGACTTTCCGAAAAGACATCTGAAAGGAACATTTTCCCTTCGTTTTTCTTATATCAAACTAAAACCATTTATCACTGCAATCTGAATCATTGCTCTGACTTCTGTCACAAGTCAAATAGCACAAAGCTAACTCCTTTTCCATGTGACATTCCTTGAAATACTAGAGGACAGCTATCATGTTTATTACCTCTCCCATTCTATCCTTATTCCATGTCTTCTCTCAGTGAAACATCCTCACTTATTTAAATATTTCAATAGATCCTCTTATTATATGATTTCAATACTCTATTAGTATCTCTACCTATCCATGTCCTTCCTAAAATGAACTGAATGTATAATTGAGGAGAAGTCTGACAAAGTCCCTTGGTCCATATAGATACTATATCTCACTTAATTAGAGTTGGTTTAATCTTAGGGAGAACTATAAATATAATTAACCACATTATTATCACTAACATCAAAAAGCTTTTGACAAAATACAACATTTATTTAAAAAACAAAAAACAGAAAACAGTAATAAATGGGACTTCCCTTAACATAGTAAATCTGTCATTCATGTCTGACACTTTGTGACTCAATGAATAATACTATTCATGGAATTTTGAATGATTTACCATTTCCTTCTGCAGTATATTAAGGTAATAAGAGGTTAAATGACTTCCCCAGGATCACTCATTAACTGAGGTCCAATTTAAATTTAGATCTTCCTGACCCCAGGCCCAGAACTCTATATATTGAGTCAGCTAACTGCCTCCATTGGTAAATATCAAAAACCAAAAGCCATTTGCAACAAGATCAGGGTTGAAATAAGGCTGTCCATTGTTGTCACTTCTATTGAATATAATGCTAGAAATTTCAGGTATAGTAATAACACAAGAAAAATAAATTGAGGGAATAAGCATGAGCATATAATAATAAACTTTAAAACCTCAGAGTCAACTAAAATTAATTGTAATAATTTATAACCTCAGCAAAATTACAAGATATAAATTAAATCCACATAAATTATTACCATTTATCCATTTTAACCTCAAAACCAAAAATGGAATGCTAGAAAAATAAATTCTACTCAAAAATATTTACAAAAGCTATGAAGTCTTTGGGAGTGTATTTACTAATATATACCTGTGTGGAATGGAGAGATAAGGTGAAGAACTTACAGGAATGTTTAAATTCTTTTTCTGTATTTTTTATTATTTCTATGTTTCTGTGACCTACATAAGTACAGTGTGTGCAAGCCAATATTTACTTAAAACTTTAGATATATTTACTTAACCAGAAATTATGGCATTTATCCTTGTTCAATGTTATCAATATTTAGATTATTAAATGCCGTCAGCTCAGTAATCTGAAGTTTGAAGGTCTGACTGATGATTTCTCTCAGAACCAGAAAAACAAAGCATTCCGTTCTAATCTGCCTTTGGCACCAAGGTTTAACATTCAATTAGGAGAGAGGGCACCTATTTCTCAATGCTCCCCAATTTATGATGTAATCTTTTGTAACAGATACATTCCAATCTCTCCGAATAGCAACAACCAATTAGATGCCTCCCCCTCCCCTTCTCAATGCTCTCTTACTTGTGATGTAATCTCTTGTATAAAAGCTGTGTATCTTTAGTACTTCTTTAGACCTCCTACTGCGAGCTTTCTCTTTCTTATCTCGAGATGGGACGGCTCATCCTCCACAGGTTTTCAATAAACAACTTTTGTGCTTTTTACTGAATGATCTCTGAGTAGTCATTTTGGGTAAGGGTCTTCTACATCCCTCACACACCTAAGAACATGCAAATCAAAAGGCAGTAGAATTATTTTATAAAGCTTGAAAAAATAATAACAAAATCCATCTGGAAGAAGAAAGAGAGATAGAGAGAGAAAGGGGAAGAGGAGAAGAAGGAGAAGATGATGATGATGAGAAAAAGGAGGAGGAGGGAGAAAAAGGAGAGGAGGGGGAGGGAAAGAAGGGAGGAGAAGGAAGAGGAGGAGGAGGAAAGGAGGAGGAGAGGGAGAAAGGGGGGAAGGAGGGAAGGAAGTTTATATAAATGCTTATTTCTATATTTTCTAATATGTTCCAGGCACTATGCTAAATGATTTTTTTTAAACAACTGTTATCTCATTGGATCCTCACAACAACCCTGGGAAGTAGATGTTATTGTTATATCCATTTTAGAGATGAGGAAATTGAGGCAAGCAAAGGCTAAATGACTAACCCAGGTCATGTAGCTACTAAACATCTGAGTTGAAATTTGAGCTCAAGTTTTTCCGATTCCCAGCCCAGTGCTCTATCCACTGTGTCACAAGTTGTTTCTAAGAGACTAAAAAAGAGAAAAATAAAATTAGAAAGAAAAATTGTATTCTCCTTTCCCCCCCCCCAAAAAGCCTCAATCAATTAACAAGCATTTTTAAGATATACACACACACACACAGCCACTACAGAAAGTACTAGGTGCAATGTGAGTTGCCAGTTATATAAAGACAAGTAAAATGAAACAATTCCTTCTCTCAGAAAGGCCCAGAGACAAGACTAGATTATTCCAGCAGGAAAATAAATAAATAAATATTTGTTCAAAAACCTCTGGATAGCTATAGTTTTCCTGAGAAGGCAAGAGACGCTTCAGAACCTGAGGACTTGACATCGTTAGGAAAAATAAGTGTTTTCTTGGCATTCTATATGTAGCATTCTCTTAGGGATATGTGAAATGGGGACCCTTCCCCCACACACACACATTTCAGAGCAGATTCAGCTATTCTGACTGCTTCCTGAGTGCTGTATGAGGACACCTTTAATTGATTGGTGAACAGGAACTCTGTGGATATTTATACTAAAAGGGCAACCCCACCCCCTTCAGCCTTCTTCCTGCCAGCCTTGAACACAACTCTCTGAGTTCCAGTAATGGGATGTTTTTCTCCCCACCAAGCAACCTCTTAAGTATATGACCTCTTGGGATTCCATTTGTGTCTTTTTTCTTCAGGTACAGGGCCTTGTGCGATACTGAAAGGCAACTAGCAACTTCCTCCCTTCTTAAGCAGTTGAACATCAGGTTATCAGCTATTGGGATTTAGCAAAGATAGCAGCAAACCAGTCTACATCCAGAACAAAACCACTGGAAATGAAAAGACCTACTTGATTAGGCTGTATTCAGGGAACATGAAAACTAAAATAGATACTGAAGAGTCCTGTTGCAAATGTACAAAGGCAGTTTGCATACTGGCCTCTCAATTGATTATAATTATTTTATAATTTTTCATAATAAATAATTATTTTATATATATGTATATTAATATAAATTTTATTATGTTAATATCCATTTTCTGAATGGAAAAGAAAATTGCTTTCATTAATATCTTCTTCATATTCCCATTTGGAGTTTTCTTGGCAAACACATGGAAATGGTTTGCCATTTCCTTTTCCAATTTAAATGGAAACCCAGGCAAATGGGGTTAAGTAATTTGTGCAGATTCACACAATTAGTAAGTGTTAAGCTGGATTTGAACTAAGGTCCTTCTGATTTCAGGGCCAGTGCATATCTACTGTACCAGAAAGTTATCCTTGAATTTTAAGGACTTTTTATTTACCTCCTTTACACCCACTTTATTTTTTAACTCTTAAACTATAATCAAAAGTAGAATTTCTCCTCAGGAATCTAAAGTAGAAATAAAAGTGAGGATATGGACCACCCCAGAGCAATGAACACAAGATAAAATGTAAGAGGAGGTAAAAGATGGAAATGGCTAATGTCTCTAACCCCTGAGGCTTTAGTGTAGTGTTGTCTAGGTAGCTCTAGGTAGCTCATGTACATTTGCACATGGTTTATTGATTCTAAATAACATTTATGGAAATTTAGGCTCAAAAGTAAATGAAAAGACATGTAGTCATTATGGATCCAGTAAACTGATTATTTAATCTCATTTCTGGTAGATATGATTAAAAGAAGGTTACCAAGCCAGTCTGGTTTGCTGTGTTGTTTTGTTTTGCTTTTCTATTTTTAATAACTACTTCAAGTCTTTCTCCTAATGACCTAAAGAATAGAATCTAAAGAATAAACTAAAGATTATTCCTTCTGTCTTCTGCGCATTTAAAAGAACTCTAGCTTGACTATTGTGGGGGGAATGGAGGCACCTGGTCCAGTATAGTCTCTTGGTCATACAAGAGAAAAACAAAAAGCAGACAAACCAAGGAAAAAATTTCATCTTGAAAATACTGCCATAACAAAATGTTTAAGGGACATAGAAGTGAGCCTCCATGGTTGACCCACAGAGCCGTGTTATGTACCATATACTTGATAGCTCCTATCAACATCTAAAATTAAACATAGTGTTCATTTCTCCACAGAATCATTCTCCTTTTTCTGACTTCCCCTCATCCATAGATGGCACCATTCTCCTAAATTACCTGTATTCCCAACTTCAGAAATGACCTTTAACTTCTTTACCTCCCAAATACAATTAGTCAACAAATCTTATTCAATATCTCCTGACTGCTTCCAGCTTAGATTAGTCTCTAACTAGCTTATATAGACTATTGTAATAAATAACTCAAAAAGAGAAGCAATGTGACACAGAGAGCTTGAAAACAAGACCTGGTCTATCTCTGATATATACTAGTGGTATGACTGAATAAGTCATTTGATCTCTCAATGTTCTGACACTGTTCTTAGGAATCCACTTTTCCACTAAAATCATAGGCTCAATCCCTACTCCCATCTTTACTAAATGTCTCTCATCTCTTGCATTCTACAAAGATCTCAGGTGGGTACACTGATATAATTACTATACTATTCCTGTACATTACACAGCACTCTATAATCAATGAATTAAAGTGGGTTTCTTGGGATCATTCATTCCTATACCTTATTCTTTATACTAGTCTTAATTTTCTATGCTTATCCTATATGATCCTCTTCATGAAATTTATTTTCAAATCAAAATGGATAATGTTATACCTGAAAATGTCTCATGTTTTCTTACTTGTATATACATATAGTTCCCTAGATCTGTAATACCCTTTTTGTACCCAGATTCCATTTATTGGTATCCTATTTACTCTTCAGGGCTTAGCTCAAATTCTATCTCCAAGAGTTTTTCATATTTGAAGCAATTTTTGTTACCTAATCTCTTAGCCCTGTATGGTTTTTATATGAATTTATCATATTCAAATTTGTATTATAATTATTTGTGTACATTTCTTATCTCATAGTAATTTCAAGCAACTTTAGATATAGCTAAATAGGGCAAGCTGGATACTGAGATTAACCCTTAACATTGGAGCATAAAAACACCTATGTTTTTATGGGGACAATTCAAATCCTCTCTGTTCTTCATAAATTGGATCCCTTTACACAGACCTCCAGACCACATCCACTGTTGATCTGTTGATCCTTCTAGCAATCCAGTGCTTCTGATCCAGGACCCAGCTCAGGCTTCTAATTCTTTATCCCAGCTTAATCCCAGCTCAACATTCTGTATCTCTGATAGCTGATACCTAGCCTCTGTCTAGTACTTCTGGCCAATCCTTGAGCATGAACCTTTTGTCTTGGGCCCTTTCCTAGATTTTTGGCAGCACTTGATCACCTCCCCAGTTCCACTAGCAGTATTACATCTAGGACAAACAAATCTCAAATGTCAGTAGAATTCATGTCTATTTTGCTTTCCTCATTTGAATCAAACATGGGCCAAATGCATGTGGGTTCCTTGAAGGCACAGCCTGAAGCATGTGGGGAAGTTCCAGTCCATGACATATTTTCTTTCCAATTTTAACTCTAGGCAGTTCAGTATGGAATGAGGAATTAATTAGTGAGATATGGAATTCCCCTAAGTCTAGGCTATTGAGCTGACTGAAAGAAATTCTTGAATTGACAAAAGAATTGTCTACAATGTGTGTTTATGATGTGGCTGGTTATCCACAAATAAAAACTACTTAGTACTGTAGTCTACAATCCATTAAATGGATCTATCCATATCACTGGTAGATAAAACTGATGACCCATAAGTGCATAATATGTACCTTATAGCTTCTCAGTGAAGACCAAATGGTTGTTTAAAGATCAGAGGTAAAAGGATTTCTTGTTTCTTTCAGTTTTGATTTTTATTCTTGCTTTCTGTAAACAAACACAAAAAATTAGATTGATATAATGAAGCCCTATTTTTTTTCATTTCTATTCTTCCCTCCTTCCTTTCTCAATAAAAGAGAGAGAGAGAATGAGAGAGAGAAAGAGAGAGAGAGAGAGAAAGAGAGAGAGAGAACTCATTTCTTCTTAGGTTGATAGTTTTCACAACTGATTGTGAAAAATAATTCTGATTTTCAGAACTTCCTTCAATTTAAGTAACGTGAAAAGAAAAACTGAAGAGATAATTGCTTGGGAAGGGAAAAAACTATAAATGAGTTAAAATGTAAAGACATTTATAATCCTTGTCTAAAAGAACCTCATACCAAGGAATTTTACAACTGTTTTTAGCAGCATAAGGAAGTATTTTTGGAGGGATATATAAAGTGTTGAATAATATGGAATCTACTCTTATGTGACACAATTTCTCCATATAGTTTGGAGGAATGGGAAGAAAACAGGTACATTTGGTTGCTGTAGTCAAAGAGTTGTTTTTCAGTCCTGGCTGACTCCTTGTGATGCCAATTGGAGTTTTCTTGGCAAAGATACTGAAATGGTTGGTTATTTCCTTTTCCAATTCATTTTATAGATGAGGAAATTGAGGCAAAGAGTGACTTGACCAAGGTCACATAGCCAGTGTCTGAGAACAAATTTGAACAAAGGAAAATGAGTCTTCCTGGCTCCATGACTGGATATAATGCATTATATCCACTATATATAGCTACCCAACAACAAAAAAATCAAAATAGCACTGCTAGTTAAAGAGTATGGAAATTATCCATACTTTAAGTCCATAGATCTAAAAATTACTTCTAATGAAAAATTTTAAAGTGAAATAGAGAGGGAAGGAGAAAACTGTACATTTAAATATAATGGATAAGGAGCTACATGAAACTTGATAGCCAACTCTAAATAGTAACAAAGAATTGTAAAGTAGATACCCATCAATTGGGAAGTAGTCACATAAGACTATAGGATTACAGATTTAGAGGGGAAAAGAACCTCAGACATCATCTTATCCTACCTTTTCATTTTAGACCCCGCGGAGCTTAAATGGCTTGCCCAATTTTTTTTTAAATAGCAAGAATAAATCGAGGAGGGATTGTGGAAAGCAGCTAGGTGATAGAATAGAGTTTGAGGTCTGAAGTCAGGAAAACTCATCTTCATGAATTCAAATGTGACCTCAGCCACTTAATTACCTGTGTGAATCTATTCAATCACTTAACCCTGTTGCCTCATTTTCCTCATCTTTGTAAAAGGAGTTGGAGAAAGAGATGACAAATCAATCTAGTATCTCTGCCCCAAAAAAAACCAAATAGGCTAATGAAGAATCAGAAATAATTGTCATGACTGGACAACAACATACTTATGCTAGAATACCATTAGGTTAAGTGGTTCTAATGTTCATAAAGAAATGGAAGTCAAGAAGAGTACTTGAGGTTCTGTTTTAATAATACATAAAACCATAGTATTGGAAGGAACTTAAATATCTACTTCAAAATCTTCAATTTACACATGAATAAATGTGAACTCCAAAATATTAAATGTTTGACTCAAGATCACATAGTACATTAGTTGAAAAATTGGGACTGGAACTAGAAAGTAGACTCCCTGAAGTCTAAGACTGTATTTATACTATACAAAAGATGATGACTTCAACTATGCCGATGGCAGTGGAAATCGGAAAGAGATATGAGGAGGAGGAGGAGAAGGAGAAGGAAGATATGAGGATGAGGAAGAAGATGATGAAACATTGTAGAAATGAAAACAAAAGAACTTGAGAATGGCAGTTGCCTGAGGAAGAGAGGAATGTTAAAAAAGAACTTTGAGGATATAAACATGGATGTATGATAATTCTCTAAGTAGTAATATTAAAAGAAATAGAAAAGTTGGGAGGAAGAATAGGTTGTGGGGGAAGAAGTAGAATTAAATGTTAGGTTTCATTTTAAATATGTTATGGTTAGGATGCCAGAGGACAACTAGATGTGTTAAGGACAGATTTGGAACTCAATAAAAAGATCAGAATTAGTAATACAAATTTCCCAAAGCAATTTGTAGATTATCCTCTTTCCCTCAAAATCTAATGAAACAATGATTAGGAACACTATATTTCAAGATAATATAGAGAAACAAATGCCTGGATGTACTTGAAACAGAGGACAGAATTCATATCAGTAATATTCACAGGATACCAACAGAAAAGAATCATAAATTTAACTGATCTAGAAATGTAGTCACTAAATCCCAGAGCTTCAATATCAAAAAAAAAAAAAAAAGAAAAAGAAAAAGACAATGTCAAATGACAAAGAGTAATAATTTGATTTTTCACAAAGTTACTCAATTAATATGAGAAATGAAAGAGGTTGGAATATGTTATATACCAAAAAGCAAGAAAAACCAGCTTTTGCACCACCCTAATTTATCATGAGAAAAGGCATTTCTTCAATCATAGAGAAATGTATTCTCTTCTAATAAAGAACATAACGTTTGGCTAGACAATTGATGTGTAAATCCAGAAACCTACAGAAATTTAATCAAGTAAACCAAACTTAAAAACAACTAAAAAGTAAGCGATGTTTCAAAGTTTATCTACTCAATGAAGTAATTAAGATTATTGGAGTTTTAAGATAACATTTAACAAAATGTTAAAGGAAAATACAAAGGCTAGGAATGTGACAAAAACTAATCTCCTGGCTTTTCCTTAGAAAAGACAAAACTAGAATAAAAGGAAGACTAAAGTGAAGAGTTTAGGATGAGCAATGGATTATTATTTCAGGCTTCTCAAATGAAGATTAGGCAAATAAATATGAGGGATGCAGAAAGAGGGTAATACTTTAAAAAAAAAAACTATATTGGAGGAAGGAGTATAAAAATGTAGAGTGTAAAGGAGCAACTAGCTAGCTGTGTGACCCTGGACAAATCATTTAACCCTGTTTGCCCACTTGTTTTCATCTGTAAAATGAACTGGAGAAGGAAATGGAAATTCATTCCAATATCTCTGCCAAGAAAACTCCACGACATGACTGAACAAGATCCTAGGAATTGTGAGAAAGTAGAGAGGGTCTGTAGGTGAATGAAGAAATTATCATTGGATTACTGCAAGCAAAACAGACTATGATGAATTTTTAAAGGTAATATAATAATATTTGAAGAAAGAAAAAAGAAATTTAGCAGTTTTCACTTTTTTATTTACTCATAAATTGAGTTTTTGAATGAATTAAAAAACAAAGCCAAAAAAAATACAGACTGAAAAAGACCAAATCATAAAAACTCTTGACCCTCATTCGCAAAGAGGCCAATGAGAAGAATAATTTTCCCATAGAAGGAGAGCTAAAGGATCATGGAAGGTGGTAGTCACACATGATAGAAGGAAGCTCAGGAACTTCTAGGTTCTGAGAAGACAAAAAACAAAGGGTGCAGGTGTGTACCATTTACCTACCAATTATAAACCAAAAGTATTCCTGACCCAAATTGAATACAATCATGAACAGTTAGAGTCCTGTGTGATAACTGATTTCAGTCTCTTTAAAGTGTGAACTGCCCAGGCAATATCTTGCTATCGCCCTGATGCCATCATTATTGGGACCTGGTGAATTTAAGTACCTTCCTCTTCCCCAAAAAACTTCATTCCTGTCTTGACAAACTGGTTTTGTTTACCCTTGGAAGTTTCCAGCTCTGAAAATATTACTTGTTTTGTTGCTTGTGCAATGAGCTTTATCCTTGAATAAAGATAAATTGGGTTTTTACTGCATTCTGTTTACTATATTTACTATAAAGCAGTGGACCACACCGAGGGAAGGACAAAAGACAAGCTCTGATGGTAATTGTCCTTGGCATAACCTCAAGACTATATTAAGCTCTCTCTCTTTCTCTCCCTCTCCCTCTCTCTCTCTCTCTCTCCCTCTCTTTCCCTCTCTCTCCCTCTCTCTCTTTTCTTCTCTCTCTCTCTTCCTCTCTTTCTCTCTCCCTCTCTCTCTCTCTCTCTCTCTCTCCATCATAAAGGAAATTTTCAAATACAAATATGTATTAAAGGAGTAGAATAATGAGAGAATGTACCAATGTTTATAGGATTAAGTTTAAACATAGAAAATGATAGAACTAATTAATTGAGCATGCAATTTAGAAACAAGAAAACCAGCAAATTCATAACTCTCTATTATGAGATCCTGTCCACTGTGACAATTGCTTTGAGATAGTCCTCGGGCATAGGAGCGTTCTTTCTGGAAGGAAAGGAAAGTACCCCACCATTGATTCTGCTTTCTACAACTTGGCTCACAGCCTGTACTTATTGATGTACTTGTATCTAAGGAAAGACCAGTGGACCATAGGGAAAACCACATCTTAAAGAGATTGGGTGCTGAGGATATCTTGTAAAATAGTGGGAGTCAATTCAATGGAAGCTTTGTTGTGAGCAATAGGGAACAGGAAAAAGGAAAAAGAGGAAAAGACCCAAACATCCAATTTAGACTTTTACATTAATATAGAAAATATAACTCAGGTAAGGGCAGCCCTGCATTAGGAAACTCAGAGGCAGGGTCCAAGCAGCAGAAATTGGAAGGGGAGGGGATATTCAAAGGAAAGAAGTGAAGCAGCAGTAGAGGGAAGGATAAACTCCAAAATGTTCTTCTGAGAATGATTTTGGATATCTTCCCTGGAGCTGACCAAATTGTGCATCAAAGGTCATGGCAAAATATTATTTTGGGATTTGTTATCAGAGAGAAAAACAAGCTGATGGCAAACAAAATATTATTTGCAGAATACAGCTTTACCAACCTTGAAAAAAAAGTTCTTGTCAGTATTTTTCCATAAGTATGTTCTATAAGCTTACAGCCTTCCTAAAGGGGAGCCTGTCATAATGACCTCAAAATCATTAGGCCTAATTTTATAGCAATGATTTCCCTGCATAGCTTCCATAAGCTACAGCTTCTCTTAAAGGGAAAGTGTCACAGTGGTCTCAAGATCACCAGACCTAGTCTTATAAATATCTTCAAACAAAAAAAAAAGGAAAGAACTTGAAAATTATTAGAGTAACTGAGTCTGACCAGTATGGAGCACCTAGGATGGAATCTCTTCAGAATGAGAAAGTGAGGAGCTTATCTCTGGGAGAGTTGTGATGATGTGAAATCTAAGTGTCTTGGAGAAACTGCAGTGGGCAAAAACATTCTGTAACTAGTTCAGATCAGCTAGATATGTGGTGAATAAGAGATTTTTCAACTGGCTACAGAAGCATTCAAAAAGCTTCAAATGGCTTATGCCATCTCTTTCCTCAGAGCTTTTTGTTTCTCCATTTGAGGATGAATTCTTTCCCTAATAGATTAAGACTTCCTCATTAGTCTTGTGGCCCCAAGAAATGACTCTAGGTCTTCTATGGTTGTTCATTTCCATTTAGGGTAAAGGGAATGAACCTTCTGTTATTGTGAGTTTCAGAAGGTGAGAAAGATTCTATGGTGTGCTAACCTTCCATAACTTGGGTCTACAACCAGCTCAGTCTTGAAGGGCAAGGAGTGACCTCTCAGACCCAGGCAGGTATAAGCTGAAATTCAGACTTATCCAATGGACAGACTCTCTCTGCATGTGAACTTGGTAGGGCTAATGTTATAAAAGAACTGAGCAAAAAGTGTGTTCCCAAGATGTTGGGGAAATGGTGGAAAATGGTTTATGTATTTGTTCTTTCTATATCTTTGAAGTAAAGATTCCTTTGTAAAAACTAGTTGATGCTAAATGGTTAAAGGGAACTAGGGTGCTAGTCACTGAGAGCTAATTATGGGATAACACAGCCAGTAAGGATTCAAGCTGATTGCAATAAAGAAAAGATACCCTGGAACCCTCAGGTTGCTCTTGAACCCTGAGATGCAGAATAGCCAGCCTGGTTCTGGGAGAATGAACCAGAGATATTGGCTCACAGGGGTGACCAAAATAAACATTTGAACTATTAAACAAAACAAGAAGCCATATGCAAAATATTAATGAAAAGCTGTTTGAAGTCTAAATCCAGTTTTTAAGTCAGAAAAATTGAGTTCAATTCCTTCTTTTGACAGTGTCATTTGAACTTTCAGTTACAGACCCTACAAGATTATATGTGTAATTTACAAGAGAATTGCTGATTTATATTGATAGAAGGCACTTCTACACTAATATCCTATTGTTAGCCTATACTACACAGCTGAAATGTCAAGATATAAATCAAAGCAACCAAAACTGATAAACCATTGACTAATTTGAAAAGATGGCAAAACATAATTGTTAACATCTTCAAAATTCAATCAATTAAGAGGAAATTAATAAAAATGATCTGAAACAACTATACTAAAAAAAATTGACCAAAAACCTAAAAATTTAAATGAAGCAGATAAATTTCTATTACAAATATTGTTTTCCTAATGCTGAACTATTACATTCTTGGGGTACCTTTTCACAATGAATTTTTTTATAATATACTATAATCTGTTTGTATCTTAATTATTTTGTACCAGCATTTGCTGATGATATTGGCCTCTTTCTCTGTCCTCACTGATTTAAGGATCAGAATCCTATTGTTTCATTAAGAGTTTAGTAAGGGATTTTCTTTCTTTGTTGTTGAAAAGCATGAAATTATTAAATAAATGTCTGTTAAAATTTGATAGGAAATCATTTTTTAATCTTTCTAATTCTAGAGTGGTCTTTTCTTGTCACAATAATTTGCTCTATTTTTCTTTCTCATGAGTTTTTATCAGAATCATTATTATTACTTTGGAATTCAATGAACCCTTTCCAGCGTCCTGAAAAATTAAATAAATTGCACTGAGTCACATAACTCTTATGTGTGAGACAAGATTTGAACCCAATTGTTCCCAACTCTGAAGCTGGCTCTATGAGCTATACAAACTGTCTCCTATTAAGTAAACTTCTAGGTTACTTAGATTATTTTTTCTTTTGCTAATTTTAATCATATACAAACTTTCACACATGTGTGTTTACATATATGCACATTCATGTATGTTTGTATACATAGACACATTCATATGAGATGAAACATGCATCATGAATAGAAAGCCCATCTGGATTCAGGAAAATACTTCAACTACCACTTTTGTTACATATTGACTGCATAACCCTGGGCACTTCATTTCTAGGTGCTCAGAGGCTCTCTAAGACAATAAGCTGAAAAAAAAAAATGCCAACCTATATTGGTAGAGGGAGCTCCTCAACCAGAAATTCCCTGTACTAATGAAATAATAAATCCCAATCCCAACTCAATATAAATTATCTACCTATATATGCATATATAAATATATATACCTATATGTGTATACATACATAAATTTGGTGTTATCTCTACATGCAGAAACATATATACACACAGGATAAGAAGGTTAACATTGCTAAATCAGAAACTACATTGTAAAACATAAGGATAATTTTCTGGAACTGGATACATTCTGGTAAAGTAGATCAGTGCAATGAATTTAAAAAGGATGACTTAGAAGGCAACATTATTTTTTTTTAATATATGATATTAAGTTATGATTATTATTCAATTGTATCCAAGTCTTTATGACCCCATTTGGAGTTTTCTTGATAGAGATAGTGGAGTAGCTTGTCATTTCCTTCTCCAGCTCATTTTGTAGATGAAGAAACTGAGGTAAACAGGGCTAAGTGACTTGCCCAGAGTGACACAACAGCTAGTCAATATCTAAGGCCAGATTTGAACTCATGAAAATAAGTCTTCCTAACTCCAAGCCCAGCATCCTATCCACTTTGCCACCTGGAAGAGTGAAGGATCACAAGTTCAAAGAAAACAGGTTTAAATCAGTTCCTTACAATAAATAATAAATGGATAAATCGCCTCCATATAAAATGTCACTTTTTTTTTTAATTAGAGGAGAATAGAAGATAACTTTCACATATGTGGTTTGGGGGAGAATTTGTAATTTGGTGTAGTATAAAGAATATTTAAAAGGACAGCATTATGAAGATAAATATTTTAAAGTTGAGTTCAATTTGATAATTTTTTTTTAATTTTCCAATTAAATCAGTGCAGCTAAAACTAAGAAGAAAAAAATCAGACTAGTAATAAATGTCAAAATATATGCAGCATTTAGGCTCTGTTGGCAACTAAAATGGAGATAATAATAACATCAAACCCAGAGTTGTTATCATAATCAAATGAGATAATACTTGTAAATAGTGCTAAGCATAGTGCCTGGCATATATTAGGCATATATTAGGTGTATATTAGATTAAATAAATACTTATTTCCTTTCTTCCTTCCAAAAGAAAAACAGTTAAATAATATGAATGAATAATTCTCAAATTTAAAAATGCTATCTGTAGTCATCTGATAAGATGTGTATCAAAGCAATTCAGAAGTATTATCTCAAATTCATTAAATTGCAATGATGGTAAAAGGAAGAAAAATTCAATGTATTCAAAGCTATAGGAAAAGGAATATACAATTTCATCATCAGAGGATCCACTAAAAACTATTTTTTAAAACAATTTGGAATTCTAATAAGATAGTTACATGACTATTCATATTCTTTGAGTCAGTGACCCTACTTTGGTGTATAATCTCTAAAGAAATTATTTATAGCATGAAAAGCCTTCTCTGTAACCACATGTGTTGCTGAAATATGTGCCTCCATGAATATATTTTGGCCGCAAAAAAGGCTTTTGAAGTGTGTACTTTCATGCATGTTTCCAGGACAAATATGTTCCCTATGATTGTACTCTCCATGTGTGTTCCCCACTCATACATGTTCTTTTCATATGATCTGTGCCTTTACTTGTTATACAGTTATTTGTGAGATATTATTAACTGTTTCTGGATGGTGGGGAGCAGTCTTTTTTGACATTTTATATTTTATGGTATTTGACTAAATTCCTTTTGTATAGAGATATTATGCTACTGGTTGGCTGATTAAAAAAAACATATTATTCATGTTTTGTAAATAATGATTTTGAGTGGATACTGACTCACCAAGTACTTTGAATCTGGGATAGTTTCTTTGGGAACCCATTAAGGAGAGGAAGTACCTAATATACTTCAGAGAAGATTAAAATGAGGCTCATCCCAGAACTCAGATTGCAAATTCTCTCACAGTGCAAGGATTCATTGGATTCTTTTTTTATTTTATAGCACTTTTTTTTCCTTACCTAGATTATAATTGGAAAGCAGGAGTATGGAGGAGTCAGGTTATGTTATTTTTTTTATAGGGAAGATGAATTATTCTACTATAACTATTGCCTGGATATGTTCTTAAATAGTAACAGTTGTATATATTCTGATTATGGCTTAAGCTAAAAAAAAAAAAAAAAAAAAAAAAAAAAAAAGAATGGAGATCAAATCTTTAAAACATTTGGCATGAATTATTAAAATTGAGTCTCCATGTGAGACTTTTGAAATTAGGAATATGGGATCTCCTCCTATAGAGAAATAAAGAAAGGATGCCCTTGTTGAATTATATAATACTGGGGTATATGAGATGTTTAAGGTTGACTTGCATCTCTGGTGTGGGGACTGAGCCCTTTTCAGGGCTACTAATCCATCTTTGATGTCCAACTGGCACTCAGCTGTCCCCTATAGCTCCAAGAAGCTGGCATCTCAGCAGATGAGCTAAACCAGGTTGAGGGTAACCAATAAGCCTCAAATCTGTTAATGAGTTGAGACCCAGATTCTTAAACTGTGGTTCACAACTCCATATGGATTCTTGTAACTGAATGTGGGGGTCACAAAATTATGATTTATTATCAGTAAAGGTTTGATTTGTATATGCCCCAGGTCACATTAAAATTTCTCAGGGCCATGAGTGGTAAAAGTTTAAGAAGCCCTGAATTAGGGAGTATATTCCCCAAGTGTGTGAGGACTTGGGCAATGAGAACAGTGTGTTCCAATGGCCATGAAGGTGACTGAAGTAGGCACTGTGAAGTGCTTGGAGCTTGGTCAGACATCAAAGACCCAAGGTCATCTACTGCATCTTGGACCATCACCAGTCAACTTTTGCCTTACCACTGGAGTTCTATGATTCTGAAGGAGAGGGCCAGGCTGAAAACTTTGTGAAACTATGATTCCAACTCAAGCATCTTATGATATTATTGATCCTCTTTGAAAACAGAGGGTAAACCACCACAACAACATATAAATGTCTTTATTTCTTTATATTTCTTTCTATAATGGAACACCAATTCAGCTAATTTACACATCACAATTAGGGTTCTGTCTGCCTCTGTATTACATGCAAGCATTTTACATCACCCTTTCTTGTCTTCTGGAAAGTATTTTGGTTTTAAAAAGTCACCAGGGAAGCTATCTGCACTCTAATTCCATCAATTTTACTGAGAACCTCTTGATATCTTGTAAATAGAAGGAGTTAACAGTGTGGAGCCTTTTTTGTTTGTTTGTTTAATGTGTCTTATTTGATGATCCCATTTGGGTTTTTCTTGACAAAGATACTGAAATGGTTTGAAATTTCCTTCTCCAGTTCATTTTAACAGATGAAGAACTAAGGCAAACAGGGTTAAACGACTTGTCCAGGATTATACAGCTAGTATCTGAGATCAGCTTTGAACTCATGAAAATGAGTCCAGGTCCAACATTCTATTGACTACACCATTTTTCTGCCAAACCCTTCTTTACAAACCTTAATGCCTTCTTTTCTCTGTTACAATTCCCTTACTTTCAGTGATTACAACAACTAGGCTAGCGGTGGAAATCAGTTAATTAGATTTGTTCTGATCCACTTCCCCATACTTACCTTCCAACTGTATACTTTTCTATGAAATTGGTCTATTCCCCTAGAGAAATGTAAATTCCTTGAGGACAGGAACAGGATAGTTAGGACAACTTTTGTATTTGTAAACCCTGAACAAGCACAGTATTTGACACTTAGTTGATATTTAATAAATATGTACTGATTGATTCCCATTCTACAGCTAGAGAAATTGATGTTCAGAGAGTAAAGTGACTTGTCCACAGTCACACAGCAAGTCATACTTGAACCCAATTCTTCTGATAAAAAATGTGCTCTTTCTACTAAAACTGATTATTCATGCTTCTTTTTCCACCCTCCTAACTTTCCTCCTCTTCTTTTCTTCTTCTATATGTTATTTTTCTGTTAGAATGTAAATTCCTTGAGGGCAAAGAGAGTCTTTTTACGTTTATTTATTTCACTAGCACTTAATACAATTCCTGCCACTTTAGTAAGTTGTTAATAAATGCTTCTTGACTAAACCAAAATTTAGGTCTTTGGTCTCCTTTTCTCCCATCACTAAAACAAATTCCTTATGTCTCTTCAAGGATGGAATTGTTGGTCTTCTTTGTTTCTACACAGATACATTCATAGGATTTTAGACCTGGAAGACGGATTTCCAAAGATTTGCAGTGAGTTATATCATATACTTCTAAGGTGAGATAAGATAAATTATCTTTCTCTTGAAGGCATAGGGAAAATTTGATGTTCCTACCAAACCTAATGGCAAAAGGAGAACAATAGGTCACAGATAAGATAGGATTAGTCAATTTGCCCAAATCTTCTATCTTACATATTTCCCCAAAGCATTTAAAAGAAACCCAATACAAATGGGGGGATGGGGTGAAATGGAGTATACTACTACATAGATTCCAGAGTTTCTATATAAATCAGTTAGGACAGTTAATTCAAAAGAAATTGGAAAGTAAGGCTTATACTCCAGTTGACAAGTTTAATGTCTGATACTATGAGTACAGCAAATTGCAACTTAACCTCACCTAGAACCAAACCACTGAGCGATACCTGAATTCCAGGCTGCCCTTCCCATCAGCTCTCCAGGATTTTTGTTCCTGGATTCCATCTCAAATACTGATGTGCCTTATAATCTGACATAGTCTAATATTGGCTATCCTTCCTGATTACTGGTATAGTCTTCCATTTCAAGCATTTGTGTGGTTGATAGTTACATCAATAATAAAGAAAACAGTGGGGTGGAGAGAAGGATTTGTAACCCACTTCTGGTAAACAGGGAAATATAAGAGTGCCTTTGCCCTCAGGATTTTACCTTAATATATATTACAAAAGCAAGTATACTGGAATCCCAAATTTTCTGGTTGTCTCAATTTAAAATGTTCTATTTGTCCTACCAGTATTGTTTTATGATATCAATATACTCCTAATATCTAAACCAGAGAAGATAAAGCATAAAAAAGAAAACTATAGATCAATATCGTGAATTAACATTGATTCAAATATTTTCAATAAAAAATCCTATCAAATAGATTTATTCAAGAAATCATTCAATATGAGCAAATGGGATTTATACCAGGGATGTAAAGATATATCAACATTAGGGAAAAAAAACCAACATAATTAATCATATTGAAACCCAAAATACTAAAAAACCATCTGATCAACTTAATAGATGCAGAAAAAGCCTTTGACAGAGTACAATACTCCTTTATGTTAAAAACTCTAGAGTACAGGCAAAGAGGGACTTATTTTTCTTACTATCATAAAAAGCCTCTATCCTAAAACCAAAAGCAAGGATCATATGCAAGAGGGATATGCTAGAAAAAATTTTTATAAATATAGAAGTAAGCAAGGATGCTTACTCTCCCCACTATCATTTGACAGAATTCTAGAAATATTAGCAATAGCAATAAGATAAGATAAACAAATTAAAGGCATAAAGATAGATAAAGAAGAAAAAAAAATCTTTATTTGCTGATGAAAAACTGGTTTACTTGGGAAATCCTAAGGAATCAGTAAAGATACTGAGACAATAACTTCAGCAGTTTCGGACTACAAAATAAATCCTGAAAAATGAACAGCATTTCAATAAACAGAAACAATAACGGGGAAATCCTATTCCAAATCATTGTAAAATGTGTAAAATAACTGGGACTTGATCTATCCAAGAAAAAAAGACATATAGATTCAATTAAAAAATACTCTTTAAATTTCAAGGGAATTAATGAAAAGAAAAGCAAATGAAGGTGGCCTACTGTGCCAAATCTAAAACTATATTATAAAGCAGTGGTCATCAAAACCATTTGGTACTGGCTAAGGAATAGATCAGTTGATCAGTGGAATAGGTTAGGTTCACACGACAAAATAGTCAATGACTATAGCATCTTGTATTTGACAAACCCAAAGACCCCAGCTTTTGGGATAAGAATTCACTATTTGACAAAAACTGCTGGGAAAACTGGAAACTAGTATGGCAGAAACTAGGCATTAACCCACACTTAACACTGTATACCAAGATAAGGTTGAAATAGGTTCATGATCTAGATATAAAGAATGATATAAACAAATTAGAAGAACATAGGATAGTTTACCTCTCAGATCTGTGGAGGAGAAAGGAATTTGTGATCAAAGAACTAGAGATCATTATTAATCACAAAATAGATAATTTTGATTATAGCAAGTTGAAAAGTTTTTCTACAAACAAAACTAATACAGACAAGATTAGAAGGGAAGCAATAAACTGGGAATACTTTTTACATTCAAAGGTTCTGATAACAGCCTCATTTCTAAAATATATAGAGAAGTGACTCAAATTTATAATAATTCAAGCCATTCTCCAATTGATAAATGGTCAAAGGAAATGAACAGACAATTTTCAGATGAAGAAATTGAAACTATTTGTAGTCATATGAAAAGGTGCTCTAAATCACTATTGATCAGAGAAAGGCAAATTAAGACAACTCTGAGATACCACTACCCACCTCTAAGATTGGCTAGGATGACAGGAAATTTTATGACCAATGTTGGAGGGGATGTGGGAAAACTGGGACACTGGTACATTGTTGGTGGAACTGTGAACGAATCCAACAATAATGACCAGTATTAGAAGGGATGTGGGAAAACTGGGACACTGATACATTATTGGTGGGTGTGTGAACAGATTTAACCATTCTGGAGAGCAATTTGGAACTATGTTCAAAAAGTTATCAAACTGTGCATAACCTTTGATCCAGCATGTTTCTATTGGTCTTATATCCCAAAGAGATCTTAAAGAAGGGAAAGAGACCCACATATAAAAAAATGTTTGTGGCAGCCCTTTTTGTAGTGACAAGAAACTGGAAACTGAGTGGATGCCCATCAATTGGAGAATGGCTGAACAAGTTGTGGTATATGAATGTTATGGAATATTATTTCTCTGTAAGAAATAACCACCAGGACAATTTCAGAGAGGCCTGGAGAGACTTACATGAACTGATGCTAAGTGAAATAAGCAAAACCAGGAGATCATTATACATGGCAACAAGAAGACTTTACAACAATCAGTTCTGATGGACATGGCTGTTTTCGACAATGAGATAATTCAAACCACTGCCATTTGTTCAGTGATGAAGAGAGTCATCTATACCCAAAGAGAGGACAGTGGGAACTGAGTGTGGAGCACAACCTAGCATTCTCACTCTCTCTGTTCTTGTTTGCTTGCATTTTGTTTTCTTTTTCAGTTTTTTTCTTCTTTCTTGATTCGATTTTTCTTGTGCAGCAAGATAACTATATAAATATGTATACATATATTGTATTTAACATATATTTTAACATATTTAATATGTATTGGACTATCTGCCAGCTAGAGAAGGGTATGGGGGGAAGGAGGGGAAAATTTAGAACAAAATGTTTTGCAAGGGTCAATGCTGAAAAATTACCCATGCATATGTTTTGTAAATAAAAAATTTTTTTCTTTTTAAGTACTCTTTAAAGAAATAAAGAACAATTTAAATAGTTAGAAGAATATTCATTGACTTGATCATCCTTATATGATGAAAATGACAATACTAACAAAATTAATTTGTACTTTTAATGCTATATCAATACAATTACCAAGGGGATACTTTATAGAACTTGATTTTTAAAATGACAAAATTCCCAATATTTGGTAAAGAGAAAACATAAATTACCCAGGAAAAAACTTTTTTATTATTTATTTATTATTAATTATTTTTTTATTTGATTAAAAAAAAAGCTTTTGGAAAAATTGAAAAGCAGTCTGATAGTTAATAGACTTAGACTAATATCTTATGCCATATTCCATAATATATTCTAAAAAGATACATGACTTAAATAATCAAAGATCATACTATAAAAAAATTACAAGAGAAATAGATCATATATTTCTTGCAGATGTGGATAGGAGATATATTGCTAACCAAGAGAGAGGCAGTTGCAAAAAGTAAAACATAACTTTGATTACTTGAAGCTGAAAAGCTTTTGTGAAGACAAAATTAATGCACCTAGGATAAAAAGGAAAGTGGTTGGAATGGGGGGAAAGGAGAACTTATATTCAATTTCTCTGATAAAGGTTTGGCATTCAAAACATAAATAATTAATAAATATCTGTAAGACTAATAGCCATTCCCAATAGATTTGTGGTCAAATAGTTGTTAAAAGAATTGCAAAGTATTTACAACCACGAGAAATAATGTTCCAAATCACCAATAACAAAAGAAATACAAATCAAAACAACCCAGAGATTTTTTAGCTTATATCCTGCAAACTGACAAAAATGATTTTTTTTTAAAATGGCTATAATAAATTTAAAAGAGACTGTGGAAAGCAACTAGGTGGCACAGTGAATAGAGTTTGGGGTCTGAAATCAGGAAGACTCATCTTCATGAATTCAAATCTGACCTCAGATACTTATTAGCTGTGTGACCCTAGGCAGGTCACTTAATTCTGTTTGCCTCAATTTCCTGATCTGTTAAATGAGCTGGAAAAGGAAACAGCAAACCATCCCAATATCTTTGCCAAGAAAATGGGATCACAAAGACTCAGACACAACCAAAATCACTGAACAATAACATGGAAGGATAAATAAACTAACACATTGTTGGTCAAACTGTGAAATAGTACAACCATTTTGGAAAGCAATTTGGAGTTATGCAAAATAAATAACTGAACAACAACAATATGGCAGGATTGGTAAACTAATGTAAAACAGCATAACCATTTTGGAAAATGATTTGGAGTTACACAAATAAAGTGACTAAAATATCTATATACTTTAAACCAGAGGCTCCATTTCTGGCATTGTGTTCCAAGTAAACCATCAATAAGAAGAAACTCTTCAAATACTCCAAAATATTTATAACAGTACTTTTTGTAATATCAAACAATTGGAAACAAAGTTGATGTCCATAAATTAGAAAATGGCTAAAAATTTGTAATATTTGAACATAATGGAATACTACTGTGCTACAAAAAATATATATATGTGTGTGTGATAAATGTAGAGAAGCATGGAACTATCTATATGAATTTTTGCAAAATGAAATAAGCAGAGCCAAGAAAACAATATACACAGTTACTATTGCAATGTAAATGAAATGAACTACACACAAAAAAACCTCAAAAATAAAGGTAACAAAATTTAACAAATCAAGCAGGTCTCAGAAAAGGTGATATGTAAGAACCATCCAACCCACCCCATCCTGGAGGTGGAAAATCTAAGTGTTACACATTGCACATGTTTTCAGACTTTTTCAATGTATTGATCAGTTGTGTTAGGGCTTTTTCCTCTCTAAAAATTTTATTAATTATGTAATATAGCTCTTGGGGATACTTAGGAAAACTATGATTATGTAAGAAATAGAAAATATTAATAAAAATATAATTTAAATAAAATTTTAAAAATATTATGTTCTATGCAAATGTCATCATAAATTATCCATGGGTTCATGAGATGATCATAACCATGACCTACAGCTTAGGAGAGGGCGTGATATCTCTCTTTAAAGCCTCAGAACATTCTACCCTGATATTGAAGTATTTACTAATAAAAAAAAATGTATCCTCTGTCTCAGTATATGATTTGGGATATTTGGACATCATGGCAAGGATCCTTGGTATCAAATGGAGGAGAAGAGAAGAGGAGCAACAATAAAATATGTATACAAATAATCATAACACAACAGAAAATGTAATATGTATAAATAAGAGTTGGGAAATTGGCTTACTCATTTTTATTCCACTGAAAGTAAATGATAAAATGTCCAGTCACTCACTCATTCTTACTCATAGTCCTTAGACTGAAGTCTTTGATAACCATGTGATGAAAGGAAATGATACCATAGAGAAATCTTGTCCCAGGTGGCTAAGGAATTTCATCATGCACCCTCTAAATCCTATATTAAAGCTTCTAGGTAGCTTGAATCAGAAATTTCAAGTAGAAGTAGGAGAGAAAGAATTCCAACACACCTCTAAGGAAGAAAAATAGGAATGAGTTGTGACAGGGAAAGAAAATATTATGAGTATCCTTAAATTTAAAAATATCTCATTAGCCTGAGGAAATCCTCATTAAAAAAAATTGTTTCCCCAATTTCCCTTCCAAGATCCTTTCTTTCTTCAGACACCATAAAATAATCTGCTGTTTTAGTGCCCAAATGTTTGCTGTCAGCTAGATTTTCTCTCAACCACAGAGTCCAGGAGTTAATTAGAATTAAATATAAATTTAGACAAAGGATTCAACTTCTACCTAAATGTTGGATTTTCCTAACAAGGGATAAGATACTATGACTGAACTATGATTTTTCATGTAGAGTAAACTCCCTAAAACTGAAGAGTATTAACTATATGGACTTTAGTGAACATTGTAATTGTTACCTGGTAATGGCTAGGCTAGTTGAACCAATTAAATCCTAGCCTTAAAATGAGCTAATAATGAACTATAAGAGAATATTACAAGTCCAAAAGAAAAATCCAGGTGAAGTGCTATAAGAAATTTGAAAAGGATTATTTTCAGCTTGGGGTCAGAGTGAGAGAAGAGAAAAAAAAGGGGAATTTTCAGGCAAGGCTTCTTGGAGAAGATACCTGATTTGGGTAGATATGGAGAATGGAGGAAAGGAATTCATTCCAACCCTTCATAATGTAAAAGTCAATTCAGTTAAGTTACTAATGTAATCTTCAGGGATTGAAAAAGGGACTAAATTTCAATTAAAAAAAAAAAAAACCTTGAAATAGTCATCTCACATGGAGTGATCACTTAGCAATGGCTCAATTCAAGTAAGGCCCAATAAATACTAAGATAGGTTTACAGTTCTGTCAATAATATTTCATCATCCTCCAGCTAATTTTTGATTAAATAAAATAGCTTGTTCAAGAATAATATAACTAATTTTCAGTTACCCATTTGGATAAGTTTCATGTTCATATACTTTTTCTTTATGATTTAACAGAGAGGGAATAGGGAAAATGAAACATTCAGAGTTCATTCTTTTGTTTTTGTAAAAATTTATTTTAATATACAAGGAAATTTTTCATTTAAAAGCTGAAGGGATTCCATAGGTGTTTGTTTAAAAAATAAATATTAATATAGATATTTATATGTCAAAATACATTTGTTGTAATTTCAAATCTTCAGCTGTCAAACTGATCTTCCTTAAGCACAAATCTGACCCTCTATAACTCTGTTACTCAATTGATTCCTATTGCCTCCAGAATCAAAAATAAAATCCTCTGTTCAGATGACTCTTTCTAGTATTCTTTTTCCCACTGCCCTCCATACTCTCAATCCAATGTCACTGGCATCCTTAATGTTGTTCACATAAGACATTCCATCTCCCAACTTGAGCATTTTCCCTAACTTGTTCCATGTCTGAAATATTCTTCTTCATTTGACTCTTAGCTTCCCTTATTTTATTCAGAACTCAATTCAAGTCCCATTTTATGAAAAGAAGCAATTTGGGATACTTAATCTTACTAGTTTCCCTCTGAGACTACCCCTAAATTAACCTGTATATATCTTATTTGTATATAGTTGTTCAAATCTTGTCTTCTCCATTAGGATGAGTGCCCCATAAGAGTCAGGATTAGGTTTTGTTTGCTTTTTTGCTTGCTTGCTTCCATTCTTTTTTAAAAATTTATTCCCAGCGCTTAGCACAGTGTCTAGAACATATTGGTCACTTAATGCTTGTTGGCATTGTTGGGATGTTTGGTCTTCATATTGGTCTGTTGACCTGTGGACTTCTTATGGTCCTGTCCTTGCTTATCTTCTTTCCCCCATCCCCCTGGCACCATTTAAAACAAACAAAATCCCAAAACAACATCCTGTTTTCAATTATATTGTTGATTCAGAATCACTTTGAGGTAACTCACAGAGGAGGGCTTTTGTCTTAGAGGGAAATAAGATGACCTGACTGAAATGAAGATGAGATTTGAGGCTGGAGTTAGCTAGAAAAGTTTTAGGATAAGCTGTCCTCAGGAAGTACAATAGCCAAATCATTAGGAGATAAAAAGAACAAATTGTAGAGCAGGAAAAAAAAAGATTCTTTTAAGAGTAGAATCATATTGCACGTTTAAACTATGTTGGATTACTTGCAGCCTCAGGGAAGGAAGAGGGGAAAGAGAAGGAAGAATAGAATTTGGAATTCAACATTTTTTTAAATGCTAAAAAAATCTTTTGACATGTAATTAGGGAAAAATAAAACATTATATATGAAAACATAGGCGGTAAGGAAGAGTAGGATCATAGATAGAGAAGTCTTGAAGTTAGTGGGGAAAGTACTGGATTTGTTTTTTAATGTTGGCCTTTACTTAGTATTATGAATTGCATCTAACCATAGACAAGTTACTTCTTACTTTTCTTATCACTCAAACGAGAAAGTTAGACTAGATCAGGAGTTCTTCACTTGAGGTCCACTGACCCCATGTGCACTTACCCCATGTGCATAGATTTATTTGGGGGGAAAAGAGGGGATTCCACGAACTTGATTTTTTAAAAATACATTTTTTTCCATTAAGCTTTAATTGAAGTTTACCATTTCATTCAATTTTTTTTAAAGCATTCTGAGAAAGGGACTCTGAATGATCTGTAAATTAATAACTCATTTATTACTGTGTGCAAAGCACTGCAGTAATCACTGAGAATACAAATAGAAAAAAAAAACAATCCCTTCTCTCAAAAAGTTCAATTCTAATGGAGGATACAGCACCTAAGAAAGGTTTCAGGTGCAAATCTCACGGTCCTTTTCCCTTTGGAAAAGAACAACTTTTCAATGTCATTTCCACTGATAAAATTATATCAATTTCTGATGTTGAATCATTTAACAGGGCCAAGAACTCTAATGATAAAAACTTTATGGTGTCTATGACACCAAAGAAGATCAAGAACCCCTGAACTAGATGCTAAACTGGGGCCCCATCAGCTCTAAATTTCACAATTAATGGTAGTAGCCAAATCAGCATTTTTCTGTAACTTTGCCCAGGCAAAGGAAAAAAAAACAAAAAAACAAAAACAGAAGTTTCAGAATTGGTGGCTATGCTAAGTGCCCTCCTGGATACTAAAAAACTAAGCAATACATGGGAAATGTTTTGCTAATATTCATGCATATTTTTTCACATGTAACCATCCTTAATTACTTTATCAAATATTGATAACTAAATACCAACAATTAAGGCAAAGAACAACAACAAAAAAGTCCAAATGAACTATGTTAAAGTAGAATTGAAACCCTGGACTTAGCTATAAAAAGCTAAGGTAGAAGACAAAAGAAATGTTACATTTTTTTCTACTTATTAAGTTTGGCAATTAGGTAGTACAATGGCTAGAGTTCTGGCCCTGAAGTTGGGAAATCCTATCTTCCTGAGTTCAAATCAGACCTCAGATACTTCCTAGCTGTATGATGAGCAAGTCATTTCACCCTGTTTGCCTCAGTTTCCACATCTTTTTAAATAGCTGGAAGAGGAAATGGCAAATCACTCCAATGTCTCTACCAAGAAAACCCCAAATGGTGCCATAGAGTCAAACGTGACTCAACAACAAAGTTTGGGTCTGGATCTATGATTTTACTGGTTTAGGGAACTCCTGATAAGAAGATTCCCTCCACCAATGTTAATCAATAGTTTTCCCATAAATCATACTGTAAGATTATTGCCTGCTGCAGAAATATTAAGTGAAGTTCCTAAGGTCACAGAGACAGTTTGTATCAAAGGCAAGACTTGAAGCTAACTTTTCCTTCCTCTAAAGCTAGGCTGTTATGTCACCTTGCCTCTCTATTCATTAACTTATTAAATTGCTATAACAATGTAATAAATTCACTTCTGATTCTTTCTCAAAGCTCACGACATCAATCAGCTCAGTCTTCCCAATAAAAGGAATTGTGGGTATGCACCATGATTAAGCATATATCTATTTTGTTTGGATATTATTTAATATCTTATTTTTCCCCAATTACATTTAAAAACAATTTTAAACATTCTTTTATTTTTTTTAATTTTTGAGCTCCAAATTCTCTCCCTCCCTTCATTGAGAAGGCAAGCAATTTGATACACAATTGATATGTTTTGACCTGTTTTGAAATCTAACAGTGATAAAGTATAGAAAGTATTCAATGACAGTACTGGAGAGCTAGAGCTAAACTGGGGCTCTGCTCCTGACTAATTACAGGATTTTGGACAAGTAAACTTTCTGACCTCAGCTTTAAAGTAAAAGTAATGATACTGATTGTTATTGTTCTTTAGCAATATCCAACTGTATGTGATTCTATGGACTTTTGTCCATGGGGTTTTCTTGGCAAAGATACTGGAGTGGCTTGCCATTTCCTTCTCCAATATATTTTACATTTTATATATTTACATTTTAGAGATAAGGAATTGGAACAAATAGGGGATTAAGGGATTTACCTAAGGGTTACACTGCTAGTATCTGAAACTGTGTTTGAACTCAGCTGTTCCTGACTTCAGGCCCAGTGCTGTATCCCCATACCACCTAGCTGCCCAAAACATCTTGGTACCACAGAGTTATTAATGAGAATCAAATAAAACCAAGGTAAACCTTCTTTATCTCACATTATATCAACATTATTGGTGTTGGGATTATCAAAAGAGACAATGTCTGTGAAGTCCTTGTTAAAAAGTGAATTACAGCAATAAAACCAATGTAAGAACAATTAAACCATTTAATCCAACAATTAAACACCAAACAAATTTCTCCCTAATAGTTTTAGCATTTTAATCTGATTATTCATTGTCTCTTTCATATATCTTCAGGATATCTTTGAAGATACAGAAGTATCACTTTTCTTATATATTTATGTTCTAGTAGTCATTACAATTATTTGTGCTACCCTATATACCTTTTACTTGCTCTTAAAAAGGTCTGGAGAAAATACATCTTTGTATTTTTATTTTTTTCTTTAGTGATATATAGCCATCATTTTATTCCCTAAGAGAACTCAGAACTCTGTGCCCAGTAGCGTCTTTCCTTCCACCTTTTCTCACCTGGTAAATTGGTTATCCCATGCCATTTGACCCTCTTTTTAGCCAGTCTCTGTGAGTCACAAAGCATTATAGATAAAGATCTGAAATTCAGATCACATCTGGTGAATTTCCAGTTTATAACTATAACGGAGGTTCTTAATCTAGGGTCCATTAACCTGACAACTATATTTCAATATAATTGGTTTCCTGTGTATTTTATTTTATGCACTTAAAAAGGGGGGGGGGGTGGAGAGGAGGAGGAGGAGGAAGAGAACGAGGAGGAGGAGGAGGAGAACGAGGAGAAGAAGAAGAAGAAGAAGAAGAAGAAGAAGAAGAAGAAGAAGAAGAAGAAGAAGAAGAAGAAGAAGAAGAAGAAGAAGAAGAAGAAGAAGAAGAAGAAGAAGAAGAAGAAGAAGAAGAAGAAGAAGGAGGAGAAGGAGAAGGAGAAGGAGAAGGAGAAGGAGAAGGAGAGGAGAAGGAGAAGGAGAAGGAGAAGGAGAAGGAGAAGGAGAAGGAGAAGGAGAAGGAGAAGGAGAAGGAGAAGGAGAAGGAGAAGGAGGAGAAGGAGAAGGAGAAGGAGAAGGAGAAGGAGAAGGAGGAGAAGGAGAAGGAGAAGGAGAAGGAGAAGGAGGAGAAGGAGAAGGAGAAGGAGAAGGAGGAGAAGGAGGAGGAGAAGGAGGAGAAGAAGGAGGAGCAGAAGGAGGAGGAGAAGGAGGAGGAGGAGGAGGAGGGGGGAGAGAGAGAGAGAGAGAGAGAGAGAGAGAGAGAGAGAGAGAGAGAGAGACTTCACCAGATTGCCAAAAGGTTCCATGACAGATTAGCAATATGAGAGAAGACTCTGAGTCAGAATCTAAACCAAAACTAGGAAGAAATGGTTGGAGATTTGTTCGTAGTCAACAAGTTCAGTTTGTCACTTCCAGCTCTCTGGTTCTATAAGACCTAGATCAATTTCTTCCCTCCACCCCCAAGCAGACTCTACACTATCACTACCAGCTTATCCAGATGGGAGAGGTTTAAGAGCTGATTGCCCTCATTAAGACTCCGATAAGAATGAACAATAGGTAATTGAAGACTTTTGGCTCACTTTAGAAAGAACTGAAATTTTCCTATTTCAATTCCACAAATATTTAATAACTGTCTACATGGGCTAAGTAGTGTGGTAAGCTCTAGGAACACAAAGATAAGGTCTATCTTTGAGGAGTTTTCAATCCATTCAAGTAAATGAGATGCATTTAACTTATATTAGGACAAATGCATTCAGAAGTCAAACTGTGGCTTGAGTGATTGGAGAGAGGGAAGAGTACTTATAGTATCACCTAACTATATGTTAATAGATAGGAACTCCCTCCTCCAATTCAAATCCAACCCAACTATTATTTAATAGATTGATGCTAGAGAGTAGTCCAAGCCAGTGATGGATTAAATGATTTGGCCCTTGGTCACTACTGGTAAATATCTTAGCCCTGGATTTCCTGCTCCTAGACCTCTGTGGTTTTATTCTATAAAACTGGACTAATTTTTCTAGATATCATCAGAAAAGTCCTTATTCATTTTTTTAAAATGATCATCATACACCTTAAGTTTTCACATTTTGGGTGGTATGAGAGGTAGAAGGTAATTGGACTAAGCCTTCCTAAATAACTGGGAGGGGAGAAATTTGAGGTCCCCTATCCTTAATCAGATAATGATCAGGATGACCAGTTCCTAGCAGATATAACAGCTCCTGCAGTTCCACCACAGGCACTCTTTCCCCTCCTCTATCTTCTCACTCTTGGCTAAGATCATGTTTCCTTTCTTCTGCTTCATCCTAGGTCTTCAGCTGACTCTGGGCTTGAAGAAAACATCACAGTTTGAGGAAGCTACCTTGCTTCAGTTTATGGGCCTGAAGAAGGTACCCTCACCCCGGATAGTCCAACCTGTGCCCTTCATCCTGAGGAAGATCTTTCAGGAGAGACAGAAGGCTGCAGCCACAGGGCAATACCAAAAGCTTTGCTATGTGAAGGAGTTTGGGGTCCCTGGAAACTTAATCCGTCTCTTCCAAGACCAAGGTAAGAAAGAATGTTCTTTATTTGCTCTTTTAGAATGTCCAAGAAACAAAAAGGAAGGCTGTCCTTTGTTTCTGAGAGCAACCCATAGTCACTATAAATATTATAAAAAACTGTATTAGTAGCTAATTTCTAACCCCCAATTCCCTATGTCGGGAATGTTCTCTACTTCTAACTGTCAAAACTCAAAGACTTCCTTCATTTCCACTTCCCTCCCCTCAAAGTACCGTCTTTCCTTAGTTACTTAATTTGTACCTATATTGTGCTTTTACTGTGTTTTATTGCGTGGTATAATTATTTGTAAATCATGGTATTTATGGCATATGACCACTATATATGATTTAGGATTGGAGCAGTAATAAATATTGAAATGGAAGAGGAATTATGGCAATTATGATAACTACTAGATTAAAAACTCACAAGAGAGCAAAATTACATTAACTTTTTTCATTATCTTCCCCAACACTTGCCATAACATTTTGCTCATAATAAACTGGTTGTTCATATAAGTTGTATTGAATTAAACTAAAAATTCTCCCTCTTCCTCTCAAAGTCTTAGTTTCACCCAGTCTAGTATTAATGCATTCAATATTTCTTCATTGCTTTTTTTCATTAAAAGTTCCCTTTGATTGCATAAATGAATGTTATGAATTTCAACAAGAGATATTTCTAAAGATAAGATCTGTATAGTTTCAGTAATATTAAGATACTTCTTCAACCAATGCAGTTTACTGTATTGGAGATTCACTTAGGGCACTGAAGGCTTCAATGACTTGTCCAAGGAGATCACAAAACCAGGACTTCTCAGAGGAAGGCCTGCAAACTCACTTGTCCAGACTATTAAACCAGCTTTCTTCTGAATACAGGTTGCTTTATAGAGACGGGTAACACACCAAGCTTAAGAAATAGTCACGAGCCTGCTCAGCTGAGGTTTATCCGTTGGGAAACAAAGGTTTCAAGATAGATGAACCCAAATATCCCCCCAAACACACATACACAAGCAGAGAAACACAAAACCACTTAGAGAGTTCATATTCATACATTCTCTCTTAAATCCAGAGTTTAAGGGGAAAAAAAGACTTAGAATTCTATAAAGGGGATGGGAGAGGAAGGATAGCAAAGACCAATTTTTATTCCTTCCACTTCAAATCAGGAAATTCATCTTCCTAGCTTACTAGGTCTTACTAGCTGTGTGATCTTAAACAAGTCACACAACCCTGTTTGCCTTAGTTTCTTATCTGTAAATGATCTGGAAAAGAAAATTGCAAATCACTCCAGTATCTTTGCTAAATGGGGTCACAAACAGTTGGACAAGACTGAGAACAGAACTAGAACAAAAACTAAATACTTATTACAGGAAATTGAGGATGAGAAGCAATAAAGATGGCTCTTTAGAGGCAGAAACCAGAAGGCACTTTTCCTTTCTTTGGGGCAGAAAGGAAATCATTTGGTAGCACAAGGGATAGAGTGAAGATTTAAAATCGGAGTTCAAATCCTGCTTCAGATGCTTACTAGCTATGTAAGCCTAGGAAAGTCTCTCAACCACAGTTTCTTCATCTGTAAAATGGGAGTAATAATAACACCTGCCTTTCAGGATTGTAGTAAAGATTAAGTGAGATAACATATATAAAGCACTTTGAAAGCCTTAAAGTTTTATATTTGAAGAATCTGTGTAAAAGCTAATTATTATTATTTGTCTTCTATTAAGAAAATGAGGAGATCTGGGCTCTCCTACCAGCCATGAGCATCAACCAGATATGTGGCCTCACCCTGAAGGAGCATTTTGGTTGGCCTATTTCCTTAGGGGATTGTTTCTCCCAAGATGTTCCAGCTTTCATTTATTCATTTATTGAGTAAATAATATCTTAGAGAAAGAGCTTTGAAGGCAAAGTGAAGAAAAGAATAAAGAGGAAAGAAAGAAATATATGCCTTCCTGGTGCTAATTATAATATGAGCACTTATGGTATCTCCTCCTTGTATACTGCACCATCCCCATCATACATCAAATGGTCAAGATTTGAGACAGCTAGATGGCTTAGTGAATAGAGTGCCAGCCCTGGAGTCTAGAGATCCTGAATTCAAATTGGGCCTCAGCTACTCAACTCTTCATATTTGTGTGATTCTGGGCAAATCACTTAACTTCAATTGCCAGAGACAGACAGACAATGATACAGAGAGAGACAGAGACAGACAGACAACGATGCAAAGAGAGACAGAGACAGAGAATGCTAAGAGAGAGAGAGAGAGAGAGAGAGAGAGAGAGAGAGAGAGACAGAGAGAGACAGAGAGAGACAGAGAGAGAGACAGAGAGAGAGACAGAGAGAGAGACAGAGAGGGACAGAGAGGGACAGAGAGGGACAGAGAGAGACAGAGAGGGAGGGAGGGAGGGAGGGTCAAGATTTCTCTTGCACAAAACAGATTTGACTCGAACATTTTTCTTACTTCCTCATTCTAATCATATAAGATAGCAACATGTCACGTTCAAAGATTTGAAATATGAGCAGATTGCAATCCATCAATTTGAGTTCCCAAGCCTCAGAGACGGGCAGTCACACAGCTAGTTTGAAGAGTTTAATTTGAATTCAGATTTTCCTGGCTCCAGATGCATCACACTTTCTTTCTCTGACATTTCTTGGAGATGGGAGCCTGATTTCTTTGGTAAACTCAATTAACATTTGTTATGCAGAAACTCTCTACCAATGCATATCAGCACCTTATCACAGACTTAGTTGCCTATCACCAAGTAACTTTCCCAGGGTCATTTAGCAAATAAACAAGTCAGAAATAGAAGGTAAGCCAGATTTTTAATGACTTCATAGATGTTCTCTATATACTGTCTCATTGCCCACTCCCTCTCCTTGTCTCTCATATAATCACATACCCCTGACATATAGAGAAGAACCTCAATAAATCACTTTAAAATTATAGGAGATAAAATTAATGAATTTGATTTTGTAAATTTAAAAAAAACACTGTATTTAAAATAACTAGTATGTGTGTTCTGCCCATGTGATAAAATTAAAAAGGAAAGAAATCAGTTGGGGAGAGATTTACCATAAGTATTTCTAATAAAAACTTCCAAATCCCTATCTTTTCTTTATAAATTTTTATGAAATGTCCTCCTCAGGATACAATTAATTTTCAAAGGAAACAAATAATGGGTAATTCCCTGAATTGTTGTTTAAATGCTCTAGTAATAAGAAAAAAAATGTAAATTATTATAATTCCATATACTTATCACATTGGCAAAGATAGTTTAAAATGATTATGGGGACATAGATTTAGTACTAGAAGGAACTTTTAGGACCACCAAGGCCAACTTCTTATTTTGCATTTGAGAAAACAGAGGCAGAGAAACTAAATAATTTTTCAAAGTCCTATGTCTGAGGCAAAGTCTGAATCCAAATCTCTGTCCAACACACACCAAGTGTTATTTCTCAATATTGGCAGCACCATGAACAAATGGATGGAACTGTGAATTCATGAGTTCTTTTTAGGTAGTTACTTGGCAAGATGAAAGTTATAAAACTATCCATCTTCATAGATTTAGGGCTGGAAGGGATCTTGGGCTTCATTTAGTTCAGTTCCTTCATTTTATGGAGGAAAAAACTGAGCCCCAGAACAGAAAAGTGAATTGACAAGGTCACAATTACAAGGTCCTGATCTATATCTTGCCAATGGAACCAGCTGGCTCTGGAAGACAAAGTCAGGCAGGTGATTTTGTACAGCCCTCCCTCACATAAATCCAATTCACTTGCATGTCATGGCATTACTCCCCTGATGTCATGGTCTTCTTGGAGAACAAAGGAAAACAACAACAAAAACAGCTTGCTGCCTCTTGTGCCACATTGCTTTTCTTTTTTGTTCATTTATTCATTCATTCATTTCATTCATTCATTCATTTACCCTTTGAACAAGAGCATTATTTCAAATCTACTAAATGCAAATGTACACACATACACACACACACTTTTTTTTTTCCTGAACAATTTTACTTCCTTCTCATTGGGAATGCCAAAAAGAAAAATTGAAGAAACTGCAACTGCAAATGATTAACTATAAATGCAAGAAAGTTGTTTAAAAAAAAAAACTAATTTCCTCTGACTTTTATGATATTGGTCTTTCCTCTATTTTCTATGTTTATGAGCATATATATCTTCTTAGTCTAGTTTGCTGCTTCATTTTTCTAATTCCTTTTCTTATTCAATGGCCTCCTCTAAGGCCTTGTCCCTCCTCCTTTCTTTTTATACTATATCCATTGTCAATCTCATCTCTTCTTTATCTTCATTATCACCTTTATGCAGATGATTCTCAAAACTGTCTCTCCAGCCCCAGCTTTCCCTCTGACCTATAGTACTATTTTCATGCTCTAAACTTCAATGGATAATCAACAAATCTTTGTTAGATACCTACTAGATGCTATGTACAAGGTGCCAGCATGTCCTGGCAACCCTTTTAATTCAACATGCCTCAAACTGAATACATCATCTTTTCACTTGAACTGATATCTTTCCAAACTTTTTTTTTATTTTTTCTGAAATCATCACTACTTTCTCAGTCATCTGTTTTGAAATCTAGGAATCATTTTGCATCAAATCTCTTTTCCCTCATCTGCCTTATGCTCTGTGTCCTGTTTAGCCTTCCTTCAACATCTCTCTCTGATCTCTTCTGTCTACACTATCACCCTGTCAGATCTTCATTAATTCTCATGTGATCTATTTTTTTGCTATCAGTCACTCCCCTCTCCAGTCCATTTTTTTGGTTCATGTCAAAGTAATTTTCTCAATAAACAAGTTTTATCTAAGTCTTCTCCTGCCCAGAAGTTTCAGCAGTTCATCATTGTCTATTGGACAAAATATAAATTCCTTGCTATAATAATTAAAATTCTTCATGATCGGGATTCATCTGACTTTTCAGTCTTATTTCATGCTATTTGAATTTGAGAATGCATTCCCTATTCTTCTGCCTTCTTCTCCTTTATGCAGTTGTACAGAGAATTCTTCATGCCAGAATGCACTATTTCTATCTATTGAATTCTTCCTGCAAAGTCCATCTCACTGGCCACTTTCTTCATGAGGGTATACTTATCCCTTCTGTTTATGATCATTGCTTCCCTTCTCTAATATAGGATATAGGAATCAGAAATAAGAGATTTGGGGGGAAAGAAGAATTTCTTCTGACATTAGGAAAATTGGTTGGGCAACAGTATGAAAAGTAGATTGGGATATGGATAGACTGGAAACAGGAAGATCATTTGCAATAGGATAGATGACATGAGGTCCTATCTAAGATAGTTACAGTGGGAGTTGAAAGGAGAGTACTGATCCACAAGTTTTTGGGAAAATAGAATGTATAGAACTTCAAAACTTACTAGATATATGCAGTATGGGTGAGGGAAGAGGCAAAGATGATGGAGGTTATTGAGCTGAATGAGGATAACAATAGCAGTATCATCAACAAAATTTGAGAAGTGAGATAGTGACCACATTTTCAGGAAAGGTGATTTCAGTTCAGGACATGGTGAATTTGAGGTGTCAGCAGGACATCATAATAGAGTTATCTAGCGAACAAACAACAGGTTCAGTACAGAATTTTAGATTTGAAATTCATCTCATTGTGAAAATATAAAGGAAGCTAGGGGGCCCTACACAAAGTAGGGCCAGGACAGAATCCATATTTAAGTTTCTGGGGTATTTCTCTTTTTCTTGTTCTCAAGGACTTACTTACTTTCTTGTACAAGAGAACTTAGCTTAAGCTTGACTTAAACTCTTAATGTGTAAGGTGCTATAAAACTAATTCTCTGAAAGAAAGGCAGAGATTAATCTCCTGATGGTTATTCCTTTCTATAAATCCATATCTTTTTTCTCTCTTATCTGGCATACAATCCCACTAAATGGTTCTCAAAATTACAAGATTAATTTCACTTAGGAGGAGAGTATAAAGTTTCACAGATGCTGATATGTATTATCCCTTTGTCCTAATTCAGGTGACCTTTTTTATCCCAAGGAAGTGGACCAAGCTCCGCCATGCACACAGAAGTTTCTTTTCTTCAACCTTTCAGTCATCACCCAAGATGAGCAGCTAATGATGGCCCAACTCCATCTGAAGTTGGGGCTAAATGCTTACAGTGCCCTGAAACAAGACCTGGAATTAATAGTGTCTCTAGTCCGAGGACCTAACTGTCAGTCAGACCAAAAGCTCCTGTTGAGCTATCTTCCCTGGCCTCAAGGTGTTCTTCATGTTGACCTGCTGGATGTGGTTAAGAAATGGAATTCCAACCCCCAGAGTAACCTGGGATTGATGGTAGAATTGCTTCCAAAAGGGGGTAGTGACTTTACAGGGACAATACGCCCTCAAGATAACTGTGACAACTGGAGGCAGTCCATTCAGGCGTCTCTAATGATGGTGACTTTAACCCCTAAGGAATGCCCCCGCTTTTCTCACTTTCCCCAATTTCACAGGAAGAGGAGAGCCATTCTTCCAAAACCTACATCTGAGAACTTCTGCCGACGTCACCAGCTGGTCATCAGCTTTAAAGAACTGGGTTGGCAGCAGTGGATCATTGCTCCCAAGGAGTTTAGGACCAACTACTGCAAAGGAGATTGTCCTTTATCACTTATGAGCTTATTTAACAGCTCCAACTATGCTTTCTTACAGACTATCATGAATTCTAGAACACCTGAAATCCCCAAAGCTACTTGTATCCCCACAAAACTTTCCCCCATGTCCATGCTTTACTATGATGGTGATGGCAATATCATTCTTCGGCACCATAAGAGTATGGTAGTTGATGAATGTGGTTGTGGGTAACGAAGCATAGAGAGGATGGAACATAGATGTGAATGGTAGTCCCAAAGCCTAACAAACCTACCTACCCCTTAGTTTTCTGATCTCTAGTATAACCAGAGAAATTATGATACAAGACTATGGTGGAAGTATGAGGGTAAACCAGATTAATCGCTTACTTGTCAGACTCTTTAGACCTTAATCTTATACTGTTATCTATGACATCTAAAGAGAACGTGACAAAAGAGAAACCAGGAGAACAGCCAAAACAAATAGCTTCCAGTCTCAAGATTCATTATTCCTTTGCACCTTTTTCACCACATCTACTCAGGGAATCAGGGTTTTCTACATCAAAACCATTGATATTTTGTTCTACTTTTGTTCATTGTTCCCATTCTCCTCCCTTCCTGTCAAATTCTCTCCAAAACCACAAGCTCGGTCATGTGAAGTCCGGGTTAATTCCCTGGAGGCCTCAGAATCAGCTGGAATCAGGATAAGCAAAAGTCCTTGATTTTTAGGGGGAGAAGTGAAGGAGATGGACAAAACTGCCAAAAGCTCTCCACCAACCTCCCTTCTCCTTGTCCTTCTCCAAAATGACTTTGGCTTGTCTCACTCCACCTCCTAATCCCTCCTACGATTATCTGTATATACCAAAAGATCGAGTCAGCACAGAATAGTGAGAAGGGCTATTTTTCCAAGCAAATAGCGTTATTATCTAATAGGTAATTAGCCTTAAGTGCTCAGTTGTCTGATTCCAGTGCACCTATTCAGAGTTTCAGCCCTTTACAGGGTCAGCCTTTCAAAATGCACCAATCAAAGGAATTCCAGAGTAAAACACATAAATCAAATACATGTTATAATTGTGTCTCATATTACTCTATTTTGCTAAATTAAGTATACTTACAGACTTGTATTTAATAGTTATTTTTGATATCCCATTTCCCTTCACTGGATGCTTGGTCAGATCCACTAAATATCTAACTTAGAATTTTATCTACATGGCCATACATATTCAGATCAATATATGTATTTTACTGTTTGTATATGTATAAATGTATCTTATGTTGTTCATTTTGTCCATAAATATAGATGTATGAAGAAGTGTTTGTATGGAATTAGAGTGTATAATTGGGATATATGTGAATATAAGGGTATATGGCACCCTGTATGTGCGTTTGTGAGTTTGTGAATAGATATGGAATGTGGGTGTGGGAGGATATGTGTATTCAATGGAATGTGTATGTAGGGAAGGTGTGGGGGTGGTTTGTGTGTTCTTAGAGGTAGGTATGAAAATATATGTGAGTGGGTGTGAGCCCGTGTTTATGGAATAGAAGGTGGTATATGAGTATAGATATGATCATATGGGTATATTTATGTGGGTGAGTAATATGGGTATGGAAAAAACAGCATGCTTTAAAGTTGGAAAATGTTTTCATATAAATTATCTACTTTCATTCTCAGAAGCAAAGGTAAATCATTTAAGTATCATCCCAGTTTTATAGATGAAGGAACAGGCTCAAAAAGTCTAAATGATCTTGAACATTGCAAAAGGTAGTACCAAGAGCAGTTCTCTTTCCATTTTGCCATGATATTTCCAAAATCTTTTAATGCTTTCAGAACCTATAGTTTAATTACAATTTAACTGTTTCCTCATAAATTTCCCTCTCCTCTACCTTTACCCCTCACAATCTCCTCTTAGTCAAACATCAGCACAATAATCCAATATCTCTATTGCTTCATCCTCAACTGGACTAGAGTACACCTCAGACCATCCAGGGGTATTGAAGTATATTGTCATTGCTGCTCGTGACGATGGCATTAGAGGTGGTGGTAATGGTATATATGTATCTTATGGTATAATGGCTTTGTCACAGGGAATTCATGGTCCCAAAGCACTGCTAGATAACCCAAATGCCCATCTGGATTGTGGAATCCATCCCAGAATATTAGCTCAAAAGGATATGGTAAAAGTAATCCCTTTCATTTTACAGATGAAAAAACAAAACCTTAAGGTGATAATAAGTAGTAGAACCAGGACTAAAATACAGATCTCGTGATTCCATGTACAGTACAGCATGATAGTGCAGTTAGTTGGATTCAGAACTGGCTAAATAATCAGATGCAAAGGGGAAGAATTCTGTATTTGATGTCAACTTAGAAAGAGGTCTCCAGCAGGATATCCTGAGAAGTCTGTGCTTGATCCTATTATGCCATTTTGTACCATGACTTACATATAGAAATAGATGGCTCTAAGAAATAGTTAACATATTGTTTGACAGAGACAAGTTCCAAAAGGATATTTTAAAAATAACATTTGACAAGCATTTATTAAGCCTTTACTATGTTCCAGGTATTACACTAAGCCCTTTACAAATATTGCATTCCATCTACACAGTGACTCTGGGAACTAGGTGCTATTATTAGCCCCATTTATAGGAGAATGAGGTAGGCAAAGGTTACATGATTTTCCTAGAGTTAGATAGTAAGTGTCTGAGGTAGGATTTAAACTCAAATCTGACTCTAAGTCCAAAATTCTATCCACTGAATCACCTTGGTACTGTTACATTAAAATATATGGCTTAATCTAATAGGATGATAAGGATCTATGTAAAGTCTTAAACTTAACCAGATTCGTTACTATTCCATAGCACTCCCAGAAAGTTCCATTAGCAATTAGCCATTAGCCATTAAACCATTAGCCAATCTGAAATATTCATGTCAGAAGGAAGAATTACAAAAATATATAAATTTACACCCCCACACACATGGGAGGTGTAATTCTTCTACTTCTCTGGGGAGGAGAAAAGAATTACCTTCATAACTAAGTTCAATTTGTATAAAGCATGTTCACAATTCCAAATCAAAACCCCTCCTCAGGCTTCCTAGCTTCTCAAAGCTTCCAACGCTGACTTGTCCAGGCTGACTGTATCTGCAATCCTGACTCCAAAGTGACTTCTGGATCCCATGGGGATCAACTCCAGCACCAGAAACTGAGGAGGACAAACAACACAGAATGAAAACAGCTTTCTTTCTGAGTCCAAGAGAAAGAGCAGGGAAAGGAAGAACATTTCCTTCTTATCACATCAGTTCATGGCACCTATACTGTAAGTGAACATCATCTTCATTCTCTGGAAGCAGATAATAAGAGTAATTTAAAAGAGCAGCAGAAAGAGATTGATTGGCTCATTCTCACCAGTTTTATAGACAAAGACAGCCAATCAAAGGAGGCTATCTCATCCACATGGTAAGCGATACAAAGGCTTCCATGTTAGATGGAATTAACATCATCAAAAAACATTGGTTATGCTTACATTTTTCAAAAAATCAGTTTCACAAATTCAATGTGGAAGAGATATGATTAGACCATAGTTTATCTGAAAAAAATCAGAGTATATTATTAGCATTCACACTTAATATGGGTCGGTATGATATGGCAGACAAGAAAGCTACTGGAATCTTTTTGTCATATGAGGTGCAATCTCCAGAATTAGGGCATTGATCACTTAATCTCTGCCCTGGTCAGACCATATCTGATTGGTTTATTTGATTCTGGATAGTACATTTTCAGAAGGATAAACTTTAAAAAAAAAAAAAAGAGAGAGAGAGAAAAGGGAACAGTAAAGATGTAAAAGAGCCTCGTGTTCCTGTAACATCCAATCCAATTCTGTCAATAAGCATTAAGTGGCTATTATTTGTCATGCAATGTGCCAGGCTTTGCTTAAAGGAAGGCAAAAATGAAACAGTTCCTAGACTCAAGGCGCTCACATTCTATTGGAGGAAACAATATGTATATACATAAGTATAAAAAAATTAATTGGGAAAGAATTCACTAATCACTGGGGAAAATCAGAAAAGTCTTCACATCAAAGTTGGCAGCACTCAGGTACAGCAATGTAATCTAACATTTATTGAGTTTCTGTTATATGTTTGATTATTTTAAATGCTGACAAAACAAAAACATAATGAAAAATAGTCTGTACTATAAAAGCTTCACTGGAAAACCCCTGATCTTGGGAAAGATTGAAGACAAAAGGAAAAGGGGACGGCAAAGTTGATAGTGTCATAGAAATAACAAACGTGAATTTGGACAGACTTAGGAAAATAATGGAGGACGGAAGAGCCTGTTATACTATGGTCTGTGGGGTCACAAAGAATAAAGAGTCATTCACAACTGGACAATGAACAATAATAAAAATGAGTGAGGAAACAAAGGTTTGAGCTTCCAACCATATCGATTTATTAAACAATGCACACGAATTGCATAGCAAGCTAGGCACAGAACCCTGAATAGGGGAAGAGACAAATTTTTATGCATTAAAAAAATGCTATATAAACCAGGATATAAAATTAGGCAATCTGATTCTAATTGGAGAAAGATTAGAAGCATTCTCACTGGGGGAGTGAGCAATTGCAACTCCCTGAAATCAGAAAAAGTGGTGTCTCACTCTCCTCCCCTGCCCCCAAGAATCTGAATTCAGTCAAAGGGACATAGAAGCAATAACTGATTGACTGGTATGGAGTACATTTTCGGAAAAGACATATAGGTTGCCTGAGACATATAACTGTAAGAAAACTTACATCAATCTTTGGATATAACTGGGTTTCTGATCAAAATAATGTAAAGTCCTTAGTTAAGATACTCTAAACAAGTAGAGGTGGTTCAACTTCTCAGTCACACAGGGGCAGGTTCAAATAATGGAATAAAGTTTTCTCCCAGTTCCCACAATTGAATAAATTTTTCTCACAAGACAGAAATTGGACTAGACCCATAACTGAATAGAAAGGGAACTGAACTAGATCCAGCATAAGATGAACTCAATTCCCATAATCCCTTCATCTGGAGGAGATATAATAAATAAAGAAGTATAAACATGATAATTTGAGGAACAAAAGCAAATTAACAATGAGGCAGATAAGAAAAAGGTGGCACAAAAACCAAGACTTGAAAAACTTCAGACTTGAATTGGGCCTCGACTTGCTAAGAGCTTGACTTGATGGAAATACATTCCAGGAATGAATAACAGCCCGGAAAAAGACATAGCAGTGGACAATGTTCTGCTAAGTTTAGAGAATTGCAAGAAGGCTATTTTGTCTTCAACATGAAGTGGTATTTGGTGTAATTAATCTGGAAAGAAAAACTGATAGATTGAGAGATTCACTTTTTATCCTAGAGGCAATGAGGAGTCACAGAAAGTTCTGAATGGAAGTGTGTTGCAGTCAGACTTGTGTTTAAAAAGATTGTTTCAGTAGCTCGGCTGAATTGTCACTTGGCCACATCAGAAGTTTTTGTGTAGTCCAAAGCAATAGACAAAATTCAAGCTCATAAATTCAATTATTTTTGCTTCCACCAGAAAGTGAGCATCCGGACTTGCACCCAGAGCATTTTCCATTCACAAATTTGCCTTGGTAAGACAATTCCAAAAGACTTATGAAAAATTATATCCCTATCCAGAAAAAGAACTGATGGTGTCTGAATGCAAATTGATGCATATTATTTTCACCATATTTTTATAGCCTTTTTTCTTTTTTCTGTTTCTTCTTTAACAACATGATTAATAAATTGCTTACTGTCAGAAGAGGAAGAAAGAAAATTTCAAACTCAAAATCTTATTTAAAATAAATGTTTAAAAATTGTCTTTACATATAATTGGAAAAATAAAATGCTATTGATGAATATGTAAATATTTAGAAGAATTGCTCATGTTTGACATATTGAATTGCTTGCTGTCTTGGGGAGGGGGAAGAGGGATAGAGGGAGGAAAAATTGGAACACAAGGTTTCACAAAGGTGAATGTTGAAAACTACTTTTGCTTGTATTTGGAAAAATAAAATATCATAAAAATAAAAACATTATATTAATTTAATTATAATTATAAAAAATCAAATGCCATTAAAAAATAAAAATTAAATTAAATACATATGGCCTGATACAACAACTTCTATTGGTAGCACAGGCTGAGCAAGCTGGATGACTTCAAGCTCAATTTCATTCTCAGGTAATCTGGCTTTCCTCCCTGACTTCCAATTCTATTTTTTGCTTGCGCATTGAATGCAATTTTTATATCTCTTGAAAAATGGACAAGTCCAAGTAGTATATCACAGTCTTGCCAAGACAGTGCAATGAAAGTCACAAGCTGTAAAACACAGTACCGTTTTTCCACTCTCTCTCTTTAGGTTACATATAACACAAGATTCTTCAGTGCTCTTTTTTGGCTTACTCCTTTGTCATGATCAGGACATGTTCTCTACCATGTATGCCCCCAAATCTCCATGTGAACAAATTACAAAAGTTATATCAAAATTTGGTGAATTTATTTTTTTTAATTACCAGTTTTATGTTGGACATTACAAACTAGTATTTTGTAAATTGTATATTCTGTTCCAGAATGAATATACATGTGGCATGATTTTTGCCACATGAAGAATAAATATGAAAAAGAAAGCAAACTTTAAATGAGCAAATTTTGCAAGAAAGTAGATGTTATTAATTATACATGTAATCATGAGATCATTAGAAATGTTGAAAATGTACTGTTTCCCTCCTGTATTTTTTTATTCAATGTATTCTGGGATTTTCTTGACAAATAGTTGCCATTGTTAAGGTTAACTGATTTGAAGCAGGAAGTTTAAAATAAGTATTAAACAAAATAATTATTCCTTAAGAGATAACTATTTTCTTTAGTATAAAATTTTTGAGGTCTATTTTTGTGTTTTTTATTTACTTAAAGAGTACAATTAACATATACTTTTCCTTTTAATGAATTTCTACAGCCATTTTTAAGAAGAAAGTTTGATTTAGTTTATGTCAAAATATCTCAAGAAAGTTGAGGGCATCAATAATTCATTCTTTGCATAAATGCCAAAGGGATTTTCCTAAAACACAAATTGGACTTCAGACCCTTCTTTGAAAGGTCCAATAGTTTCCTTTTGCTTCCAGTACTTGTCTTGGTATTCAAAGCTTATAATCTGTCTAGCTTTCCAGACCTTTACACATTACCTCCTTTTATATACTCTATATGTATAGATTAGCCTATTTTCTATTCTTCAAATATAACAGTCCATCTTCTATCTCCATGGCTTTATATGAGATTTCCCTCATACTTGTATAGCAATAAGTGAATTACCCCAGAGGGGCCATCCTATGGAATGTTTGCCTAGAGTTCTCCCTGGAAACTTCTGGGGACTCCAGGGACATGGTGACTCAGCATTTGATGATGATGATTCAAGATGATGAATCCTCTGATTGCTTCCAGTCATGTAATAACTCAGTAATCAAAGTATGTATATATATATATATATATATATATATATATATATATATATATATATATCAGGGTGTAAGATAAAATATACGCATCTTTCAGATTCTGTAATCTTTTCATTTTGCAAAGGGGTACAAGATGTTGAGGACTACTTTAGTAGTGTAGAATTCCAATACATAAACTAGAAATAGAACAATTATTCTTGAATTTCATTCTAAGATGTAGGATTCATATTCTTTTATGTTTTTCCTATCTTAGAGGCAGATAGAAATGTCACAGTGATTATGCCTTAAAATTGTCTGAGTCCTGAATGTGAGAATTTCTACAGTTGTCTTTTTTAAAAATGAAAAACCTGAATCCTCTAAGTCATCAGTGCACTAGAATCAGGTCTCATTATTTAGCTCAAAGAGTACTGAATAGAAGCCCTTCATTCTTATTCCAGCTCTAGTACCAAAGAATTTGTTGACCTCAAGGAAAATATTTCACATCTATGGGTCTCAGTTTTTTCCTTTGTAAATTGTGGAGTCTGTACTCTAGTCTAATTGTTCTTTAAGATCTCTTCTATCTTTAAAATTCTTTGACTCTGCTCTAGACTCTCTGTCACAGATTAGGGAAAAGCAAAACAGAGATTGGATTAGGGACTTCAAAAGAAAAACCCCTTTTTCCCTGTGTTTTTGCTGTGTACCTCTGGACCTGCTCTATCCAAAGGATACTGATATTATCAATTCAACTCAATTTAACATATATTTATTAAATGTAGACAGCTAAATAACATAGTTTTAGAGAGCAGGATTCAGGAAAAACTGAATTTGAATTTTATCATAGATGTTAACTAGCTTTGTGACACTAGGCCAGTTACTCAACTTCTTTATACCTCAGTTTCTCCATCAGTAAAATGAGAGGACTCAATGGCCTCTGCAATCCTTTTCAGCTCTAAATCAATTATCCTATGAATTTACTATGTAACTACAAAGAATTATATTAAGTATAAAAAGAAATATTGAAACAGCTCCTACCCTTGAGGACCTTACCTTCTACTCTAAGAGATATGAAACAGACAAAAATAAGCATAATACGAAGTAAGGTGTGATAGTGCAAAGGAAGAATCAGACAAAGTGCTGTAAGAAAACTGAGAGATAGAATACTTGGTGGTGGTAATGGAACAACCATAATTTACCTCTGAAAATTGAAGCAGTACCTATACTTATGTTTCCTTGTGCTGTCTTTCTGGAAAGTTTTTTTCTTTCTTTTATTTTCTTAGGCAGTAAGGATGAAGTGAGTATTCAGGATCAGATGGATATTAAGTGTCTGAGGTCAGATTTGAACTCAGGTGATGTGGTATCAGGGCTAGTGCTCTATCCATTGCAACCCCTAGCTATCCCCTGAATTGTACTTTACTTTTTAAAATTTTTATTTTCTCCATTTACATGTAGAAATAACATTTTGGGAGAGTTATATATGTACATTTATTTTTTACATATTCCCTTATGAATCATATTGGGAGAGAAAAATCAGAACAAAAGAGGAAAATCAAAAGAGAAAAAGAAAAAGAAAAAAAGTGAACATAGCATGTGTTGATTTACATTTAGTCTCCATAGTTCTCTATCTCTATTTGGATGGTATTTTCCATCCAAAATTTATTAGGATTGTTTTGGATTACTGAACCTCTGAGAAGAAGCAAGTCCATCATAGTTGGTTATCACACAATTTTGCTGTATGCAATGTTTCCTGGTTTTGTTTGTTTCGCTTCAAAATTAATTCATTTAACTTTTTCCAGGCCTTTCTAAAATCAGCCTCATTTTTAAAATGTTCCTCATTTTTAATAGAACAATAATATTCCATTATTTTCACATGCCACAGCTTATTCAGCCATACCCCAAATGATAGGCATCTACTCATTTTCCAATTCTTTACCATCACAAAAAGAATTGCTACAAACATTTTTGCTCACGTAGGTTCTTTTCCCTCTTTTTTTGATTTCCTTGGGATGCATACCCAGTAGTGACACTGCTGGGTCAAAGGGTATGCACAGTTTTACAATTCTTTGGGCATAATTTTAAATTGCTTTCCAGAATGGTTGGATCATTTCACACCTCTATCAACAATGCATTAGTGTCCCAGTTGTTCCACATCCCCTCCAATATTTATCATTATCTTTTTCCATCATCTTAGCCAATCTGAGAGGTATGAGATAGTATTTAGAGTTGTCTTAATTTGCATTCCTCTAATCAATAGTGATTTAGAGCATTTTTTTATATGACTATAGGTGGCTCTAATTTCTTTATCTGAAAATTATGTTTGTATCCTTTGACCATTTATCTATTGATAATTGACTTGTCTTCTTATAAATTTACCTCAATCCTTTGTATATTTTAGAAATGAAGCCTTTTATCATAAACACTAGCTATAATAAAAAATGTTCCCTGTTTTCTGTTTCCCTTTTAATCTTGCTCATGTTGGTTATGATTGTACAAAAGCTTTTTAATTTAAGATAATCAAAGTTGTCTGTTTTATATTTCATAATGTTCTCTAATTCTTCTTTGGCCATAAAATTCTCTCTTCTCCAAAGATCTGATGGGGAAACTACCCCTTGCTCTCCTAATTTGCTTAGAGTGTCTGAATTTTACTTGTCAATAACAGTCTAACCAACAAACATTTATTGAGAACTTATTTGTATCCACCATTGCGCCACCCTTGTGAAGGCTATATAAGTATAAGAAATAGTCTCTAACTTCAAAGAGTTTACAATCTAATTGGGAAGAAAATACTAATAAAACCATTATATAATGCATAAGACAATATGTGTTGAAATGCTCAATTGGGTGCTAAAATTGCTATAAGATTTCAGAGACAACAAAGGATACTGTGATCTGAAGCCAGAAAAGACTTCATAAAGAAAACACTATTCTTCACTGACCATACTGTTCTGTCTTTTAAATGGACTTATTAATTATTGTGAAATCCTGAAACTTTCACATAGTTCAAATAGTCTGCAAACTTGAACACTGAAGTGATATCCTTTGTCATCCATTGATTACAACTTAATTTTCATTGGTACAGATGGAAGGGACAAAATACCAGTGACATGGAAACATAGTCACACAAACTTCTTTCAAGTCATGGCAAGTTGAAACTTAACAGGTAAAACCTGAACAAACCTCATGTAAAGCTGCAACAAGCTTGAGAAACTATTTTTAGGCAAAGCTTTTCATGGCAAGAACCATGTTTGAATGAGCAGTTTTGTACATTGTGGTCATTTTCTTATTTATATAAATAATGGTGTCATTATCTTCTCGCTATCCCTTAAATTAAATAATGTACCTATTTCCAAACAGCTTTCCAATACTGCAGTTTTTTTTTTTTTAATATAGAACTTACCTTCTCTTCTCCCAGTTACAACTGGTGTGCCCCTCAGAATTTATCTGCCCCAGGATGCCACAGTCAAGATTCTGGGACACTGAGGGAAAAAAAATAGGAAAACCCAAAATCTCTAGACCTATAGAATTATTTAACTGTATAGCCTCTTGCAACCCCAGCTATCTTTATTTTCTACTAGGAAGAAGATAAAAAGAGAGAAAGGGCAGGGAAAAAAAACTTCTTGGCTACTCTTAAGGACCAAACTACAGAGAAATGAGAAGTCATTCCCTATTGGGAATTTAAAAGGAGTCAATACTTTGTAATTCTATTTCCCTCCATTTCTCTGTCTCTTTCTCCCTCTCTCTCTTCCTCCTTCCCTTTCTTCCTCTCTATTTCTCCATTTCTAACTCTCCCAACTCTCCCTCAACCCTAACCAGAGAGATGCTTACCTCCTCAAACACAGAACCATGATTTTCAATCTGCTGGGAGTCTGAGTTGATAGTGTGCTTTCCCAGGGATTCATATCAGTAGCCTGATGGCCATCCAGAAAGAAGTTCAATGGAGAATTAGGACATTAGTGATACATGTCTTTCCCTGAAAACTCCAGAGAGCAATTGTTACACATTATGAGGAAATTCAGGGAAGGATCTTGACTGCATCCCTTGGCTGAAGTATCTCATGGAAGACTTGATTGGCAAATATATGTCTAGGAATTTGAATGGTGGCCATCTATTACAGGAAAAGTCAGATTCTAGGAGACTGATATGGTGAGATGAGAATGTTTGTTCTAAGTCTTTTCCCCTTTGAGACCAAAAACTTTTTGAGTGGAGTAATTTTAACCCACTATCAATATGGTCTCTGGCTGAGTTGGTGAAAAATCAGGCAGAAATAGCTGAGTAGAGGGAATTAGAAAATTCAGACCCTAATTGTGTTGGCTATGGCTCATTTAAGTATAGTTGGCTTTAAATCTAGACTGCTTATATTTCAATTTCTCTTAGTAAAAGTATTTGGATCTATATGTGAAAGATTAATCTTTTGTAACCACATTGAAAAAGAAAATAAGATTTTATGGGACAGGGGACAAGTGAGCCAAGTGAATTATAAATCTTAAGGAGATTAATTCATACCTTTAGATTAAATAAAGCCTAGTAAGATACTTAAAGGAAACATTGGGGACCATGTAGAAAATGCAGGTTTCAAAAACACATTTCAGAGAAATTAAAAAGAGTCTGGGGGACTGAGAGCAACAAGGCACTGTTCTCACCTGCATAGTTATTTGAGCTGATCACTTAGTGCTTGTCTTGCCATCTGGTGGCTTGTCTAAGCATGGCATACAGAGTGGTTATTTAGCCTCCCCACCCTTCCCTACCCCTTTTACTGCCAATTTAAAGCAAATTGTTCCTGTGAGCACAATATACATTTTACAATTTTAATGACAGAGAAAATGCCATGAGTGCCTTTAGTTCCTCATTTATCTGAAAGTGTGGACTCCTTTATTCCAAGACAATGCTTAATATTTTAGAGCTGAGACTTAAAGAGATAACATAAATATTAGTTATCACTTAATGAGTATTTATGAGTATCTGCTAGAATTATAGAATGCCAGAGGTAGAAGAAAAAGTACAGATTTTTCCTCATTTGAAAGAGAAGCCAACCTCTTCAACACTAAGATGATCCAAATCAGTTCCAATAGAGCAGTAATGAATTGAACCAGCTACACCCAGCAAAAGAACTCTGGGAGATGACTATGAACCACTACATAGAATTCCCAATCCATCTATCTTTGTCTGCCTGCATTTTTTATTTCCTTCACAGGTTAATTATACATTATTTCAAAGTTTGATTCTTTTTGTGCAGCAAAATAACTGTAGGGACATGTATACATATATTGTGTTTAACTTACACTTCAACATATTTAACATGTATTGGTCAACCTGTCATCTGGGAGAGGAGGTGAGGGGAAGAAGGGGAAAAGGTGGAACAAAAGGTTTTGCAATTGTCAATGCTGAAAAATTACCCATGCATATATCTTGTAAATAAAAAGCTATAATAAAAAGAGAGAGAGAGAGAGAGAGAGAAGCCAAGGGTCTCATGTAAGATTTTACACCTTGTAAGGGATGAAGTGAGGACTTAAAGCCAAATCTTCCATGAACCAAGTGTCAGACATTATGTTAAATACTAGAGATAGAAAGACAAATGTAAGTCAGCACAGTCTTAGAGTTAACAACAGTTCAGAACCTCTATGACTCTTTGATCATTTATTAACAGAGCTGAACGAAGACTGAGAAAAGATGCAATCTGATACTGGAGTTTGAAAAGGAATGGGCAACAAAAAGAAAAGGGGGAAAGGGACTTGATAGTAGACAATACTGTGAACTTGAACATGTTGAATGACAGTAATGATGCTGGGTTAAATTTGTTAACTAGAGTTTCAAGATTAGGAAGAGATTGAAAAGTAAATCTAGAATAAAAACAATGAAAGAGGAATCAAATGACTACCATGGTAGTGAACAGTAAGAATGAATTTAGAAGTCATAATGAGTCATAGGCAGATATGAAATGATGGGAAATTATAGGGAGACAGGGAAATTTTAGAGTTTTGGATAATAGAGCTGGAACACTTCTGGGTGATGATGAGATCAGAACTATGACTTTCCCAGGAAACCACTGATGCACAGTGAAGATGCAAATCATGGGAGTTGAAGCTGATGAAATGAGAAGCAAGAATTTTTGAGGGGATATTAATATTTATAATGAAATCTCCAAGTAGAAGGGCAGGATATGATGTAGAAAGGAAAACAGTGATCCAAGTACTGAGCCTTTTTCAGAAAGGAGGGGGAATGTCTAGAGATTAGATATTAGCCACCAGGATATAATTGTAGTGAAGCTTAAACAAAGATTGCGAAGTAATGGAGAGAATAAGTGGTTGTATAAGTAACAGAGAGGAGCAAGACACATGTGTCCTGTGATCCTGAAAGAATGTACATGTGCATCCAGTTCTAGAAGGGATTGATCCATCATTCAGCATCTTTTAGGGGGAGCCATGTTTCCACTATTTCAGGAAAGTTGAAAGAGTTTAAGCGAAAAATATTTAATGTGAGAAGCAGTTTGTTTATAAAGAATGAAATTGCAGGTGCCACAGTAAAGTGTTGGCAATGCTACCCTTGGGGAAGGAGTTTTTTTCTTGCTTCTTAATGCTTTTATTGTCAAGGTTCAGGTGTGTGGGTAAGAGGGAGAGCAGGGCCAGGAAGGATTTGCTTGCTTTGACATTATTAAAATTATTTCTTGTGAAAGAAATTAGAAAAGCAATCTCAGATTAAACCTTTGGAAATAATTTTTCAACTAATATACACTTAGCAAAAAGTATTCCTATGCCTTAATTCCAAGAAATATTGAGAAAAATGAATTGATTTATCTTGCAATTCTGAGAACTTTGTCTAGATATATATATTTTTCCCTTTAGAATATCTTATTTTATTTTATAGAATAAAACAAGCTTTTCCATAAGTCAGTATGATAAAACAAAGATGATTGTACATGAAAATACAAACATTATATACAACTGCTATTCTTTTTAAATATATAATAAAATTATCATGAAAATTTATTTTTTTCTTTTTTTTCCTTTCCCCAGCCCCACACTAAATATGGCTTACTTTAGCCACAAATATCTGTGTTTACATATATATGTAAAATCATTCTATTGCATACTCTAACAGTTTTTTCTCTGGATGCAGATAGCATCTTCCTTCAAGTATCCTTTGTAGTTAATTTAGGTATATATAATTATTTATAACAGTTAAAATAACATTCAACCAAAATTATTCTTAAAACAATATTGTTGTTACCCTAAATAATGTTCTCTTGGTTCTGCTCTTCAATCTTCTAGTCATTATTTCAAGCAAATTAATCCATGTTTTTCTAATATCATTATTTTTTGTAGCATAATATTATTCCATCACAAACATATACTATAATTTATTTAGCCATTCCCCAAATGATGGATATCCCCACAATTTCCAGTTTTTTTGCCACCAAGAAGAGAGCTGCTTAAATATTGTAGAACATATGTATTCTTTTCCTTTTCCCCTAATCATCCTTGGAAATAGACCTAGTAGTAGTATTGCTGAGTATAGGCAGTTTAATAATTCTTTGGTCATAATTCCAGATCACTCTCCAAAATGGTTGAATCAGTTCACTGGTCCATCAACAGTGAATTCTGCCTCAATTTTTCCATGTCTCCTCCAACATTTATCATTTCCTCCTTCAATCATTTTAGCCAATCTGATAGGTATAAAATGACATCTCAAGGTTGTTTTAATTTGCATTTCTCTAATATAATGATTTAGAGAATTTTCTCATATAACTATAAACTGTATTCATCATATGCCTATTCATATTATTTGACCATTTATCAATTGAGGAATGACATATTCTTATAGATTTGACAAAGTTCTTTATGTATTTGACACATGAGACCTTAAAGAAAATGTCTATAAATAAAAATAATTCTTCTCAATTTTCTGCTTTCAATTTTCAATCAATTTTCTTAGCTACATTTGTGTATTTGAACAAAACCTTTTAAAATTAATGTATTCATTATTAACCATTTTACACCATCCCCTGCTTTCTGTCACTTGTTGATTCATAAATTGTTTGCCTCTCAATAAGTCTAATAAATACTATGTTCTGTGTTCTTTGAATTTTCTTATAATATCTTTATATCTAGGTCCTACATCCATTTTTTTAACTTTATTTTGATACATGATGTCTTATAGGAAGAAAATTTTTGCCTAAGGAGCCTTTGAATCACAAGGATTTAGAGAAGAAGAAGAAAAATTTTCCAAGTATAGGTATTATTTATAAATAATACTTCATTTGATCTTCACAAAACCCCTCTGAAGGAGATACTATTATTGCCCTCATTTTACAAATGAAGAAACTAAAGCAGGTAGAGATTAAGGGATTTGCTGTTAATTTTTTTTCACATATGGTATGCTTTTTATATACCAGTTGTTATGTTATCTATCCTATTACACTGTAAGCTCCTTGAGGCAGAGCCTATCTTTTGACTTTTTTTTTGTATCTTTAGCATTTAGCATAGTCCCTGACATATAATACACACTTAATAAATGTTTATTGATTGACTAATAGATTGACAGGAGAGTAATCTATGGCACTATTCCCTAGCAAAAGCAATGATAGCTGAGCCCTAGGCCCCAAAATGAGATGTTGATTTGATTTTCTCTATTGAGGGGAAGGTATTATAATAGTGGAAGAGTGTGCAGGAGTTTAGGATTGATCCTACGCCAAATGGTAAAAGTATGATGTCTGGATCTTCACTGATTATTTAAGGCTAATTCGGTTGTCATCCTCTGGATAGGAGGGATTAAGGGAAGGACTGTGATTCTCAGAAAACAGTCTAAGTAACTTAATCATTTGAGTGCATTGGCATTGTAATGAGTGAAATCTGGCCAAAATGGCACAAACCAGAAACCAAGAGTTCTATTTTTTCAGAATGCCCATACAAACCAGTAGCTTCATGTCATATTCCTTTTGACATAACTGAATCACAAGCATTATATTTATCTTGATTGGGAAAGATAGTAATCAAGTCCTCCAACAATAAACAAGATATTTGTCATATAGCAATGGGAAGAAATGTAGTTGGGCAAGCCAAAGGGAAAATGACAGGAGATGTGTACTATAGCATTCAATCATTCACAGGATATAAAAACCAGAAGGAGGCATATTACACACTCCCACATTTAACTTCAACTATAGACAAGAACAGCAAGAATTCTAAAGGCTATTATAAACTGATAAACTATCACAAAGATCAAGGTCCTTCTGGTTGTACATCTGGCAATGCCCCTCCCTTACTCTTTTCTGTCATTCGGTCAAAGGACAAAATCTTAAGAATGAAAAAAAAAATAGGATGAGTGATACCTGGTGAGCAAAAAAATGTAACATTAATTCTAGTTAAAAATTAGAAGTTTTTTTTTCTTTTTATTACTTGACAATATCAGTGCCTTGAAATATTCTGAAAACAGAAACAGAAAACAACCTTATTCCTTGTTTTTAGTTTTAATTTTAGTTCCCTGTCATTTAATTATTCAGATGGGCAAAACTGAGCTCACCTATATTTAGTGGAAGAAGAAAGTATTAAATTCAAGTGTCATCATTCTTAATGTTCAGTGTGAAAAGTATTCTTATTTAGACATTAAAAGACATCATGATATTAGCAACCAAATGATATCCCTGCCTCCTCCCCCCTCTCATTAATTATTTTCCTCATTTGTGTCTCATTTGATTATCCTGGTAAGTTTGAATGAGTCACCTTCCTCTGCCTAGGAAGGTGGCACTGGGTGCTTCTAGAGAGTCAAAGTTCATATTGTTGCTGGCAGGGACAGTCAACTCAGCTCACAGCTCCAGAAACAATCCCAGTGGAAAGAAGCCACGGATTCAAAAAAAAAAAAAAAAAAGGTAACTCATAGAACCTCTTGTGTAGGGATCAGGGAGAGAACTTTGTGGCACTCTGTACTCATGTTCAGTTTTTAAACTTCATCTGGGCATATCTTGATTAGGTGTGTTTTTTTCTAGGTATATTGATGTTTGTCACTATTGTCATTGACATTTATTATTCTCCAATGATCACCATGTTTGACAAAAACTAAATGAATCTGAATAAACCAGCCAATAAATATCAGAGTGTCTTCTTTATGCAAGTTTTTATAGTGAGATTAAAAAGAAATATAGACATAACCTCTACTTTATAGGGCACATATACAAAAAAGTCAGTGAAAATTTAAAAAAAAATAGTTCAAAATAATAATAGACTGTCATAAAATACATCAATTGCTTAATGAATTATATAGATAATTACTCTAAGTGTTCAGAGACTAGAGTGGTTAAGGAGGAAAGTGGGAATAGAGAACATGAGCTGTGCAGTGAGGAATGGGTAAAATTTGAATGAGAAGGGAGACCATCTCAGGAGAATTCAATGGCAGAAGCAAAAGTATGGCATGAAACCACTAATTGTGTTAGAGAGAAAATGAACTAATCTAATTGGAGTAAAGAGTTTGTATAGGGGAGAAATAAGGCACACAATTTAAAGCAGATTGATAATACATTATGGAGATCCTTAAATTCCAGGTTTCTCTGGATTCTATTCTTTTAGTATTGGTAAGCTTTGGGGAGCTTATGGCCAGGAAAATAAAGCAATCAATTGGACAGCTTGTTGGTAAATCTTTGAAGCTGTCTCAATGTCGTCATTAAATCCAGCCCCCCATTTTTATTCTGTGTATGTCTTTCTTTTTAAATGTGTGTCCCAAAAGCAACAGATTGTGGGGCTTTGTTTTCTTACCCAATCTGTCACTTTTTCATTTTGCTGGATTGTTTAATCCATTCAAATTTAAAGTTATGAAAATTAGGCTCATATTTTCCTCCTCTGGTCTCTAATATTTTGAAGCTTTCTAATGCAACTATCACATAAGATTGTTTATTATAGCTATCTCTGCTGATATTTGATTCCCCTGGATGGCTACAAGCTTCTTGAGCAGAGAGCTTATGACTTCTTTAAATTCTGTGTTTACACACACACACACACACACACACACACACATATTCATATATACATACACGTACATACATATTAACAATCTCATTTAGAAGATGTCAGAAGTCTTTTGGATCTAATTTTTCCTCCAATTTGTTCAGTTCTATATTTTTTATTTCATTTATTTCTATTAGAGCTATCCCAAAACTGAGAAATAGTGGAATCTCTTACCATTACTCTGTTATTGTTTATGTTTTCTTATAGTTAAGTTAATTTTTCCTTTATGAATTTAGACATAATATGGATTTGGGGTTGTTCAGCATCCTTGTTTATCTTTTTTAATATTTTAAATTATTGTTTTTGGTTTGTCTGATAGCATGATTAAAATTCCTGCATTTTTTTATTTATCTCATAAATAATGTGTTTCTTTTCCAGCTCTTTATTTTTATTCTAGGTAGTTTGGTTTTTTTTTAATGTGTTTCTTGTAAGCAACAAATTGTGAAGTTTTGTTTATTTATCCAATCTGTTACTTTTTCATCTGATTGGATTATTTAATTCATTCACATTTAAAGCTGTATTAGATGTATGTTTTACTTCATTTGTCTCTAATATTTTGGAGCTTTATGATGTAATCATCATGTAAAATTGTATTGCTAACTTTGATGGTTTTAGATATGATTCCTTTTCACTTTGTGTCATCCTAGACACCTAGCTCATTGCTCTACATTATGCTTGAAAATACCTACCGGTTGAGGCAGCATGGTAAAATGGGGGAAATAGTGCTGTTGAATTTAAAAGGGCTAGATTTAAATCTTATTTTGTGCACGAGCTATATGAAATTAGCTATGTCACTTAACATCATGGGCCTTTGTTTTTTTATCCATAAAAGGAAGTCACAGGAATGGATGGCCTCTGAAATTAGTTTCTTCCAATCTAGATCTATGATCTTGTGACTAAAGGTGGATTAAAGGAAAAGAAACAGGAAGAAAGGTGATCAACTTGGGAATCTTGCATTGTAAATAGTAAAATAATATGAAATTGAAAGACAAATATGAAATATATTAAATAATAATACAAACAGTATATAATTGCTATAATTGACAGTTTTGTACTCAGAGGTTTTAGCATAGAACTAGGAGGATTCATTCATACTTTTAGGGACCTATATTCCAAGGTCATTCTAAGTAAGGGAAGTAGTGAAGATCAGAGACTAAAGAGTTTTTGCTCTCACTTCAAATGGAAAAGTAATCTGGAAAGGTAGCTTCTTGATACGATTCTATCCCCAAAAAAACCAATTCTTTTTATAAAACATGCTTTTATATCCAGGCCTAAGGTTATAGCAAAAAGTTTAGAAAATCTTTTTAGAATCATAAATCTCAAGCATTTATCTTCTAAGGATTCAAGCTTAATATATAGAAAGAAGATTGAAATCTGAAGATGTGGCATTTGATCTCTCCTCTGCCACGTCTATTTGTATAAAATTGGGAAAATAACTAAACTTCTGAACCTGTTTCCTTTATTTGTCAAATAAGAATATAGATTAGATGATCCCTGAATTATTTTCCAGCTCTACAATTCCATAGCTCTGAACCTAAGAGAGTGGGAGATGGATTTCAATAACTATTTTGAAGGAAGAAGTGAAAATATTTGATGACAACATAAAGGCAATTAATTGCTTTGGAGCATAAAGCTAATATTTTATTTAAGGGCTAGCCTTTGCACATTGTACAGATAAGGCATATAAGCTCTGTAGGTTATTGTTCTGCCTGATCAGTTTTTAGACTGAATGTAGTTTCTTACAAGAACGTTTTCTAAGTATCTGGCACTGTTAAAGAAAATAAATTCCTTTACTATTGTCATCCTTTGTGTAACAGGCATTTTGAGACTCATATAAAAACTAAATATTTTCTCAAATGGAAAAAAAGAGTTTTGTGTGGGAACTGAGTTCCCATGAGTACACTATAATCATATACATGGAAACACATAGAATAATCATATTTACAAGCATGAATAATATAATAATAATAAGGAGCTTATTTTTCTAAACACTTTTCTAAACAGTTATATTTTATCCCCATTAAAAGCCTGTGAGAAAGCTAAGATAGATATTGTGGTCATTTTAGAGATGGGGATATTAAGACATAGACAAATTAAAGATCATTCCCAATGGTATTACAGGCATCTAGAGATCAACCAGAACTAGAAAACAGGTTTTCTGATCATTCTCCTCTCCCCAGTCCAATATTTTTTGCTCTAGATTTTCTATCTCTAATATTTGTAACACATCTAAGCACTGCTTTATGATACTTTGGGATGCCACTAATAGTCCTAAGGCAGAGACAAAGAAAAACAGAGAAGAAAAAAAAGTGAAAGAAAAAGGACAAAAACAGAAAAGAATGGCAAACATAAAGGGGAAAGAAAAGATGCTTATAGAATAGTAGAAGTTGCAATAGATCACCAAAAGTTGCTCTAAGTATTAGTGAATGGCATCCATGTCTGGATTTATTTGCCCCTGCCAGAGCCATTACTAATCCTTCAGATACCTAAGAACAGGAAAATGAAATAATCCCTTAAATCAAAGTTTTATAATACATTTTCTTATTTTTATATTAGATTCTTTTCCAAATAAGTGCTTTCTCATTCCCCTAACAAAAAACAAACAAAAAACATTAAGATTTTATAACAAAAGTAACAAAGATTTTTTAAAAGAATCAATTTAGCAAAGGCAGGCACCATATCAGCCATTATATTCAATGTTCCACATCTATGGGTTCTCACCTAAGCAAAGATATGAGACAGATGCATTTTCTCAACTCTCCTTTAAGTCCAGGTTTTGTTATTATCATCATAGGACTTTTAGTTTCATTTTATTATTCTTTCTGTTTACATCAGAGATGGGCAATATCCAGCCTGTGGACCACATAAGGCCCATTAAATCCTTTGGTCTGGCCCTGCCAAAGCAATGATGAGCTGAAAGCAAGATACAACCACCTCTCATTGCTTGAGTTTTTAAGCTGATAATTTTATATAGCCCGCAAATGATATTATAAATATAATATAAATAATATTTATATATTAAAATAAATGTTTGTTTAGTATGTATTATATTCATAATATAATATATATTTATATATTATTCATATATTTAAATAAATACAAGTAATATAAGTAAATGATAATATAAATATCCAAATCTGTCTTGGCAGAAAAAAAGATTCCTCACTCCTGGTTTACATCATTGTAATTCTTATGAATATTACTTTTCTGGTTCTTTACTCAGCATCAGTTCATACAAGTCTTCCCTTATCAAATCAATTTGAAAAGATGCAATCAATTGATATAGATGAGGAATTCCCTGGTATGCCATTGAACCACTGCTTTGCCACCCAATGTAGAATTCTGGAGGGACAAAGTCAGGGATACAGCCACAAAGAAGGAAGTATATTATCTGATGGCTTTTTATTTTAATTACTCATTTTTACTAAGTGCTAATCTCAGATGTTCATAACTTGCTAACAGAGGATAAGACCTGTCAGTACCCTCTAAATTTCAATACCCTGCCCTGGTTATAGTTCTGACCCTTGCATTAGATGATAGTTGATAAAGCATCTCCTCAGAATACTAGATGCAAGATTATCAATATCTTTTCAAATGAAAATAAGCAGGGGAATGGAAAGTTGGGTTAGTACATATGTGCCGGCTCAAACTCAGTTTTATAATATTAATGGTATTACTGAAAAATGACATAAAGATCATATAAGAACCTTATCAATAATCTTCCTCTCACTAAGATGCTATATAATACTCCTTATCTTTTTGCCAACAGGTCCTTCAATGGGAGATGCCACTCTAAGGTGAGGACAATAATATTCAGTTATTCTAAGGACTAAAGGACATTTCAGTGCCACAAAAGTCAAATGCATTTCCACAGTCTTTCCTACCTCAGTCATCCTCCTTTCTCCATTTATTGTTTCCTATCTCACGCTATTTAATCATTTTCTTCACTATCTACATCTGTTTTTACACTTCTTACTCTGTTTAAACAATTAATGCTTCATCTACTTTACTATCTTTCTTACTCTAGTTCTTGTTTTCACAATCTGAAATGTCCTGGAAACTTCCTTATCCTATTTCACTTTCTATTCATTTTCCTCAGAACCCACTTTCCCCTAAAGCCGTCCCTCTAAAATGTCAGAATCACAGAGAAGTGGTGTCTAAAATAAGCATTATCTAATGATGAGCAAAACAAATTATCTGTTTCAAGAATGAGAGGAGTAAAAACTCTTGGGACACAGCAAGATCATTCTCTGATTACATTGTATGCTAGTTAGAACTATCTTGACTTGCCTGAATTGAAACTTTGAGATACACAGGGGATGTTAAAGCTGAAATTGCTACAAAGACAAAATTGTCTTCAAGCTTTAAAAGAACTTTGTTTAAACAAAGGTATAATGTGGAGGAATCATAAAACCATTCTTCAGAACCTGTTAGAACCTGATACCTAATGTGGAGCTTCACGGCCTGAAAAGACCAAGGGTCAAATGGGTAGTAATGGAAATGATTAGAGTTGGAATCATATAGAAGAGCTATCTAAGAAATCTGAATTCAAACAAATGAAATATTTGTGAAGGGCTTTGTGTTCACATTTGGCCTACAAAGCTTGGGGTTGAGTGAGCCATGTTTCCTGCAAAAATTTTTTCTTTGTACTACACTTTCTAAGTATTTGTGTGAGCTCTACAACATTGTGACATCACCTGCTATGTACTCTTGATTACTCAAAGATGTTTATAATTTGCAATTTAAAATAACTAAGGAGCCTCAAAAGGGAGGTTGTGGGAAGAGTACAGAGGACTACATAGGAATTAACAGAAGTGGCAGATAGAGCTGAGAGATTGGCACTTCCCAAACTAAGATCAACTGCAATCTCTACAGCATTCTCTCAATGCTATGTCTTGACTTCTATTGGATTATATTTCCCTAGTACCTTTCCTTAAGTGAACTGATTTGTCCTTCTTTCTCTGCTTTGGGTAGACAGATTTAATTGGGAATAGATAACCATGAAAGGATACTATAGTGAATACTGACGATCTCTTCCTGCAGCAAATGCAAAACAAAATAAAACTACCTTTCTCATTGCTAGTCTCATATATGCTGGGACTTGTGCTCTGGCAATGCATGGGGCTGAAGAATTTTTATTTACTTAAAGAAATATTCTTTGGATTACATATATCCAAAAGCTATGTGTGAATACCTTAGTACAGTGACATCATTCAGCCTAGATTAGTCTGCATTAGATATACATGCACATTTTAAAAGTTTGTAGAGTCTTATGAGGGAGATTGTCATGTGGACCATGCTGGAATTGGTGAGGGTGACAAAAGTTACTGCTATGCTGAGAGATGTCAGAGTACTTTAGTTAGCAGCCATCCTCAAAAAAGTCAACATTCATCTCTACAGTGTTTTGTTGTTGCCATGTTGAAAAATTACTTGATTCACAATAAATTCCTTTCTTTTCTCCAATAAAGTGAGAGGACACAACAACTGGAAAACTTTGACACAAAAATTCTAGCTTTGACTAATGGCATAATGATATTTCTGAATAGCATTTCTCAGAGAAATTTATATTAGGATAATTGCAAATTTCCTTGAAACAGTCGGTTCAGAAGGAGAATAAAAAACACCAGTGTCCTTTCAAAAATTCTATATCAACATGGGGCTGCTTCTTTTGTTTCAGGAGGAGAATCAAATCCTGGGAATTTGAAGCTTTCTTTAACCCTCAAGAACTCCGTAAGGAGACATGTCTACTCTATGAAATCAAGTGGGGTGCAAGTCACAATATCTGGAGAAGCTCAAATCAAAACACAACTCAACATGCCGAAATCAACTTCATGGAAAAATTCACCTCAGAAAGAAATTTTAAACCATCTGTTAAATGCTCCATTACCTGGTTCCTCTCCTGGAGTCCTTGTTGGAGATGTTCCAAGGCCATTAGAGAGTTTTTAAATCAATACCCCAATGTGACCCTGGTCATTTTTGTATCTCGGCTTTACTGGCACATGGAACAACAACATCGTCAAGAACTCAAGGAACTTGTCTGCTCTGGTGTGACTATCCAAATTATGAACTACTCAGGTATTAAGATCATGATCCTGAAGGGGAATTGAAAGGGAACATTTCTAGGGATAGAAGGAAAGAATACCACAGAGTCACTATTTTAGAGGAGGAATCATGAGATAATTGTATTTGATCTAATCTGTATCAATGGATGTTTGCATGATTAGCCCTTTGCCTATTTACAAAAGAATTGTGTTTCCAAATTACTATTCTAAGCAGGGATGTGCTGGAGGTAGCTCATACCAGCTTATAACTGATAAATTTGTAGTGTTAAAGTTGTAGTCATGTTCATCTCAGAAATCCACTACAAATCAGGATCTGATTTATTGTTTAGTTTATTTTCTGGACTTATGAAAGGGATGGAGATAATCTTTAAAATGCCAGTGAAACTTATAAACATGCCATGCAGACATTTCCAAAACCTCTTCTCTCATCTCAAGAGTTGGTTGTTAAACATTTACCCGCATAATCCTGCTTGTAAATCAGTTGTTAAGAAATTAGAGTGTGTCTTTCCCCATAGAAACAATGCTATAAATTCCCACGTAAGACCACAATCGCTATACATTCTAGGTACTTGCTAAGATCCTCATCTTTAGAAATCAAGGACAAAGCTAAAAACCAGGAGTAAGGGCCAAGACGCTGATAATCTTTTTAGGCTTAGGTGGCTATAATGAACTTTGAGATGTGAGTCACCCCCAGCCTTTTGAGGAATTGACTTTGGGTATCATATTCACTCTGTCAAAAAAAATTGCTGTCCTAACCCTAAAAGGGGAAAAAAAGACATGAGGAAGAATCAGGCTGCTATACCTCAAGAAGGAAATGTAGTGGTACTAAGATTGTATCTCATATATTCCCCTTTTCTATTGTATTCTTGGAATCATTCTTTCAGGCAATATAAAAAATGAATAACAATAATTCAGGGAATATTCCTGCTCCAGAACTTTTGGGGGAGCTTATCATAGCCATCTGAAAAAGATAAAAAGCCTCTCTAAGTGGGATCTAACTTTGAGTTTCAATCTTGTTTTTATCTTAGAGGGATAGACATAACAGCAAACCCTTATAATATTAAGCTCTTTGTGGTAACTTATATTACTTAACCAAGATTTCTGTTTCCTCAGAGTATCGTCACTGTTGGAGAAATTTTGTTGACTATCTACCTGAGGAAGAAGACCACTGGCCTAAATACCCCACTCTTTGGATTATGTTATATGTCCTGGAGCTCCACTGCATAATTTTAGTGAGTTATCCTACTTAGACAGAGGGATGAAATGTAGAGAAAAAAATCCCTGTGTCTTATCTTTTTCTGAGATTCTTGGTATTCATGATACCCAGAATTTCAGTTGCCTTAGTTCCAGGACCAGACTGGTCCATTTATTTGACATGCTAACCTGTCTTGGGACATAGAAGTAGGAGTGGAACAAACTTCTTGTGGGGAATAATTGGATGGAAAATGCAGAATAAACTATAAGTGAGTACTTCACCCCTTCCTACAGTAAAGAAATCAGGTTCTGGAACCATTTTTACTTCTGATATTTAATATCTTTCCTCTGTGTGTGTGTATGCATGTGTGTGTAATTTGTTAGATCAACTACTAATAGCTATTATTATGTTTTTCTGATAATTAACACAAAATAATGATTAAAAGTCAAACATTAAACGATGATTAAAATGTAAAACATTAAACAAGAATAGGAACAATAATGATATGATCTTAATTTTCTGTTTATTTTATTTTGCTTGCAGGGGCTTCCACCATGTTTAAAGATTTCAGTGCGTCATTCTGATCAGCTTGTGCTCTTCAGCCTTGATTTGCAAGATTGCCATTATCAAAAGATTCCATATCATGTTCTTGTAGCCACAGGAATAATCCGGCCATTTGTAACCTGGAGGTGAATAAAATGGGGGGTTTTTGGTGTTCTTATCTCAGACCACAGTACTGATGATCTACTAATGCCTGGACTTGACAAAGAGTTGGGAAATGAGAACAAACAAGAAACAAAGCAAACCGTAATATCACAAATACCACACACAATTTGGGATACGTTTCTTAGATAAAACATCTAATACATTCTGGAGTCAACTTTAAGAAGCCACAAAAAATTCATTAATATTCTCATTGTTTTCTTTTTAATTCAATTCAATTTAGAGGGCATTTATTATATATTTGCTATTTTCAAAGTCTGGGGGTACCAAGAAAAATAGTCTCTGTCCTCAAGGATTTAATATTAATGGGAAATATGAGTATAATACCTCTATAGACTTCTATCTGGGGGATGCTTAGCTGGATCCCAAGCAAACATATGAAAGCTTAAGATAAGCATAGTATTAGTCATACATAATAGAAGGGCTTTATCTCTACCACCACCATCACTACACCTCAGAGAATGTGTAGATATCAAAAGGCATCTATAGATATCAGATACATATAACCAACTTTTTCTGATATCTCTCATACATAGCCTATTGGCCACAATGATTTAGGAGTTCATAGTGCACACTGATGGAAAAGTCTTTAAATTGGCTGCTGAGCCAGAATTCTTGAAATACCACAGGGCTGCTTACACATCCTTGGCCTTTCTTTTCCTCCCAGTTTCAAAATGCAAGGATAATTCATTGAGTTATCCAGAGGAGTGGGCATAGAATGTGCTCTCCCTCATCCAACTACAAATTATGACTACATGACATTCTAGACAAGTAATGTCCATGCCTGGAAATCTCTCCCTTCTCATATCTATCTCTTAGCTTCTCTATATTCCTTCAGATCTCAGTTAAAGTCCCATCTTCTTAAAGAAACCATTTCCAAGCCCTAATTTAAAGGTTTTCCCTCTGAAATTACCTCCATTTTATCCTATTTATATATTACCTGTACAAAGTGTCTTCTATTAGACTGTGAGTCCCTTGAAAGAAGGGACTGTTTTTTGCTTTGTAACTCCAATGCTTAGCACAGTAGCTAGTATATAATGTGGACTTAATAAATATTAGTTGACTGACTATTCATATTGAGTTTAAAATTCATGAAAATAAAAATAAATAAATAAATAAATCATGAAAATCTCAAGATGTTTTTTGATTGAATTTAAATATAGTCAGGTTTCCTCACCACCTTACTCCCAATCTTGTATTTAAGAATTTTGTTTTTTTTTATTTAAAGACTTTAAATTTATTCCTATTAAATTTCATCGGAATTATGAAGAAACTTTGTCATATTAGGATTTAAAAGAGCCCAAATTTTCTTCAAACACCCCAAGAAAACTTATAAAAATGCACCAGAAGGAAGAATGACAAATAAAATCAAAGATGAAACAGCTATAAGCTAATCGATTCATTCAGTCTAGGAATGCACAGAGATTGCTAGAATCCACTGGAAGCTTAGAGCAGAAAGAAAACTGTGTAGATAAGAGTCTGGACCTAGACTAAGAGACAAAACCACAATTTAGGAAAAACAGCACGTATCAACATCCAGGTTAGCTCTGTGCCCAGTCAGCTTAACAATTGAGTAGATTTCAGAAAATACAACAGCAGATAGGACCAGATCACTACCTTGACAGTGTCTCAGTATCTCAGTACTCAGTGATCTTGCAACATCAACAAAGTCATAGAAAGAAATGAAACCAAAGCAGCTCCTAGTGGCTAAGAAGCTCCAAGGGAGGCACAAACAGATAAACCAGAATGGCTCAGCACTTAAGCAGTACTATATAATAGAGGAAACCCAGCACCCACTAGCTGATGCTTAAGGCATAACAGAAGAAAGTGCCTTGAAGTACCTGGGAAGCAAAGTACCTCCTAAGCTGGCTCCATCACCATCAGCAACCTCTGGGTGGGATCTATCAGGCTCACACCAAGGAACAAAAACAAATTCTGTTCAAAATTATTCAGGAAGAAGAGAGAGAAGGAACCAAGGCCAAAATCTAAGTTGGGTCATCAGGAAACTGAGCCAAAACCTAGGAATTTCCCTAAAGGAAGGGATCTACTACACATACAGGGACAATCAATCAATTAGAAAGAATTACATAATAGCAATGAATTGGTTACATTTAAATAAGAGAGAAGAAAAATAAGTCTCCTCATAGAATCTTTAAAGAAAAGATATAAAATTAAATAAAATAAGCAAAGGACATGGGTATGGTTCTATTTTCTATTGATGGTGTTAGGAAAAGGAAATGGGAGGAATAGGGAAATGTATTGGGGATTAAAGCAGGAGAAAAGGGAGAATGTATTATCCTTTATAATAGGAACATATGAAATGTACACTACATAAACATGTAGAAAAAGGTGGGAGATTGGGCACCCTATGAACCTAATATTCACTTAAACCAGATAACGAGACATACAAAAACTATGGTGTAGGAATATCTTAATCTTTAAAGGGAAATGATGAACAGGTAGATATAGCATTATAAGGGAGGGAAGGTTAGGTGAAGCAGTAGTCATAAGCAAAACAAACCAACATCAAAAGAGTAAAGAATGATAAGAGAATTAAAAGGAAATTTTAAAAAGAAACAAAAACCAAAGATGGGAGAGAGGGAAAGAAAAGAGGAAGAAAATAGAACAGAAATGGACACATTAATTAAAGATCACTAGTATTAAGCAAAGTATTCCTCTTTCAGTACTTTCTTTTTTTTTTTTTTTTTTTTTTTTTTGGCAAAGAGGAAAATATCTAAGCATACAGGAAGGAGGAAAATACAAAATAAAAATTAAACTAAATTTACAAAATTAAAATTAAATAACAGCAAATGTAAATGAGGTGAGTACTCATAAAACAGAAAAAGATACAAAAACGGACTAAGAAATATAATCCAACAATATATCGCTTGCAAAAAAAAATACACTCAAAACATAAACATTCACACAAAGCTAAAATCAAAAGCTAGAATAAAATCCATTTTGCTATAGATGAACTTAGAAAATCAGGAGTAATGGGGCAACTGGAGTCAGGAGAACCCGAGTTCAAATCTAGCTTCAGGCATTTAACACTTCCTAGCTGTGTGGCCCTGGGTAACTCACTTAATCCTAATTGCTTCAGGGGAGAAAAAAAGAAAGAAAGAAAAAGAAAATCAAGAGTAGCAATCACAATTTCAGAGAAGACAACAGTAAAAAATAAACATGATTAAAAGAGATAAGCAAGGAAACTACATTTTTTTAAAGTCCATATAAGGAAAAACTTCCTTATATCTATTTTTAATAGTATTTTCCCACAATACATGTAAACATAGTTTTCAACATTCATTTTTATAAGACTGTGTTTTAAAATTTTTCCTTTCCTTCTTTTATCTCCCCTTTCCCTAAGACAGCAAGCAATGTGATATAGGTTAAATAAGTGCAATACTTTTAAATATATTTCCATATGTGTCATGTTATGCAAGAAAAATCAGACCAAAGGGGGTGGGAGGAGAGAACCATGAGAAAGAAAAAATAAGCAAACAAATAAACAAAAAAGGTAAAAAATACTATGTTTCAATTTACATTCACTTTCCATTATTCTCTCCCTGGATGAGATTGGCATTTTCCATTCCAAGTCTATTGAAATTGCCTTGAATCACTACTACATTGTTGCGAAAATCTTAAGTCACATCACAGTTGGCCATCACATAATCTTTTCATTATCATGTATGATTCAGGATAAATTTGAGTTGAGTGAGCCTAAGAGCAAAATTTGAGGCAAATAGGAAAAATAAACTTTCAGGGCAACAATGAAAGTAACAACCCATATCAAAGGTACAGCATAACTCAACTGAAATTTCCATGAAAGGCAATAAATGTTAACAAAGAGGTTGACATAGTTGCTTTTTTTTGCTACCTCTTTGTTAACAGACCCAAGTGGTAATCCCTGAGTTTCTTTTTTTGTTGATGAACTATTTAGAGTACTTGCTGAATAATTCAATAAGCAACCAGAAGCTCTGTACCTGAAATTTGCTATCTGGTCACATCCAAAGAATATATTGTCAAATTGCATCAAACTGGAAGAATTCCTAGAATTTTATATTTATTATCTGATATAACATAATCTTTATTGTAAAGTCTCCCCATAATTTCATCTGGGAGTATGCAGTTGGGGAAGGGATAGAAAGGCAAGCATTTATTCAGAACCTTCTATGTTCTAAGCATAGAGCTTAGTGCTTTATAAATATTGTCATTTGTTGAAAGGGTCACACAGCTTCTCTGCAGAAAGAATAAGAATGAAGGCATTTGTGACAAAGCACGCTAAGGTTCTTTATAACCCAGGCCTCTAAAGTGGCCCTCTAAGCCATTATCATCATCAACAAATCTTGAGTTTTATTTTAGAAACTTCTCAGCTAAAGGAAAGGAAAGATGTCAAAAGAGGAAGAGTAAAAGGGAAGTTAAAAAAAGAGAAAAGGAAATGGGAAATCACTTTGGTGTCTTTGCCAAGAAAATCCCAAATGCAGTCACAAAGAGTCAGACATAATCTAAACAGAAGAACAACCATTAAAAAGAGTTCCCTGGACAAAGAGAGCTATCATATATGGATTTTCTTCCATTGTATTTTTTTAATGATTGCTAAATTGAAAATTGTCACCAAAGATCAAGTGGTCAGGACCTAATTACCTAACACACACACACATACACACACACACACACACATATGCAATGTTAGAATTTGCCCACCTGAGGAAGCCTTTTGTTTTGTTGGTTTTCTTAATATATATTCAGTGTCTGTTCATTCATTTGACAAGAATGTATTAAGCAGTAACTATGTACCAGATGTGGCACTTAACATTGTGGATACACAGAGAAAAATAAATCAGTTCCTTTTCTCAGGGAGTTTGCATTCTATTGCTGGGGGGAAAGGAATTAATTGAAAGGGCACAACATGGACACAGATATATCAATATAAAATTTCTAAAAAATAAATACAAGGTTATTTCTCAATGGGATGGCACTAGCAACCAGGGGAAATTGGGATAAATTTCATTTGGGAGTTCAATAACAAATATACCCCAAAAAAAAAAAAAAAAAAAACATTTTTAAGAGGAGAAAAAAAAAAAACAAGACAATTGTTACTGTATATGAAACAATACAACAACCCTTGACATTGACAGAGGTTAGGGCAGAGAATTTCCTCCAATGTGAAAAAATAACAATAACTCTAGGCCCCACCCAAACCTTTATCTTCAATAATTCTGATATTTAACACCCCCCCCAAAAAAAAAAAAACAAATAAAACACACTACACCCATAAAGAAGTTGCAGTTTCTATGAGAGAGAGATTAGTACCCTACATACTATGCTGAGTCTTCAAGCCTTCAGTGTACCTCTAATAATTTCTTCATGGATTTCCTTCTCTCATGAAAAGCGGAAGATATAATGATCATTGTGGAAGAAAAACAAACAACTGAGTCTGGTTGGTAAAATGACAAAGAAGAGGTTTTCTCAAAGAGTGCAGAGGCCATATTTCTTTAGAGCACAAACTTTTAACAAAATGTAATTGTTTATGTATATATACTTTTAGCAGTAAATTATAAACTAGATTAATAATATATAGTGTTTATGAATTTGTGACTTACTGATTTCTATTTGTTTTCTTTACATCTGCAGCTCTCTGCAGTTTTCTCTACTAAACTCCAAATCTCCAACTAATTATCAATGGCCAACTTGGGAATAACCAAAACCAGGAATATAAAACCTATGAATGTCTAGGGATAACTGTAAATTAGTCTTATTTATAGTTCCCATCCCATAGGACTTTCTTCTTGGGATCTACTCTCCCTACTAAAAAAAAAAAAAAAAAAAAAAAAATTGCCATCAATTCTCCTGCAAGTCCTCCAATTAACAAAGGCATCATGCATATAAAAGATCAATTTACACAATAAGGAATACAGAAAGGTTTTGTACTTGAGTACATAAGGATTAAATATAATTTCTTTCCCCTTTAAAAGTATCCTCCTCTGAGTATTCCACAACATAGTTCTTATGATTGACAGAATTTTCCTAATATTAAAGACTGTCAAAAGACTGTAAATCCTGACTTTTACAGTATCAATATCTCGCTCTCATAGTTCTCAGGGTCTCTTTGTGGTTCATGTGTGCCTCTGAGTGTCTCTGTCTCTCATCCATCTTAGAAATCTATAATTAATGCAAATCACAGCTTGATGTTGTTTTATTGAATGTCTAGACAAGAAAATAATGGGAAAAATATCATTAGGGCAGATTAAACTTAAAAATTGCATACATTATTAAATGTATTCCAGTTGTTAAATATTTACCAGCATATATCTGTTCCTGACTCTGGTCCATGCACCTTGGCTGATGCATCTTTCTGGAATTCTCTTCTTTGAGTGACCCAGTTTGTCACTTCCATCTTTTTGTGTCTGTCTAGTGCAGTAGACACAAATCAGTAGACATTTCAATTACACATGGTCAGAGAGGGATTGTGAAGAAAAGCTAACCCAATCCATCGGGTATTGGGAGAGGAAGAAAGGAAGGAAGAGAGAAGGAAAGAGGAAAGGATGGGGGGAAAAAGAGAGAGGAAGAGTGAGAAAGAGGGAGAGAATGGGGAAGAGAGGGAAACAAAGAGAAAAAAGAGAGAGAGGGAAAGATAAAGACAGAGACAGAAAAAAAAGAGAGGAAGAGAAAGAGACAGTCAGAGAAAATGGGAATGGAGAAAGGGACAGAAAGACAGGGAGACAGAGACAGAAAGACACACACACACACAGAAAGAGAGAGAAAGAGGCAGCCACAGAGAAACAGATTGGGAGAGGGAGAAGACAGAGACAGAGACAGACAGATAGACAGAAATGGGGGAGGAAAGGAGAATGTATAATACATATATTCACTATATTAAACATATTTGCTCCGTGTGTGTATATATACACATATATATGCTTTCTCGCAAACTCAGACTAGATTCCACTTTAGAAGGTTAATAGCACCTTTAAAACCATTAAGTCAGATCTATAGCAGAGACATCCTGACTTCTTTGGCCATATTCTATAAATGTTGCTTTTTCCCTCAGGAGAGATAGCTCTGGTCAAGTTCTCAGATAACAAGACAGGAACATGAGTGCCATGGGAAGTTTTAGGAAAGACTAAAAGGTTCAGAACAATGGCTGGAAAAAAACTGGGTAAAAAATCAATTAAGAAACAATAAAATATTTGTTTTGTTTAAATGAGGGCCCACTTGAGATTATATAAAGTGAATTTGTAGTGGCCAAAAGTCAACATGGTTTCATAATTTCTTCCAAGTCATAATTTCAATATGTGACTAGAAGAAAAAAGGGTATATGATAAGAACAATACAAGGTGGGATTTGGTCAGACATGATCAGGAATAGGGCAAAGGCCAAGGGAATCATGTAGAAGATATTGGTTCTGATGATTGTTGGAGGGGATGTGGGAAAACTGGGACATTGATGCATTGTTGGTGGAGTTGTGAACGAATCCAACCATTTTGGAGAGTAGTTTGGAACTATGCTCAAAAAGTTATCAAACTGTGCATACCCTTTGATCCAGCAGTGTTACTACTGGGCTTATATCCCAAAGAGATTATAAAGAAGGGAAAGGGACCTGTATGTGCACGAATGTTTGTGGCAGCCCTTTTTGTAGTGGCTAAAAACTGGAAACTGAATGGATGTCCATCAGTTGGAGAATGGCTGAATAAATTATGGTATATGAATATTATGGAATATTACTGTTCTGTAAGAAATGACCAACAGGATAATTTCAGAAAGGCCTAGAGAGACTTACACGAACTGATGCTGAGTGAAATGAGCAGGACCAGGAGATCATTATATACTTCAACAACAATACTATATGATGACCAGTTCTGATGGACCAGGCCATCCTCAGCAACGAAATCAACCAAATCATTTCCAAAGGAGCAGTAATGAACTAAACCAGCTATGCCCAGAAAAAGAACTCTGGGAGATGACTAAAAACCATTACACTGAATTCCCAATTCCTATATTTATGCACACCTGCATTTTTGATTTCCTTCACAAGCTAATTGTACAATATTTCAGAGTCTGATTCTTTTTGTACAGCAAAATAACGTTTTGGTCATGTATACTTATTGTGTATCTAATTTATATTTTAATATATTTAACATCTACTGGTCATCCTGCTATCTGGGGGAGGGGGTGGGGGGGTAAGAGGTGAAAAATTGGAACAAGAGGTTTGGCAATTGTTAATGCTGTAAAGTTACCCATTCATATATCCTGTAAATAAAAGGCTATTAAAAAATAAATAAATAAATAAATAAAGATATTGGTTCACCAATGGATCTATATAGGATGAGAGGAAAGCAATCACTATAGGGATAATAATCTGGAAAAGAACTGGAAAGTGAAGGGATTGAAGGTCCAGATGAGGATGAAAAACAGGTTTAAGTATCCTAAGGCAGATGGAAAGATGGAACAAAAAAGATTATGAACAGATTAAGAAATAAAGAGATGGAGTACTTTTAGTTAATGGCAACGTCAAGAGAATGACCATCATTATATGGAACTGAGATGGAATGAAGGACTAGATCATGGAAATTGTAGATTGAAGAACTGACAAAGCAGGATATTTGAAGGAATATCAAAATGTATGTTGAAATTTCCTAATATAAGGGCAGGCCATAGAGAGAAACTGCCAGTAGTGGTACTGCCAAGTTATTATGGACTGTGACTGTGGGCAGAGAGGATCAAGCACACATCTGGTAGATGTGGTACCTCAGGGAGGAAGAATATTTTGGGTATAGCAAGGCTGGGGACCCTAAATGTGATTTGGGAGGGAGAGAACTTCCTGAGATTGAGTCCAAAACAGAATTCAAAAAATAACAGGAAGGAGGATTGAAGCCTAGGGCACCCACAATTCAGAATTAAATTCTGATTTTAATAATAAGCTACTAAAAAATAAATAAATAAAGATGAGTAAGCAAGGGAAAAGAAGCAGACCATAGATAACTATTTTGGTGTAAAGTATACCACAGAGAACAGCCACCAGGATCTGGATTAAGTAATGAATTTTGATAGCATGAACTTCAAAGGAGAGGTTCTTTGGTGAAGTGGTCTAGGAAGGATCTGAAAGTGGAAATGAAAGCAAAGTGTATTCTAACTGTCCCACCATGATCTGTGAGTCAGGAACTGGGAGAGAAAATGTAGGCAGTACTAAAAAGGGTATTAGGAAAAATATTATTAATGCTAGGAAGGAATCATACCTCTATGAGGGCCATAAAATGGAAGGAATGAAAAAGAAACAGATTTAAGATGAAGTTTATTCATTATAGAAAAAAATAATCAGAAAAGAAATATATGAATGAAAAAGTATTTGGGATTATCAAGTAGCAAGAATAAGAGACAATATGGACAGCATGATTTTCAGAAGGCCTGAATGAGTTGTGATTTGTACCAATATAGTGAATACCTACAGTAATGGGATCACAGAACCAGTGAAGTATTGAAATATATTTTTTCATAATTCAAACATACTTTCTAATTTAAATTGCAAGTCACTATTTTTGTGCACAATTATGAACATGGTATTCCTCTATATTTAAAAAAAAATGTAAATGCTGTCAATTTCATCTTCACTCAATATTCTCAGAAAACCTTTTATATTTCTTGTTCTATCATGAACTTTCTTTACCAAAAATTATTGTTGTCATGCTCTAGTGCTTTCTAACTGCTGCCAGGTTTGATAATCCTAATAATCTTTTGTTCAATGACAAAAGTGGGAGACATTCTTATGATACAATCTTCATGATGTGCTTCTTGCAATCTCCTTATTTCTGTACCACCTCGAGCATTCATAACTTCATGCACCCCCTGACTTTCACTCACTGGAGTGGAATTGCACTGATAGTCAACTCCAATTATTCCCATGAAGTAAACACAATTACACTGACTTTTGGAAAATTTTATAAAGACTTTTTCCAGGGCTACAATTTATGGTTGTGATTCTAAAATGTAAGAACCAGTATTTCATTTTCTTGATTTGTTTTCTGTTTCATATCTATAAATGTTTCAGATATTTCTGAATCAGTTGTTTGAACCCAAAGGTCTGAATCAAGATACATGAAGCTCTTGGGATTTAAGTGAGTAGCAAAAGGAAACTTATCCCCTGGTCCATGACACATTAAAAACCCTTAGGGTGAGAGATCATTTGACTATGCATTCAACTAGAAGATGTTTACGTCATGCAGAGTTTGTGGTCTGAGGATTAGAACAGCCAGCTGTGTACCAGGTTAGCTGGGCTTGATGTCTCCCTAGCTCCCTGGTGTATGAGCTGAAGAAAGCTCTTTCCCTAATTGTCTGCATTAGTCTGCCAATCTGCAAAAGAGGAAAAATCACAGGTTCTTAGCATCCACAGCTCTCAAAGACTTTTTTAATGGATTCTAGAGAATGTTGAGATGCCCTAATGAACAAAATATGTGGGGCAGACCCCCTGGGATTGTTTCGAAATGGTTTCTGAGGTAAAAGGGAAACCACTAAATTGTGCCCTGGAACTATGAAGCTCTATAAAATAAACCTAGGAACAACAGTATCCTTGTGAAACATTCACATAGATTGTAAACAATCCTTCTGATAGCTAAAATCTACCTAATGGATCCAGCATTAATTGGGAAGTCAGACCTGAGTTTTCACCCCAGTTTAGTTACTGCTTTGCTGTAAAACCTTGGGCAATATACATAAACTTAATCTGCTTCAGAATCTTTGTCAAAGGAGGATAAAGAACTTTTATGTCCCATTGATATGAGTATATGAAGACAAATAAGATAAATACTAATTTATGGCAGCTCAAAGCCTTAGAGCTTTGTTGGGTGTATATACATAGATATGTGTGTATGTATGATTTTCAAATATATATAGATAGATAGATACATATATGTTGAGAGAGATGATTATTAAATATCCACTTATTGGGTAGATGCAGGGTTTTTCCCCTTCCTATCGCCTCATTCTCTACTGGGTCAAGTCAGCACCTGAAAGAAGTGGCTGATAATGAGATTGGGTTAACTTTGTCTTCAATTTTGTTCAGATCCCATCAAAGTGAGGTCCAACTCAGTCTTGGGAAGGGTTGGAGAGTGGGTGGTAGATCCTTTGTCTATATTGCCTGAAGCTGAGGGTAGTCTGGAAGTAAGTTACATTCCTTCAGCTCTCCATTAGAATAAGTCCACCTCTCATTATAATATTCATTCATTCTCACTGATTATTAACCAATCAAAGTTGATTGCCATCCTCAGGAGCAGTTGAGTGGGTTCCATCAAGGGTCTTTGGTATCTGAGAGTGCTACTGACCCCTTTTATTAATTACCCACTAGCATGATTAACAAAATGATTAATTATGCAGAAATTATAACTCTCAAACATTTTATACATTACAATGTAAAAGTAGGAATATGAAATAAGAGTTTGATGCAGAAGGTGATGCTTCACAATAACTCCACTTAGATCCTATATTTAGAACTGGAAGAAATCATAGAAGTAAACCTACTCCAATCCCTTCATTTCACATTTTAGGAAATAGAGAACCAGAGAAATTAAGAATTAAATGATATAATATTTGTAAAATACTTAGCATAGTGCTTGGTATATGCAGACATCTAATAAATGCTTGTGCCTTTCCTTTCAAGTATCTAGCTGAAGATCACACAGGTTAGAAGAGAGAGCAACAATTCAAAATGAAGTCTTTTCATTCCAAACATATCACAATTTCTACCATACCACTTTATCTTTCACTTTTTTGGTTGTTATTTTTGCCTTCCCTTTTAGCTTCATTTGCGTAAAAGAACAAAAAGATCTTGAAACACTAAAAGAAACAACAGGGTCTCAGATCTGGGCACTCCTTGACAGTTTGTTGAAAGGCAGATCCTAGGTATTCACATTGACCACTGACAGACTTTAAAAAGGATTTTCAACTTCAAGTCAAATAAAAACTTCAAACAGCTGGTGTTCCTAATAAATTGGAGGAAGAAGGTTTAAAGATAATCTAAAAGAATGCCTATAGGCCCTATTTAGCTGCCTAGGTATTCTTTATTTTAAAAAATCCTAATCCCTAGAGGGAGGAAAGTAATATATAGCTAAAGTTTTGGGAAACAATAGATACCATTCTTATTAGAGAAAAAATAGTTTTTCTTCGTACTCTGATGAATGAATGTGTGAAGGGACGATCTCCCTTACTGATAAAAGCATCTAAGCATAAGCTAAAATAGTGAAATTATAACCTATTGATCCTTTTATGGAGAAACATCAATTAAAGAATCCAGTTGAAGTTAATAAGCGAGATAAGCTCCATAACCACATACCTAACAGAGTATGGGAAATGGCAAACCATTCCAGTATCTTTGCCAAGAACACCCCAAATGGGGTCACAAAGAGTCACAACTGATTAACAACATCCAGACTGCCTGGTTGTGACTATAGAACCAACAAAACACTGACTGATAGTGACCAGGTAAGACCAGCAAGGGCAATGCTCATCATAGTATATAGACTATAAAGTACACAGAGTATGAAGCAAACTCAATTGGATTAGAGACTTTGAATTCACCACAAGTAGTAGTCCTGCAGTCTTAGAGGCGTGAGTTGATTCCACACATATGAGCCATGGCCACACGTATTCATTAGGTGAGTATACTCTTCCCAGTGCTGATATATATATTTGCTTATAGGGAGAAGTATTCTCCTGCTATTTTTCTTATTTCACTTAATGTCTTTATTTTGAATATGTTATCTGCCTGGCTTGGAAAAGTAATATCAGTGGTGAGTCTCATGCACTATGATTTTGAGCCTTAAATCGCTGATTGAGCATTATCCTCAGTCAAACTGAAACCTGTTGGCTTAAAAAAGCCAAGGTCTCTGGCTACATCCAGCACCAGTCATCCTGATCTATATCTTAACACTGGCCCCAGTTGGCTCAGGAGGGAAATCTGAGGCTGGTGACTTTGCAAAGCCCTCCCTCACTCAAATCCAATTTACTTATATGTCATGGATCACTTCCCTGATATCTTGGTCTTCTTTGAGAGCAAAGGACAAACACCTTTTGAATAGTAAGTAGTAGGAGTTACCTCACTGGGAATTCAATTGGAATTGGCCAGTTGCTCAACACAGTTCTTTGCTTTCCTTTTCTTTCTTCTTTCTCTTCCCTTCCTTCTGTCCATATAAGACATCATACCCTTATCTGCAGGTGCTCTGCTTAAAGGAATATAAATTTTGATAGCTGAAAGCTCAAAAAATATCTTGGGGCCCATAAATAGATTTTTTTTTTTTTTTGATGAGGACTAAGGAGATGATGCTATGACATGCAAATTAACATACAAATGAATTGGATTTAAGTGGGGCAGAGTTGGTGAAGGTCACCAGTCTCAATTTCCCCTCCAGAGCCATCTGGGTCCAGCAGCCATATATAGATCAGGACAATTGAGGATGGCTCTGGCTACACTGGGAGACCTTGGTTTTTTTAAGCTAAGGTCTTCAACAGAGAAAGCCTGAGTCACTATAAACAATATGAAAGCCTAGCTATTCCTCAAGGCAAGCAGGAAGTAGCACTGATAGGATTATATTAGGCTTTAAGTAGATTTTTATTCAAATAAACTTTTGATTACATTCCCTGCACCCTATCTCTTCCCCAAAATTCAATCGTAATAAAAATCTTTGTCTCTTGATTTGGAGGATGTTTAAGTCCACAAATTCACTTGAGACAATCCATGAAATCAGCCTGCAACCCCAATATATTTTGAGGATAACAGTCCATAGTCCATCATTTGGTAGGTAACCCCATCATTTTGATGGTCTGGTACAGGAAGAGTCTGACTGTGATGAGGTTTAGATATGGGGTACCTAAATGAAATTAGGGTTTAATTGGGCTCTAGTGGCAGGTTCGGGGTATAGGGAGTCAAATAGAGCTCCCCTGCAACCCCATTGGATTCGGCGCTACAATACGGAGTTAAATGAGGTCTAGAAGCGACACAAAGAGTCCCCTGTAAGGAATTATAGGCCCGAAAAGCTAGATTGACAAAAGAGGTTTATTATGGGGTTTCGAAGTAAGGTTAAAGCATAGCTAAGAAAACAGGAAAGGATAAAGAGATAAGAGGACACCAGAAACAGGATTCCAGTGGACAGAGATCCCTGGCATGTCAGGCGTAAGGCTGGCATGTTTGGAACCTCTGCAAAGAGAGGATTCCAGCTTAACTCTTTTATAATGAGAGATTTAGCTAAAGGGGCCTGTGGGTAGAGTCCCAAGTTGGCTCAGATCCGGGTGGGACTGAGACAGGCCCCATCTTCTATTGGAATTCAAAGGGACCAGGATTTGTGAATCAAAAGGTCCTGGATTGATAATTTATCAACTAGGAGGGGTTGGGAATCAGAAAGAAAGGAATAAATCAATTCTTGAAGGGACCACACCCATATCAACTGCACCCCATAACTTCCACAGCTAGAAAACCCAAGCAACTTTATTAATAAAATTGCTTTATAGAAACTCCTTAACTTAGCAGAGAGTGATCCAAGTTAATCAAGGGGCCATCCTGCTTTCAGGCTGGAGATTCTTACCTATTTTTATGTCATGAATTCCTTTAATAGTTTGGTGAAGTCCATAGAACCCTTTTTAGAAAAATGTCTCTCTCTCTCTCTCTCTCTCTATATATATATATATATATATATATATATATATATGAGAGAGATATTTTCCTCTCTCTCTCTCTCTCTCTCTGTATATATACTTAACAGTATTTTTTCTAGTTACATGTAAAGATAGTTTTCAATGTTCATTTTTGTAAGATTTTGATTTCTGAGATTTTTTTCTCCCTCTGTTCCCTCCTCCAGCCCCAGACAGCAATCAATCTGATTAGGTTATATATATATAGTCATGTTAAACATATTTCCACATTAGTCATGGTTGTGAAAGAAGGATCTTAACAAAAAGGAAAAGCCAGGAGAAAAGAAAAAAAAGGAGAAAATGATATGCTTTGATGTGCATTCAGACCCATAGTTCTTTCTGATTGTAGTCAGCACGTTCTATCATGAGTTTTTGTTGTGTGGGACGGGTGCTAGACTCCCTTCCCCAAATTAACTAATCAGAGACATCATCAGGTACAAAGAGAAAGGATTTATTTAATCCCTGCAGGGAGAGACCCAGACACACCTGGGAGCCATCCCAGCTTTCACCATGTGCTTCCAGCTTGTCAGGGTTTAAATAGCAAAAGACCCAAGCCTTTTCACTGGATAGACTAAAAAGAAGTAACCATCACTGACCAATGGTCACCAATGTTGTCTGCTTCTTGTGGGTCACGTCACTTCCTGTCACTTCCTGTAACTTAGGGTCTGACCTTTTAGAGATGATGTGACTTCCTGCAAACCAGGGTCCAAGATCTGATCTTCTGGCTCTGGGAAGAGGGATCATGTGACTTAGGCCTAGTCTCATAAACTAGAATACTTCATCCAATCAATCCTATTCATTGTCTTGGATCACAGTATTGCTGAGAAAAGCTAAATTTATCATAGTTGATGATGACACAACGTTGCTGTCACTCTGCTCACTTTATTCAGCATCAGTTCATTTAAGGCTTTCCACAATTTTCTAGAATCTACCTGTTCATCATTTCTTATAGAACAATAGAAAAAATGTTTTTGAATGCATAAAATAGAATATATACAAAGAGAATCAATTATATTGAAACAGTTATCAAAATGTAATTCAAATAAAACTTCTTAGACTCCAGGTTAAGATCCTTTCTTTAGGATAAAACAGCTCTTTGTAGTAGCTGGATGTGACTGATGTTAAGAGGGAGGTGAGGGATAGGAGAGGAACGTGATTCGAGTCCTGACCTGGAGTGAGGAGCACATCAGAATTCAAAACTGGCCTCAGACAGCTGGACAAGTTATTTAATCTTCCCTGTTTGCCTCAGTTTCCTCATCTGTAAAATGAGCCATAGAAGGAAATGGCAAACTATTTCTGTATCTCTGTCCAGAAAACCCACGTAACACTGAAAACAGAAAAGACTGAACAACACTTTGATTTCTCATTGTTACAGCTGGGTGTGACTGATTAGATCTTGGTAACCTCTTGATAGAGTCCAGCCTCCACCCAGAAAGAAACTGGATTAAAAGCAACAAAAAAAGTTTCACCTTTGAGCCACCCAGAACAAACAAAGAAAAAGCAGTCTTTCTTTTTAAACATAAATTTATTATTGTTTTTAACATTATTTTTTAAAATTTTGAGTTCCATATTCCCTCTCCATTTTTCACTCGCTGAGAAGGCAATCAATGTAATATCAATTATACATGTGAAATCATGCAAAACATTTCTTTATTATCCATGTTGAAAAAAGAAAAGGAAGAAAAAAAGAGAAAGTGAAAAAAATATGCTTCAAAATGTACTCAAATCTCATCATTCCCTCTCTCTGGAGGCAGATAGCATATTTCATCACAAATTCTCCAGAATTGTCTTGTATTTTTTTTCTTGATCAGAGTAGTTAAGTCTTTGATAGTTGATCATTGTTACAATATTGTTATTTCTGTTTACAATGTTCTGCTGGTTCTGTTCACTTCACTTTTAGATGTTTGTATAAATCTTCCCAAGTTTTTCTAAAACTACCCTACATACTATTTCTTATATAATAATATTTCATCACAATCATATATCATACCTTATTCAGTCATTTCCCAACTCATAGACATATCAATTTCTAGTTCTTTGCCACCACAAAAAGAGCTGCTTGCTCTCGCTCTCTCTCTTGAATATATATATATATATATATATATATATTCAATATATATATATATTTACATATAGATCCTTTTCCTTTTTCTTTGATGTCTTTGAATTCAGAGCTAATAGTAGTATTGCTAAGACAAAGCATCCTAGCACAGTTTGTTAGCCCTTTGGACATTGTTCCAAATTGCTCTCCAGAATGGTTGGATCAGTTCACAACTCTACCAACAGTGCACTAGTGTCTAAATTTTCCAATGGAATTTGTATCATTTTAGCCAATCTGATAGGTGTAAAGTGGTATCTCAGAGCTGTTTAACTTGTATTTCTCTAATCAATGGTGATTTAGAACATTTTAAATATGATTATTGATAGCTTTAATTTCTTCTCCTGAAAAATGCCTGTTCATAGACTTTAATCATTTATCAATTAGAGAATAACTTATTTTTGTAAATTTGACTCAATTTCTTTATATAGATCCTTTTTAACCATTTGAGTAATTTGCTAAATTTGCTTCACAGTGACACCTAGTGGTCGTACAGATAAGGAAACTGAGGCGCAGAGAGACTAACAAAAATAGAGATGGTAAATAAGAGACAGAATTGTAATTTACTTCTAAAGACTGAAATATGATTAACTGAAAGTGTATTTAACAGTTAACATTCTCTCTGACTTCCTTCCTGTAGTTTGATTTTGCCTCTTCCCCAATCCTAGGATTGGTCAGTCATTTCATCCAGTCCATGATTTGGGATAGCAACTATGTTTTTTGTTTTTTGTTTTTTTTTAATTGCACGTGAAGGAAAAAGTAGCAATATGTCAAGTTACTGGAATTTGGAAAAAACAGTGTGATCTCCTGTGTGTTTTTATGCTTATGTTATCATTGTTATACTGATTCTGTATAGAACTTTTCAAGTACCCTTTAGGAAAATTAAAAGATTTCCCGTTAAAACCAGTAAAAGTGCTAAATCCTAAAGCACCAGTGATTTAAAAAAAAAAAATTTGTCATGGAATCAAGAAGCCTATGTTCAAGCATGAGTTCAGATACCTTCTAGGTCTGATGATCCTGAAATTCACTTCTCTGAATCTAGTTTCTTCCTCCACAAATAATATATTCACTATTCATTTCAAAAGACTGTTGTAAACAGAATGTGCTGGAGCTAGCTTCAACTAGTTCCTAAGAGCTAACAATTAAATTTTCAACATAGTTTCTATACTTCAGACATGGCAAATCCTACCAAACGCGGTTTGATTTTGATGTTGTTATTGTCGGGGCTTAAAATGCTGGTAATCCAAATTCCTCCAGAGAACTAATTGTGAATCATCTCCCAGCATACCACTGGCCATAAGGAAAATATAACACCCCCAGTAGAAAGAATTAAAGTTTCTTAAGGGCCAGGGCTATCTTTATATCTTCAGTGCCTACCAAAATCCTGGAGAAAATAAGAAGCACTTAATAAATATTGCTGAATTGACTTTAACTGGACTACACTAGCATTTCTAAAAGTAGGATTCCTATCATGTTTTTTTTTTTTTTTTAATTTAGAATATCCAAATGGAGGGTAGTTTCTTTTTTTCTTTTTTCTTTTTTTCTCTGAAGCAATTGGGGTTAAGTGACTTGCCCAGGTAACATGCCTAGTGTTAAATGTATGAGGTCAGATTTGAACTCAGGTTCTCCTGACTTCAGGGCTGGTGTTCTATCCACTGCACCAATTAGCTGCCCTAGTATTTTCTATAGATCTTAAAATGCTTTTTCCAAGTAAACTTATAGAATACGCCTATATTTTGATTTTCTTACTTCTCCCTCCAACCCTCTAGAAAGAGAAAGGAAAAAATAGCAAGTCTTCACCATGGAGAATCCATAGCATTCATTCAACCTTAATTATTATATGTGCTTTTCTTGCCCATGATGCAGATCTCCATGGTTTACAGATGCAATGGCAGGGTGCCTGTCATACTGCTCATCCCCCAGTAGAGGACTCCAGAGTAGTGATAACAAAGATCTCAGATCTCAAAACCAATAACTACATAATGGGATCTGCTTGTGGTTCTGAAGACCACAAATGCTTGGTTAAAGAATACAGAGAGGGCGGGGTTCTGGCCCCATATAACACCTAGTTCCTCCTAGAATTTTTCATTGATTTAGAGTAATCTTTTAATCCTCACTCTCCCCCATCTATAATAAATAATCAATTGTCAACATCCTTATCAATTGTATTTCCAAAACACTGTTTCTTTTTTCTAAGAGCACCCACCATAGTTCAGGCCTTCATCAACTTTCTCCTGGGCTATTGCAATAACTTCCTAATTCATCTCCCTGTCTCCATTTCTCTGCCTTCTCCAGTCCAATTTCCAGTCCCTATTGCATTTAAAGTCCTTCAGAATCTTGTTGCAGCCTTTCTAGGATTATTATACATTACTTCCCTTCACACATTTTATGGTAAAGCCAAATTGGCTTCCATTTCCCATTTGTATTTTTGGATAGGTTTTCCCCATTGTCTAGAATGTGCTACTTCCTCACTTCTGCATTTTAAATTCCATAGTTTTCTTCAAAGCTCAACTTAAATGTCCTGCCTTCTCGATATCATGTCTCTCTACCCATAAAATGACCTTATTTATTTTGCACAAATTTCATCTATAATTTTAATTATAAACATTTTTCTGATAGGTTATAAACTCTTTGGGGGCAGAGATTTTTCACCTGCATCTCTGTGTCCCCAGCATCTAGTGGGGTACCCAGCATATAAAAAATGCTTAATAAGAACTTATTGATTAATTGATGGCTGGAGTAGGCAAAGGACCTCCTAAGTTTCCTGGCCCAGGATAAATTATTTCTATATTTTCAGATTTGAGATGCCTCACAAACCAAATAATTGTGGCCTTCATAGTGCTTAGTAAGGCTACCCTCATCCTCAAAATGAATGAATGATATAAAATTATTTCTATAGGCGTTCTGAAATACCACTAAAATCCTGCCTAAAATCAAGTTTGCTGACTAGTGGAATAGATGGGCCATCCTCAAAGGGAAAAAGAAATAATGACCAATTATTCCAGCTCTCTCCAAACCCCAAGTAAGGACTTTACTAAATATACTGTTGTTCTGGTAGACAAATTTTTGGAGACTTTGATTTTATCCATTCATAATGAATTAACTCCATTGGACATGACCACTAACCTGTCCACGTTTGTTCAGGTCATATGTGCATATGAAGTCCCATTTCCAGTCATATTCAGTCTTATAGCTGACCATCCATTATGGTCAGTTTCTAAGAACCAGTTATATAATGAGGAGGAAGGCCATCATCCTCATTCCCCACCATGACCATAACCTTATACTCAGACTCTGAACTCTCCAACTCTGAAAGAGGAGTTTTCACCTTATCTTTCTCCAAATCATACCTCTATACTACTTCCCTGTCATCCACACCGTCTCAACAGATATAATTTTCCCCTTCCTTCCAGCTCTACTTTATGTGTTGATTTCTCCCACCAAATGTAAGTTCTTTAAGGTCAAGATCTATTTGCTTGCTTATATTTATATTCTTATTTAGCACAGTGCTTGACATGTAGTAAGTGCTTAACAAATTATCCATCCAATCTATCCATCTACCCACCCATCCATCAATCTATCTTATCTATCATTTATGTATCCATCCATCAGTCTATGTATTTATCTATCTCTCTACTTCTCTATCCATCTATCCATCTATCTATCTATCTCTTTAGCACCCACAGAAACCAAAGACCTGGATGGAAAAGAAGGTTCTCACCACTAAAGTCCTAGTTGTCAAAATGGTTTATTACAGAAATCTATATAATTTTATTAATGGAAACTTCCTCTCTGTTTGAAATGTGAATTCATTAAAAAACAAGAGACTTTCATACTGTATTGTCTGGCATATATTTCTCTACATATACCTTCTCTGATTTTTATTTTACTATGATTTGGATAAATGGGATTTATTCTATTCTCTATGCATATCTTTGTGAAATTGATAATGGATGGAAAAGTCATCAGGTCTTAGATATTAAGCTTGGGGTTTCCTCTTCACAAAATGACAAAGTGATTAGAAGTTGGATGGAACACAATCATCCTCCCAAGACAAACAATATTTAAGAGAGCAGATAGATCTACTTCCATCCTAGTGCTCCCTCTCTGTGAGAGAATGTTGATTTCCAGCTCCAACCTCCGTCTGTCCCTCCAGCCTAGAATGGAAATTTCACTTGGAGAAGGACAGATGGAAAATAGACTAGAAATGTCTATTCTGCCTCCCTTTAGCCATACAGAGCAACAATTCCACCCCACAGATGAGCCTCACTACACACATAGAGCTCCTTCTATTCACATCCCTTTCATGTAGTGCTCCATTTTCCTACAAATATAATTGGGAAATATTTAACAAAATAAAATTTCAATAGAACATAGATAATGTTAATATGTGGTTTTCTAAGTCAATATGCAGCCTGATGGGATTCATATGATAAATTTGTGACGATTCCAAGTCCTAATTTCCCTAAGATACCTCAGAAACTATATTTTGATTCAACATTTTTTGAGTATTAAAGCCATTTACCAGAAATTTAAATCAATAAATCAGGGAAGTACTAAGTGCATCCCATACACAAAAGTACTTTATTTACAAACATAAACATATGCATTAGACAAAGCTAAAATACAGCACTGCACAGATATTAATGCTTTGAAAATAAGGTTTAAGGTTAGAGTTATTCAACCTTCCTCATAGAGAGACTGCATAAACCAGAGTCTGGAAAAGGAGTGTCCCAACAGCATTCTGCCTTAATTCAAATTTGAATCATGTTATCAAGGCAAAAGGTTAGAAGGAACATCAGTGAGATCACTGAAAATTCAACTGGAACAAATTATGAAAAATTATACTAGCTGGAAGATCCAGGGTGGAGAATGTTAAGAATGTTCTCATTCTTCATCACTTCATCATTTCCCAAAGCTGTTGTTATCAGGGTAATAGATTCTTGGTGGGTGAATTCATTTACCAGTTCAAGCATCTTCTAGAAGGAGCTATTGTAAGGAACAGGGTTGAGGAAGAAGGAGAAATAGGGATGGTCCTGAGCAGGAAGTATATTATCTATTCTTTTTTCAAAACATTATAAAGAATTTTTTAAAAATAGGGGGGAAAGAAGAAAATGGAATTAAAAGTGCCAATTTAGGTATAGAAAGGAGAGGTTGAAGGAAAGAAGGTTCATTGTCTCTAGAGTTATTATCACTCTGTGTGATCATATTAAAGCTGGTATCAAAGTCCCAGAGTACGGAAGGCATCTCTTAAGTCATCAATCTCATAGAGTGGCTGTAAAAAGAGAAAAAGAAAAATGAGAGCTGAATGGTCTAGTATGCAATCTTTAGAGGAAGGAGTTGACAGGAGTGAATAGGTCAAAAGAATGAGAATGAAGAAGAAGATTAAAAAGATACAGGACAGGAAAGAATTGAGATAAGGAGAAATTAAAGATAAATATACAGAAGCATGAGGCTGAAAGATAAAGATAATTTTTAAATAAGGAAAAATCTTAAGAAGAAAAAGGAATTAAAAGATGATCAAGAAGTACATAAATTAAGGATCAATAAAATAGAGAAAAATAAAGAAGAGATCAAGAATAACAAAGGGAAAAAAATAAATGATCTCAAAGAGAGAAGGAGTGAAAATCAAAAATAGAATAGGAAAAAAGCTCAAAGGAAGGTGGAAAGCAAGGATGCCTTACCAAGAGGATACGCCTGAGTTGTCGAGACAAACGAACAGAGTTTTCATGTAATCCTTCCCAGGCTTTAAAGGTCCTCTCTCTGTTTTCCACAAAGGTGTTCCAGCAGTAAAAATAATCTTAGTTAAAGAGAGGGAAAAAGTCAGATCCCAAGGCAGAGTGGAGAAAGGAAATCATCTTCTCTGTCTAAAGGATAAGTGCATTATTACCTTATATTGTTAGTTTTCCACACACACCCAATTCCAACCTCTAACTATATTGTAAGCCCTGCATTTTATACAAGTAGAAATAAAGATTAAATAATTTGCTCAAAATCAAACAAGTAACAACTAACAAAGTTAGGATCTGAGTACAAGTTCTTGAATTGCAAACCCAACAGTATTTCTAACACAGTGTCCATCTCTGTGTTCTGGAATATTGATGTCACCCTTCATAGACATTATCTCCTGCCCTTCTCTATCTTTCTATAGCATTCTAATTCTGATCTTTGCCCCTAAAGTCAAATTATAACCCAAACCTGAAACTCCTCCCCTTAAATCTAACCTCACCTCAATGTCTTTTCTTAATTTGAATTCTGAATCCATTCCATCCCTATTCCCAGTTGACCTAACTTTTGCAAAATATTTCCCCTTCATATCTCTGAATCTTAAACCATTCTGACCTTTGAAAGTCATGATAGCAATTGGGACTCCAGCCTGGTGCAAACGTCGAAGTCCCTCTGGCTCAGCTTTCTTGTCTTCACAGAAGTAGAGACGGGCAGTGAAGATTCGAAGACTTAGATTAGGATAGCAGCGAAGGAAGTTGGCTACATGCCGGGCACAATCATAGCAGGGACTCCATGAAGTGAACCATGTTACCCTATAGCATCTACTAGGATCAAGGTCCCAGGCAGAGATGTATTGAAGGAAGAGCAATTCTACATGGCAGCCATTCTGAAAAGAAGAGAGAAAATTGTTACATGATATTGATATTGAGATGAAGTTAGAGGGAGTGGGAGATTAAAAAAAAAAAAAAAGAATGTTAGTTTACTGCAAAGCATAGTTGGACATTTGATTTATTTACCTTTACTTAAATTTAAAAAAAAAAAAAAAAAAAAAAAAAAAAAAAAAAAACTTTTCCTGAGATTGAAGGAGAGCAGTAATGGCCCACCAGTCCAAGAAACTCTCAAAACTCCTAATCATTGACTGGGCTCATAGGCCCAATCTCTAAACTGCAATTTATATTTGTAGAGGACTTTTTCTACTTTGACTTTTTTCTAAAATGACCCATAAACCTCTTCACTCTGCAACTTTATTCTATCCCTGTGCTTTACTCTATACTGCTATAGTCCCTCCCTGTTATTGGTGGATTTCTCCCAGAACTTGACCTGCATGTCAGATTGCAGAGAGAGTTAAGTTTGAAATTAGAAAGATCTAAGTTCAAATCTTATGTTCTTCCTGTGAAAACCTGGGCAAATCATTTAAATGTTACTGATCAGACAAGGCTCTAAGACTCTAAGTTTCACAGAAGATGTCAATATGCATTGAAAAAAGAATTAACAATAAAGATGTCCCTCTGCCAATACAAATACATGTCCAGTCTATGTTTTTAATGCTTTTCTGTGTATATATCTCCCCCATTAAGTCTGAGTTCCTTTCTTTTTCCAGAGTAATATCTGAGACATAGTGGGTATTAAATAAATAATAAGAAGTAGCATTTATATAACACTTTAGTGTTTAAAAACACTTCTACAGCTATATTAGTTTCATTTTAGCTTCAAAAAAAATCCTGGGAGGTAGATGCTATTATTATCTCTATTTTACAGATGAAGAAATTGAGACAGAGGTTAAGTGACTTGCTCAGAGTCACACAGCTAGTAAGTGTCTAAACTCAGGTGTTCTTAACTATTTCTAGGTCTGGAGCTCAATCCACCTGATTGTCCAATATTTACTGATAGAGAGATTGTAGGGGGTAACCTCTGTGGAAAGACAGAGAGAGTGAAAGCATAATTTATGTGATGGAGAAAGATGTGGGAGTATGGGTGGCAGTAAATAATGAGACTTGGCTGATTGTGTGTGTGTGATAGATAGGAGGATAAGCAGTTATTTAGGATAATTGTAACTGGAGATGAAGAAGAAAGTGGACAAATCCCAATGATCAAATGAATGGGCCTTCATTAGCTGGTTTAGCTCTAGATTGCCTAGAAAGTTATACTCTGATCAATACCTTGTTGCGAAGGTAACCAAAGTCCAGTGAAAAGGAGGTAGCACTATCCCGACGTTTCACGACAAAGCACAGGTAGGTTTCATGACGACCCTTAGCCCATCTTACATTTTTGAAGTGGTAGAGGAATTTCCTTTGATTCATTAAGAGACTATGGACAAAAAGGAGAAAGAAAAAAAAAAAGAGTTTGAGTTTGTCTTGCCCTACAGTTATTGAAGGCATCAATTCAACTTAGAGTCACTTACCACTGGGTATATACATTAATATATATACAGTCACATCACACTGGGTATATATACAAAGGGCAAATGCTATTGCCCCTTTGCTGTAGGCCTGGGAAATATTCAGATCTATTTCCTTGAGACTGGCTTATCAAGATTATGAAACAACTATTATTTAGTTCACTTGGAAAGTAATTTCTTCAGTAATTGTCTGATCCCTTCAGACCCTGTCTAGTCCTGTTTTATTAGGAGGCAACATCACAGAAACTTTATAACTTAGTATCTTCTCCAGTAAGCACATAATAAATATATTTCTCAAATTGTTGAATTATATTCATTTACCCCACATCTTCCTCTCTTTATTTATATCCTCTAAAATACTTGCTTTTCTCGTGAATCATAGTAGTGAATTTTCTGGTCTCACTTTTCCCTTTCAAAACCAACAGAACTTTAGCAACCTTTTCCTGAAAATGTCATGTCTGATGTAATTAAACATGATGTGCTAGGCCTCAAAGAGAATTATTTTATTTCTCTTGATACTCTAAATGAACCAACCCCTCTACCAAGTACCTGTTACACATAGAGATATATTAGATCAAATGTACTAAAGATTTGTAAAATTATCAGGATGATAACCAATGATAATGGTAATAAATGTTGAGATGGGAAGGATAACATTATATCAAAATAAATAATTCCTATTTTAAAGTTTTCATAGATTGTCCTTATATTATTCAATATATAAAATAATAAGTCCAAATTGAATGGATACCCATCAATTGGAGAATGGCTGAACAAGTTGTGGTATATGAATGTTATGCAATATTATTGTTCTGTGAGAAATGACCAGCAGGATGATTTCAGAAAGGACTGGAGAGATTTACATGAACTGATGCTAAGTGAAATGAGCAGAACCAGGAGATCATTATACACAGCAACAACAATACTATATGGTGATCAATTCTGATGGACGTGGCTCTCTTCAACAATGAGATGAACCAAATCAGTTCTAATTGTTCAATAATGAAGAGAACCAGCTACACCCAGCGAAAGAACTCTGGGAAATGAGTATGAACCACAACATAGCATTTCTACTCCTTCTGTTTTTGTCCGCTTGCATTTTTGATTTCCTTCTCAGGTTATTTTTACCTTATTTCTAAGTCTGATTTTTCTTGTGCAGCAAGATAACTGTATGGATATATATACATATATTGTGTTTAACATATTTAACATGTATTGGTCTACCTGCCATCTAGGGGAGGGAGTGGAGGGAAGGAGGGGAAAAGTTGGAACAGAAGGTTTTGCAAGGATCAATGCTGAAAAATTACCCATCCTTATATTTTGTAAATAAAAAGCTATAATAAAAAAATAATAATAACAAGTCCAATTCTTTAATACAAAACATTGTTCAAATGCATTCTAGTAAACCTAGAGAGAAAAAAATCTTATAAAGGTTTTTGCAGTACACGTGTATTTGTGTGTGTGTGTGTGTGTGTGTGTGTGTGTGTGTTGAAGGAGAGATGTCGATGGATATAAGGAACTTCATTTGAAATTAGGAAAAAGGCATAAGAATTCCTTTTCCTCTCCCCCATCCTTCCCTAGTGATCTATTTAATAAAGCTGTTAAGTCTTATTAATCCTGACCAATCTTCTTTCAGTGTCATCTTATTCTTTGTCCTTGGTAAATTAAATGAGGTAATCAGGGTAGGGTATCCTGTGCCTGTAGTCCCTACTGCTGGGGAGGCTGAAGCTGGTGGATTGCTTGAGTTCAGGAATTCTGAGCTACAGCAGGACTAAAGCTAATTAAGGGTTTGCACTGTCTGACACCAGTACAGTGACACTCCTGAAGCAGAGCGCTTTCAGATCTCCAAAGGAGAAGTGAATCAATTCAGACCAGGAAAAGGGAGCAACTTAAAACTTCCATACTGATAAAACTTCCATGCATAGCCACTGCATATCCAACCTGGGAGAGATAAGGAGAATCTATTGAAAAAAAAATTAAATGAGGCAGCTTGTTGTATTAGAAAGAATAATGAACTAGGAAATAGAAGTTCTTATCTGTACTCTTACACAAACTATTCTTATTAACTAGCTATGTGACTTGGATAAACCCATTTTTAGGCCTTAGTTTCCTCATCTTTAAAATAAGGGTATCATATTCAGAGATATCAAACTCAAGGCCTTCAGAACTACTCAAACCAGACTAAAATTAATTTGGAAATATTAAAAATATACATATATATAACAAAATCTCTTCACAGACTTTTTGTCGTCCTCCAAATAGATTAGTCTTTTTATAGTAGCTCTTCCTGTCACAATTGCATAACCTTTCATCTTTCATGATCTTTCACCACCCCCTTGCTCTATCTCCTAGCCTCTACGTTCTTTATCAGCTAAACACTGGAACTTTCTATTTCTCACAAATTTTATACAGAAAAATATTCCCTCCATATATTTCAGCATAAGGAAGATTTTTTGAAGACAGTTTTTAGATGTTCAAATTGTCAGCTACTCTGAACAGCTGTGCTCCCTGAGGTAGAACATTAGCTGCTTCCTTAACAATGCAAACCAGAATCAAATGGGTTTAAAATAGCCTTAATATAGTGAATATTGCAGAGATTTTATTTTTCCCTTGGGAGACTTGCATTAGATCAGAAGTCCCCAACCTTCTTGAGTAAAAGGATTTCTTCCTAATATTTAAAAAAAAAAAAAAAAAATCTCATGGACTCTTAAATGATAGCAATTTTGCTATAAGTATTATTGAATAGAAAAATACTAAATGACAAGAGGTTACTGTGAATTCGTTGACTAAATTTTCATTTTATTACTTATAATAGCTTCTGTGTATTTCTAGAAAAATAGTAGTAATACATATAAGTGAGAAATGTATAATTTCTTTCTTTCTGCCTACACAGGTATAATAGCTCATTCAAGAAACTGAGTCACACAGAACATTTTATTAGAGCTAAATATGGATCAAAATGACAATAGTTGATAAAATATGAATATGTAGACCTCTGAAATAACTCCAAGGCCCTCTCAAACCTACATATTGAAAATAATTGCATTAAATGTTAGTCATCTGCCAAATTTTTTCTTTATCTCTATTTCTGTCTCTTTATACTTTTGATAGTCCTTTTTCATCTATATCATATTTGCTTCACAAAAACCACTATTTTTCTCTTCCTATTTTACTTTTTTCCTATGAAATTCACTCTTTATATTTCCTTATCTTTCTCACTCTGCCCAGTTTTATCAAAAGTCACTTCTCCTGTTATCTAATTTGCATTTCAATAGAAACAAGTACTGGACTCTGACACCTAGAAGTAGGTCTAGCCCAACCACTATTGACCCACACCTGAACTTTAATAAGTGGGTAACCACAAGGGTTAAAGATAAGAAGGGACACTTCACAAGAATTTGTCTTCAAATATATAGTGTGAAGTTCAGTAATTCTAAGTCACAAAAAAAGTCTTAAATAATTTACCTTAATTTGTGACTGTCTAGCATAAGTACAATACAAATAAAGCATATGGATAAGGTAGATAATATTATAATATAAAATGAATGTTTAGCATATGCATCCAGCAAGTCAGAATTATTTGTTGTACAAAATGTATTGTTACCACTATTGTTTAGAGCAATATAAAATTGTAAGACAGAAATTTTGATAGAATTCAAATGCATTGGGAATGATGATAGAAATTGGAATTACAGGAAAGAAATCTGTACATAAAATTCAGAGGTTTTTTGCACTGAGATTTAGAAAGAAACTCCTTAGTTTCCTCATCTTTACAATGAGATGCTTAGATTAGGTGACCTTTGAGGCCATAAGTTTAAATTCCATGTACTAGTATAAAATATGTATATATACATATGAATAAATAAATAAGGAAAGAGCTAAGGAATATGAATGGAGAGATTCAGAAAAGGTTTAGCACAAACAAACTGAAACTTAAGAGAAAAGGGAAAGTATCAAAGAGAAATGAGTCAGATGGAGATGACCAAAAAGAAAAGAGAGAGAAAAAGAAAGAAGGACCAAAGGTAGATGCTTATGACTCAGAGTCATTCTGAGCAAAAAGCCAGGGAAAGCAAGTGAACATTTTCACTTACTTTTGCTATGAATTGCCCTGGTCTGATCTATAAGGAGGCTGCCTCTTTACCTGTCCATGACTGTGATGGGGAATTGGGGGACTCTTTCTTGGCTCCCTGGAAGTCTTGGGGCTAGAGGAAATTGTTGCTTCAACCACTGCTGCTCCACAGGCGTATCTGTGTACCTTTCAAATCCACACATTCAAATTTAAGCTTATCCTTCAGTGCTCCTCCCCCTACCCCCATAACCTGTACCTTGCATCAGCATGCTCTTCCTGATTTGGGCATCTAAAAGGGGGGAGGAGCTGTACACAAGCACAGTGGCAAGGGTTAAATAACTGGGTACAATTAGGCTTAGTTTCTTCTGGGACTATATCTCTGAATATCCTGCCTCCATCACTTAAGGATGCAAAAGTCTAAATCCGCACTCAAAATTTAGGGTCCATATACAAGGTATTCTAAAATTTTCAATATTTCAATAATGAAAAAAAATTCAATATTTCAGTAATCCATATTGATCACTGCTTAATTACTACTAATAATAATAAATAATTGAACTTTGCATTTAAATAACATTCTATTCCATGAGTTAAAAATACCTTTAGTAGTACCTTAATATCCCTATGAAATAAGAATAAGGTACTGATATCTTCAATTTGTTGAAGTCTAACATAGCATGGCATCAGCTAGATTCCAGACTTTTATTTCCCAGTTCTACGCTTTTTAAATATACATATATATAATATATGTATAGAAAGCTATTGAAAAAATAGCTTTCAACTATGGTCAAAAATAATTTTTCCTTTCACTACTTTCACTAATTATTTTCAAATGTAAACAACCCTAAATAGACAAATCCTTCATTTTTTGGTCAGAATTGAAACCCAAATGATTTTTATGTATTTGGGGAAAGGTTGTGCCTATTTTCCAATACAGAAAATTTCCTTTCCTTTCCTAAGCTTAACAAGTTAAACCTTGGAAGATTTCTCTACTCCAAATACTCTCACCCTTTCCCATGTTAAAATGAAACCTACATCATATTCATTTTATTAATCAAAACTAAAATTCAACCTTTGTTAACTTTATATCTTCATCCTTGGGACCAAGAGACTATCTTTTATAAACCTTTAAAATAAAAATGTCATCAATTAAAGACCTGGATTGGTTATGAAGGTTCCACAAGACAGAATATTTAGAAAGTGAAGCACCAGCCTCACTTGTGCAAATAGATATAGGAAAGACCATGTACATATAATGCAGATAATCAGGGGAGGCCTCTCCCCCATTTTATTCTGACTGGGATGTTTCACAAGGAGTTAAGTATGGATCCTGGCCATTTCTAGCTACACATAATTTTTAGCTGGGACATTTTCCATGGAGTTAAGCATGTACCTTGAATAACTCTGGAGGGCATATGATTAGATCATGATAGGACCACTACTTTTGTTGACACATTTATTCTGATTTCTTACTAATATACTTTCATATATGGTCAAAAGTTATTAATTATTTTTTGGTCCCTGGGTTTGAGGTAGAAAAGGAAGAGAGGGGAATAGAAAGAAACAACCAGCCACTTAGTAGTTTTAAAAGAAAAAACATTTTCTACTATTACTGCCCCTTCTCATCTGTCCAATTTATCAGGACTCTTCCTGATCTCTCTCTCACACCAATGAAAAAGGGAGGGAAATATAATATTCTTCTCTAAAATATAATGTTCTCTGGGAGCAGGTTTATTGGGAGGCTTCTGGGAGCAGCCTTCCTTTCAGTTCAATAATCACAAGTGCAGACAAGGATTAAAGTCCAATCTTTTGTTTCCTTCAGTCTTGTCTCTTTTCCTGGGCCCAGTTAGCTTTCTTAGAGGCCTATCTCTCTCCTTGCTTCCAAGAGCTCTTGCCTCTAGTCCTTTGCCTCTGCCAGCTTCTGCCTCTAGTTTCCTCCGAATGAGCTTCTAGTGGGCTTGTCCTCTAGTGGGCTTGTCCTCTAGTGAGCTTGTCCTTTAGTGGGCTTCTGGGTCTGTCCCTAAGAGCTTCTTGCTTATATGATGTGCACTGAGTATACTCCAATTATTACATTACCAGGAAACCATTATTTATTGTAGGGTTAAATCAATGCTAAATTAGATTTAACCATTTTCTCTTCAATTCCACTTAGTACCTTGTTTCAAGTTCTGGCCTGTAACTTCTTCTTGTAGGATCAGATCAATCAGACTGAACCATGCTAAATTAGATAATTATTGTCTCCATCAATTCCACTGTCTTAGCACTTTGTAAAAATCCTAACAGGGAATATTGCGCATCCCTATTTCAGAACACCCCCTCCCAACTACAGTGGTTATTGACTGTTCCCTCAATGTTCTCTGAAAAGTCAGTGACCAGAGATCACAATGTTTGAGTTCTTAAATAGGCTGGATGGAGAATTTGCTGGTGTAGAGGATATGTATCTCATGTATTTCCAATTCTTTAGTGATTTTTATCAAGAAAAATATGATCTATGACTTTCTGATACAACAGGAAAGGATGGATTAGAGGATGATTATCAAAGGACTAATGCCTATGAAAGAAATGAACATTAAACTTTCCCAAGTGAATAGGGATTGGTACATGACAAAATTTTATAGTTTCACCTATCAATAACTGAGCAGTTAGGATAGTCTCTTGATAGCTTAGAGGTTGCTTGATACCCTTGGTCAAGAAAATAGAAATGAAGATGACGGGAAAACGAAAGAAACAAAAATCCCAATCATCTCTGAAGGTATGAATTATTGAGATTAAGAAAGAAATTACTTTGGTTCAAATAGACCTTGTTTATAGAAGATGAACTAAGTAAGGGACCAAAGCTATCTCTCCTGAGGGAAAAAGCAACATTTATAGAATATGGCCAAAGAAGTCAGGATGTCTCTGCTATAGATCTGGCTTAATGGTTTTAAAGGTGCTATTAACCTTCTAAAATGGAATCTAGACTGAGTTTGTTAGAAACCAAATGCTATTGGATTATCATTAGAAAACCAACACAGGGTTAAAAGTGGGGGCCATCCTAAACCCTAAAGATTATATACACAGTCCCAATATTTCCTGAGTCATTTCCCCCTGAATTTGTAGGACCCAGTACATCAGCAACAGTCCCAATTTAAAATGTGTCTTGTGCTAGACAGAGGATACAAAGTAATATTTACACTCAAGTCTTTTTGAGAACATAACATTTCTAAAGCCTCTGTAGGATCAAGTCCTCTAAGTCAGAGGTACTATCTCATATTTGGGTTATATCAGAGTGAGCTTGGAATCCTCTAGTAAAGTCATCAATATCAACAAGAAGTAGATATCATAACCTTGGTACGTCAGGATCAACTCAAGATTCTTTAAAATATTGTCAGAATATTGTAGGCAGGGAGCTGGTATTTTTTACTTGAACACTCAGCAGAACCAGAGAAATCTGACTTTAGAGAGTCTACAATGCTTGAAGAATAAATAGAAAGATCACCTGAGGAAGAAAGAGCAAGAATTATAGTAAAATTTTAGTTCCCTGATTGTGTTGTATGTATGGACATGGGATGGTAAAATCCACTTAAATATAAAAAATCCTTTGTTTGGCTTTAAATACTTTGTTAGACTTCCTACTTTTCCAGTATATTTATATTTTATTTCCCTCAATGTATTCTACAGTTCTGGGACACTAACCTTCTTGCTGTCCTTCAAAGATAGCTAGCTAGCACAATGGATGGAATACTGAACCTGGAGTTAAAAAGACCAAGGTCAAATCTCGGGACAAAAGAGCAACTCTGAGCCAATCACTTAGCTTCTTAACTTAAATACTTACTTTTCCTAGTCTATAAAATAGGAATAATAATAGCATCTACCTCCCAGACAAGAACTATTGTTGCAAGGACTAAATTTCTAAATTTCATTTAGAAATCACAGTTGTAAGGCACCTTGCAAACCTGTGTGCTAAAAATGTTTAGATTTTATTGTTGGAACATAGTGTTCCATTTCTTGAATCACTGCTTTCATTGGCTGTCTCCTTTGCCTGGAATATTCTAACTTCACTTCTCTGACACCCTTGGTTCCTTCAAGACTCAGCTAAAATCCCACCTTCTTCAAGAGGTCTTTTAAAGTTACCCTGGGCAAAAACGTATTTCTGATGCCTTCCTTCTAAAACTATCTCCCATTTATGGTGTATATATCTTGTATGTCCATAGTTGTTTGCATCTTGTCTCTCTACCTTTAGGATATGAGTTCCTTAAGGGCAAGGAGAATGTTTTTGCCTTTGTATCACCAGTGCTTAGAACAGCATCTGACCCATTGTTCAGTCATTCAGTTGAGTCAAATTCTTCATGACTCTAGATTTTCTTGGCAAAGATAATAAAGTGGTTTACTATTTCCTTTTCCAGCCTCTGTACTTCCAGCCTGAATGAAATAGGGAGACCTACATTACAGATAAAAGGAAGGAAGGAAGGAAGGAAGGAAGGAAGGAAGGAAGGAAGGAAGGAAGGAAGGAAGGAAGGAAGGAAGGAAGGAAGGAAGGGAGGGAGGGAAGGAGAAAGAAGGAGAGAAAGAAAAAGAGAGAATTAACTCTGTCCTAACTCATAAAGTCCTGAAATTTTGAAGTAAACTCCATGACTACATAGAGGTATTTGCTTTGGCAGGAATCAAATCTAGAAATATACCTTGCTACCCTCAGGGGAACACATGGTCAGAGTGCTTTTATCATCCACCAATAAACATAGGAGGAGACCCTCAGGCCTTAGTAGAAAAGCTTGGATCAACCATTTTGAAATATCAGCATGTGACATTTCTAGTTCATGCATATAAAGTCATCGAGAACAAGGCCATAGGCTTTACTCTGTATCTGCTAACATTTGGGGGAAAAAAAAACATATTTGTCTATTTGACTTAAAGGCATTTCAGAAGATAGAAAGAATGAGAAGATACACAAAAATACATCTCTCAAATAAAAGGTCAGTTGAAAGAACTATACTATCTACCTGTGGTCTTAGTTCAAGAGAATTCAGAGAAAAATCATCCATGTATTTGGGTATTATATCTATGCTGTAGTCACCAATTTATGAATGTTTATAATGTGTATTTACAGATGTATCTGTATAATTGGTGATATTTACAATGACAGCAAAGTTTTTACTTGGTTGGAAGATAGAAAGGGTATTTCCATAGTATTTAATTTCTTACATTTCTAGGAATCAGTGAGTCCATAGTCATCATAAGGAGATTCTGAAAGATGAAAAGCTTAAAAAGCAGAATGCTAGCCATTTGGAGGTGAAACATAAGAGACAGGAAGCTATCAAGTTATCAGAAGAGAGGCAAGGTACAATCAAAAATAAAGAAGACAGTTACATAAAATAGTATGATCATTGTGTACTCCAATTCCAATATTTCAAATGAACCATGATCAGTGTTGCAATGACAGCCTTCTATCATTTTTTAGTCAACATCAAAGAATATTCTAAGAAAGTTTTTTTCCCCCTACAAAAAGCAGCAGAGCCAAGTAAGATGCATAATTCTTGGCTCAAACACTACACAGTGGATCATAAATTACTAGCAAAATATTTTACCATTTTCTTCTCCAACACAAAGCTGATCCTACCTTCCATCATACAGGTTATTACATATCAACTACCAAAAACATGAACCCCAATGACCCCTATAAATATAAACCAACTAAATGTTTATACTGTCCTGATTGATAACTATCTCATTAGACCACTATTTCAGAAAAACTCCAACCATGCTTCACTTTATAATCTACTCCCTGATCATCTCCTTCCCACACAATCCCACCAATATCTTTGTACCTTTCTCCATTTCTAGCTTCCACTCCTTATGCATGATGTCTCTCCCAGTAGAGTATAAATTTTTTGAGCTTAGGTGATGTCTTTGTTTTTGTATCTAGAGTCCCAGAAGCATCTGCAACTTTTATCACCAAAAAAAAAAAAAACTATAAAAAAGAAAATAATATATTGACTGTAGGGCAAAAAATGGTGTTATAGAATTTCCCAAGGATATAAAAAACTTTTTTTTATTCAGTAATTATTGAATAAGATAGCTGAAAGCACCATAACTGCCCTTATTAATTCTTGCAAAACTTTGCTTCAATTCCATATTAATGATTAAAATGTGCATTGCAAAAAAAATGTAAAATAGACCTAAATATAATGAAAACCTTAGGGTACTTAAAATCCACATGGAAAACTGTTTTGAAATTAAGACATACTATTATAATATTAATTCAAAACAGTATTTTTCAAGAGACAATTTAAGTCTATTAAGGTCCTTCTCAGCTTTAAATCCATTAACATTTCTCTGAAATAGAACTGCTTTGATTACTTGCTTTCCAAATTAAATAAACAGCTTTATAAAATTAAAGAAATTAGAGGCAGTTATGTAGTGCAATAGATAGAGACCAACCCTGAAGTCAAGAGGATCTGAGTTCAAATGTGACCTAAAACATTTAACACTTCCTAACTGAGGGACCCTTGGCAAGTCACTTAACACCAATTGCCTCAGCAAAAAAATAAATAAATAAAAATTAAAAATCAAGAAATTTTTTGGAACAAGTAGAATACTTCATTAAGGAATAATAAAAGCTAATTATAGATACATGCCATTAGAATTAATATGGAATGTAACTAAAAAATATTTATGATGGCAATTTAAGACTAGGCCATCACTACCACAAATAAGAGAGCTATTTTTAAGGAACATAAACTTAGTAATCGATGAAGATTAATTATATAAGGAGATGGTAGAAACTGTGAAATACATCATGGAAAGTTGCAAAAATTTAGCAGCAATTGAGTATCTCACAATACAAAACTTGGTAATATCAAAAGCTTACTTTCTTTAATGGAAAGAAAACAAATCCCCATAGTTTAAATTCAGAATTCAAAATATCCTAAAGAAATCAAGTAGTTAACTATATTGAAACTAGATAATTACTATAGATTGAACCACTGCCATCAATTGTAATAGACATAATTTTAATAGTGATCCAAAAATTGATCTATATAATATTGAACTATAACAACTGAAGAACAACAGTTTCAATAGATGTTGCCATATTAAATTCCCAAAATCTATAAAATGAATGCAACTAAAAGCTTTCAAAACATAGAGACCAAATTGAAGTCAAAATTATGTGTGAACAGATGAAATACACATAATCTCCATCATTCTGTTTGTACCAAAGATGCTTTCAATGACCCTACAAAAGATAAACTTTTATACTAATACTTTGATTCAACTACAAAAAACATCATTCTATTAACTTGCACAACCATCTATAGGACATTAGACATTAAAAGAATAACAGTAGAATAGTGGCTTGTCCCATTACCAATTTTTTTTTTAATTCCGCTGAACAAAGACAAACTTATTTTGTATTATAAAGAGGTAGCTAGGTGACACAATGGATAGAGTTCTTGATCTAGAGTCAGGAAGACCTGGGTTCAAATTTGATTTTTGATCTTTACTAGCCATGTGACCCAGGACAAGTCACTTAGCCCCAGTTTGTCTCCATTTCCTCAATTGTAAAATGGGGATAATTACAGCACCTATATCTTAGAGATGTTGTTAGGATCAAATGAGACAATATTTGTAAAACACTTAGTAAAATACCTAGCACATAGTGGGCACTATATAAATGCTTATTTCCTTTCTTCATAATGACCATAATATTATGCCTACTATGCATATCTATCTATCTTTTTTATTTTCTTGCTGAGGCATTTGGGGTTAAGTGACTTGCTCAGAGTCACACAGCCAGAAAGTGATAAATGTCTGAGGCCAGATTTGAACTCGGGTCCTCCTGACTTCACGACTGGTAGCTACCCCTATTACCATGTATATCTCAACTCTCCATTGGATATCCTACAATTCTGTTTCCCTGGAGATTATTCAGATTCTATTTGTGATGTATTCAGATTCTATCTGTGATGATTGTCCAAGATATACATATCTCTATTTATTTTCTAGCCAACTACATGTCATAATCTGAATAATTTAAAGAATCTCAATCCTATATTGTTGACTTAACTGGAATTTTTTGTATAATCATGTAGAGCTCTGCAATGTTCAAAGTTTGATAACAATACAAGAAATCTGGAATGGGAGATGATACCAAACAATTGGAAAAATCAAAGACATTTCTTTTTTTTATTAAAGCTTTATATTTTCAAAACATATGCATGGATAATTTTTCAACACTGACCCTTGCAAAACCTTGTGTTTCAAATTTATCCCCTTTTCCCCACCCCTTCCTATAGGTGGCAAGCAATCTAACATATGTTAAACATGTTAAAAATATGTTAAATCCAATATATATACATATTTATAAAATCATCATGCTGCACAAGAAAAATAAGATCAAAAAGGGAAAAAATGAGAAAGAAAACAAAATGCATATACAATAATAAAAAGAGGGAAAATGCTATGTTGTGAGCTACATTCAGTTCCCATAGCCCTCTCTCTGTGTGTAGATAGCTCTATTCATCACAAGATCATTGGAACTGAGCTCAATTATTTCATTGTTGAAAAGAGTCACGTCCATCAGAATTGATCCTCATATAGTCTTGTTGTTGCCATGTATAATGATCTCCTGATTCTGCTCATTTCACTCAGCATCAGTTCATGTAAGTCTCTCCAGGCCTCTCTGAAATCATCCTTCTGATCATTTCTTATAGAACAATAATGTTCCATAACATGCATATACCATAACTTATTCAGCCATTCTCCAGTTGATGGGCATCTACTCAGTTTTCAGTTTCTTGCCACTACAAAAGGGTTGCCACAAACATTTATCAAAGACATTTCTACTCCTAAAAAAAGGCACTCAAGAAGATAATGACAATTTATTGATCTAATTCATCTCTCCAAGATCTTTACTCATAATTTTACCCATGTGTGAGGAATATCTTTGACAAGAAAGAAAAGGATAGTTTTACAGTCAACTAAATTTGAAAGAGGAAGAAAATATGAAATCTCATTATGTTGTCATTATTACATAAGATTAATTTAGACCAAGCTATAACTTTAAAAGTTCTCTTCCAAAAGAGTATCTACAACATATATGTTAAGATCATTTGTAAAAAGTAATTGATGAATGAAACAACAGAAATAACAGAATAAACTCCTCTGGTTATTAATATCAAATAAAGCATTGTAATGAGGGGACTGGCCAATAAAAGGGCAGTCCTTAGAACATGCTTAGATTTGTCTTACCTGGTGAATAAAGCATGTGAAAATATTCCTTGCCTAGTTCTAGACCAACAATCCATTTTCTAGATATGAGTGGTTGAGAGGATAGGTGGAGTATAGTGTAAAAAGTATTCTAATTAGCTGTGGAGATGAGAAAACTAATGACTCAAGAGGTACTGAATCAGGTCTAAATTTACACACAGAAAAGATAATATTGATCTCTCAATCTCCTTCTCCCTCATGGTTAATAACTATTATAATTTGTCAGTTGGGAAAGTGTCAACAAGCTGTGTTCTCTCACCCAGATTCTTGTATTTGTGAGCACATGGTGCCTTTGTTTCTTTCATAATTATTTTTTCCTAATCTTAAGCAAGCAAGAAAGCAGAGAAAGAACTGACCATATTATAAACTTATGAGTTTCAGTGGCTCTTCTGACCCATCAGAAATTGTATTGGCAAATGAAATCAATAGCAGATTCTACCAGAGATAGTACCAATGGTCAACAATAAAAGAGCCTCCATATGAATGATGGAAGAAAGACAGCTAGACAGCAGCAGCTTCAGGGATTCAGACCTTTCACAGTAGAGAAAAGTTCAATATTAACTTTTTAAAAGGCAAGAAAACTTGTCTTTTAGCTATTAGAGCTATAGTTTAAGAGGAACTTTATTAGAACTCTATAAATGGAAAAAGAACTTCTAGATTTCAGAGGTACCCCTTAGCCAAATGTATTATCTATATGTGTAGTTCACTACTTCTGTACATTAGTTTGAGCCCACTCTCCCCAGAGAATTTTTGTGTACACAGGAAGAAAGCACCCTTAGATTGGAGAGAATGTTTTATAACAACTGTTCTTGCTATACATTTTGAGTAAATAAATTTTCTAAAAGCTAATAGAATTTGACTAGTTGGTTGATAATAGGGAACACAGCAGATAGAACCTTGAGAGTAGAAACCCCAACCCCTCAGGGTTACACTGAGGGGAGACATAGTCATTGCCTTCTGAGGACTCAATCATGAGTTCAAGTGCCTAGTTAGAGAATTAGATATTTTGGATTAGAGAGTAGAAATAAACAAAAAGACATAAAGGCTCACCAAAAATACTTAATTCTATCTTCAGATGTGTCCATCACAGAGCCCAAATATAAGAAGAATTTTTTATAGCTAATGATAAATTCTAAATGCTCCTATTTACAGTTAACATATTTATTGAATTGAATTAGCTGGAAAATAAGTCATTATCCATTTTTATCCTGCATATGAAAAAGGCTTCTCAGAAAGTTATTACCTTGATTTAGTAAAGGGAAAAACAACAGTGAAAGAAGCAGTCAACATTTCCAAAAAATTTACTATTCTGTAGACACTCCTAAAACTCTGGAGTTGTTCCATATACCTTATGGGTATAAGAATGGGGAGAGGGGAAAGTGATAGTAGTTTTCATACTGATAGCTCTCTCTTTGTACCATCCTTCACATTCATCTCTCCCTTCTTACATACTACTATTACCAACTAAAAAAAACAAAAAACAAAAAACAAAAAACAACTTCAGGAAAACCCAGTGACCTTATTTTTAGCAATATTTCTGTCGAGGGACCCTCTTTGAACATCTGGATGCTACAATCTGGAAATCACACTTCATGGGAACAACAAAGCAAAGTTTCATTTTGGCAAGGAAATGAAGCAGAGATATTCCCCTAAGCAACCTCATTGGTATTATACCTATCTGTTAGAAGCAAGGTGTTCACAGACACTGGCAGTATTTTTGGACCTCAGTAAGATTGCTCAATATGATACCTTTTCTTTCTCTATATAAGGAAGTGTGGACAGTGTGGGTGAAAGTGTGGTCTTTGGAGGATTAGCTTCTGTATTTCCTGACTTTTGTTTGTTACAGTGCTGTCTCCTTGTATTACTGGATTTCTCTAGAGTGTGGAGAGGTTAAGTGAAGAATACAAACATTTACAGGAATCAGTCACCCATCTTCTGCTGAGCACTACCTTGAGTTTATTGTGGGCAAAAGAATCAATTTTAAAACATCTGTTGAGTGTTTACTATGTGTTCTGCACTGTGCTAAGAACTAGAAAAGAATGATTATGGAAAATAAAAATAACTTAATAGTTATTGATCATATATCTAATATTTTCAATGAATTGACATACTCAGAAGATAAAATGTATCAAAACAAATATTTTTTTTATTTTTTCATATGTAATCTCTTCCCTAAACCCTTACTTTCTACCCCAGTGAAGATGTATAATATGGGGAGTAGAAGGCACTGCTGACTGGAAAGTGTATAAAAAAGAAATGATAATACACGGTGACAAAGGAGAAGCAGTCAAGGACAAGAACAAAATGAAAGAGACCAAAGTAGAATGTTCACAGACTTCTCCTTGTCACTGCCAGCTTAAGTCCATCTCTTATTCTACAAATATTGAACTAGCTATGGCAAGAGAAGATCAGAGATGCTTGCCAGCAACAAGATACCAAACACATAAGAATTAGCTTTGAGTCAAATACCAGATTCAGAATTTCTGAATTTTCCCTAATTACCAACCCTGCTACATGCAAGTTGAATACTATTTGGGGACTGGGTTGTGTTTTTTGCATTCTTTAGTATATAGGTCGTGAGTCCATAATGTACAAAGAGCTAAATACGACCTTCAAACATTTTGTGATCTTAGATAAGTAACTTAACTACTTTTTCCTTCATTTTCTCATCTGTTAAATGGAAATAACAATGTCACCCAGCTCCTAAGTTTGTGAGGATCAAATGAAATTACAATTGTAAAGAGCTTACCACAGTGTCTGATACATAGTAATTGCTATATAAATGTTAGTGCTTAGCTATTATTTTGCCCTCTTGAAGACATTGTAGCCAGGACAGGAGTAATCAACCAAGTCATGTCTTTCCTAGAACAAGTGGTTTTTGAGTGATCTATTTACTGACTGAAGTAGCCTAGTATATAATGTTTTTTTTTTTCTTAATGTAATGTTTCATTGCTTCTATTTTTCTATGCTCAGAGTAAAGTATAAAGTATTTTATCATGCCTGTCCATTCCTGTGGGGAAGGAAGTCTGCACCTGCTCTGTGGCTTTAGTCTTAGAGAGCTGTCTGGGGCAGCCTGGGTCATAAAGCCACATGGCAAGGACAACAAATGATTTGAGGTTGTCTAGATTCAAGATCTACTATCTATCTATACTGCCTCCATCATGTTCTAGCTTCTAGTTCTGTATCCAAGTTCCTCCTCCAAGGATTATTTAATTACTGCATTTTTACATTCATTTCTGGTTCTATTTTTTAACTATTAATGCAACACGGGGCAAGTCATTTAACCTCTAGAATGACTTGAGCCTCGGTTTCCTTATGAAATGAAGGGGTTCTTGACAAGGTGATCTTGAGGCTTCTTTATAGATCTAAAATCATAGTCTATTGTATTAAGGACTAGCACTCCCTTAGATTTTTCTATCATGTTCCCAAGAGCCACGTCATTCTGCCAGATTGCATCAGTGTCTAATCAGTACCCTCTAATTGGAGAGAGTGGAGCAAAGAGTTCTTCCCAAAGCCTCCATTCAAGGAGGGCATCCATGGCTGCTTTACTTTATTTCCCATCCAGCTTCACTCTTTGTGCCCCTTCATCATGCCTTTGTGCCAGGTACTTTACCCACTCATGCCAATTCCTTTTTCAACTTCCTTTTGTGTTTTGTTTCCCCCTCTGCCCCCATTCACTTATAAGCAATTTGAAGGCAAGAACTATCATTCTATTTTATATTTGTATCCTCCTATTTTAGTACAGTAGTACTGATACATAGTAGGCACTTAATAAATGTTTACTGACTATAGCTCCATTACAAATTAAGCAGTTCATGGCCTTGTTTTCTGGAAGAATTTCAAGTAATAGGATCATAAAATTTAAAACTCTAAGAATCAGTGAGTATAATTTCATTTTGTAGAAGATAAATTAAGGAACTTTTCCTATGTCAAATAGGTAGTAAGAGGCAGAACAAGGATCTGATCTAATCTTCTGAACCCTGATGTAATGACCATTCCACCAGTTTACCTGCCTCCTTCAATCTTTCCCTCTTTTCTAGATATTTAGGAACTATAGTTATATTACATTATTTTAATTGATAGTTCAAAATAAATCTTTGAATAACATTTGGTTGATGGAGTTCCCAGAAAAAAAAAGCAAATAAATAATTTACAACTTACATCAATCCTACTTCTTCTATTTTTGCCTCTGTGACTGGGACAAGATGAGGAGTGGGGGGCAGTGCACATATTGAGCCTCATTTTCCTCATTGGTAAAATAAGGAGATTAAACTAGATGAACTTTTCAGTCCTTTCCACTACTAAATACTAAAGTTCCATGATAATTAAAATATATGTAAATTAATTTATCAACAAGAAGTCCTGTATTGCAATTTTCTTTTCTTTTTAATTTTATTAAAGTTTTTATTTACAAAACATATGCATGAAAGTTGCTGGTTATAAAATAAACCCACATAAGTCATCAGCATTCTTATATATCACTAACAAAATCCAACAGAGTTACAAAGAGAAATTCCATTTAAAGTAACTACTGATAATATAAAATATTTAGGAATCTATCTGCCAAGGAAAAATCAGAAACTTTATGAGCAAAATTACAGACCACTTTTCACACAAATTAAGTCTGATCTAACCAATTGGAAAAATATTAAATGCTCTTGGATAGGGCGAGCAAATATAATAAAGATGACAATACTACCTAAACTAATCTATTTATTTAGCGCTATACCAATCAGACTCCCAAAAAACTATTTTAATGACCTAGAAAATAACAACAAAATTCATATGGAAAAACAAAAGGTCAAGAATTTCAAGGGAATTGATAAAAAAAATCAAATGAAGGTGGCTTAGCTGTACCAGATCTAAAATTATATTATAGAGCAGCAGTTACCAAAACCATTTGGTATTGGCTAAGGAATAGATTAGTTGATCAGTGGAATAGGTCAGGTTCAAGGGACAAACAGTCAACAACTATAGCAACCTAGTCTTTGACAAACCCAAAGACCCCAGCTTTTGGGATAAGAACTTACTGTTTGACAAAAATTGCTGGGAAAATTGGAAACTAATATGGCAGAAACTAGGCATGGATCCACACTTAACACCGTACACCAAGATAAGGTCAAAATGGGTTCATGACCTAGGCATAAAGAATGAAATTATTAATAAATTAGAGGAACACAGGATAGTTTACCTCTCAGACCTGTGGAAGGGAAGGAATTTATGACCAAAGAAGAACTAGAGATCATTACTGATCACAAAATAGAAAATTTCGATTATACCAAACTGAAAAGTTTTTGTACAAACAAAACTAATGCCGACAAGATTAGAAGGGAAGCAATAAACTGGGAAAAATATTTTTACAGTCAAGGGTTCTGATAAAGGCCTCATTTCCAAAATATATAGAGAATTAACTCTAATTTATAAAAAATCAAACCATTCTCCAATTGAAAAATGGTCAAAGGATATGAACAGACAGTTCTCAGATGAAGAAATTGAAACTATTTTTAGTCATATGAAAAGATGCTGCAAGTCATTATTAATCAGAGAAATGCAAATTAAGACAACTCTAAGATACCACTACACACCTGTCAGATTGGCTAAGATGACAAGAAAAAATAATGATGATTGTTGGACGGGATGCGGGAAAACTGGGACACTGATACATTGTTGGTAGAGTTGTGAACGAACCAACCATTCTGGAGAGCAGTTTGGAACTATGCTCAAAAAGTTATCAAACTGTGCATACCCTTTGATCCAGCAGTGTTACTACTGGGCTTATATCCCAAAGAGATCATAAAGAAGGAAAGGGACCTGTATGTGCACGAATGTTTGTGGCAGCCCTTTTGTAGTGGCTAAAAACTGGAAACTGAATGGATGTCCATCAGTTGGAGAATGGCTGAATAAATTATGGTATATGAATATTATGGAATATTACTGTTCTGTAAGAAATGACCAACAGGATAATTTCAGAAAGGCCTAGAGAGACTTAACGAACTGATGCTGAGTGAAATGAGCAGGACCAGGAGATCATTATATACTTCAACAACAATACTATATGATGACCAGTTCTGATGGATCAGGCCATCCTCAGACAACGAGATCAACCAAATCATTTCTAATGGAGCAGTAATGAACTGAACTAGCTATACCCAGAAAAAGAACTCTGGGAGATGACTAAAAACCATTACATTGAATTCCCAATCCCTATATTTATGCACACCTGCATTTTGATTTCCTTCACAAGCTAATTGTACAATAATTCAGAGTCTGATTCTTTTTGTACAGCAAAATAATGTTTTGGTCATGTATACTTATTGTGTATCTAAGTTATATTTTAATATATTTAACATCTACTGGTCATCCTGCCATTTAGGGAGGGGGTGGGGGTAAGAGGTGAAAAATTGGAACAAGAGGTTTGGCAATTGTTAATGCTGTAAAGTTACCCATGTATATATCCTGTAAATAAAAGGCTATTAAATAAAAAAAAAAAGAAAAGAAAAGAAAAGAAAATCAACAAACCAATAAATTTAAAAAAAAAAAAAAAAAACAATACTGTATGATGACCAGTTCTGATGGACCTGGCCATCCTCAGCAATGAGATCAACCAAATCATTTCCAATGGAGCAGTAATGAACTGAACCAGCTACGCCCAGAGAAAGAACTCTGGGAGATGACTAAAACCATTACATTGAATTCCCAATCCCTATGTTTTTGCTCCACCTGCATTTTGATTTCCTTCACAAGCTAATTGTACAATATTTCAGAGTCTGATTCTTTTGTACAGCAAAATAATAGTTTAGTCATGTATACTTATTGTGTATCTAATTTATATTTTAATATATTTAACATCTACTGGTCATCCTGCCATCTGGGGGAGGGAGTGGGGGGGTAAGAGGTGAAAAATTGGAACAAGAGGTTTGGCAATTGTTAATGCTGTAAAGTTACCCATACATATAACCTGTAAATAAAAGGCTATTAAATTAAATTAAATTAAATTAAATTAAAAAACATATGCATGGGTAATTTTTCAACACTAACCCTTGCAAAATTTTCTATTCCAAATTTTCCCCTCTTTCTCCCCACCCCTTCCCCTAGATGGCAGGTAGTCCAATACATGTTAAATATGTTAAAATATATGTTAAATCCAACATATGTATACATATTTTACAGTTATCTTATAATTTCTTTTTTTAGTATTTCCCCAATCACATGTGAAAACAATTTTTAATATTTTTTTGAATTTGACTTCTAAAATTCTATCCTTCCCTCTTTCTCCTGCCCCTCCCTGATTATGGTATGCAATCTGATATAAATTATATATCTATTGCAATAATTCCTAAACAATAATCTTAGTATAATAATTATAGTTTAATTATTGAAATAAGTGATCTAATAGTCTCATTACTCTATAATATTTGCAGTGGCTAGTTTTCTTCTATTATTCAATTCTAGATCAGAATCATTGTCAATCTGTAGGATTTATACAAGTGCTATATACTGATTAATTAACTGTTTTAGTGGACTGACCCTCTAAATGTATGTCATAATTTGGAAAACACATCTTCAATACATTGGGTCTCTAAATGTGCACTGTTAAAATGAACCTTTTTGAAAGACTGTGGATCTAATTGAAGAAGCCCCATAATATTCTGGGTCATTATATAATTATCACAATGTCATCTGCAAATAGGTTTTTTTGGACAATCTCATTATCTTTACGGAATTATCATTTATTTGAATTCTAAGCAGGAATCACTGAATGAATGAAGTATTTATTAAGTGCTTACTTAATGATACTATGCACTATGAAGAAAAATAGAGAAGTCAGACAGTCTCTCCTCTTAAGGAACTCGTACATTTTAATGGTGGACTCCAAATGGAATCACAAAGAATCAGACATGACTGAAAGATAGAATGAATGTAATAATAATGAAAGGTTAATTAGGCGAAGTTATTTCCATAATCTATACCTCACTACCTAGAACCCCAAGCTCTAGACCCACATATACCAGAACCAATCCTGGGTCATACCTTAGGGAATAACTGCAACTCTTTGACTTACTATGCCCTTCCCTAGAGTTTACTTTGAAAATATTTTCATTTATAGGTGTAGGTAAAAGGTGGGATGTCTCCCAGATTCCATAAAAGTACCCACATATCAGGTACAAGTTGGCTTTTATTTCAACCCACAGAAAATCCAAAAAAGCACAAAAAACTCATAGGTTATCCCAAGTTTAGGGGTTATTATTTGAAATTCTTTTGAAAGAATAGAGAATGTCCTAATGTATCTCTTTCAAGAGACAAAGATGTCCACACAGCCCACAATGTCAGAAAGAACAATGAGAAAGGATTAAAATTATGACATGAAGAAGCAAAATACCAAAACTTTGCATACTGCTATTACTGTGAGTTATTTGATTAATGTATTTCTGGAAGATATCAGATATAAAAAGCAATTGACCTGAAAACCAAGTCTGAATAATTTAAGATCAATTATCAGACATCCAAGAAAAATAGTAAAAAGCAAATGTAAGCAATCATAAGGGATTAAATTGCTTACATTCTAATAATGTGAGATGCTACATGTGTCCTGTCAGAAACCTATCATCAGAGTTCATAGGTGAATTCTAACTGGACAAAGTATTTAGAAGCAATGTCATACTTTAATTGTCTTTAAAGAAGAATGGAAAGAGAGGGGAAGATGAATATCTTCTAAGGGATTGGGAGGAGAGGAAAAATAAAAGATCAAAGAAATGATGTCACACTATTAGAAAGCTCAGATACAAGTATATAAACAAAGAAGAAATGGGAGAAGTGAATGAAACTTGAACCTCATTTTTATCTGGATTACAGAAATGCATTTCACTCAACAAAGAAGCAATGAGAGAAAGGAAGGAAGCTGGGAGGTAAGAAGAAAATTAGCTTAAAGGTCAGATTATTATAAATCAAAACAAAGGACACACAAAAATACAACAAGTCTACATGAAGTGGTAAAAAAATGGAAAATAAGGAGAGTTCAAATCAGTTGGGGAATGACTAAATAAATTATGGCATATAAATGTAATGGAATGTGATTATGCTGTAAGAAACCAAAAAGAGGATATTTTCAGAGAAACTTAGGAAAACTTGTATAAATTGATTCATAGTGGAGAAAGAAGAACCAGAAGAACAGTCTATACAATTGTAATAATATTTTAAAAACAAAAACCTTGGAAAAACTTAGAAAATTTGATCAATACTATAATTCATTAAAAAAACATGTTCTATCATATTCTTATAGGGAACTTATGGAATCAGAGTATAAATGGTGACATAATTTTTTATGATCAATACAGGAATTTTTTTTTGCTAAACTATATATATATATATATATATATATATATATATATATATATATATATATGGAATTTGTTGTTTTTGGCTTTTTCCTTCAATTAAAGTAGAAGAAAGTGGCAAAGAGAGAAAGTGGATCTTCTATGAAAAATACAATTTAATTTAAAATATTAAAATAATAGAAGAATCACTGAATACCAATACTTCTATCCCATCTTCTCTACCTTGTCCAGGATGTGTGACCCCTAAGAGAGAAGCACAACAGGAAGAAAAAAAAAAAACTAGAAGATCTACAAAGTAATAACACAGAAACTTCTTAGAAGAAGGGACTCAGATATTTTAAAACTTAAATTTCATGAAGAATATGGAGAATAAGAAAGGAATAAATAAGCATAAAGGTCATAAATCAGAGAATAAAAGTCTAGAGTTGACATAAAGAGAATTAAAAGAGTGAAAGAAAAAAAAATATTTTTTAGAAAAAGGCACAGAAAATAAAAAAAAATTCACAAACTAGTTAAAGGAGAGAAGAAAAGGAGGTATTTCATTTGACTAGTTAACCAGGAGAAATAAAAGAGAAGAATAATTTAATAACTAGATAAAAATGAATTAGTTAAGTGAAATTCCAAAATTAGGGAAAGGGGTGACAAAGTGGGTAGTATTACTGATGAGTGGAAAAAACAGAGAGAACTGAATTTCCTTAAAGTAGATTAAGTAAAACCAGATAAAAAGATTTTTTTAAAAAACTTTTTTCACAGATGAAAAGGAATTTTTAAAAACTCATAATTCAGAAAAGAAATAGAGACAATTGGAAAAAAAAGCAAACATATTTCATAACTTTAAATTTAAATGGATTAAAAATCCCATACACTTTTTTAAAGTGACAAATTGGATAAGAAAACAATGCCAGAAACATCAACGACAAAGAATTAAAATTATGACATGAAGAAGCAAGATACATAGAATTTTCATACTGTTGTACAATGTGTTACTTACAAAAAATGTACCTAAGAAGAAAAAAAAAAGAAATACACAAAACAAAATGACTAGAACAAAAATCACTATTCATCAGTGAATCCAAAAAAGCAAAAGTTGTAATCATGCTATAAGACAAACAAAAACAAAAATTCACAGCAGAAAAAGGAGGTAAACAAGGAAACTACATTATGTTGAAAGAAACCATAGACAAAAAACTAATAAGTATGGTAAATCTATATATAATAAAATTAATTTGGGAAAACAAAAGTTCTAGAATATTGAAGTAAATAATCAAAAAGATATGAATAAAGAGTGAATAACACTTATATACCCCAAATTATAGCATAAATCAAATTTGATATTGCTTCAAAAAAATAAAAAGGTAAAGCAATAAAAAGACCCAGACAAGGAAGAATCAGAAACAAAGGAATTCAACAACCCAGTGTTTGATAAATCAGAAAACATCAATTACTTAGGAAAGAATATGTTATATGGAAAAAACTGTTGGGAAAACTGGAAATCAGTTTGGTAGAAATTAGTAGGCTTAGACCAGCATGTTACATCATATTCCACAATAAATTCTAAAGGGAAATGTTTCTAATATTAAATGTGATACCATAAAAAATTATACAAGAAGCAGACCATATATATTTCTCTTATAGCTTTGGATAGAAAATATGTCCTTAACCAAACAAGGAATAAAAGCAATTTCAAAGTATAAAATAGATAATTTTGATTGTACAAAACTAAACATCTAGAGGAACAAAAATTTGGAACATAAGGTTTTGCAAAGGTGAATGTTGAAAACTATCTTTACACATATTTGAAAAAATAAAATATTATTTAAAAAAAAGAAAAAAGAAAGAAATTATGAAGAGGCTGAAAAACTTTACATGAACTGATGTTGAATGAAGTGAGCAGAACCAAGAGAATATTGTACACAATGGCAATTTATGTTATGATCAATGTGATAGGCTTGGCACTTTTTTAACAATGAGGCAAGTCAAGGCAATTCCTATAAATTTGGGATGGAAAATGCCATCTGCATGCAGAGAAAGAACTATGGAGACTGAATGTGAACCAAAGTAGAGTATTTTAATGTTTTTGTTATTTGCTTTCTTTTCTCATGCTTTTTCCCTAAGAAAGGAAGAGGTTAGTTGAAAAAGAAATCTTTATATTAAATATCTCAGATAAGGTTTGGTATCAGAGATTAAGAAACAAAAGATATATAAGACCAATAACTATTTTTCAATAGAGAAGTGGTTAAAATATATAATTATCAAAAGAGTGGCTAAATAGTCATAACCACATGAAAGAATGCTCCAAAACCATTAATAATGAGAAATGAAAATCAAAGCAACCTTAAGGTTTTATTTCATATCCTACAAACTGGCAAATGTGACAAAAGATGGGAATAGTAATTGTTGGAGGGGTTAAAGGAAAATAAAAACACTAGTATATGTGGTTGATAGAGCTGTGATTGATAACTATGGGAGAAGGGGGAATTTGTAATTATACAAATAAAGTAACTAAAATGCCTATCCCTTTGACCCAGAGATTTCATTACTAAAAAGTCATCAATAAGAAAAGAGTTCTTATACACACCAAAATATTTAAAGTTCTTTTTTTGTCGTGCAAAGAATTGGGGGAAAGAAGGGAATAAAGGTCCATCAATGGAGAAGTGTGTTTGAAAGGTTCTTATTTGGTTTTCTGAATGTCTTGGAGCAGCCTTTGTTTTAGCAGAGTAATCACCAAAAGAATAGCCAGGTGTCCAAAAGTCTTTATTGTCTCCTTTGCCTGGTGCTCAGCTAACTTTCTTAGAGGCCTTCCAGAGTCTTGGTTTCAGTGGAGAAGCTAAGGAGGCCAGGCCAACCACAACAAGGCTGATGAAGATGGAAATGAATCTCTCTCTCCTTGGTTCTGAGAGCTTGAGCTCCCGCCTCCAGTCTGCTTGTCTTTCCTGGCTCTGAATCTGAGTCCCTTGGCTGAATTTGTGCTTATATGTGCTACATTGAGTATAAATCAATCATTGTATCACTAGGAAACCATTATTTGTTATAAGAATAACTCAATCATACTGAACTATTAAGCACCATGCTAAACTAGACAACCATTGTCTTTATCAATTCTACTGACTTAACAACTTGTAAGAATCTTTGTTTCAAGTTCAGAGGTGGTCTGGCCCATAATATCTCCCGCTTTCTTTTGTTTTAGAACATAGGTGGTCATGCCCTCCCTGACTTCTCAAGGAAGTGAGAACCCCAAAAAGGAGGTGATCATGCCTTCCCTGACTCCTCAAAAAAGGAGTGAAAACACCAAAAAAGGAGGTGATCATGCCCTCCCTCACGTCTCAGGAAGGGAGATGAAAACGCCAAAGGAAATGGGGAATCAAACCAGATTAGTGGGTTTCTAAAGGATCTCACTTAAAACAGGTATACATAAATCCATCAACATGGGAGTTATTACATAAGCACATAGCAATACAGCACAGGCTAGTATTGATGTAACAAACAACATGAATCAACATGAGGAATTATACATGTCCATAAGTCCTAGAATTAGTCCAAAATCAATCTATTGTCCATTACTTGACATATGTAGGGAATCCAATAATCCCTGGAAGTTTTGAAGTCCTGCATCAGTCTTATCAACAATTTTTCATCTCAGGGAATCCAATGATTTCTGCAGATTTTGAAGTCCCATATCAGTCTTATCATGTCTCAGGGAATCCAATAATTCCTCCTGGTTTTGAAGTTCTACAACAGTCTCATTATCAGTCATGCTCTTTCAGTGTCAGATGTTTCTTAGGTCTTCTCCTTTGTTTCTAAGTTTTTCTCTTTTTCTGTCTTTCTCCAATGGACAAGGTGAATATAGCTCGTTGGCACCCATCTGATTCCTTCTCCATTTGTAGAGATACAAGCAAACCCTCTCCCCTAAGCAGTTAACCTATGTAGTCCCTTCCATTTACCATTTTCTGGATCTCTCCACGTTACCTGGAAATTATATTGGAGCTGCTCGCACTGGACACTGTTCTTCTCTTGGGTTAAAAAGCCTGTATTCTCCCCAATTGTAATCTGTTCCTCTCATCTGATTGCTTCTCTGCTGGTTGATCATGTAATTCCTTTTTCCCATCTGATTGCTTTTCTGCTGATTGATCATATCAGAGTCCTGAACTTCTGAAGACTCTCTGGGTGTAACCTCAGTTGCCATCATACCCCACCTGTTTTTTGTTTTAGGTCTTGGAGGTGGGCCCTGCCTCTCATTTCCCTGGGTCATTCTACATTCTACATAGGGTTTTGAGTCTTGTTTTCCCGCTCTGTTTTCTCCCTCTATCTCTATGCCAACATTGAGCTTTCAGATGCCCTACTTTACCATACTAAAAGCATTGACAAGTATCTCTGGAAGTCCTTTGCCAAGAGGGACCCTGTCTTCTCATGTTCTGCATCATATCCTGGGTATGAAAGGCATTTGTGCCCACTATGGCACAGAGTCTTATGATCTCCTCTAAAGGAGCATCTTTGTATAGTCCCCATATAATTCTTCTACAAACTTCATTAGCATTTTCTTTAGTGAGTTGTTTGATCATTATTGCATTTTCTCCAATAGTTCTTGTGACAGCTGCCTGCAAACGTCCCACAAAATCAGCAAAGGGTTCATTAGAACCTTGCTCTATTTTCATGAAGGCTTCCCCTCTATCTTTTCCTGGGAGGGAGCCCCATGCTTTGATAGCAGCAGAAGCAATTTGCTCATATGCTGCTATGGGGTAATTAATCTGTGCTGAAGTATCTGCATACTGACCTTTACCTGCTAGTTGGTCAAAGGTGATTTGTATATTAACTCCAGTTTGCCTATTTCATTGGGATTGTATTCTACATAGTTCACTATATTCCAAAAGCCACAACAAGTTTTGTCCAGGTTCTAAATATGTCCTTGCTATAGATTTCCAATCACTAGGGGTTAAGATTTCATAAGTCAAATTCTCTAATACCATCTTAACAAAAGATGATGTAGCCCCATAGAGAGTGCAACCCTTTTTTAAATCCTTTATTTTTTCCAGGTCAAAAGTAGTGTATCTTCTCCCTTATTGACCTGAAGAGTCAAACTCTTCAATAACAGAGTATGCATTTATCAAATCAGATATATCCTGTTCTTTTTTTAGCTTTAACTAGTGCCTTTTGTAATCTTGTCATAGGCTGCTTCATAGGTGGTGCTGATTGTGTTACTGCCCCTCCCTCTCCTCCTTCTTCCTCCACCCATGAAGGGTTAATTGAGGGGAGTAGGTCAGGCATTGGGGAATGCCCTAATGGCTCCTGCTGTGAAGCACCACACACTTTAATTTCATCAGAATTGAACTTAATTCCATTCTTGTCTAATTCTTCATCCTTTTCACCTAGTTTGTCAGTATCCTCCCCCTCCTGCACTTTCTTCTTTTTTCTTATTCTATAACTTATATAAATCCTTAAAGCCAATTGTATTAAGTTATATGTATAAAATGTTTCTTTAGGAATTGAATCAGGGCCATTATCATTGTAATATTCACATAATTGCTCTCCTACTAACTTCCACTCGTCTGGATCTAATTCTTTTTCCTTAGAGAACCAAGGAGATGTGTGTTTTAATATTTCGAAGAGTTCAATGATCTGCATCCAAGTTACAATCAAACATTGGTTTTTTTATGAGTTTAACTAAACTTTCAACACATATTCCTTGTGGTGAAGAAGTCTTTTTTCTAAACATTTGTCCCATTTCAGCTAAAATACTAGTTTAGCCCTTTACAAAGTTTCCTTGTTGTCTATTTTTGTACTTACCCTAATTTCTGGGTCACAGATGTAGGTTCTTAGTCCCACATTCAGACACCAAAATGTAATGTTCTCATTTGGTTTTCTGGAGGTCTTGAGAGCAGTCTTCTTTTCAGCAGAGTAATCACCACAAGCATAGTCAGGTGTTAAAGTCCAAATCCTTTATTATCTCCTTCACAATCTAGTTTTCCTGCCTGGAGCCCAGCGAGCTTTCTTGAGAGCCTTTCAGACCAGCCTTGGTCTCAGTAGGGGAAGTGCAAGAGGCCAGCCACCATGGTGGTGTGAGATGAAGTGAATGAATCTGGCTCTGAGTCTCTCAGTCCCCCAGGAGAGCCACCAAGAGCCTGACCAAAGATGGAATGAATCTCTCTCCTTGACTCTGAGAGCTTGAACTCCTGCCTCCAGTCCTTTGTCTTCTCTGGTTCTGTTGGGCCTTCTCAGTGGAGAAATGAAGGAACACAGGCCTGCCACCACAGTGATGTGAGATAGAATGAATCTGTCTCTGCATATCCCCTAGCTTATATGCTCTATTCTAAGTATAAACCAGTCATTATATCACTAGGAAACCATTATTTGTTGTAAGATTAAATCAATCATACTGAACTTGGAGAACTATTAATCACTATGCTAAACTAGACAACCATTGTGTTTATCAATTCCACTGACTTAGCACCTTGTAAGAATCCTTGTTTCAGGTTCAGAGTTCTGGCCCATAACTGTGCTATATATAAATGTAATGATATATTATTATTATGGTGTAGGAAATTATAATTGTGAGATCTGATAATCATATAATCAGAGCCAAGAAAACAAAACACATGATGAAAACAACATTGGAAATGGAAGGAAAACCATAAACTAATCAAAAGTGAGTCTTGCAAAATTACAAAGAACATACTTGGCTCTGAGAAAGAGATATGAGAAAATATTTCCATCTCTATCCCTTTCACTTTAAATGTACCACAATTGTGATACATTGCACACATTCAGGTTTTTTCAATGTTTTAATCATTCTTTTCTCTTCCTTGTGTTCCTTGAAGCATTATTACATGGGATGGTTCTTTACAAGAGTAGAATGGTTGTTTCAGCAGCACATATATTAAAATTAGAACAATGCAGAGAAGATTAGCATGGCACTTGTGCAAGGATGACATGCAAATTCATGAAGCATTTCATATTTTTAAAAGAAAATAAATAAAAAATAGAAGAAATAAATAGTGGGAGAAACTTTAATAATGCAAAAAATCAATAAAAATTAATTTTTAAAAATCATTGGTCATCTCCAAAACAATCATTTTAAAAGGCCTCTTCGTTCTATTTCAAGAAGTTATCCATAATAGATCTATTTAGAACCAATGTCCTATTAAGACAGAAAGAATCTACATGTCACCTTTTGTTATTAATTCCAAAAGGAAAAGTTTAAAGATTGTCAGTCAAAATCCAGAGCTTCCATTTGCAAGAAAAAATACTAAAACCATTCAGAAAAAAAGTGCAAGTACTAAGACACTGCAGTCAGGATCACATAAGACCTAAAAGTATCTGTTAAAAATGAAAGGAGATCTTGAAATATATTTCAAAAGATAAAGAGAAGATAAATAATGCTGAAAAGCTTAATATGTTCCTAATCAATCTTTAATGGAGTAGAAGATTTTCAAGCATTTCTGATGAAAAGATCAGAACTGAATAGAAACTCTAAAATATAAACACAGAAGTCCAGAAAAACCTAGAAATGTAAACTTACAGAGCAATTGGAGTGAGGTATACGATAAGGTAGTACTAACATTACAATAGAAAAAAATGAAACAAGTGTTCCTTCCTAATTTAATGTCTTTAAAGAGGATTGAAAGAATCAGATTTAAAAAGCAGAGCTCCTGAGGAGGAATAGATTGGTTTTGTTCCAAGAGTTTAAAGAGAGGTGAGAAGTGAAGTTAAAAGCAATATATTAGTATAGAAAGGAACAAGAAAGGGATGAAATTTTCAATTTCTCATAAGTGAAGTGCACAAAAAGAAGCATATATATATATATATATATATATATATATATATATATATGTACATGCACACAGAAGTGGGTCTAAAAGTGAGCACTGGATGATCTTTGTTTTTATTTGATATGGATATGGTCAAGGAAGGTTGATCATACATATAATGCTCATACAATTTGATGTAAATATATATATACATATATATATCAAACAACAATATAATAAGCAGGGATAGGAAGGGAACAGTCACAAACAAAATAAACTTCCTGGTTCTGAAAAGAGGAATAGAAAAGATTTAGAAGGACACACAAGGAGGATAGAGGAAAAGAAAGAATTTCCTATTTTAGATGGACTCAAACAATTGAGGGATGACTACACACCTGTCAGATTGGCTAGAATGACAGGGAAAGATAATGCGAAATGTTGGAGGGGATGTGGGAAAACAGGGACACTGATATATTGTTGGTGGAATTGTGAATACATCCAGCCATTCTGGAGAGCAATTTGGAACTCTGCTCAAAAAGTTATCAAACTATGCATACCCTTTGATCCAGCAGTGTTTCTACTGGGCTTATACCCCAAAGAGATACTACTAAAGAAGGGAAAGGGACTGGTATGTGCCAAAATGTTTGTGGCAGCCCTGTTTGTAGTGGCTAGAAGCTAGAAAATGAATGGATGCCCATCAATTGGAGAATGGTTGAGTAAATTGTGGTATATGAATGTTATGGAATATTATTGTTCTGTAAGAAATGACCAGCAGGATGAATACAGAGAGGATTGGAGAGACTTACATGAACTGATGCTAAGTGAAATGAGCAGAACCAAGAGATTATTATATACTTCAACAACAATACTGTATGAGGATGTATTCTGATGGAAGTGAATTTCTTCGACAAAGAGAAGATCTAACTCAGTTTCAATTGATCAAGGATGGACAGAAGCAGCTACACCCAAAGAAAGAACACTAGGAAATGAATGTAAACTGCTTGCATTTTTGTTTTTCTTCCCAGGTAATTTTTACATTCTGAATACAATTCTTCCTGTGCAACAAGAGAACTGTTCGGTTCTGCATACATATATTGTATCTAGGATACACTGTGATATATTTAACTTGTATAGGACTGCTTGCCATCTGGGGGAGGGGGTGAAGGGAGGGAAGGGAAAAGTTGGAACAGAAGTGAGTGCAAGGGATAATGTAAAAAAAAAAAAAAAAATTACCCAGGCATGGGCTCTGTCAATAAAAAGTTATTAAAAAAAAAAAAACAATTTTGGGATGGCTATAAACATGATAAATAAATGAAATGGAATATTATTGCTCCACTTAAAAATAGTAGATTTCAGAGAATCCTGGGTAGTATGATCAATCAATAAGTAGCTCCCATTTAAAAAATAGTAAAAGATTTCAGAGAATCTGAAAATTCCTGGGTAGTATGATCAATCAATAAGTGGCTCAATGGATAGAAGACTGGGCCTGAAGTCAGGAAGATTCCTCTTCATGACTTCAAATGTGGCCTCAGATACTTACTAGCTCGGTGACCCCAAATAAATCACTTTATCCCTGTTTGCCTCAGTTTCCTCATCTATAAAATGAGCTGGAGAAGGAAATGGCAAACTGCTCCAGTATCTTTGCCAAGAAAACTCCATGCAAGGTCACAAAGAGTTAGACATGACAGCCCTAGTTTTAAAACCGATGTATGAAGCCCTTGCTTTTCCTTAAATTGATTCCCCAAATACTAAGTCCTTTGTGAGAAAAAAGTCTGTGTTTTCCTAGCATCAATCCTTTTTTCTTTTCCTCATCCAACTTCTTAGGGATTTAAAGATGGATTAACTATGCATCATTGCAAACTAGGGGATTTGTGAGAATGACACCATAACAGATAGCTGATATTGATACAAGGTGTCCCAAGAGACATTGTAATTTTTATTTAATAAAGCTTAAAATTGTACTGAACCTTTTGGAAATCCTGTTTCATTATTTTAGGCCTTGAAAAATGCTTTACATACATTATTTTATTTGATCCTCACAACAATCCTGGGAAAGGAATACTACATATATTATTAGCCTCATTTTACAGATGCAAAAATTGAAGATCAAAGGGGGCAGCTAGATGGCGCAACAGATACTGCACTAGTTCTGAAGTCAGGAAGATCTGAGTTCAAATCCAGCCTCATATACTTAATACTTACTAGCTGTGTGACCCTATGCAAGCCATTTAACCACAATTGCATGGTCAAAAAAAAAAAAAATCATAGAGTTTAAGTGATTGACCAATTCATGGTGGTAACCCAACTCATAAATTCTAGAGTTAAAATGCAAATTTAAATATTTACTAATTCCAAGAACAGAATCCTTTCCACTAAATCTCTCTATTTCCCCAAATACACAGAGAAGTATGGTAAAAGAGGAAAAGTTGACAATTTACATTTTTATAAATGTTCTTAGGACTTCTCTCTACTGTCTTGCTTTCCCTCCTGCTAATTTTTGTTTTCTCTGTTTGAATCTTGTTTTAACTAAGTTTGGGGTACACACACTACTATGAAACTGATTAGTGGCCAAAGCTGCTATTTTCAGCTCTTTGAAATCTAATTTCTATATCTGTCATTATGGTATAAATCTGGTGACTGAGCAAGGATTTTCCCCCTGTGCATAAAACTTAATTGTCTTCAGATGTTACCCTCAATTATTGACCAAGGGAATGGAAAGTTTATCTTGTTGTTAGACTCCAAGTCAAAAAGAACTTTTAATCTGGACTCCACAGAAGCCTTTCTTCTTGGATTTTTCTCATCCTATCTATTCTTTTTATTTATAAAATTAAAAGCTTTTTATTTACAAAACACATGCATGGGTAATTTTTCAACATTGACCCTTGCAAAACTTTGTGTTCCAAATTTTCTCCTTCTTCCCCCACCCCTCCCTTAGATAGCAGGTAATCCAATGCATGTTAAATATATTAAAATATGTTAAATCCAATATGTATATATATATATATACATAAATATCTTGCTGCATGAGAAAAATCGGATCAAGAACATCCTCTCCTTTAGATAGGATAGACATCCTTTAGAAACTGATGTCTTCTTTACAATGCACAGTGATAGCTACTACTGATACTAATAGTAGTATGTTTGTAGTGAGAAATTTTCTCATCCAAAGCATGTGAATCTTTTTGAGTTCTAGAGAGTACTTTAGAGTACTGAGATTACTTACTCAGGGCCAGATACCCAGGATAAATAAGAAAGGGGAATTGAACTTTGATCTTCCTAATTTGAGGTCAGCACTCTAACCACTAGATTTTGTTATACTTTTTATATAAATATATGTATTATGATAAAGTTGATTTTATATAAGGAGTTCAATAATTCTTCAACATTAGAAAATAACCAAGATAAATCAGATTCATGGCAAATATAAAGATTTTGGAATTATATTAGAACTACTCACATTTATTTTAAATATTAAATTCTATCAAATAACTTTTTAGAAATAAATGTTTATGTCAAGAAAAAAAAAACTTGTACTACTTTGTCTTTCTATTCTGGGTGGATTTCTGGGTAGAGTATACAGGCTGTACCTTTCACTTAGTTTCTTCAGTCTACTATTGAAAAGTTTTTCTCTCAGCTTCGCCATTCTGACTTGAGGAAAGTAGAAGATAGTTATGAAGAATCATGGAATTTTTAAATTGGAAAGCACTTAAATTACCATCCACTCAAATCCATACCTGATAAAACATTCCTACTATAACCTGCCCAAAAAGTGGGTCTTCCAATCCTTACTTATAGAACTTCAACAAGGGGACAAGCCCATTCCATTTTTCCACAACCTCTTTTAATGGCTGCTTTTTCTAGAATTTGCAAATACTCGGGTTTGGAATTTGTGCTCCCAGGTGGGCTCACTCCTTTTTTATCCTGTTTGGGAATTTATACTGATAATTACACATTGCTGAAGTAAAATATTATGGTAACAAAAATCTCATAGGCAAATATGTAGCTTTTATCATCTGTTTCCACACCATCTCCCACATCATCCCCTTCTTTCTATTTAAACAGCCATACCCTAGTTCATCCTCTCTTCCCTTCTCCCCTGAACTCCTAAATAGCTTCCTAATTGGTATTCTTGCATTAAGACTCTCCTCTATTCTATCCTCCTCATAGTTGTAAAAGTAATTTTCTCCAAGACTGTTTCTCTTTTCTAATCATTTAATTCTAGTAGTTCCCTACAATTCAAGGATTAAATATGATTTTGATTTATCATGTTTTATAAATATTATAAAGTATATGATATATAAAATATAAAGTAAATTATCATATAAAAATATAATATAAAGTATTATAATATGTAAATATTATAAAATATATAAAACTACAAAATAAATATTATAAAGTATATTAAAATAACATAATTATAAAGTTTACAAAATATAATAAATAAAAATATAAAAGTATATAATAAAATATATTATTTTAAATAAGTAAATATACACATATGGGAAGTGCTCAACAGTTTTTTTTTTTTTAACAAAGAGCAAAAATTCATTGGTCACTTCACTAAAGTGCTAAAACTGACAGGAGAAGAATAACCAGAATGGGGTGATAATTTGTGAAAATCCTGAGGAGGGAAAAGTCCTCACCATCTGCCCTCTCCATTTTAATCCCAACTAATTTAGTCCCAAAGAATTAAAGGATAAAAGAAATCACCCAACTGTACAGAGTGAAGTCCCTACAAATTAATGTTATCTAATCTTAATGGGTGGACCCTGCTTAGGAAAACCCCTTTATTTCTCCCTGCTTAATTCCCTACTATACAACCCAAAACACCTGTTCACAGTTTCTCTTTTTTCCTTAAGTCACAAGCAACACCTCCTCCCAACTTCATAAAGTCTACTTTCCAATTCAAATGAACTACTCGCTATTCCCCAAACTCAACAGGATATGTCCCACTTCCATGCATTTGTACAAACCAGCCCCCATTCTGGAATATATTTCCTCTTTATCTTTACATTACAGAATCCTTCTTTCATGATTCAGCTTAGATACCCCCTCCTCCACCTACCCCTATTTTCTTCTACTCCACCATTAATACTAGCTTCTCAAATATTTCTAGGACTATGTATCTGATCTTTCCTTTGCCCCTTTCCTCATAGCCCTGTATTATTTTTATCTATGATCACATTTTATCCCCCCCCCGCCCCCCGGTCAAATGTTAGCTTCTTGAAATCAGGGACTGATTCGTATTTGTCTTTATCCCAGTCAGCTAGCATAAAACCCAGCACATGGTAAGTGTTTAATAATTTTTTTTTGTTAAATTTAGTGTTAAAGAATATTATACATGACAATGGATACATAGAGGGAACTATGAAAATTGCAAATGTGGTCTAAAGTTTATAATTAAGTAGAAAAAATTTTAATAACTGGAGGAGAGGCAATGAAGCTTAGTTTGTCAACAGGAAGCTGCGGGCTCTACATCTCTATTTATATAAACAACGTCTGCTTTTTCCATCTTGGGGTCTATTCAGAAGTTATCATCTGACTATACTGCTGCTAGCTTTGCTTGACTGGTTTTGGAGAAGCCGAAGGCCACCTGCTCTCTCTGCCCACTTTTACCGCAATGAAACCTCAGTCACTTTCCCCCATTGACAGGCATTTGAAAACAAGATGCTCTTGGGAGCTGCAGAGAGAATGGTTGTCATTGAAACTTTGGACTTGTCACCCCAAGTTTTGTTTTTCCAAGCAATGAGGCTGTTTTACAATGTTACTGGTGTCCCTGGGTCTTCACACCTCCCTCTGGAAACTCCCAACAATGCCATTGCATTTTTTTTTAACTATACCTTCTATCATTCATAGTTTTAACTATTTGCATTGATCATACCCTCTTAGCTCTTGCAGTTCCACTGTAATACTGTCACCCTTCCCTTTATCACTTTCCTGCCTTCTTCACTTTCTTATACTACAAGATCAGGGCACTTTTTTCCCCTTTCTTCTTATTTTTCTTAAACTCCCTCCTTTCATTGGGCCACAGCTATTTCAGTGGAGGGGAGAAGGGTCACAGAAGTGGGGAGCAGTTGTCTGCTCTGTCTAGGTACAGAGAATATGATTAGAAAACTAGTTGTAACCTTCAGTACCTAGGAGGCAAGGGAGTGAGGAGGAGGAGCTTGTGGCCAGTATTTTCTGTGGCTTGAAGGCATCAAAAGACAGGCTCAGTGGTGAAGGCAGCTGGAACTTGTTTATCTTCCTCAGATCAAAAGGACCACAACCAGAGCTCTGTGCAGGACAGTAGGGGTTTTAGAAGCTATGGCAGGAGTGATATTTAAAGACATTTCATCAAAATAAAACTCCACTGCTTTCAGTCAAGATAGGAGACTTCAGGTTTGAAATGTAATGCATAAGGAGGGGTTGGGTTTAGAATAAAACAAGATGACAGAACTTATTTAGGCAGAATAGGTGACTTTGGAGTTTGCTATCAAGGATACTCAAAAAGCATCATTGCAGAAAAATATCATTTCTTTCCCCCCAACCCAAAAAAAAATAAATCTCCCACCACCATGCTGATATCTAACAGTCCCCCAACTAAAATTTCAACCATTTGACCTACAAATCATCTTTTATTAAAAAGTAAAAATCCCTAAAAGGGTATAGTTTCAGCATTTCACTCTTTAACATATTAATGCCAATGAGTTTATCAGATTCTATCTCTGGGTGGTAAGTGAAGAAAGGGATGAAAATCTTTAGCTCTTAAGGTGTACAGAAATCTAAGGGAAAGGCAGTTTCAGTAACTGATTGTAAGAACTCATAAAGGAGAAATGAGGTAGTAAGGAAGAAGGAATATTTTGCCCATTTCAAAATTTTGCCTGGGATCAGATTAGAGAAGAATTAAGAAAAGAATTAGAGAGCTTTACAAGGATGAGTAAAACTGTTGACATATTCTGATTTTCTCCCATGGAAATCAGGAAGGGGGAGAGAGTGTTGCAGAAGGGGAGGTAGTGGGAAATGAAAACAGTACCAAAAACAGAGGTTGCAAAGTTAAGAGAAGAGTGAAATACCCGCTTTTCTCCTCTGACACTGCCATCATGCTGGGGCAAATTCTCATCAATTTGTGCTTGGACTACGGCAATAACCTGCTATTTGGTCTACCTGACACATCTTTCCCCATTCCAGTACATCCGTTATTTAGTCACTGGTCATTTTCTTAAAAATGCAGGTCCAAACATGTCATCCTCCCTACCCAATAAATTTAAATGACTACCTATTACCTATCTAAAATAAAATCTTCTCTTTGGTATGCAAAACCCTTCCCAACCTAACTCCCTCTCTCTCATCCACTTTCCAATCTTCTTACACTTTATAATTTTAACCCCTTCCTTCAATTTCTACTTGGATCCAATGGCACTGGCCACTTTATTGTTCCTCAAACAAGATCCTCCATCTCTTAGCTCCAGAAATTTTCACTGAAATTTCCTTCAAACCTGGAATGCTCTCCTTCCTCTACCTCCTGGCTTCCCTGGCTTGTTTCAAATCCCCCCAAAAAATTCTAACTCCTACAGGAAATCCTCTTAATTCTAGTGCCTTCCCTCTGTCAATCATTTCCTATTTGTCCTGTATACCTAGGGTGTTTGTACATAGTTGTTTGTTGTCTCTGTTAGAAAATGAGATTCTCAAAGGCAGATATTGTCTTTGACTTTCTTTGTATCCTCAGCACTTAGCACGGTGCCTGATTCATGGTAAGGCACTTAATGAACATTTATCAACAAACAGATTGACATCTTCACCCTGTGAAGTTTATTAGAGATTGCTGAGTAGGCCAATAACAAAAACGGATGGAGTGATGTGATCCAGAAAGAATGGCACTTGCAAAAGCATAAAGAGGAAGTAATTAGAGGAGAAAAATTAGAGGAGGCAAAGATTTGGAGGTGGAAATATCTGTCTGCTAGGAAATAATATGGGCCAGCCTAAAGAAAACCATTTAAAACAGAGGAGTAGAACCAGAGATACAGATGAATTATGGAAATAGAGCACAGCTAAATCTTATATATTCAGCATAATGAGGAAATAAGGCAGGAAATAATGAGACAATGGATTACTTTCCAGTATGGGAGAAATGATATTTCTTTTCATGATTTTCTTATCCATTATACATAATGCCAGGATTAAGGCTCCTTCACTAGAGAAATAAAACTTATAATCCTGCATATAATAAGAGGTTCAAGTGTTAGAAAGAATTCTCAGAAACTTTGTACCCATGAAGTTGCTATATAGTGTTTTAAAAATATAATTAATATGTTTGTCTATATGTATGCCTACATTCAACCCTACAGGATGCACTGAACAGAGAAAAGGAAAAGCAGAATTTCAGGTTCTTGCAAGCATCTCACCAGCTAAATTATGTGCAAAATCCCGTCAAACTGTTCTTCAGAGCCATCAATTCCCAATAAGCGAATAAGACTGTTTAACATTGAGGCATGTAATATATCATAATAGCAAAGTATCTTAATCTTTAAATGATGATTTCCAACAGCTTATTGGTTGACAGAACATAGTTCTATTCTCTAGAAATAAATGAAATAATATTCTTAACCAGAAAGATTCTTTGAAATAACAACTTAGCCCTTATGTGGCTAGAATTTGCCCTTTTACATAGTAGACTATTTGTCCTAATACAGAGTGAATTCATCTCCAAATAACAGAAGACAGCCATTTTTTTTTGAGCCAGAAAAGGTTCTTGTATCTAGGTCCTAATAGAGATTAATACTAAAAATATAATCCATAGAATCATAGAATTGGGGGGGGGGAGGGATTTCCAACTCTTTCATTTTGCAGAGGACAAAAATTAGGGTTAGTGATGATTTTTCTATGATCAGCCAACTCCTTTGGAGATACAAGATTAGAAGCAGGTCTCTTAAAATTTTAGTTCAGGTGTTCCACTATATTAAACTGATCATTCCAAGAAATCCAATATCTGTCCAGTATAATTCAGCTCTTTTCCAAGCCCAAATACAAATGCTAGTCTATGGAACAGTTCATAATTTATATATTTTTAAGAATTGGAGCAAGAGGGAGGAAGCAACATGACCTGCACTGATAGAAATTCATTACATTTAACCCAGTATTATGAATTTATCTTGTAAATGATGTTCCAGTTTGCCTATATCCTACTCCTTACCCAATACAATGACCTATTTCCCAATCCTTTTAATAATAGAATATTTTAACACAACAAAAAAAAAATCCTTCTGGGTTATTTTATCTGGTATTTTCTCTATGGAATTTATCAGTGACTCTCCATTGATAAGCCTTTTTCTTCTTAGATTATACAAAGCCTCCAAAGTATTCCTCTAGGATTTTCTTTGGGAAACTATTTTTCTACCATGACACAATATTTACTTTTTTTACTGGAATGGATCACTTCAGGATCTCATTCCTGTTCTATTTTTCCGGATTGTCCTAACTTCTATCCTTTCTGTTTCAATATTAATGTTTTGTTTTCTCCAAACTAATCACAGTATTTGTAGACTAAACATCCCAAATCTTCTCTATGGACTAAAAATCTACATTCCTTACAGGCTTCCTCTCAGATTTGGTGGAGGTCATGAAAATGGGTCAACAAAGACAAAGAGCTTGTTTTCTGATAATTAGGAATGACTCACCTATTCCAATTAGAGCTCTTTAGATTAATGGGATTCCTTGTTATATGAAAAGTCAACAAAATAATCATTAAATGTTTGACTGAATGAACTAATGAGTAAATGAATTAGTCAATAAATGATACTCAGCTTCCAGCTGCATTGCCAGATAAGATTCTAGGGAAAAGATCTTAGTCCCTTACTTGGTTTGTTCCTCAGATCCCTATATAAGTTTTTTTTTTTTTTAATGTCCTTTAAATATTCTCAGAGGAACTATGGTTTTCTGAGGACAACACATTTTTAAAAGCACCATAATTTTCCATAAAACAGAAAGATTTTAGTAGGCAAGCTAAAAATTTAGCTAGTACTATAGCCAAGTCAAAAGAAGACTAGGGAGAGATATCTAGATAAAGGGGAGCTAGCAGAGGAAGCAATGTTTCTAGAATTCTTTGAAAGCAAGAAGTTATGTGAAATTCTCTAGATTGCCAAGAATAAACTCTCTCCCTATATGTCATCTACTTGACCCCCACTTTCCTGGAATCTAGGTCACCTATATAGTCCTTAGGTATCCCTATTATACAGTGATGTCACAAATTGGCAGTACCACTTGAAGTGTTGAGGAAAGAGCTCAACGCTGACAGTTTGGGACAGAGGCCATGGGAAAGAGCAGAGGAACTAGATAAAGACATCAAGATGTCTGTGGTGAGCTGACCTAGGAAATAAATGGCTCTTTTTTCTCCCCTCTTCCCCCTTTCCCTTTCCATTCTTCTTCCTTCATGATCACAGGCCATTGGGCCTCTGCACCTCCACATCTTCACAAACTGGGAGACGAAAGTAGTTGGAACGTTGGAGACGTCTCGGAGGAAGACCAGCTATCTGACGACAAAGTTCATCTGGAGAGGAAGGAAAGAATGGAAGATTAATAAAAACAAGGAAAGGAATAAGGCTTGAGTCCAAAGAAAACAACAACAATAACAAAAACTCTACCTTTATCTTCTAGCTCCCAATCATGGTCCTAATATTGGGCCTTTCCATTATAGAAACTGAGAGATTGTCAAGCAACCAACAATTATTGATGAAAGTACTGGCTGTGTGCAAAGCTCAAGAGAGATGCCTCCTTGGAAACACTGGGATAAGGAAGTCAAGAATCCCCATGCCCTATCTTCAGTTTTAAGGTGCTGCTCTTGCAGGTAATTTGCACAGAGCTAATGGGAGCATATATCAAGTTTTCTGCAAAGTTCACTATGTGGTGCAGAATCTAAGCAGCTGCTGAGTCAGATGAGGCCTGGTCTGTGGTGCTAACCCTACCCACAATCACTGTGCAGAGCTAAACACAGAGGGGATGAAAGGTATCTTTGTTCATACAGTGAATGGTCTTAGGCAAGAGTGTGCTGGGAAATATTTAACTATCAGCTCTCCGGAAATGCTCAACACTCTTTTCAGTTTAATCTGCTCTATTAACATTTTCTCCACCACTTTCTTAAATTTAGAGCATCAACAAAATAACCAATCAAGCCTGATTTGTAGCCTTTGCTAATTTCCAAAGTGTAATGCTCAAACTGAAAAACATAAAATTCCAATCTTCTAGTCTTTCTAAAACTTCTCTATCTTTCACCCATGACATTCTACAGACCAAAGAAAACAGAAAGTCTAGTAACTTAATTGCCACAGTGGGAGCCCAAGACTCCCTTAAGTGCTATTCTCAATTCTGTATCTGACTTACTATGTAATGGATTACAGCAGCTACCTTGCCTCAATTTCCCTATTTTCTAAAATAATGATTTTCATTTTAGGTCTTTGACCATGTTGTTCTTCAGTGAGATCTCCCTATCATAATAACAAATCTGCCTTCTTCACCTAGGACTCTAGTAAATGCCTCCTGGAAAGGCTAGTGAATCACAGGCAGCATGGTGCAAAGAGCATTTAATAAATATTTGATGAATGGATGAATATTAAATCCGTAAAGCACATTGCCTCAATCAAGGACTAGGTAGCTCAACTCCACCCAAAAAGTCCTGAAATTTTTGTATGGAAGTTTTAAGACAAGAAATCATAGGCCCAAATAGCACCTCCTCTTTTCCATTCAGTGACTCTGACTGGATAAATCTAGACTGTGCTAAAATCTTTTCTTTACCTCCTATGTCCCCACTGGTTTCTTGAATCTCACTATCTCTCCTTTAAAAGGGAAAGAATCAAGGAAATGTGAATGAAGCATGTATTAGTGGATATTTGTGTTTTCTTTTTTCTAATTATTAGAATGGAAAGGCAGTAGGCTACAAAAGAAAGACACTGGATTTGTATTAATAAGACCTGAGGTGATATCCTTTCTCTGTCATTTATGGAGTAAGTCGATTAATTTCTCTGAACCTCACTTTCCTCATCAGTAAAAGAAAGAGAGTAAAATTTAAACTATGTAACTCATAGTCATTCTGAGCGTTTTGAAAATCTTAACACCTTATAGGGAAGTGATGTGGACAGTGATTAGGTCAGGAAGAATTGCCCCATACTGGTTATAGGATCTGAACAAATCATTATTTAACTTCTAATGCCAAAGGAATCTCTAAGTCTTTAAGTGACTGATAAGTTGTCTACTTGCATATCAGAGTTCTGAACTAAAAGAAAACACTATAAAAATTGGGAGGATTAGGATCTTTGCTCTTTCTCTCTCCTTACCATTTTAGGAAATGGAGAAAATAAAATGTTTGGGCATGGTGATAAATGAAGTTTCTAGCTATAAAGAGACTGAAGGTAGAGAAAAGAGCAGTAGCAATCTGAGACTGAATCCAGATTCAGGGGATATTTTGGCTATCATCTGTCCCCAGAAAGATGGTACCAAAATTTAAATTTTTCTAACCTGACAAAATAGGGGATTCGGTGCCTGCTCTTCAGAGGCATGATCATTGAGGAAGGGGGAAAGAGAGAAGACTATCATCTGAACCTCCTTTTTCTCATTTAAGGAACAATGGGTTTCAGGCTAGTTGTGCCTTTGTCAGAGAAGGCCTCATGCTCAGGAAACAGGTCTCTGGGAACTAGCATAAATATTTAGGACTAATAATAATAACAACGATAGCTCATATTTACATAACATTTAACATATTTAGATAGCACTTAACTATGTTCCAGGTACTGTGTTAAGCACTTTGTAGTTATTATCCCCTTTGATCCTCACAATAACCCTAATGAGGTAGATGCTGTTATTATCCCCATTTTACAAGTGAAGAAACAGAAGTAGACAGAGTTTAAGTGATTTGTCTAGAGTCACACAGGTATTAAGTGTCTGAGGCTGAATTTGAATTAGGTCTTCCTGATTACAGACCTAGAGTTCTATCTACTGTAATATCTACTAATACCTACTGTAATATGTAATACCTACTGTAATACTCCTACTAATGATTCTATAATTTCAATTTTGTTTCTCTTTTTTAAAATAAAGGACTTTCCTCAGTGACACTGTAAATTAAACATTTACAAGTAAGGAGTCTCTTTCAATATATTAGAAGGTATCATGCATGCATGGTCCCAAGCTTCCTTAATGGACATTTAGTCATGAGTGAAAAAAATAACCTAAGGATACTTGGACCCTTTAGGTCATATGAGTTTCTGAAAGAAAGATAACAAAAATATGAGTTAGGACTATTAATAGTACTAACCTTTGGCAGTATTCTGTGGAAGGAAATCTATCTTATTAGGTTTTGGCAAAGAATCTGTGCTTCCTATAATAAGAGCCCAAAACACTTTTATTCCTTTCTTCCAACCCTTGGTCCTTACATTACCTTTCATAACTTCATGTTCTTTACAGATGAGCCTGGTACAGATTTCCTTATTGATGATATACATCCGGCGGACACTGTCAACATCCAGAGAAACCAAAAGATGGAAAGGAAAAAGACAGACACTCATTAAGAAGGAAAACAGGGACAGGTTTACCTCAGAGTGTGGGGTTCTTTCCAAGCCCCAGCTTCAATTTCCACCCATGTTGTTCTACTCATGTTCAATCCCATCCCCCACACACAAACATGCAAGCCTTGGATTCCCCAGAGTTATCCTGCTTCTGTTTAGGAGATGCACTAAAAAAAAAAACAAACAACAACAACAACAACAAAAACCTCCTATAATAAGTAGTCAAACTTGCAAATTGCTTGTAAGCTTTTCACTATGCTGTCCTTTACCTGATATTGTACCTGACTTCAATCTTATCCCACCAGATAACCGATTTTCACTACCAGGAATCTCCTCCTTAACCAAAATGCCTTGTGTCTACTTCCTCCAGTTAAGTACTCCAAGATTCTTTCTGTTTCCTTAAACTTTCCAAAAAAAAAAAAAAAATCTCTAGGTTTCCCAATGCCCAGGAGATACATATGCCGTCCCAGAAAATTGATCCTGAGGGTTCTAGGCTCTCTTACTTGACAATGCATAGTTGATGGATACACTGTTTCACTGGCCGATGCACTGAGTACAGGCGTGTACAGGGAAACTGCTCCTCCCGGCACTCTGCAGGAGAGCCCAATACAAAAGGATGACTTCAGAAGAGACATAGCCAAGAAATTAAGTAAAGATTTGGACAAAGACAACTCAGATGATGTGGTCTGCACGATATTTTCTTTGGGGATGCGGGGGAAGACAGTGTTTGGTAACCTATCTTCCTGTCTCAAATAAAGAGATCACAATCCCTTAGGTGTTCCTTTTCCTATGGATGTCTCAATATTCATATTATAGCAGTTCTTGCCTTTTCCTCTGAAGCATAAATAAACAAATAACATAGAAAGAAGAAGCTAATCTCATTCTCTGTCTCTACCTCTGTCTGTCTCTGTCTCTGTGTCTGTCTGTCTATGTCTCTGTCTCTCTGTCTCTCTGTCTCTCTCTCTCTCTCTCTCTTTCCTTCTCCCTCCCTTCCTTCCTTCCTCCTTGACCATGGCAGAACTCCTTCCACAATAAGATTGAATGATTAATAGTTATTCTCTGGGTCTGGCCATTGAATTATTTCCAAATCTACTTATCTTACCATCAACCCAACATCTCTGCATCTTGTCAATGAGAATAGTATGAGTGATTTTGCCATTTTGCTATAGTATTATCATGATCTCTCATGCTACCCTGCAAATACTGAAAAGATTTTCAATTAGTTGATAAAGAAAAATTCTCATGTGGGAATTCCTTTTGTCTTTCATAATCCCAAGAAATTACCAAAAACCCAGAGGTGCTGAAGACTTGGCATTACATATTAGAAGTAGAATCTGAATCCAGACTTTCCTGATCCTAACCCTTTCATTGTATCCACTATGTCATGCTGCTGCTTATACCAGTGAAGTATTCCTGTTTTAAAAAAAAAAAAAAAAAAAAAAAAAAAAGGAAGAAAAGAGAAAGGAAGGAAGGCAGAGAGAAAGAAAGAAAGAAAGAAAGAAAGAAAGAAAGAAAGAAAGAAAGAAAGGAAGGAAGGAAGGAAGGAAGGAAGGAAGGAAGGAAGGAAGGAAGGAAGGAAAGAAGGAAAGAAGAAAGAAAGAAAGAAAAAAGAAAGAAAGAAAGAAGTGAAGGAAGAAAGGAAAGAGGGAAGGAAGGAAGGAAAGAGGGAAGGAAGGAAGGAAGGAAAGAGGGAAGGAAAGAAAGAAGGAGAGAAGGAAGGAGGGAAGGAAGAAGGGAAGGAAGAGAAATGAAGTTAATACCATGATTTATTCTTGATGAAACCATGCTAGGTTTTGAGATCACTATTTCCTTTCTACATGCTTCCTATCTGTTTAATAATTCATTCTGGAATTTTTCCAAGAATCAAGATCAAGATCACTGGCCTATAATTTACATTTTTTTTTTTTTTTGGAAATTTAAACAACTCTTGCTATTTTCCAAACCAGTGAAATGGTGTCTGTCTTTCTCCACAATATTTTCAAAGACCACTGACAAACAATCCAGCAATGACACCTACCAATTATTCAATAATATTCTCAGATAAAGTTCATCTCTGACTAGTAACTTAATTTGAGAAAATTAATCTTAATCTTAATTAATTCTTAATCTCTCACTAATTATCTTAGTTATCTACTCTCTGCAACTAGTTTTTTTTTTTTCCTGTCCTTTCCACTACAAATATTATTCTCCTTGTTGGAGAAAATAAAAGCAAAATAATAATTAAGCATCATCCCTCTTTCTATCACTTTCTGTTCACACAAAATAGCAATCTTACGCCTTCTTTAATCCCTTTCTTTCCTCTGATTTAAAAAAAATTGTTTCTACCTTTACTTTTCTTGACAGCTTTAACTCTTTCTGATTTTTAAAAATACCTGAAAATATTCTTAGACCAATTTTGCATTAATTAATTCTCCATTACTTTCTCTTGCTTCCATCTCCTGTACATTTTTTAGCATCCAAGTTGATCAATGAGCTCCTTATGAATGAATATTAATCCTTTAGATAGCTTCCACTTTTCTCTCTTATCAAAATTACTTTAGTCTGGTTTAAGAATTATATTCTTAAATGCTTTTTATGCACTCTGGGATAATTTTTCTTGTGGCATCATAATCCATGGCATAGTTTTTCATGAAGCCTTAGAAATATCCTGTCCCAAAATCTAAGGGGTATTTTAGACTATACCTAGTTCTCCTCCTCTTTCTTACCACAAATGTTAAGATAGCATATGTATACAAGATATTATTTACCTATATTTTAGCAAAATATTTTAGTCTCTCATGCTATACTCACAGATAACATTGAGTGATGTTGTATCCCACAGTTAAGTGGAGTTGAAACTGGTTGAATGGCCAAATCCAAAGAAAATACATTAAGAATTCAGTCTCATTGTAAAAGGGCATTTCCTGTGGATTCCTCTAGGAATTTATACTTGCCCCATGCTGTTGAACATTGCTATCATTGCCCAAGACAGAGACATATATGCCATACCTATCAAATCTATTGATGGCACAAAACTCAGGATAGCAAATACACTATATGATACATTTTTGGATCCAAAAGGATTTTGGCAAACTAGACATTTAAGAAGAATCAAAAGAATGAAATAAATGAGATGAATGGGAAGTTTTACACTTGGGTTCACAAATATAAGATGTGAACAGCATGAGCAGATAATCATTGACCTAACAAGACCATTCTTGTGATTTTCATGAACTACAAATTCATTGTGAACTAACATTGTGAATGATATGGCAGCCATGAAAACACATGTGAACTCTGAATAGTTTCCAGGTCTAGGAAAGTGATGTTTTATCACCATACTCGGCCCTTGTCAGACTTACATATAGAGAAAAGTAGGAAAAGTAGCAATAGGTGGAAGTTAAAAAGAGATAGTTTCAAAACTGATAGGAAAAAAACTCCCCAATAAAGTCAAAAAACCTCTCCAAAGTCAGAAAGATCTTCCTTAGGGACAAATGAATTCGACTCACTAGAGCTTTTAAAAAACGGATTGATCTCAGGATGATTTTAGAGAGGCTTGGAGAGAGTTACATGAATTAATGCTAAGTGAAATGAGTAGAACCTGGATTTCACTGTACACAGCCACAGCAAGATTATATGATGATGAATTCTGATGGACATGGCTCTTCTCAACAGTGAGATGATTCAGACCAGTTCCAATAATCTTGCGATGATGAGATCTATCTACACCTAGTGAGAGAACTATGGGAACTGAGTGTGGATCACAACATAGCATTTGCACTTCTTTTGTTGTTGTTGTTTGCCTGAATTTCATTTTCTTTTTCATTTTTTTTTCCTTTTTGATCTGATTCTTCTTGTGCAGCAAGATAGTTGTATAAATACATATGCCTATTTTGGATTTACATATATTTTTTACCACATTTAACATACGTTGGATTAGTTTGCCATCTAGGAGATGGGGGTGAGGGTAAAGGGTGGGGAGAATTGGAACACAAGGTTTTGCAAGGGTCAATGGTGAAAAATTATTCTTACATATGTTTTGAAAATAAAAAGCTTCAATTAAAAAAAACTGATCACTTGGGGTCACTTCAAGAAAATTTTTTTGTGATATGGGTTAGGTAACATGTTCCGAGAGGTCTCTTTCAGCTCAAATTCTGTGACTTCCTTCCTCCTACCCTTTAAATTTTCTATACATTTCATCCCAGCAACCAGTTCTCATTTTTGATGAGTATCAACTCTTACAAAGCAACTTCCCTCATTAATTACTCTACATTTTAAAGGAGGAAATTAAGTTAAGTCAAGAAATCATTAATTGCTTTGCCTTTTAGGGAATGAGGGATCTTCAAAAAAATGTCTAGATAATAAAATTTCCCAATTTCTAGTGTTGGCTGCCAATTCAGATTTTTGTTTCTTTTCCCAAACTCTTCACCTATTTCCTTTTTCTGTCCAGGTTGTCAATAATATGCTCTGAGGACAATATCCCTCTTATTTCTGCTTCTTTAGACCTTCACCTAAATCTTCTTTCTTTAATACTGTCCCTGAACCAAGGATTTCTTTATATGAATTTATCCTCTTAGTATACAATATTATTCTGTCCGTACCTTTTTTCCTTATTCTTTTCTTATTAAATAAGATATACCCTTCCAGAGACATATTCCAATCAGATTTCATGCCATCCAGTCTCAGCCATACTTCTGAAATCATAGTTGCCTTGACAGCTATGGGCTCTCTAGCTCATGATGCCATACTCAATGCATTTGTGTATAAATGCCGGAGGCCTTGGTTTTATTTCACATGTCCTAGAGGAAGTTGATTAAGGAAAGAACTGAAAACAATGAGCTAGAATGTATACCCAAGAGTAAGAGACATGAAACAACAGTAGCAAAGGGAGAGAAAAAGAGTAACAGAGAGAGGTATGAAGGATGCAATCATACCTGCACTGGCATTTTTGTCACTGGAGATGGCTAAAAAACAGAAAGTTTTAGTTGGTTACTACTAGTTTCTGCTGTCTTCCACTCTGCTACTGCTATGTGGGTGGGAGTGATTCGAGAGGTGAGAGATTTGATGTCATTCAGTTTTTCAGTTTTCTTTACATAGCTTATAAAAAGACTACTTTAAAGACTGCTGGGGGCAGCTAGTTGGCTCAGCCCTGAAGTCAGAAGGACTGGAGTTCAAATCTGGCCTCAGACACTTAACACTTCCTGGCTTATAACCCCAATCACCTCAGCAAAAAAACAAAAACAAACAAAGAAAAACCGCTCATGAGCTATGGGACAGAATGAATCCCAGCAAGATGAAGTGGAAAAAATCTAAATCTATCCTTCCTGTCCTGAAACTGGAACATCTTTTATCTAGGGATTTGAGTATGCAGACAAAGAAAAAGATGGAATCCTGAGTGGAACTGGATATCTTCACAGGAATTCACAGGAATACAATTTTTTCCTATTGAACTTGTAGAGCTAGGCTTTGTGGGATATGACTTAAGAAAGAATATGGCCATTTTCCTGCCACCATTTGAATTGGACTAGAGAATCGAAAAGTTATGAGTTTGGGGTCTCAGGAAGGATAGAACAAAAAACTCCGTGATTGATTAGAGATCATAGTACCAACAAGAGATATCTCAAAAGGACACCCCTGGAAAGATTTCCAGGTAGTATGCTTAGGATTGAAGAATTTCCAGGAGCATCCTAGTTCTGAGAGTAAATCAGAATATAGAAAAGGGATATAGAGATCTCTAATTCTCCATCTGGGCCTTGGTTTTCCGTATTTAATCTTTTCATCAAGCAATGTAGAATGAGATTCTGGTCAAGGGGGTAAATTCTTTTCTGAGAGATTGAATCCAGAGTAGGTATAGTTAAAGATGGTATCTCCTTGAATAATAAACATCATCTGTTTCAGTCCTTCTCTCATACTTCTGGGGAAGTACCTGGGTTTCCAAAGCCAAACTTACCCTGATCGTCCATGGAAGGTACAACATCAACAAGAACTAAAAAGAAAAAGCAAGAGTACTTGTGAGAGATGAGGGTAGAGGGAAGGAATAGCATGGAGTGACCTGTAGTAATAGCAGAGGAAAAATAGGGATGTAAGGGTTAAGGAAGCTTTCTGAGAAAATAAAACTAGAGCTAGGGGTTAGGTATTACAGGTAAACTGTGACTAGCTGTGAATACTCACTAAAGCAAAATCTCATTGACTGATACAGTTTCAAGTAAGATCTGTTTTCCAAATTGGCTATCAAACTTCTTTTAAATTTTCTCAAAAAAAAAAAATATATTTTCTCTTCCTCATGAGCTAAAGGTAAAGCAATTCTCTCCTTAACTCTCATTTTGCATTTGTAGTACTCCATTACCTTTCCTTCTTTCATGCAGAAAGATCTAGGATTAGAAAGAATGTTAGAGATTATATATCTGAGCTCTTTAATTTTCCAGATGAGGAACTAGTGTCCCAAGAAGTCCAGAGAGTAAGTAATAAGAATATGTGATTATTTTCAGGATACAGACTGCTAAAGGACCAGATTAGAACTCACCAGTATCGTCTGTTGGGGGATCATTCACCATCAAATCTGAAATATTCCAAGTCAAATTAATATACAGGGACAGGAGAGGGAAAATTCTGAGAAAGAAAATAAGCAGGAGAAATAAAGAATGTCTAAAAGGAAGCTTAAAGGACTAGGGAGAAAGTAATAAGATCTTAAGAACAATGATTTTTAAAATCCTGAAAGGACCTGAATAGAATAGAAAGAATAATCAGAATAAAACTTGACTTCATCATCTGACAAATAGGCTTTACATGTATTTAAAATGTCTAATACTCTCCACTTTCACTTTTCCTTTTGCAAAAGTCAGCTCCAAGTCTATCCTTAGAACATTAAAAGAAGGAAACTTACTAGGATCATCTGTAAATGTCTCTTGAGTTGTCTCATCTGGAATTTAAAAAAAAAAAAAAAAAAAAAAAAAAAAGGATGAATTTTTTAAAATCATTCCTTCAAACAGTTCTAATATTCTCCATTCCCCACCTCTGCCCCTGATCCCACCCTGTGTCCTTTTCCCAATGACCTAAACTTTGAACCCTACATGTTGTTATTACCATTTCCTCTCTGGGGACTTCAGAAGACAGGAGATCATGAGAACTCATCTAATCTCCCTTTTGGAATGGTGAGAATCACCAAGATAATGTTCAGAGCATGCTTTGTGTTTTTTTCATGGGGAAAAATCAGCTTAGGAAAAGTCCAAATGTAGTTGTTCTCACTTCAACAAGACATTCAACAAATTGTTTGCCAACTGGAGGGAAGTTCATGAGGGAGATAAAGAGTATTCAAATAACTTTAATAGAATGTAGAAGAAGGTAAGCTTCATCAAAATAAAAACTACCATGGTAAACAGGGCAAAAAAGCTACAAAAGAATCGAGTAGAATAAAGCTGAAAAACAGTCATTGGACTTGATGATAAAGAGGTCTTAAAGTAGAAAAAAGTAGGTTGAAAGGAAAAAAGAAACATCTGATCAGTTAACAGCCAATAAACATTTATTAAACTACTTATTTGCCAAGCATTAGTGATACCAAAAAAAAAAAAAGGCAAAAGACAGTCCCTGCCTTCAAGAAGCTTATTATCTAATGAAGGAGACAAGCAAAGAGATGTAAAAACTTAAGGGATAAATAGGCAATAATTAAGACATGGAAGGAGCTAGAATTAAGAGGAATTGGGAAAGGCTGCATGTAAAACAGGATTTTAGTTGGGACTTAAAGGAAACTAGGGAAGCTAGTAGGTCGAAAAGAGGAAGGAGAGCTTTCCAAGAATAAGTGACAGTCACAAAAAATGCCTGAAACCAAGGGATGGGATATCTTGTTCATGGAACATCGAAGAGACCAGTATCACTGGATCAAAGAGTACCTGGTGGACAGCAAGGTGAAGACTTCAAAAAAAGGAAGGAGGTAGGTTATGAAGCTCTTTGAATGACAAGATATTGTATTTGTATTTGTATTGTATTTGATACAGGAGGTGACAGGGATCCAATACTGTTTATTGAGTTGGGGGGAGTGGATGGTGATATAGCAGACCCACCAGCAGGCTATTGCAATAGTCCAGTGGGAACTGATGAGGGCTTGCACCAAAGTGGTGGCAGTGTCCAAGGAGAGAAGGGCATTATTCTAGAGATGTTGTAAAGGTAAAACTGAGAGGATTTGGCAACAGCTCAGATATGGGGAGTGATAGATAGTGAGGAATGAATACAATAACTAGATTTCGAGTCTAAAAAAATGGTGTTCCATCCACAGTAATAGGGAAGATAGAAGGAACGAAGGGCTTATGGGGAAAGAGAATGAATTCTGTTTTGGACATATTGAATTAAAGATGTGTCCTGGATGGAGCAGCTAGTGGGTAGAGCATCAGTCCTGAATTCAGGAGGACCTGAGTTCAAATCTGATCTCAGACACTTATCACTCCCTTGCTGTGTGACCCTGGGCAAGTGACTTAACCTCAATTGCCTCAACAAAAAAAGAAAGAAAGAAAGAAAGAAAGAAAGAAAGAAAGAAAGAAAGAAAGAAAGAAAGAAAGAAAGAAAGAAAGAAAGAAAGAAAGAAAGAAAGAAAAGATGTGTCCTGGACCACCAGTTAGAGATGTCTAAAAGACAGCTATAGAAATGAGATTGGAGTTAGGCAAAGTTTCAGGAAAGATAGGTAGATTTGAGAATTGTCATCATGAGAGCTAATGAGACTACCAAGTGATGTAGTATAGAGGGAGAAGAGAAGAGGACCCAGGACAGAGCCCCGTAAGACATCTACAATTAGAGGGCACAAAGCAGAATGTCCAGCAAAAGAGATTGAGAAGGAGCAGATAGGTAAGAGCAGAACAGGAGAGAGCAATGTCCTAAAAGGTTAGAGGGAAGGGTATATGAAGAAGAAGATTTAGATGACTCCTTTGAGAAGTTTGGCAGTGAAGTAGAAAAGGGAAAGAAGGGAGGCTTAAGAAGACCAAAGAATGGTTTTAAGCTAATGTTTAGGACATAGGATGACAGCTAAAGAAGGGTCCTGGTGGAGGCTAAATGGAATAAAATAAGCACACAAGTAGAAGTATTTAGCTTTTCTCAAGGATAGAACAACTTTGTCTTCTGTGATCAAAAGAATAGACGATAATGCTGAGAAGTTTTGAGGACTAGAGAAAGGCATTAAAATAGTTGTTAAGTAACTTCGGTCTCCTCAGTGAGGTAGAAGTCTACTTCCTTTGTTCTAAGTGTGGGGTATAGGAAGTGGGATTGAGGTTAACAGGAGAAATGAGAGAAAAGAAATCAATAAATTTATTTGCCATGTATTTATTTATTAAGCATCTACTGTTTATTCAGGCACCAGGTTTGCCGAGGTAGAAATAAAAGTCACTGTCCTTGGGGTAGGTAGCATAGTGGATAGAGCAGTCCTGTAGTAAGGAGAATGTGAGTTCAAATCCAACTTCAGACACTTACCAGCTATGTGTATCTGGGCAAATCATAAAGCCTTAACTGCCTCCACAATCACTATCTTTGATAAATGTATATTTTATTTGGGAAAACATGTAAACATGAAACAAGATGAATACAAGATAATCTAGGGGAATAAGAACTAGCAGCTGAGGGGATCTGGAAAGGTTTCCTGTAGAAAAGAGTACTTGAGTTGAGTTTTAAAAGACACTTAGAGGGGCAGCTAGTTAGTGCAGTGGATAGAGGGCCAGCCCTGAAATCAGGAGGACCTGAGTTCAAATGTGACCTCAAACACTTAACACTTCCTAGCTGTGTGACCTTGGGCAAATCACTTAACCCCAATTGCCTGGGGAGGTGGGGAGAGAGAGAGAGAGAGAGAGAGAGAGAGAGAGAGAGAGAGAGAAGGAGGAAGAGGAGGAGAAGAGAAAGGGAGAGAGAGAGGGAGAGAGAGAAGGAGGAAGAGGAGGAGAAGAGAAAGGGAGAGAGAGGAGGAAGAGGAGGAGAGAAAGAGAGAGAGAGAGAGAGAGAGAGAGAGAGAGAGAGAGAGAGAGAGAAGCAAAAAAAAAAAAAAAAAAAAAAATCAGATCAGTGATATTCAGTAGCCTGAGAATAGGAACAAAAATAAGATGTTGGGAGTTAACCAAGGATAGGAACTCTAAGCTTCCAAGAGAAGAGGTATAAAACATTAAAATGGCAAACTATAGAGTCAAGATTAGCTATGCAGGCAAAGTAGTACATAGCACATGGGGGATGGATAACAAAATAGGGATAAGTCAGAAGATAAATGAACAGCAGTTTTAATTCAACTTAGAAAATGGGAGATGTAGAAAGATAAGTGATGTGTCAAGAGAGCAGAATTTTAAAATTCTTGGAAATGGTGTAGTTAAGTATAATGATGTCTAAGACTTGTCTATTATGGTTGTCTGGTTCCATAATAGGTGACTGAAGTGGAGTTGACCAGTTGTGTGATCAGATTGTCATAAAGGCTGCTATTAAGAATAGATAAGTCCCCCTACCTGCCATCTAGGGCAGAGGAGTGGAGGGAAGGAGGGGAAAAGTTGAAACAGAAATTTTTGCAAGGGTCAGTGTTGAAAAATTACCTATGCATATGTTTTGTATATAAAAAGCTATAATTAAAAAAATTAGATAAGCTCCCAAGGATAATGGCAAATGGAAAACATACTTGATTTGTATTGACAAGCCTGGATTTTTAAATCCCACTTCTGACACATACTACATTTATAACACTTAACCTCCCTGGGCCTCAATTCCCTCATCTATTAATATGAAAGGAATTGACTAGATAGCTTCCCTCCAAAATCTTTTTAGTTTCTAGAGCTACAATTCTATGATATTATGAACTACAAAAATCCTTGAGAAAGATAAAAATAAGCAAAATAGATGAAAAAAAGTTTTTATTTTGCAGATGCTAAATGATTAAAAAGATTGTATCATTTGCTTTAAAAGTCTTTTAAAAGTAGGAAAAATTCCACTTGTCTGAGAAAGATAAGACACAACCATTTCTAAAGACAAAAGAGTGAACCAGACAACCTTTTAATACCCCTTCAATTTTGAGAATTCTACATATAAAATATATATAGTAGAAAGCTGATAGTAATAATGTTCTGCATATCTGACAGTCTATTAAATGAAGAATTTTTATGCTAAGATCTTTGTTCTTTTGATATTTAGCATTGGATTGAATATAAATTTGAATGTTATATAAAGATATGTGTTCAAATCCAGGCTCTGTTAATAACTACTGCATAATATTGGGTGAGTCACTTACATGATCTCTGAGCCTCAGTTTAGTCACTTCTAAACTAAGGGATTACAACTATATCATCATCGAAATCTTAAAAGTTTCCTATAGGTTTAAAGTTTGACACGGTTTGCTAAAGGTTCCTTTGACTATTTCTTGGCAACTGTTGTTACGAGTGTTAGTGGTGGTAATGCCGGAGAAATCCTGGTACTGCTCAAAAGCACTTCCCCGTCACAGATTATGGAGTCATAATTGAAAAAGGAAATATAAAGTAAAAATGGACAAGTCCTAAGATGGTTTCTATTAGTAGTATTATTCTATTAGTAGGAGCAAACAAACAAACAAAAACCTAACTGAAATTGTAAACAATGTTTGCTCCCACTACAGATTTCTCCTAATTTAAAACTGAAGCAATTTTGGCATTCTGACAAACTTGTTAAAATCAAATGCATTTTTCCGTCAATATGGGAACACTGATATCTCTATCTAGAAGTGATCTATTCCCACCACATAATTTAAGTTGTACTACAGTTATTTGTATATATGTTTCACCCTTCTCACTTGCCTATAAGTACTTTGAGGTAAGGAACAGTTATGTTTTATCTTTGAAGCACCAGTACCTAACATAATAAGTGTTTAAAGTTGATAGAATTGATTTGACTTGAGACCATAGCATAACTGATGCTGCCCACTGGGTGGCAGCAAATTCATACCATTTAATTGTCTTTTGCAAGCCCTTCAACTTCATGTGTTTGCTCCTGGTTCAACTGATCATAGCTAAATAAAATACATGACAGTTGTGGGGAAAGAGTGGGAAACAAAAATAAAATAAAGAAAAGGGAGTCGTTTCTTTTTCTCTTGTTATTGCTAATACTGCAGAAGGAAATATACTTCGACTGGGACCAATTCAATTCAATCCAACAAAATTTTTATTTTTTTTTTTTATTTATTAAACCGTTACTATATATAAGACAAGAGGTGGAGTAGCACAGATAGAAGATTGGCCAAGGAGTCAGTGATTCAAATCTCGCCTTAGACAAAAAACCAATGGGAAACTTTTTAAAATTATAATTTATGGATGAGTTGTTTATCTGAACTGAGCAGAGAGTGTTTCTATACCAGAAGTTCACTACACCAAAGAAATTAAATGCCTAGTACCAAAAAAAAAATAGAAATTTTAAAAGTAGCACCAAGGTATTGGGAACATAAATGCAAGGCAAAAGGACTAAAGATCATTCTATGAAATTCATTAATGGTTCAATGAATCTTAGGGTTGTTTAGGATATAATCATATCTGTAAGCCACTGAGATGTAAACTTTTTTCATAAAGATAGTTCTGTCACAAAAACAGAGGCATGGATTAGTTGGAGCTCAGAGAAATTGTGAAAGTCCTAATTCAAACTTAGCAACAGACACAGTAGGTGTTTTTAGGCATGTCTCTATATCTCTCAATACTTGAATTAACCTATTTTTTTTTTTAAATTGGTTCTCGATACAGTGTCCAAGTTTTCAAATCTTCTCTGCCAAAGATCCATTTTCACTGTCCAATCCTTTTCTCATTTTTAAAATTCTGACTGTCACACTGGAAATATGCATCTTCCTTCTTCTATGAAGAACTGACCCTTGGGTACCGCAAATGAATACTTCTCATTTTCTTTTTTTTTTTTTTCTTTTTACTGAGGCTTGATTTGTTATTGATTGACTGATTTATATTTAATAAATCAAGGGAGTTAAATACCTTCATTAACAGTAATAAAAGGATCCTTTCTCCTTTTTTCCTCTGGATCTCTGACCTATTTGCTAAATCAAAATTGAGGAAAGTTTAATAAAGTATAAAATGCTCTAAGTACTTTGGGACATTGGACAAATCATCTGACCTTTGTGTTCCTTGGTTTCCTCACCTATTGAACTAAATGATTTCTAAGTTGTTCCAGCAATAAATGAATGATCTTACTTCATAATTATATTAGTGTCCTAAGGAGATGAGAAAGGGAGAAGGGAAAAGGAAGAAGAGTTGAACAGTATGTGTTTTACAAACTTTAAAGAAGAGAACTATACCTCCCGGTGTTGTTTCCAGATGAGCCACCACTTATGTCACTGTTATACATAAGAAAATAATTCTTTTTGAAAAGATAAAGTTTTACTAATATAGTTTATTTTTATGTAGCCTACATTTCTCAATGTATGCTAGAGTATTCTAAATGTATTTCTCCCTCTCAGAAAGTTATCTCTTATAATAAAAAAAAAATTTTTTTAAAGAAAAAAGTTCAACAAAATTAATCAACACATTGAAAAAGTAGACATTCTCTGCAGGGTTACTGCAGAGTAACTATACTTACAGTTCCTTACTTCCCTCAAAAAGAGAAGATACCTCTGAAAAAACTTTCTACTCTACCTCTATGGTTCAGTTTCTCCATCTGTTAAATTCATGTAATAATCCAATGGTTTTTGTGTGAAACAGTTGGTCAGTTTTCCTTGAAAAATCAATGAATCAAAAAGTTTTTATAAAGCATTTTTTATATGTCAAACACTTTGCTAGGCACTGGAGATACAAGACCAAAGAATGAAATAATGCTTACTTAAAAGGAGTTTGCATGCATCAAAGATGGAAGAGAAATGGATAAAAGCAGAGAAAGAGTCAGAGATGTTCCTGAGAAAGGGGTCTCCAAATATGTGAAAGAGCAAGAGAAGTCATGTTGAAGACATGAGATTACAAGAGCTAAGGAACATTTTAGTGTCTACACAATTCTCTCTCCCACTATTGACCAATACCTCTGATCACCAGTAATACAATTTGTTAAACCCTTACCAACCCACTCGATCATTTCCACATAGAATTGAGAACAAGATGGGACACTTACCTCCTCGCTGACCATTAATTCCTAGCAGAATCCAATCTATCAGAGAAAGAAAGGATTTGGATAATTGCAACCAACAATTAAGTTCCTTCTCTCTTACTGATAAATCAAGTGATAACCACTCAAGATTGTTTCTCAACTTACTATTTGAAGAATTTACAGCCAAAGAAATTCTTCTTTAATAAACCATATGTGGCAGAGAAGCAAGGACTAACTCTTGTTTATAAATCTGAGGTCCACTCCCAATTATTAATATCTATACTAATCTCCTATGAAAAGTTTTTCCTTCTGCATACATAATGTACATATATGTTCATGCATACTGTACACATATATGTGTATGGACTTATGAGTATGCATGTTTCATTCAGGAAGAAATGGGTTTTATAATATGTGTGTCTGTGTGTGTAGATAGATAGATATGTTTCCTGTGTGTGGTCCTTGTTCTTAAATGTTTGCGTGTCTATGTATATGTATCTCTCTACTTATGTGTGTGTATTTGTCCGTCTTTTAGTTTTATTTCCTTCGGTATACATAAATCTGAGTGGGTGTTTTTCCTGGTTTATGTATATATATTTGTTTACTTGTCCTAATAACGCTATGTACAGCCTTTGGTGGACCTTTTGGCTGACTAGGGCAATATTCACATTACTGACTTTCCCTTCCAGACTTTCACTGTTCCCCTAGCTAGGAGAGATACAGATTTTTGTACTAGGCCCTGATAACATTGCCCCCTACACACACACACACACACACACACACACACACACACACACATGCTTTGGAAGGAGACACCTTAGAGAGAATATGAAAAGGATAATGACTTACCAGAAGAAATGAAGAGTGCAATGAGACACAGCAGAAGCTTGGATCCCAAGGGCAGCATGTCTGTGGAGGGGAAGGAGAAAAAGTGGTGATGAAGGGAAGGGTAATAGAGGAGGAAAAAGGGAGAGTTGAGAAGGAAAGGAGGTAACAGCATCTAATTCTGCAACAGGATATTCAGGGATCCTTGTCTCTTTCACTGGCTGGTCTCTTCTCATATACTGTTTCCCACTCTGTCCTTAAACGCCCACTCTTTCATTGTTACCATATTGTATCTCCCTCTTCTGATTTTTTATTCTTGTTTCTCTAGTCTTTGTTCTTTTCACTCTCTCCTCTTTTTCCTTTTTCTTTTTCCCTACACCCATTAGTCCATCCTTGTTCCATCCCACCTATAGTCACTTGCTCTTGCTCTGTTTCCTCCACTCCTTGACTCCCAGTTCTCCTTGATTTCTTGTGCCTTTCTCCCTTCCTTTGCTTCCTTTAATGAATCTTTTTCTCCTAAACCTTGGATAATGGAACAAAATTTGCCATCCCACCACTTAAAACTTAGTGATCACCACCTCCCATTCTCTCTCCCTTTTCAGGGCCCCAGACAGCAGGACAACTCACTAAGCTCAGTGATCTGTCTTTTCCTACCGTCTCCTTTAGCAGTTGAGTATGTATCTTTACACTTTTTCAGTCAGTCCCCCCTTTGGCTGGGGAATAAGACAAGCAGGGCCACTCCCCAGGAAGCATTCCAAGTTTGGCTGTGTCTGAAAGAATGAAGTAGAGAGAGGGAGGAGAGAGGAAGGAGAGAAAAAAAAGAGAGAGAGAGAAGAAGCAGGATGGAGTGTCATAATGAGTATGGAATGAGAAAAGGGGAGGGAGGAAAGAGGGAATTATACACTCTTAATGCAAAGGTTAGGATCATAATGATCCTACTCTCTGGTGTATGTATGGGCCCAACCTAGTAAATTAATCCAGAGCACATGTGTGTCATTCACAACTTTGGGCCCAATCTCTCCTTTTGTCCACAGGTCCTTCTTATCTAATTAGTTCTCCCTCACTCTTTTAATTATTTGTTCACATTCACTAAATAAAATCTATATCTTTGTGTTCCTAAAAAAAAAAAAAAAAAAACTACATCTTTCTGTTCTCTTTGTCCTTTCTATTATACCTCCAATGTGCCACACCCACCCCCCTTCCCTCATCCCTTTTATTTCTATTTTCCTCAGTCTCTTGCTTCCTTATTTCAAGCTTTCAGGTTTCTAGACTGTTCCTGTTTCTCTCTGGAAATTATCTTACTTCTCTGGGAAACAATTGGCTGACTCCAATTGTTTGGAGGCTAACCAATTAGGTTAGCTAACCTAACCTAGGATTAGGTTAAAAGTTCATAGACAGGCAGTTGCAAAATTACAGCCCAGCATCATGATGAGGCTCTGTGGGAGAACATGGTCTCTGTCCCATGACATTGAACATCTTGGATTGTGGAACCCTGCAGGTACATTGTCAGAGACAATCTGGAGATCATGTGCATTTTCATGCTTTTTATTATCAACACATTAAATGTGTGTTGGACTTGAAGTCAAGAAAGTCCAGGTTCCAATATTGCCCCTGGTATTTCTGAGCTCTGCCACCTTAAGTAAGTCATGATTTCTCTGAACCTTAATTTCCACATCTGTCAAATGATGGTGATGAAAATATCCAAAATATGTTTCATACAGTTGTTATGCCAGATATATAAAAAGATATATAAAAATTAGTGGCAGATATATAGGAATTCTGAGGTTTTCAATGGCCAAAATTCAACACAAGTGCATTCAGGCTTTGCTACTAACAGAAAGGCATCAGTCATAAAGCCTGAAATTTAGCCTGCACAAGGAAGAGGGGAAACCTTGACTTTCTCCCTTGGGTCTACCTTTTGTTTGGACTTAAATTCATTTGAATCTACTAAGGTTGAGAAGGGGGACCCCAAAAGTCCCAGACTGGTATCACAAGGTGTCTCCAAAGAATTTGCAGACTTGAACCCATCTCCTAGTCAAGAGTAAAGTTTATTAAAAGCAAGGTGATGCCATTACTAAGTGGACTGAATTCTAAGAGAATCCAGTAAAGAAAGAGAACCAAGGAGATATTTATACAGTTATGTTAATTCTATAAATCAAGGGTAAGGCTAGGAAGAAATCTCCAGATGAATTAAGGGTTGTCTTCAGATGGATTGGGTGTGCTAAATTTTCTGAGGCAGATTCCAAAGCCAGAAGACCAAGGTCAGAGAACCCCAAAATCACAGTACATTAAATCTATTAAGCCAGAGAGGTTTTTGTCATATATATCAGCTTAGCTGAACTCCAGATTAAACTATTATCTGTAAAACAAGGCTTTGATTAGTATCCTGGGACAAGTGGAAGTAATAGCTTGAAAGCACTCTGCATGACTTTTGTTACCTAGATGTGGCTGTTGTAATTGTTTGTCCTTTGTTCTCCAAGAGGACCTCCATGGGAAGGTGGTACCATGACATGCAAGCAAGTTGGATTTAGCTGAGGAAGGGCTGTGCAATAACTAAAGAACTGCCAGTTAGACAGGTTTTAGCCAACTTGTCAGGAATAGGTTTTAACCACTCTTCTCTAGCAGACTGAAGCTAGGATTGTTGATCTGCCTTGAAGAAATGAGTACCTTAACAAGGAGCACATCCAGTAAGACCAGCAAAGCAATTAGCCCAGTAGAGATTCTGTGCCCACTGAGGAGCAGGCCTACCAAGTCCCGTAGAACAATAGGTGTCCAGCAATGATGCTGCACCTAGCAAGGAGAGTTGTCCCGCCATATATATTATATTCATCAAAAATGTCCTCCTGATAGATGATCCCTGTTTGTGGGAGCATGTATCCTATATTTATGAAAGGAATGTTATATTACAAATCTTCCTTTGTAATTTCATCAATTTTATTGCTTTATATTAACTGTGTCCTCTGGCTGACTAGAGAAAAAGTCAACACATCTGCAGGTTCATAAGTTACCATTTTGAGTACATATCAGGTGCAAGAAGAAAGTATCATAGATGCCATGGATAAATGTCAAGTGATTTTATGTGCTAAGGATTTGGTAGTTTCTTGGTAAAAGGAGCCTAAAAATCATTATACTGGATGTTCTGTACTGTGTACTTAGGAGTCTGATGGAAGTATATCCTTATTTTGGAAAAAGTATAGACATTAAACAGAAAGACAGTGAGTTTAATAACTAAGTTGCAATGGAATTTGCAGGCATTTCTTTCTAAAGGGAGAAAGTCCAAATTGCTAATGGAATCATAGGTTCATACTGTAAAATTCTGAGGAGAAACCATTTCTTTTAGTCCCCCTCCCTTTTTTTTTTTAAACAGAAATAGCAAACTGGTGACTAATAAAATATGGATTAGAAAAAATCAAGTAGAAAAGGGTAACAGTAAATTAGGAGAGAGAAGAAAAAAGATAGAAAAAAAAACAGAAAATTAAATATGTACACTTCCTTTTTCCCATTTCACTGAGTGATTTGCAGATTTTGGTCAGCCCTCATACATATAGCTTATTAGTACCTGGTCACTTCTTCCCAGACCTCTCTCATTTTCTATCCATTCCACAGTGAGAGCTTAGAGCCTGGAAAACAGATGTGATTCTAGGAATAGGTCTGGGGAAATGAGGAAGTAGTGAAGGGGCGGGCAAGAGAAAATGTGAAAGAAAGAAAGCAACTTTAGATAAGAGAAAGTGTGGGGAGCCTCCAGTGAGCACTTGTATTTTCCATGAATCTCAGACAGATGGAGAGACTGGCTGCCTACCAATCAGCTGGCTGTGAGAACAGTGACCTCAACCATGATGACCTAGCCAGAGGCTACAGAAATTTAGGGCCTCCCCAGGCAGAGGGAGTGGGACTCTCTCTGGGGAAGAGAATGTGGGGGTGGGGAGAGGGTGGAGAGAGAGAATAGGAACAGAATGTTCAAGGGAAGCAGAAAGGGAGGAAAGGAAGCAACGCCTCAGAAGCAAGGAAGTAGGAAATCTGGCTGGCATAAGGATATAATCCACAATAATGCTGGGCAGTAGGATTTTTGTCACACTTATGAGGTCACACTTATAAGAATAGTGTGTTTCCATGTTTAACCTATATAGGATTGCTTGCTATCTTGGTGGGGAGAAGAGAGAGGGAGAAAAATTTGGAACACAAGGTTTTGCAAAGGTGGGGATTAAAGACTGTCTTTGCATGTATTTGGAAAAATAAAAAACTATTTTAAAAAAGAATAATGTGTTTCAAAGTTCCTTTCTTATCTCATCTTTTCCTCATGAAAACCCTACAGAGATCCATTCTCCTTGGAGAGCTTCTCTGTTTGCTCTCAGAAATACATAGGAGTACTCAGGCTCACTTCTCATTGGATATTCCTGTATTTTTTTGGTCCACCTTCATCCCCAATCTATGACCTTCACAATTTTACCAAGTCCTACTCAACACAAAAGCTTTAAAATGGTCAGACACAATAGTCCCATAATTCTAGTAGTGCCTTTCCTCTATTGGTTATCTTTGATTTATTCTGGATATATCTTGTTTGTAATATTTACATGTTACCCAATTAGTCTGGGAGCTCCTCGAGAATGATGATGTTTATATATGGGGTACCTAAATGAAATTAGGGTTTAACTGAGGTCTAGTGGCAGGTTCAGGATACAGGTCATCAAATGGAGTTCCCCTGCAACCCCATTGGATTCGGCACAAGGATACGGAGTTAAATGAAGTCTAGTAGCGACGGGAGAGTCCCCCATAAAGGAATTTATTGACCTGAAAAGTTAGATTGAAAAAGAGGTTTATTATGGGGTTTGGAAGTAAGGATAAAGTCTAGTTGAGGAAATGAGATGAAGGCAGAGATAAGAGGACACTGGAAACAGAGGATTCCAGTTTGGCTCTTTTATAATGAGAGACTTAGCTAAAGGGGCCTGTGGGTGGAGTCCCGAGTTGTCTCAGATCCGGGTGGGACTGGGACAGGCCTGGATCTTCTATGGGAATTCAAAGGGACCAGGATTTGTGAATCAAAAGGTCCTGGATTGATCAACTAGGAAGGGTTGGGAATCAGACAGAAAGGAATAATCAATTCTTAAAGGGACCACACCCGCATCAAGAACAGGAACTATCTTTGCCTTTCTTCATATCCCCAGTCCTTAGTACAGTGGCTGGGGCATAGTAGACTGATAATAAATGCTATTTAAATGACGAACCAACTGAATATTGTGATGAAGAAACACTGTTTCCAAAATTCCTGGAGTTAAAAGGCTTTCTCTGGCATTAGGGAGAGACCTGAAGTGAAATTATCCATTCATACCTCCATTCCAAATAGCTTCGATTTTCTTACAGATATAGGTAAAGGTTTGCCAAGTACTATGGGGGTGGCAATTCTTCACGGAATTAATTCGTATTGTGTGGTCAAAATAACTTTTTACAAATGAAAGACCTTCTTTGGCTCACGCAGAGAAGTGCTGATGCGCTTTTTTAAAGGGACCTTCAAACCCCGAGAGGGAGACTGGGGTGAAAAGACTAGGGGGAGAAGGAAGAAATGAAAGGGGAGTTTTATTCTCCACAATGATTTTATTCATCTGTTTATTGGCTTGTAAAGAAGGTATCTATTAGCTGAAGGCCTCTGGGCAAATGTACAAAAATATAATTAGCACAGGCCAATCCAAGCATATTTAATCCAAGAGCTAAGAGAGGAAAAAAAAAAAAAAAAAAGAAAGAAACCACAAACCATAAAAAAGAAGGAAGAGAACTAAAGGAATTTAGGGCAAAATGAAGAAAAAAATCAAAACCAGAAAAACAGCCTTACAATAGGACTTGAAGTTTAGTAGATAGGGTTTCTAAGACAATGAGGACAAGGAGTTGCCAAAGTAAGGGTAAGAACTATATTTGAGCACTCAGAGAAGTATGAGAAGTTGTTTGAAAGAAATTCAGAGACTAGAGAGTACCCACTAAGTTTTTTCATGCCATAAACCAAAGTGAAGAGTAAAGTCTATTCCAATTTCCAATGGTGAAGCAAGCATATTAGGAGACAGAGCAAAAAATAAATAAACTCTCTTCACTAAAGTAACATAAAGAAATTTAGCAATAACAATCTTAGAACAAAGAACATGATTATATAGGTACCAAAATCAATGGATATAAAAATGTTATTCATTATTTACAAGATAATGTCTTTAATACATTAATTGGGGGACATGTGTTTTGAGTTATTTTGTTGTGATGCCAGTGAATCTGCACTGATTAGGTTATAAGGAAAACCATGCATTTGTAAAATGGTAAGCCAAGATTTCGGGTGCAGTACATGGCTCTGAAATAATTTTTTTTTCCTCTAAAACCAATTGTCTTATGTGGAAAGAAAACTAAGAACTCAAAACTCATCACCATCACATTCTAAAAAATGGAATTAATTGGTCATGGACAAACAAGATGAAGTTTAACAATAAAAAAAAAAAAAAATGCTGCAAATTCCATTACTTCCTTTGATTACTTCTGTGATTTCAATAAGAATATGCCCTACACTAGTGGGTCATAATGGGGTCCTTGGTCTCTGATAGTTATGTAGATCATAGAGAAGGGCATTAACTGGAGAGGGCCTGAATTGCTATATACAGTTGGGATGCCAAGCTACTCCCTGAGGCAAGCAGGGAGAGGTATTAACAGGATTAAGTGGACCCCTTTGCTATAATGGGCCTTTGTTGAATTCTCTGCATTGACACAATTATCATGACCCCAGTGTTGCAGTATTCCATCAGAAGGCCAAATTTATGTCAATCCCCCGGTTATTTTTCTCCTCTAAAGGAATCAAGTAGTGATGAAATTTAGATATGGGGTACCTAAATGAAATTAGGGTTTAGTTGAGGCCTAGTGGCAGGTTTGGGGTAAAGGGAATCAAATAGTTTCCCTGCAACCTCTTTGGATTCGGTGCAAGGATACAGAGTTAAATATGTCTAGTGGCAGGACAAGCATTCCCAATAAAAGCATTTATTGGCCCAAAAAAACTAGATTGATAAAAGAGGTTCATTATGGGGTTTGGAATTAAGGTTAAAGTATAGTTAAGGAAATGGGTGAAGGTAGAGATAAAGGAACGCCGGAAACAGAGTTACAGTAGGCAGAGGGTGCTGGCATGGCAGGTATAAGGCTGGCATGTTTGGAACGTCTGCTAAGAGGGAGTCCCAGCTTGGCTCTTTTATAATGGGAGATTTAGCTAGAGGGGCCTGTGGGTGTAGTCCCAAATTGGCTCAGATTGGGTGGGGCTGGGACAGGGGATCTTCTATTGGAATTCAAAGGGACCAGGATTTGTGAATCAAAAGGTCCTTGATTGATAATTACATCAAATAGGAGGGTTTGGGAATCAGAAAGAAAGGAATCTTAAAGGGACCACACCGGCATCAGCAGCACCCCACTTCTTCACCAATTCCTTTTAAGGATAGCCCCCTTACTAAGGGTCACAATGGTGGGGATTTAGCCCAACCATCAATTCCCCCCCCCAACTTCTTAATTAGCCCAAGTCTTTCCATTATTAATCATTAACTCCTTTTTAGAAATTACCAGAAGCGTAATAAAATGTTTGCCTCTTGATTTGGAGATGGTCTAAGCCTACAAGTTCTTTTGAGATCCCTCCCAGTACCACCCATAACCTCAACACATTTGGGAGATTCAACCCCTTCCCATTTCCCAATAAGGGGGAGGCCAGAAAGGAACAGTCAATTAACCATTGACTATGCCAGGCATTGGTAAGCACTTTACAAATATAGGTAGGTGTGATTATAATATCATTTTACAGTTGAAGTGAGGAAGACAAAGGTAAGAGATTTTCCTAGGCTCACACAGCTATAAAGTGTCTTAGGCCAGTTTTGACATAAGGGATTCCTAACTCTAGGGCCAGCAGTCTATCTGACGAGGAAAGCCCCGAAACTCTCTTTTTCTCTCTGACCTTGGGGATGAACCATGAGGTAAAGCACTTGAGAAGCTCCTTGAAGGAGAGATTCTCCTAGAATCCTGCCTTTGTGAGACACCCCAGGTAGGCAATCAAGATAAAGTAGCTTATCTTGGTGGGACTAGTTGAAGTAATCTCATTTAGCTGGACATCTAGATTTCTATTGACTCCTATTATTGGCTTAAAACCATTCCCAGTAAATGGTCTCATCTAGGCCTGGGGGTAGTGATGGCATTTTTTTCTCTTTCTTCCAGCTATTTGATGTATGGGATTAGTAGTAGTATTACTGGATACAAGGATATTCACACTTTAGTGGTTTTCTGGACAGAGTCCCAAATTCAGAATGACTTTACAAATGACTATTCCACCAACAAACATCAATGTGCCCCAAAGTCTTTCATTTTCCCTTTTGTCAGTTTTGACAATCTAATGCATATGAAATGTCCAATGGGAGTTGCTTTATCTCTCTTATTATCTCTCTTGTTTTGTATCTCTCTTATTATCAGTAAATTGGAGCATTTTTAGATATGACTATAAATAGCTTACATTTCTTCCCTTGAGAACTGCCTATTCATATATTTTGATCATTTAGCAAATGAGAAATGTATACTATTCTTGTAAATGTAAATCAATTCCATATAGATCTTGGAAATGAAACTTTTAAAGTGGAATTCACTGCAAAAAAAAAAAATTTCTCCTTTTAATTGTTTTCCTTATAATCTTAGCTGCACTAGGTTTGTTTATGCAACAACTTTTCAATTTTATGTAATCAAAATTATCTATTTCATCTTCTGAGCTCCTTTTTCTTGAACTCCTCCCCGAGCTATAGATCAAAAAGGTAATTCCTTTCTTGTTCCCCTAAACTATGGTATATAGCAAGCATTTAATTAAGACTTTTATTTGATTAATTGATTTCTGGTCAAAGTTAAAAGAGGATAGGTGATTGGTAAATCCCTTCTTAGAGAATTTGAGACAGCTATTTATCATCTTAATGATGAGGGGAAGCCTGAAACTGTCCTCTGACTTTGGGAGGGAAGCCATGGGGGAATTCTTGAGAAACTCCTCTGGGATAGGCCCACCTAAGGGAATCAAGATAAAGGGGGTTCATTCTGTTATTTGGTATAGGTAAGGATTTGGTAATTTCTTGGTAAAAGGAGCCTAAAAATCTGCATCCTCTATTGAGCTGCATCCTCTATTGAGCTGAAAATTAGTCCAGGACCACTCTTACTTAACTTGAATTTAAGTGGACTCATTCTACTGAAAATCTAGACCTGACGGCAGTAATTGAAATTTAAAGGGCAATTTTAAACTCATTTCTTTGCAGAGGCAAAATTTCTTTAAGTGGCATAGCTGCCTACCAGGACCCCTGCCCTCTGTGAAGAGACACCCTCTTCTCAGTGTTAACACCTCTGTTTATTTTTCTGCCAGGAATTCTCTGCAAGGACCTTTATCTCTCTGCCAGGACTGACTTTGTCAGTGCCAATAAAACTTCCTTTTTTCCACTAACATTTCGAGTTCATAAATTCTTTTACCTTGAACCTGCCCACCAAAAGGGGATTTTCACACCCTAACTCTGCACTATCACGAACCGCATCATTAATAGCTATACAGAGATTTGTTGTGTTTGAGGTATATATCTGAGACAAAGCCAAGAGAATCTTCCAGGACTTATAAAAGTGGATAATTACAAATCAATAGTGAACTCAACAATGGTCTGGTAGAAATTGTCTAAACCAGGTGTCCTCAGATCCCCAATAAGGGTATGAATAGATTCCAAGAGGTCTATGAACTTTGATGCAGACAAATTTTTCACTAGCTTTTGAGCTTTTTGTTTTTGTTCTTGTTTTTTTGTTTTTAATTCTAACTGTATTTTATTTTATGAATTTAAAAATATTACTTTTTAGAAAGGATCCATTCAATTTGCAAGATTGCCAAAGGTATTCATGACAAAAAAGATAATCCCAGATTTGGCCAAACATTTTATATCACTACCACAATTAACTAAAAATTGATGCCTAACCTAAGTATTATAGATCATACCATTAAAATTAGAAAAGAAGCAAAAGAGATACTTTTCACTGTGGTTGAAGAGTAAATTCTTAACCAATTAAGAAAAGGAGAAAATTATAAAAGATAAAAATAAATTATTTTGTTTACATGACACTAAAAAGCTTCTGCATAAACAAAATCAATACAGCTAGGATTAAAAAAAGAATGTGATTTCCTAGGGAAAATATCTTTATGTAAAAATTTTTTATGGGTCTGATTTCCAAGATTTATAATAAACTAACAAAAATATATAAGATTAAAAGCCTTTCTTTAACAGATCAGATTGATAGATTTGAAAACTATTACTAAACATGTGTTTCATATTACTAATGTTGAAGAATAAGACATCCTAACAATATTTGGGGGTCCCCAGGTTGGTGCCACAGGTATGGAGAAAAAATTCACAGACCCAGTCTCCAAGTTAAGTGGCAGTGGGTTTATTGACTCTGAGAACAGCAGGATAGATTCCAGAAGGGAAATAGCAGCGTGCTAAGGAGCAGAGGACAGCTTATCCAGCTTTCTACCACTGACATGTTAATTCTATGGTCCAAGGATAGGGCTAGCGAGTAGTATCTGGAATTTGGTTCCCATTGACAAAATTAGCATTCATCAATAAATTGAGAATCTATTCAGAATCAGATTGGGCATCGGAGTTTCCTAAGGCATAAAATCTAGAATCACTGACTTATTGCCAGAACAGAAGCCCCCCTAAAATCAGGGGACCGAAAAATCATATTACATCATTGTCCCCCTTCAAGCAGTCATCCCCAAATTCATTTGGGACAAAGATACAAAAATCTCATCTTCTGGAGCTGCTTCATGTTGATAAGGGGCATAGAGCTGTCCCTACTCAGTGGGGGTTCAGACCAGGCAGCAGCAACATCTAGGGGATGTTGAGTGTCTGAGTCAGTCAGCCCATGATATTCAGATTGAACAAGTTCATAGCTTAGAAACTGGAGGAAACAAACTTCACAAGTAGGTTAAAAATGTAGGGGACAAATATGAGCAAAAATAAATAATTAGAAGTGGAGTTAGTATAGGGGTTAATAGAGACCATAGCCAGGAACCCCATCCAGAGGAAGACTGGGGAGAGGGGAAGAATGAGATGAGACTTTTATGAGTGTCTTGCAACCAGCCATCAGATTACAGAAAGCTGAAAGAACTGTTTTAAGTATGAAACTGCATTAATCTTCTCCAGCACTCTAAAATCTCTGATTGTAGTTTTTTATATAGCAGTCTTTGAGTTGCTGTATTTTTCCTTAGAAATTTCTAAGGCAGCATGTTTTTAAAATCCATAATATTGTTTATGTTATTATTAGGCTTTTAATTTTTAGTGTATTGTGATTTTTGAGAAAATCATCATGCCAAGTGAAATTTCAAGAGATGGAGTTCTGAGTTTGATTAATCAATTTATTAGTTAGGCTAGTAATAACTAATAAATTAAGACCATTGGTCTTTTGATTACCAAAGGCTCCAACTGAGGGTCATAGGGCCTTTTAAATCCAAGTGTCTCTTTCTTCTCATTGACCTGACATTACCTCTCTGGGATCTCCCCTGACAAATGAAAGGCAACACTGATTGGTGGATGAGTTTGCCTTCAGGTATGGCTATTTATGCCCTTCTTTGACATTCAAGGAATGCCAGTTGTTCCATTTGAAATGGCTGCTTTCAGTAACCTTAGCTAGAAAAAACATAAGCCATCTCAATCAGGTTTTTACTGACTTAGTTACCCTTTTTTTTTTTTTAGATCACATCACCCCGAAGTTTAATTAGGAAAGGCAAAGACACAAGAGTTCTCCCCCTATGAAGGCTTTGACTCAAGCTGGCTTTTATTTATGCCCCTACAAAACTGCCTAACCTTCAAAAGTGGGGTCTGAAAAAAGTTAACGGATTCAGAAAAATATTGGTTGTAAATAATACAATCCAGTGAATTGCTATTAATTTGAAAAATGAAATCCAGAGAGTAATATGATTGTACCATTAGAAAATTACTTCTTCTTTGGATAGAGATTATTGTCCTTATAATTAAAAAAAAAAAAAAAAAGCTGTCAAAAATTTAATTGGCTATATCATGCTCTAAAGTAAGTAATAATAATTACTTAGAATTTGGGAAAGTACCTCAGGCTTTTTGAATATCTAAAAAGTTCTTTAAAGATTTGCCAGATTTTCAGTCCCCCGGATCTTCAGTCTTATTGAGGTCATAAATCCTATTAAACTCTGTAAGAGAAGTTGCTGAAAGAAGGTTCTGAAGTTCCAAAATAATGAAGTTGTTTAATGAGAGACTAAGATCTCTTATAGCTGAAGTAAAGGGGGCTTAGAAAGTTACTTTATTTAAAAAATTGTTTTTACCTGATAGAGTGTTTAGCCATTGCTTATGAAAATTATAAAAATACACTTGGAATAACATGGATTGAAGTTACTCAACTTATTATCAACAAATTCCAGATTTAAAAATTTTTATCTTGCTTTTGGAATTAGTATATAATACTTTCAGATATGGATATCTGTTAACCTGAAGGTTTACAATGGTCAGTATCTTTCTAGGTTTTACATGAACTATTATGCATCTAGTTGTGTGTAAAATGATAGAATTATATTAGTATTTTTAATTTTTAATGACGGCCTGATTTGAACAAGAAAGGATTAGATAAAACATATGTGTGTTTAGTGTTAACAGTTATTACAACAACATGAGAAAATGATAACTATATACTGTGGTTAATGATTTTGGAAAAATCTCTTGGGACTAATTTGATATTGTTCTGAATTTTTATTTCATGTAAGAGTCTTGAAATTGTCATTAAACCAATAATCTGCCATGTAAAGGAAATGCCAAAGACTGTTCAAAGGGCATACAGAGAACTGATACAAGTGGATATTTGTGTCTGAAAAAGTTGAGAGATGACCTTGCAAATGTGATGGTAGGTTCCTCTTGACTCAGTTTCCCTATGGTATCATTTCTTTCTGAATAGGAAATTTTCTCACCTGATTAATTATAAGCCTAACTATCGTATCCTGTGAATAATACGGAATCTTGCTATCTGATTAATTGTTCCAAAATAAAAGCTATGACTCTTACCTATAATCAAACAGAGTTAAGGATACTTGCAGGTCAGTCTGGGTCATTGAAGGATAGCCTTTACTTTGTTATAATTTAGTCCTTCCTTTTCCCTTTCATAACAAATTTCTAAAACAAGAGCAAGTAAATTGTAAAGATATAAATACATATGTATATATCTATATATCTATGAATCCTGTTTTTGCAGTAGTCAACATTTTTGAGTTACTATAATAGAATGCAAGTATAAAAGATCTTACCATTTTAAATTTTACTATTCTGAATTTGTAGCACTAATAGTTATGTAATCATGGATAAGATTAGGCTTTTTAAAGTATCTCTTTTTTTCTGGATAATTTGAAGATAATGTATTTTCAAAGCGGGGATAGAACAATTAGAACAAAAATGTGATGTGACAAAAACATAAAAGTTTTAAACTTAATGGAATAGAACTAAGATATACATACATACATACATATATATATGCTTTCAAATATTTCTAGAACAAGGTTAGCCTCACAAGGTTTGAACTAGTTTTCACTGCATGGACTAATTATTAGAAAAACAAATTTCACAATTGCATTAGAAATGAGGTCTTTTCTGGATTTCCCAAGTATCAAATGGCTTCAAAAGATAGATAAAATACAAGATTATATAAGCTGATTAAATGTAGTTTAATCTGTAACCTGATTTTGTTTACCTACAGAATCTATTTAACTAGGTTGCTTTCCTTAACAGATATATGAAATTATGATGATACTTAACTAAGTTTACTCAACTTTTGACAATGAAGGAAGCATTGAGCTGTAATTTTTTTTTTAACTTCTTGTGATATTTATGGCAATATGTGTTCTTTCAATGACTGGGAAATCTCCCTATATTGTGTAATGTACTTGTTTCTTGATATCAACCTGAGTCCCCTAACTTACACCCCTTGTTACTTACCCAATTTGATCTCCCTGACTAAAAGTTTACCAGATTAGTGGTTCCTATCATTCTGGATATTGCATAGTCTTAGGAATTCTATCAAACTCTTAATAAGATGAACAATGAAGGAGAGATCTTCATTGATCCAAGTTACTTTAAGCCTTCATGTATATGCTTCTGTAATTGTGTTTCTATTAATACAGGACTGTTGAGCTTAAGCCCAAAAAAGGGAGAAACTGTGAGAAAACTTTATGGCATTGTTTGAACCCAGCCCTACATGGCTAAGAAACCAGACCCGTTGCTTAGAAACCACATTGTTTAATGCTTAACTCAGGACTTACATTATGCTGAGTAGAAACTCAATCAGAGCCAAAGATTTATGTGAGGAGTTTTTTCCCCATTATACAACTCAAGCAAATGCCAGGTGTCTTTTTTAAAAACTGCCCCTGTGCTGGTCAATCATTTATTGTTTCCTTGTTCCTTTGAATTCTATATAATAAAGGAGGAAGTGAGCTACCTTTTTTTAATGCTTCCCTCTGTTGGATGACTTGATAAAGTTCTTAAATTATTTCATTTTAGGGTTTTGTTCTTATCTAACAGTTACACAATATAAAATCTCATTGTGGGAAGGCAAACTTTTTATATTTCTCTAAGCGACTCATTCTCCTACTCATCAGTGCAACTTTCCCAAATATTTTCAACTTTCTTCAGACCTTTCATATCTTCCTCTTTCCTCATCCATTCAGCTAAGAATTTTGCCTCATTTTCACTAAAATTTGTAGATATATAAGGCCAGTCACCTTTCCCTTTTTCCTCATCTCACATTTGATTGTCTTCTCTCACTATTTTCTATTTAAAAAAAAAAAAAAAAAAAAAAAAACTAAGGTGGGGCAGCTAGGTGGTGCAGTGGATAGAGCACCAGTGAAGTCAAGAGGACCTGAGCTCAAATCTGGGCTCAGACACTTAACACGTCCTACCTGTGTGACCCTGGGCAAGTCACTTAATCCCAATGGCCTCAGGGGAAAAAAAAAAAAAAAAAGACAAACCTAAGTTAAAGCATTAGCAGATATCCACTGTACAGGATAGTTCAAATTTGACTTCCTAATCATATGAATCTGGACGAGTCATTTAATCTACATCTACTTCAGTTTTCTCAACTGTAAAATGGAGATCATAACAGCATCTACCTCCCAGGATTATTGTGTAGAAATGTTTGTGAGATGTTTAGCATAATACTAGGCACTTAATAAATATATGTTTTCATCAGCTATCTTTAACACTTGTTCTTTTTCTTTGCCTCCCAGCATCTCTGATTTTCTTCAAATCTCAAGAAAAATTCCAATATCTATAAAAAGCTTCCCCAATCACCCTTAATACTAATGCTTCCCTCTATTGATTATATCCAATATGTCCTACATATTGCTTGTATATGGTTGTCTTTATGTTATTTCTTCCTTAGACTTCAAGGTCATTAAGAATAAAAATTGCTGTCTTTTGTCTTTCTTTGTGTCACCTGGGTTTAGTACACATTAGTTGATTAATAAATACTTGATGACCAACTAACAGTGCAGAGATGAAATGTGAAGTAGTTCATCAACAACCTTGTGGGCCACTATCCCACTAAGCTGGAGTTTTCATTATGTCTCCTCCATTAGAATATGAGTTCTGTGAAAACAGGAAACATGTTTTCCCCCTTTTTGTATGCTTGGCTCTTAGCACAGCACGGGCACATAATAAAGGTTTGTTGATTGACTGAACACTAGCTTCCTCGTTGACTATACTTGTAGTAATATATGAGCACTGAGTCTTATTCCAATCATTTTATAATGCATGCTATCATTGTCTCATGCTCAGCAAGGTTTCATTTCAGAAAAGGTCTGTCAACTTCAGCCTTCTTATCTTGACTCATCTTCTGGACCTTCTGTAGCCCATCAAAGAAGTTCCTCCTCTTCACATGGTGATAATTGAATGAGTTATGAAGTATCCATGGATGTTCCAGTCTCTCCAAGGTACTTCCCTTACACATCATTAGTATTCTGCCAGAAGTAAGTCACTAGTACCTTTCATGAAGGGATACCATCTAGAAACACTATGGCCACATGCCTGACTACTGTTACATAAATACAAGATAATTCAGAGGAAAACATTAACAACTTGGAGAAGGATGATGGTAATTAGGAAAGGCTTCACAAAGAAGCTGGCATCCCAATAAAATCACACACATAAAAAAGGGGAAAGGACCCACATGTGCAAGTCTATATATAGTAGTCCTTTTGGTGGTAAGAAAATATTGGAAATTAAGGGGATGCCCATCAATTGGGGAATGGCTGAACAAACTGAATTAATATATTGTGCAATAAGAAATAATGAGTGAGCAGATTTCAGAAAAACCTGGAAAGACTTGTGTGAACTGAGACAAAGTGAAATAAACAAAATCAGGAAAGCAACAGCAGCACTGTAAGATGATCAACTATGAATGATTCAGCTCTTCTCAGCAACACAATGATCCAAGACAAATTCAAATTCAAAACAAAATGCTTTCCATATCCAGATAAAGAATCAGTCTTACTGGGGTGAAAGGGGTGCTCAGCCCAGCTCAGATGTCTGGAAAAGCCAGTGCAAGAGTCTTAATCACAGCAAATCAATAACTGAGACCCTCAGTCCTAGCTCAGTAGCAGAGCAGACCAGTGGGACAGCTTTTAGTTCCAACACAGAAGGCAAATTTTCAGCCTGGGAAACCAGGTTGTTCCCTGGAGAAAGCAGGTAGGATTATCCTCTGCTGTGAACAAAACACCAAATTCAAGGGGCCCTTGTGATCAAAACCAAAGCTCAGAGCTGCACAACAAACTATTGGGACAAGCCTCTCTCTCTACCCCAGAAGCAGGGGTTAAAAGTTACAAAATAGGAAATGAAAAAAAAAAAAAAAAGAAGAAGAAGAAAGAAAGAAAATGAGCAAGAAACAGAAAAGAATCTTAACAATAAGAAGCTACTACTGTGACAGGAAAAACCAAAATACCAACTCATAAGGACAAAATGCTCACAAGAGAAATCTCAACGAGTGATATGAATTGGTTTCAAACCCAAAGAGGCTTCTTGGAAGCACTTATAAAAGATTTTTAAAGGCAAATAAGAGAAGTAGAAGAAAAATTGGGAAAAGAAACAAGATATGCAAGAGAAATATCTAAGAGTCAACAGCTTAGAAAAGAAAGGACAAAAATTGACTGAAGAAAACAATTTCTTAAAAAATAGTCTTTAAAATGAAAAAAAAAAAAAAAAAAAGCCACTGAAGAAATCAATTCCTTTAAAAAACACAAATGGCCAAATGCAAAATAAATAAATAAATAAATAAATAAATAAATAAATCCACCTTAAAAATAAAATTAATAAAAATGGAAAAAAAGATGCAAAAGTTAACTGAAGAAATCATACAGTAAAAATCAGAACCAGGCAAATGGAAGCTAATGGCTCTATGAGACATCAAGAATCAATCAAACAAAGAAGAATGAAAAAATGGAAGAAAATGTAAAATATCTCATTGGAAAAATAGCTGTTCTGGAAACTAAATCCAGGAGAGACAATTTAAGGCCATGCTCAAAAAAAGAGCAGGGTAGTCCTGATATACTAGAACTAGAGAATGAAAGAATCTATCAATCACCTCCAGAAAGAGATCCCACAAGGAAAATCAGAACATTTTTGCAAAACTCCAGAACTATAATGTCAAAGAAAAAATACTGCAAGCTGCCAGATAAAAACAATTTAAGTATCAAGGAGTAATAGTCAGGAATATCCAAAATCTGGCAACTTCAATACAATAAAAGATCAAAGGGCCTAGAATACTATGTCTAGGAAAGCAAAGGACTTTTTTCTCTGCAATATATGGCACCTACACACTTTTAGGACCATGATAAATAAAAATAATTCAATAAAGAGCCAGAGAGAAATGGACTTAAAACCTATTGGAAATTAAATATTGTAATTCTAAAGAATGATTATGTCAAACAACAAATTATAGACATAATCAATAATTTCATCCAAGTAAATGACAAAAATGAGACAACATATCAAAACTTATGGGATGTAGCCAAAACAGTTTTTAGGGGAAATTTTATATCTCTAAATAGTTATATTAGCAAAATAGAGAAAGAGGAGATCTTTGAATTGGACATGCAACTAAAAAGCTAGAAAAAGAACAAATTAAAAACCCAAATTAAAAAAAAATTAAATAACAATTAGAAATTCTAAAACTCAAAGGAGAAATTAACAAAATTGAAACTAAGAAAACTCTTCAAATAATTAATAAAACTAAGAGTTGGTTTTATGAAAAAATTGACAACATAGATAAGCCTTTTTGTTCATTTGATTAGAAGGAAAGAAAAAAATCAAATTACCAGTATCAAAAAATGAAAAGTATGAGCTTATCACCAAGGAAGAAGAAATTAAAGCAATAATTAGGAGCTATTTTGCCCAACTGTGTTAACAAATCTGACAATCTAATTGAAATGGATAAATATTTCCAAAAATGTAAATTGCTTAGATTAATAGGAGAGGAAATTAAATATTACCATTTTAGAAAAAGAAATTAAACAAACCATCAATGAACTTAAGAAAATATCTTCAAGGCTGGATGGATTTACAAGTGAATTCTATCAAACATTTAAAGAACAATTAATTCCAATACTATGTAAACTATTTGGAAAAATAGATAAAAAAGAAGACCTGTGAAATTCTTTCTATGATACAAATATATTTCTGATTCCTAAACTAGAAAGGGCCAAAACAGAGAAAGAAAATTACAAACCAATCTCTCTCATGAATATTGATGCAAACATTTGAAATAAAATGTTAGGAAAGAGATTATAAAAAAAAAAAAAAAAAAAAAAAAAAAGAACCAATAAAATCTGAATGCAGATTGAAGCACATTTTTTCTATTTACTTTATTCTTTTTCATGTTTCTTTCTCCCCTTTTGATCAGTTTCTTCTTTCACGATAGTGATTACTATGAAAATATGTGTTACAAGATATTACATATATTAGCCTACATCAAATTGCCCAACATTTAGAAAGGGGAAAGGGAAGGAGAAAAATTGGAATTAAAAAATCTCGTAAAATTCAATGCTAAAAATTGTCTTGGCATGTAATTGGGTTAAAAAAAATACTATTAAAAAAGAGAAAAAATAAATGGAATGACAAATAAAAACAAAGGAGTTGAGATCTGACCTAACCCTAGGAGAAAGAAAAAAATGTGCAGTACTAGGTTTACAGAGAATTTCTGTGTGTCTTGGCTAGCATTTATGTCCAACATTATTTAAGTTGGGCCCTAGGCATAAGGAGGCAGCTGAGTGAGTCCTTTACATATCAGGGCTCTCTGGTATTAAATCATAAGATTTTTACCTTGTTGGGGTTCTCTCTTCATTGTTCCAGATTTAGCTGTAATTGTTCATCTGGCACATAATTCCTTTTTTTTTTTTCAAAAGGTTTTCGGAGTTAGTGAGTTCTGGATCTGGAAAAAGTATCCTTGTTTGTCTTATGACCCAGAAGTCCCTCAAATAGGTTTTCTATTTGTAAAGTCTAACAGTTAGTTGTTCTAGACTGTTAAGTATTCTAAGTGTTAAGTTATTAAATTAAAAGTTAAGTATTCTAAGACTGAATTGCCTCTGGGTAGAAACTAAGTTTTGAGCATTAGAAGTTTTTAAAATAGTTTTTAAAATCTGGAAGAGACTAAATGATTAAGGGGGGAGGGAAATGTGGAGGAGACAAACTTCTGCAGTAGTGAAAGCTTTGAACTGTCTTTCATTCTGCATCTCTGTCTGTGACTATGGAGAGAGAAAACTGGTCTGGTGGCTAAATTGTGCCAGGGAAAAACAACAACAATGCTATGGCCCTTGAGTCTCTGAGGACAACTTGAAATATGTGCTCTGGGATTAAGAGCTAAGAATAGAAAGCCAACTTCAGCAGCTAGCCTCTGCTTTACAGACCAAAGCACTCTTAACATCTCTTTAAGAACTGAACAAAAAAAGTTTTACTCTCTTCAACTTCCCTTTATCCCAAGCCTGTTTAGCAAGAGGTACTCAATTTTTTTTGTGACTTTTCCCCCTCTGACTTTTGTTGCAAGTAAAATCAGTGATTTTTTTTCTTAAAACCTTCTTCTTTCTGTCCTCTTCCTTCTTCTGGCACACAGAGACCTGGTTTCTTTCTGATGACACCATATCACTGACCACTATTCCCAATACTAGTTGTGCTCTTACTCACTGGTCATGGTTGGGAAGTTGGAATGCTCCTTGCTCCCCACTGCTACTGTGTCAGTATCATTCAACAACCTTTACTCCAAATTTAATATTTAATCCAGTTATGGTGATTATTATCCATAGAACCATTTCTCAATGAGTTTAGTGTATGATTTAGCCTTTCTCTCTACTTCAGCATTTGCCCTTCTATTACGGGACTTTAAAAACATATTAATAAGCCTTCAAATATTCTAATTTAAGAGTTCTTTGACCTACTCAGTTCTTAAGATTAACTCCTCTATTCCTCATCAGTTACACATATTTGATCTTATCATGATTCACACTCACTTGTTCATGAACTCTGAAAATGCTTCATTTAATCATAATCTTTTATCATTCTATTTTTGCCTTTGTCTTATGACTTCTGACCCTGTTTCTTCATTTTCACCATGATCCCCAACCCTTCCATCCTTTAGTTCTTTCCTAGACTATTACCCTGCATTGGATATATTTTCCTCCCTTCACTACATCTAACCCTAGTGAATCAGTTCAACTGTAACTTGATGCATTTGTCCTCTTGATCTTTTGTTAATCACATCTTGCCAAATTCCAGTTTTGGAATACTCCCACCATTCATTTCCTTCACTCCCAAACAGAACTCATTTTTCCCCTGAAGCTCTCCTCTCTTCCAAATTACCTTTTTCTTGTCAAGGAAAACTCCAACACTTCAAGATTCCAGACTAACAACCTTAGTTTAATTTTCTACTCACTTCAGATTTTGTTGTTGAGTTGTTGTCCAACTCTTCCATGACCTTATTTGAGGTTTTCTTGGCAAAGATACTGACATGGTTTGCCACTTCCTTCTTATAGTGCAGGAGAAACTGAGGAAAGACAGAGATTAGAGAAGGTTTTTAATATTTTATTAGTGGAGAGTCTGAAGTGGTGATGCACATCAGCCAGTTGACTAGATGGTACTCTTGTCTCAAAACATCCAACAACAAGCAAGGGATCCCAGAGACTCTTATAAGGTTCCAGCAATCAGAGAAACAAAGGCAAAGTGGGGAGTAGAGCACTGGTGAGCAGAAACTCCAGGAAAGGATCATAAATTCAGTTCTGACAGGTTGGGGTAAAGAAGGAAGGATCATAAATTCTGATAAGTTGGGAAAGAAGCTAGGAGACACTAAGTCTGAACCAGAAGAAAAGAATGCCATCTAAGTATTTGAGATAAACCATCTGAAGCTTTATGACTCTTTGGAATGCCAGAGTATCCAGGGGTTCCAGCCCTAATTATCTCATCCTAATGGCCAGGAAGGAGGGTTGCCACTAGGGAAACTGAGGCAGACCATTCTCTGAGTTCATTTTACAGATGAGGAAACTGAGGCAGTTAAGTGACTTTGCCCAGTATCTAAAGTCAGATTGGAATTCAGGAAGATGAATCTAGCAGATATCTATCTACTGTGCAGTGCCACCTACCTATGCTGTCACTTCACATCTTGATTGTCAAATCTTGCCATTTTGACTTTATAAGATTTTTTTAACCCATGTTCCTTTCTCTTCACTTATATAATCACCACACTGCTATAATCTCATACTTGGACTATTGCTATAATCTTCAGCTTTAAGTCTCTCATCCCTCCAACCCATCCTGTATTCAACTGCCAAAGTTATTTTTTAGAAATGCAGGTCACTCCCTGAGTGGATCACAGTGGCACTCTATTAACTCCAAGATCAAATATAAAATTCTTTGTTTGGCATTTAAAGCCTTCACAACCTGACCCCTTCCTAACTTTCCAGTCTTCTGACCCTTTAAATCCCCTACTCTATAAATCAACAATACTAGACTTTTCTGTTCCTTTCACAAGGCATTTTTCCAGTTCCCCTATTCCTGGAATGTTCTTTGCTCACCCAGTTTACCTCCTGGCTTCCCTGGTTTCTGTTAAGACTTAGCTCAATTTCCACTTTCTGCATGCAGGCCTTCCTGTTCATGCTCCCTTCCAACACTTTCTCCTGAAATTACCTTCCATTTAGGTCTTTATGACCAAAGCAGAAATAGAGATCATTACTGATCACAAAATAGAAAATTTCGATTATACCAAACTGAAAAGTTTTTGTACAAACAAAACTAATGCAGACAAGATTAGAAGGGAAGCAATAAACTGGGAAAATATTTTTACAGTCAAAGGTTCTGATAAAGGCCTCATTTCCAAAATATATAGAGAATTAACTCTAATTTATAAAAAATCATGCCATTCTCCAATTGAAAATGGTCAAAGGATATGAACAGACAATTCTCAGATGAAGAAATTGAAACTATTTCTAGTCATATGAAAAGATGCTCCAAGTCATTATTAATCAGAGAAATGCAAATTAAGACAACTCTAAGATACCACTACACACCTGTCAGATTGGCTAAGATGACAGGAAAAATAATGATGATTGTTGGAGGGGATGCGGGAAAACTGGGACATTGATGCATTGTTGGTGGAGTTGTGAACTAATCCAACCATTTTGGAGAGTAGTTTGGAACTATGCTCAAAAGTTATCAAACTGTGCATACCCTTTGATCCAGCAGTGTTACTACTGGGATTATATCCCAAAGAGATTATAAAGAAGGGAAAGGGACCTGTATGTGCACGAATGTTTGTGGCAGCCCTTTTTGTAGTGGCTAGAAACTGGAAACTGAATGGATGTCCATCAGTTGGAGAATGGCTGAATAAACTGTGGTATATGAAAATTATGGAATATTACTGTTCTGTAAGAAATGACCAACAGGATGATTTCAGAAAGGCCTGGAGAGACTTACACGAACTGATGCTGAGCGAAATGAGCAGGACCAGGAGATCATTATATACTTCAACAACAATACTAGATGATGACCAGTTCTGATGGATCAGGCCCTCCTCAGCACCGAGATCAACCAAATCATTTCTAATGGAGCAGTAATGAACTGAACTAGCTATGCCCAGAAAAATAACTCTGGGAGATGACTAAAAACCATTACATTAAATTCCCAATCCCTATATTTATGCACACATGCATTTTTGATTTCCTTCACAAGCTAATTGTACAATAATTCAGAGTCTGATTCTTTTTGTACAGCAAAATAATGTTTTGGTCATGTATACTTATTGTGTATCTAAGTTATATTTTAATATATTTAACATCTACTGGTCATCCTGCCATCTAGGGAGGGGTGGGGCGGGTAAGAGGTGAAAAATTGGAACAAGAGGTTTGGCAATTGTTAATGCTGTAAAGTTACCCATGTATATATCCTGTAAATAAAAGGCTATTAAATAAAAATTTTAAAAAAAAAAAAAAAAAAAGAAATTACCTTCCATTTGTATCTATTTTTCTTTTCCTAAATAACAGTAAGAATGTATTGGATCTGCATATACTTCTGGGATCTTGAGGGTTTTGTTCAGCTTTTGAGACAAGGAAATATTATATGGTTTGAAATCTGGCTGGATCTAAAAGCAGAAGAGGAGACACCAAGATGAGCCACATGAAAGAGCCACAAGACCACTTGCTCAAATATCTAGAGCACTGGGAGGAAGGAAGGGAGAAGAACAGGAATCTTATTTCCCGTTTTACTTTTAGATGGATATACCTGGAACTGGTTTTAAAGCATGTTCTTTTATTCTGTTAATCTACTCAAATGATCTAATCTTGTTTTTCATAAACACCTATGGTTAACTCTGTTCTTTATATTTTTTGTAATTCTGGAGGCTACACAAGGAAACATAACTTTTCCTGATCCAGGGCTATGATCCCAATTCCTTAGCTCAATTTTTTAGAGTTTTCTCTAACTGGGGATATAACCACAAGCTATTCATATGCTTTGTAACTAAAGGCTAGAATTATTAAGAATTTGTGTTTTAAATCTGCCCCATCACACCAAAAAATTAACAATGACTCCTAGGGTTACATATTGTACATATTTAGTACAGTTATTAACTCCTCAAGGACTGGGACCATTTTTTGACCTCACTTATATTCTCATTGTGTTCATATTACCTAACAAAGAGTAAGTGTTTAATAAATGCTTGCATGCTCATCATTATATTCTGTTTTTTTATAGGCAGCACAGAAGAGGAACCAATGGAAGATGAATGTAGTTACTTGAGAATATCAAAATTAAAATTAGTCCAGGGAACTAAACTTTCTTGTGAGCTGGAAAGTATTCTGATTGGACTCAGCTATGAATGTGAGAAGATTTTATGGTGATTTTTTTTTTAAATAACTTGTATCTATATACTCTCTGAAAGAACAGAGGTCCAAGTGAATGTGGGCCAGTTTGTTCCTGGGCAAAAGCTTCTGGAGTAATTTGTAGTAGCAGAAGCCAGGTTGCTAAGATCTCAGGCAATGAGCCAGCCTCAGAACCACAGAGGAGGGAAAAGTTAGAACTGTTGGTCACAATTGTCAGTTAGAAGAGTTTGAAGGAAGGCTCACTTCAGTAAAAGGGAAAAACCACTTAGGAAGTGTTGAGTTCCTCCATTTTTCTGAGGGAGAAAGTAGTAAAATGACCAAATGCCAGTTCAAAACTTTGTCTCTACAGCAACATCTGCTGGCTATAAAAATACATACAACATATCAAATGTAAGCTTTCTGTTGTTCTGTATGGTTTCTGTAGCGTTAGCTGTATTTACTTTTCTGTGCATCTCTTAGTAGAATAGCCAAACAAATATCAAATACTTCCTCTCTTTACAGGACAATATTTCCTAAGATAATTAGCAACTTCCTACTGGATCTGTCCACACAACAATTTAATGTAGTTCCCAATGCAGTTCCCCAAACAGTGCTTTCTCTTGATTTGTGCATTCACAGCAGTGCAACAATTTTCTAACAACTGAGAAGTCATTTTTGCCACTCAGCTTTATATCACAATACACCAGAGTACAATGCCCACTGGATTTCAGCATTTGAACAGGTATTATAGAGGTTCAGTTACTGTCACTGTAGAACACATATATGACTCACTGGATAATCCTGATTGAATCCCCAAACTGCAAGCCCCATTATTCTCTAATGACCTGAAGCATCTGAGTACATTCAAAAGATTCTCTCATTCTCATACCACAATCCCCACCAGGGAATGTGAGTCAATATATGCATAATATTTTCCAGCACAATGAAACTAATGACTCTTGGAAATATGGAGGAATTCCTCAACCCAGAGGTCCTAACAATCTGGAGAAATTCTTCCTACCTTAATCCATTTAACTGGAGATCAATAAATCAAGAGACAAGACTAGAAGATTTATGAAAAATTTATGAAAAAGTTTAATGAGCATCATCAGCTTAATTGTACATAACAATTCCAAGGAACAAAGGGAGATAGACATACATACATATATATAGGATATATCCTGTATATATGTATGTGTGTGTATATATATATATATATATATATATCTCCTATATATACATACAGGATTTTACACAGATTTAGGGTTACCAGTGGCAAAAGAAACCTATCAGATGAGGCTGCTCAGTCACTTGCCTTGTTTTGGAGGTTGAGTAATAGCAATAGGATATCAAGAGATTTGGAAGAGAATGTGTTAATCTTTGGGTCTCTAGAGTTGCTAAAGATCAGGTTTGTTCTATTGTGGATGTTTTCTCTATAGTTAATCCTATCAGAATCTCCAAGTGGAGCCTGTGATTTCCATTTAATTACATCACAATATCCTGGTAGGCTTCAGGTAGAACTTCTCTAAGATATTTCCTCCAAGATAGAATCAGTAAGCTTATCCTGTTATTGAATAAATACAGACTTCTCTATTTAAACAACCCTGTAGCAGTTTCTTCTTCTAAGGTTACTTTTTTTTCTGGGTAGAAAATGTTTCCACCTAATCATAGTATTTCTTCTACAGAAGCATCCAGGTTTTTATATTGCTGAATATATTTGCTTTTTCAAAAAAAGGAAGAAAATAAAACAAACCCTTAAATGAGCAATCATTTGTCACATTCACACACACACACATATACACATGTGCCTTTATTTATGTACAAATGCATAATCATTTACAATCCCATTTTTTTACACTTCCAAAGGTGTGTCAACCCTTCATCTCTGTCATTCAAAGGATAAGAACAGTGTTTCTTATTCTCTTTGTCTCTCTTCCTTATCACTTTCTATTACCTTTCTCTACCCATCACCATTTCTATTTAACAATTATTTTTCTAACCTTTTATGGAAAACTTAATTATTTGAAGGAAAATCAACTTTGGCAAATGTTACACTTGAAAAGCCTGGAGAAATCATTTAAATGCTCTCAGCTGAATGGAGAGAATACTTTACTAGTTAAGTTTAAATTTGTTATTGTTTCCTTTTGTTTTTACTTCCATTTAGCCACTCCACTCAATCTGAAAGCCCTGGTGCCATAGACAGCATTATAACAAATGCTTCCTTCCTTATAACAAAGGAAAACTTTCAAGCAAAACCAACCAAATATACTAACACAAACAAGCCAGGCATTTTCCATTCCATTCATAATCCCCACCTCTCTACTAAGAAAAAACATCCTTATAATTTCTATAGGACTAAGACTGTTCATTAGAATTCATCATATTCTACTTCTTTTTAATTTTTAAAAATATTATTGTGTCATTATGATGAGGTGTGGGAATAAGGGGAGAGATCCCTTCTGCTCAGAGACCAGGTCCAATGCAAAAGAATTCGCAAACCTGAAATCTGCATGGCAAAAGAGGAATTTTATTGTTCACTATGAAAGAAGCTTTCTTAGCAGGCAAAACTCCTCATTAGGAGTTTGGCAATGAGAAGACAGACTTTTTAGTGGCAAGGTCCTGTCAGGAAGGCAACAAAGGTTAACACTGAGAAGAGAATATCCCCACAGTGGGCAAAAGTCTTGGCAGGCAGCTTTGCCAAGGCAGCTTCCTTGGCAAGCATAATTCTGTTTAGGACTTCTGCAGAGATTTGGGGTTCAGAGATGTCTTTTATTAGCTGTCTGAGGCTTGGGCTTCAATTCAAAATTGATCAAGGCCTAGATTTCCAGTTGAAAAGAGATTACTAGATGACAATACTACCTAAACTAATTCTATTTATTTAGTGCTATACCAATCAGACTCCCAAGAAACTATTTTAATGACCTAGAAAAAATAGCAACAAAATTCATCTGAAAGAAAAGAGATTACTTATCTTGGAGTTTCCAACCACTCAATAGGACTCCAACTAAATGAGACCACTTAACAGGAGGAGGGAGTTGTCTGGGAAAGGTATGCTTTTCCCAGGGTTTGAGAGTTTCCCCAAAGGGGACATAGTTTACAACTGCTCCCTCAAAAGGTTACATCATTTCTAAAAAGATGGCAGTTTACATCAATTATGTCTGTTTTCCTCCCGGTTCTGTATTCTTCATTCTGTTATACTTCATGCAAATCTTCTTGTCATTCCTTACGTTCATGTTATGCTCCTAAGAAATGAGTATCCTTTTTGTTTCCAATTTTTTTTCTTACCACAAAGGATACTGCATTTTGTTACATATAAGACTTTTTTTCTATCATTGATCTCCTTTAGTATATGCCCAGTAGAGGGATGTAAGACGAATGAAAAATGCCAAAGACAAAGTTTTTAGGTAATTAACTACCAATTTATTAATTAGGCATGCAAATAATCAACAAAGTGGTGGTTACTGGTCTCTCTCTCAGTTACAAAGAGAAAGCATGGAGATCCCTGAATGCTTAAATACCTTTAGATAAGGAGATGTCACCACACTTGAAAATCAGCCCTGATTGATGATGGACACAATGAGGTTGGCTAAAAGTCTTCAGGTCTTCCTGCTGAGAATGTGACTTGATCCAGCTGCTTCCAGTAATCTAGACAGAGGAATCCATGTCTACCCAGACATTCTGGTTGGTTTTCTCCTTCATAAGTTGGGTCACCCTAAATTCTAATGGAGAGTTCTAAAGACAGGGGCTCATTTCATTGAAGCAAAAATTTACCAAGAATGGATGCAGCTCACATTTTAAAGAGAAGTAAGGTCTTCTAGTTGAGCAAGATACTACCCAAGATCTAGGACCATGCAATTATTCATGTAGATGTTGGTTATTGCATTTCTTTGAAAAAATTCACATTCTTTAACCTATTGGGAATGACTTTTGTTCTAATATGTTAGAGTCAATTCTTTATATTGAATATCAATATTCTTGGTCAAGATACTCAATACAAAGGCTTTTTCTTCATTTGGTGCTTTTGAAGCGGGTTGTGGTCCCTTTAAGAAACTGTATTTCCCATTGATCTGTGATTCCTTTCAGATTCTCAGCCCCTCCTGGCTGAAGCATATCCTTCCCAGACAAGTTGTCATTCCAGGAGGCCAGAGCCTTTGATTCAATTACAAATCCTGGTCAATTGGAAAACATTTTCACAGTCAAAGGTTCTGATAAAGGCCTCATTTCCAAAATATATAGAGAATGACTTTAATTTATAAGAAATCAAGCCATTCTCCAATTAATAAATGGTCAAAGGATATGAACACACAATTTTCAGATGATGAAATTAAAACTATTTCTAGCCATATGAAAAGATTCTCCAAGTCATTATTAATCAGAGAAATGCAAATTAAGACAACTCTGAGATACTACTACACACCTGTCAGATTGGCTAAGATGACAGGAAAAAATAATGATGGATGTTGGAGGGGATGCGGGAAAACTGGGACACTGATGCATTGTTGGTGGAGTTGGTGCACAATCCAACCATTCTGGAGAGCAATCTGGAATTATGCCCAAAAAGTTATCAAACTGTGCATACCCTTTGATCCAGCAGTGCTACTACTGGGCTTATACCCCAAAAAGATACTAAAGAAGGGAAAGGGACCTGTATATGCCAAAATGTTTGTGGTAGCCCTGTTTATAGTGGCTAGAAATTGGAAAATGAATGGATGCCCATCAATTGGAAAATGGTTGGGTAAATTGTGGTATATGAATGTTATGGAATATTATTGTTCTATAAGAAATGACCAGCAGGATGAATACAGAGAGGCTTGGAGAGACTTTACATGAACTGATGCTAAGTGAAATGAGCAGAACCAGGAGATCATTATGTACTTCAACAACGATACTGTATGAGGATGTATTCTGATGGAAGTGGATTTCTTCGACAAAGAGATCTAACTCAGTTTCAGTTGATCAAGGATGGACAGAAGCAGCTACACCCAAAGAAGAAACACTGGGAAATGAATGTAAACTATTTACATTTTGGTTCTTCTTCCCGGGTTATTTTTACCTTCTGAATCCAATTCTTCCTGTGCAACAAGAGAACTGTTTGGTTCTGCACACATATATTGTATGTAGGATATACTGTGACATAGTTAACATGTATAGGACTGCTTGCCATCTGGGGGAGGGGGTGGAGGGAGGGAGGGGAAAAGTCGGAACAGAAGTGAGTGCAAGGGATAATGTTGTAAAAAATTACCCAGGCATGGGTTCTGTCAATAAAAAGTTATAATTATTTAAAAAAAAAAAAAAAAAAAAAGCCCTGGTCAAAAAGCATCCCTTTGAATTCCAATAGGAGATTGGGGCTTGTCCCAGCCCCCACTGGGTCAGAGCCAACTTGGGTTCTCCCAGCCCCCACTGGTTCTTGATCTGCTTTGGCTGTTCCAGCCCCCACCAAGACACTCAATATAATAAGCTTCCATCAACTAAAGTCTTTGCAGATGAACCTTGGCAGCTCTTTTTCTGCCAGGACCTTCTGTCCACTGAGAACTGCATTCTCAATGCAAAACTCCATTTTCCATAGTCATAGATCTGCCCTTTGCAATAATATTCTTCTCCAGTGCTATCTTCTCTTTATCCTCACCTATTTCCCTAACCAGACTTTATGCCTCTCTGTCAAGATATCTAACCTTACATCCAATCCCCATAATAAGCCTTTTTATCAATCTAGGTTTTTGGATCTGTAAATTCCTTTACAGAGAACCTCTGTGCCGCCATAACTCCCTACCTTTGTACTGAGTCCCAAGGGGGTGCAAGGGAGCCAAACCTCTCCATTTGATTTTCCCTGAACCCTGAATATGCCACTAAACTTTATCATTAATTCCCTGACAACCAGAAACCCTAATCTCATTTTGGGTCCCTAAATCTAAACCTTATCACTTTCTCTTTGTATTTTCCCTACATTGATTTTGTTTTTGCAAAAAGCTTTTTAATATTATCAGAAATTATTTTTTTTATGCTCATCTTATCCCTTGATTATCACCAATTCTTAGTACAGTTCTTGGTACATGTTAAGTACTTGTTGACTTACTAGTGAATAATATTTCCCCTAATTTTAGTTCTGAAAGATTCTTTCTTCCACTTCAAATATAAACATATGTGTGTATGTGTATACACATAGTTTGTGCTTTGGTTTTGTCAAACACTGTAGAAATTCTAAACTGTAATTTTTTCAAAACATAGTCATAGATAATTTTCAACATTCACCCTTGCAAAACGGGTGTATTCCCATTTTTTCCCTCCCTTCCTCCTACCCCTACCCTAGAAGGCAAGTAATCTAATAATTGTTAAATATGCACAATTCTTCTATACATTTTTCTACAATTTTCATGCTGCACAAGAAAACTCAGATCAAAAAGGAAAAAAGTGAAAAAGAAAACAAAATGCAAGCAATCAACAACAAAAAGAGTGAAAATACTATGTTGTGATCCACACCCAGTCCCCACAGTTCTCTCTCCCGGTACAGATGGCTTTCTTTATCACAAGATCATTGGAAATGGCCTGAATCATCTCATCTTTGAAAAGAGTCATGTGAATCAGAATTGATCACTGTATAATCTTGCTGTGTAACATGTTCTGTTGGTTCTACTCACTTCACTTAGCATCAGTTCATGGATACATGGGTACATGGGTCTTCTCGGGCCTCTCTGAAATCATCCTACTGATCTAAATTGTAATTTATTGGAGAAAAGTAGTGCAAAAAATCACCAATTTTTTCAGTCTTCTCTAACTCGCCCAGCCCAAATTATTTTCGTAAAATTGAGGCACATAATAGGGAGAAATTAAAAACAGTTTCTTAATCATAGCTTCATTAGCCTTTTTCTGTTTCAGGAAGTATAGCCTGGAGATACTTGGTAGGGAAATAAGGTAAGAACTAGAGTGAATTTCTGACAGTTAAGTCAGATGAAAATTGAATTGGAAGCATCAGAAGAAAAAGAAGTTCAAAGAACAGATGTCATCTTAAAATGGGCACTTCCTATTTTGGGTGAACTAAAGGAAAGACCTTCATAGCCAATGGCTGAGAGAACTCCCTGAGAGTTTTAGCCTTCTCCTTGGCCCCCAGTAGATGGAGTACCAGGATATGTTGAAGACACCTGAATACCAATTAAAGCTGAGATGTGACACCCATTAAAAGCAGCAGAGACATGATGACATTAAATATAAAGGCTGAACAGATAGAAATGCAATGATATCACCAAGAGACATTAGGAAGTTTTCCTGCATCAGAAGCATGAGTTTTCCTTCAATATGTGTGCTTTAACTACACATTTTCTTTGTATGTATGTTCCTCCATATGGGTGCACTGTTCGTGTGTATTTTCTACATGTGGTCTCCTATTTACTCTTTACATAGTATTATGTAGGATCATAGGATTACAAGATCATAGATCTAGAGCTGAAAGTGTCTTAAGAGCCATCCAATCCAACCTCATTTTATAGATGAGGAAACTGAGGAAAAGGAAGATTAAATTATGTGCACAAAGGCACATCGATAATGAATGTTATGATTTGAACTCCAGTCTATGATTCTAGAATTGATAGAATTTCTACTTCTGGGAGAGTGAGCTCAAGATTTGCAAAGTAAAATGCTCTGGTATTACTTGACATTATTACTTTATTTCATCAAATATTCCACTAAGTCCTACTCTGCTATTTCTTCATAATTTGGAAGTGATCTTTGATTCTCCAAGGCTTTGCTAGTGTACATAATAGGTTTTACCATGCAGGGAAAGATTTGAATATTGTCACTAAATACCGTTCAAAATGAATCAACAAATATTCTGATATTTGGTGAATAGGTGATAATGGTAAACTATATGTCAGAAAATATGGATCAGGAAAAAAGGAATTAAAGGCCAAAGATTTGTACATTATGCAGAAATCTCATGTTTATGTATTATATTTTCCTTAAAGAAAGATTAATTTGGAACTGAAAATTATGAGAAAAAAATTCAAAATATTTTATTTTAACAGATAGGATATAACTTGCTTCTGATGTAGATACTAATGAAAAAAGATTAGATTACATTAGGATGATCACCTTTTTTTTAAGCTTTTTATTTTCAAAACATATGCATGGATAATTTTTCCACATTGATTCCTACAAAATCTTGTGTTCAAAATTTTCCCCTCCTTTTCCCACCCTCTTTCCTAGATAGCAAGTAATTCAATATATGTTAAACATGGTAAAAGATATGTAAAGTCCAATATACACATAAATATTTGTACAATAATCTTGCTGCACAAGAAAGATCAGATGAAAAAGGGAAAAAAATGGGAAAGAAAACAAAATTCAAGCAAACAACAACAAAAAGAGTGAAAATGCTATGTTGTGATCCAAATTTAGCTCCCACAAACCTCTCTCTGGGTGTAGATGACTCTTCATCACAAGATCATTGGAACTGGCCTCAAGCATCTCATTGTTGGAAAGAGTCACATCTATTCGAAATGATCATTGTATAATATTGTTGTTACCGTGTACAATGATCTCCTGGTTCTGCTTATTTCACTCAGCATCAGTTCATGTAAGTCTCTTCAGGCCTCTCTAAAATCATCCTGGTGATTGTTTCTTACAGAACATTAATATTCCATAACATACATAGACCATAACTTATTCAGCCATTCTTCAACTGATGGGCATCCACTCAGTTTCTAGTTTCTTGGTACTACAAAAAGGGCTGCCACAGACATTTTTGCACATGTGGGGCCTTTTTTCCTCCTTTAAGATCTCTTTGGGATATAATCCTAGTAGAAACACTGCTGGATCAAATGGTAAGCACAGTTTGATAACTTTTTGAGCACAGTTCCAAATTGCTCCAAATTGCTCCAAATCCAGAATGGCTGGATCCATTCACAATTCCACCAACAATGTATTAGTATCCCAGTTTTCCCACATCCCCTCCATATTCATCATTATTTTTTTGTCATTTCAGCCAATCTGAGAGATGTGTCAATTTGCATTTCTCTGATCAATAGTGATTTGGAGCACCTTTTCATATGATTAGAAATGATTTTAATTTCTTCATCTGAAAATTGTTCATAAAAGATGATCACCTCTTAAAAGACAGAAGTGGTGTAGAATAAAATCAGTTTTAAAAAAGTTTGGCCAGGTATCCAATTAAACAGAGTAACATCAAGGCCACCTAAATATGAAAATGGAAGAACAATAAATAGAATAAAAATGGAAGAGATCTACAAGAATTTTTATTACAAACTTTTCTCACCATCAAGGATATTGGAGTCTTCACATTTGAACTCAACATCACATGCGCATATATGCTCAGATAATGAAAGAGAAATGGCATCAAAGAGGTTAAAGACAGGAAAAGCAATTGGGAGAAGATCAAATATGCATGGGAAGAAACCAGTGCTTTGGGCAACACAATTGTGAATGTGTGGAAGGATAAATTTACAAGGATTCTAAAAGATGAAGATATCAAAGTTATGGGAAAAAATCTTGGATCTTACTAATAAAATAAATAAATAAAGCTAGTTAGGGGAATTTGTGTCAACAACTACAAACACATGCCTACTCTTCCATCTATGTAAAGATTTTTATGAAAATCAATTATATTTGCATCCAGGATTTGTCAAAGAGGATATTAGAGAATGCACTGTTTTCCAAAAGTGATATTACAATGCTCACTTTAGCAGCATATATAGTAAAATAGGAACTATCAGGAAAAAATTAGCATGGCCCCTACAACGACATGCAAATTCATTAAGCATTTCACATTTTATGGGACCTTCCTTATGATGATAAGAAGTTTCTATCTGAAATCAAAAATAAACATTTGTAATAGAGATAAGATAGAAGCCTTTCCAATTAGATAAGGTGAAGCAAAAATCTCCATTATTCCATTACTTTCAATATTGTACAAGAAACAGCTATAGCAATAAGAAAAAGAAACTGAAGGAACAAATAAAATAAGAATATCTTTTCCAAAAGTATCTAAACTTCCAGGGATCTACATGGTTTTGTCTTTGGTTACCAAGAGAGTACACTGATCAACAACCTATTATTTACTAGCCTAATTAATAAATTGATTAATTACCCAGAAACTATCTCTCAGGTTTTTCATTCATCTATTAGGAAAACGGGAAAGTGTTACAGAAATATACCTATGCAAAACCAATGCAGCTAAAATTAAAAGAGAAACAAGTCACTGGGGAAAAAAATCTTTGCAGCAAGTTCTCATTCCTTAGATATATAGGGAACTAAGTCAGATTTACAAGAATAAGAACCATTCTGCAACCAAAAAAATGGTCAAAAATATGAACAGACAATTTTCAGAGGAAGAAATCTAAGCTATCAATAGCCATATGAAAAAATGAGAAAGAAATATAAAACAAAAGAACTCAGGTACCATCTCACACTCATCAGATTGGCTAAAATGACAAATGTTGGAAAAGCTGTGGAAAAAATAAGTACACTGAAATACTGATGGCATATTGTGAACTAGTTCTAACTTTGGAAAGTAATTTGGAACTATGTCCAAAAAACTATTAAACTGGGTATACATTTTGACCCAACACCACCACTAAAAGATCTATAATACTATTATGTAAAATATAAAAATAGTGAAAGTGATTTACTATATGATATATACATATATATTCAGTATATATATATACTGTCTACACACACACACATATGATAGACAGTATAAATGTATAATGAAATGGATCTAATAATAAAGACTATGTTGTATTTCCCATAGGAAATTGCAAAGCTCTTTAATAATCCCAAACTTCTTATAGAAACAGAAGTTCTTTTTAATACCAGTGTTCTGTGTTTTTATGTGGTGGCAAGGTAAGAAAATGACCATATATGAAGATTTTTAAAATATTCTCACAGGGTACCCAAGGGTATGGTGGGGATGAGCAGATTATATAATATACAAGGAACTTTGAAGAATTGAAATGAAATTAGCATCAGGAAAACATATCAGTGAAAAGGTTGATCTAGTTTACATGGCAAGAGCAGGAGAGGTTCTAGGATAAAAAGGCATATGACTTAACTCTATCATTGGTATAGTCACAATGTCAAGAGAAAGCAGGGAACAGTCTTCACATCTGAGGCAAGTTTATGGGACATAGGCAAAAGTTGCACAGGATAGATAAGTATAAATCAGATAGGGATCTGTATCGCCAATTCAGTTCTATTTTGTCATCTATTCTCAAATCCCTCTCCCCACTGTCTTAACCTCTATTCATTTCTTGGCAAATTCCAAGCCTAGACAGCTCCTATTATCTCTGCTTTTTCCATTCCTACTCACAAATTACCATATATAGCTGAACAAAGCTAACTGGTTACATTATATATTCACGTTATCCAACTTCAATTGGGTTCTCACTGTAGTGAGAACTTATTTACTTATTTATTATTCCCTAATTCATATTCTATCTCACTCTTCATAGACACTTTCAGACCTCTTCCCTCTTTAACTTCCTCCTCCCTCAGCTAAGGACTTCATTTTATACTTTGTGGAGAAAGCTGAAATTATTTGCTATCATCTCCCCCCCCCCCCTTTCTTTTTTAATCTCAAAACTCCTTTTCATCAGCCCTCAGCAGGACTTTTTTTCCCTCCCAATCTCTGATAGCCCTTCTACTTGCCAATCTCAAATTGCAAACTCAAAACATTTAACCACACCTTTTCTGTCTTTAACTGCTCTTAATTCGTTAGGCAGGTAGGTAGGTAGGTAGTGAAGTGAACTCATTTTCTGGACTCAAAACATTTACTAGCTATGTGACCTTAGGCACTTAACCCTGTTAGCTTCAATTCCTCAGTTTCCTCATCTGTAACATGAACTGGAGGAGGAAATGGCAAACCAATCCAGTATTTCTGTCAAGAAAATCCCAAATTAGGGGCAGCTAGGTGGGGCAGTGGATAGAATACCAGCCCTGAAGTCAGGAGGACCTGAGTTCAAATTTCACCTCAGACACTTAATACTTCCTAGCTGTGTGACTCTGGGCAGTCAACCCCAATTGCTAAGGCAAAAAAAGACTAACAAACAAGTGGAGAGATTTGGACACAACTGAAAAATTTGTTTCTATTGTTTTCAAACATACCTAGATATCTCCCAGGCTTAGCCTTCATTCTGTATTTCTCCTCCCTTTCTCATCTCAAGTCCTAGGAAAAGTTGTTTTCTAATACTGTGATTACCTCCGTTTCTTTTTCTCTCATTCATTCTTTTGAACTTTACAATCTGGTTTCTAACGGCATGATTACTGAAACTGCTGTCTCCAGCTCTTGGTTGCTAAATCTGATATTTCTTTCTTAAATCTGATCCTTCTTGATCTGATGTATCTATACTATTGACTACCCCTTCTTCCTGGATATTTTCCTCTCTGTTCTCATGATGTTATTCTCCTTCTATCACATTGCTCTTTAGACACTTCTTTTTTCCTACTTGTGGGCATTCCCTGAGCCTGTAGGTGCATATGTGTGTGTGTGTACAGTTCCAGTCTCTCTCCTGAATTACAGGTCTAAATTTTCAAATGCTTATTGAACTTTTCACAGTGTGTCCCAAAGACATCTCAGTCAACATTCTCTAAAATGGAACTTGTCATTTTCTCCTACATACATCTCTACTATACAGTTCCTTCTGTCTAAGGAAATACCACCATTCCTCCATACTCCTCTACTCATAAGATTGATTTTGTCCTTGACTCTTCCTCACTCTGCCTTACATTAAAGATCTAGTCAGATGCTAAATTATGCTCTTTTTACCTCCACATCACTTATACCTGACTTTTTCCTTGTACTCACAATTTTTCCACTTCAGTTGAGGTCTTTGTTATCTTTTACCTGAGATTATTACAATTGCCTTCTTCTTCTCTCCCTATTTTAGTCCATACTCCGAAAATAACTAACTTCAGATATGATATTCCTTAAATGGAGATCTGATCATGTCATTCCATTGCTCAATAAACTCCAGTCTTTCTAGTGCCTCTAGAATAAAATATAAACTCATCCATTTAGCTTTCTAAAGCCCTTTACAGTCTGGGGCTAACCTGTCTTAATTGCTTTGTACACCACTTAAATGCTACCTTTGACATCATTTCTCAATGCCCCCAAATACTAGTGTCTCCTATTATTTGTATTTATTCTCTTTATGTTTCTAAAGAATGTGTTTTTCATTCCTTTCTTCACTAAGAAGCTCCTTTGCTCTGATACTTTGTAGACTATTTGGACCAGGTTCAGTGTTGGGGAAGCTTGTCCCTTAATAAGAGAGGAACTCATTAAATCCCACCCTGGCAGCCTAAGGAAAAAATTTATAGCTTAGGTTATGACTCATGTCTTAAATTTTCCCATAAAGAAGAGGTATCCAACATACAAAATGAATCAAGTATGAAATAGGAAATTTATCTCTACACACAAAAGTAATACTAAACACAAAAGATTCCCAAATATTTATCTGACAAAAACTTAAAACAGAATTTAGTTAACATAATTATAATTACAATTTATAGAGAAGCTAAGCTTCTATCCAAGGGTAAATTGATTTCTTTATCCCACCCACTTATGAATAACTTATTAGATAAAAAAAAAAAAAAAAAACTTGATTCAATTAGATCTTGAATCAAAACCATTGTTTAACTATCAGTTATAAAAGTAATCAGAGATCCTAAGTGCCAAAAGCATCAAGAAAGGAATAAGATGAGGTTTCAGCACATATTTGAGAGGACAGAGAACTGACTCTTCTATCAGAAGACAATGAAATAAGAAGGTTGGTCAGCACATTTCTCAACTTTTCCTCCTGATTTCTATCTACAGACGTCTAATATGATCTGCTATTTTGTTACCCAAACTTTAAAGTAAATTGAATTTTGCCTCAACCACAGAGGCCAACCCATTAGAAATAGAAATAAATGTGGCGGTAGGCGGAAAGCCCCTCTTCTGCCTAAATATTAAAAAAAATTTCTAAATAGCTTAATGATTTTCACTGAACTCGTAACTTTTTTTTTTTTTTTTGATCTAAAATAAGCCTGAAAAGAAGGGAAACCTTTAGGGGCCCTTTATATTTAGGAGTATGTTATATAATACGTTGTACTTTTCAGATAATAATCACTTTTTGTTGCCTCGGTTGTTTAAAATTTTTAATAAAATAAATTTAAAACAAAAAGAACTACAATTGAGATACTGAAGCATTAAAGACAGGTATATTGGTTGTTTTATTTTTGTCCAGCCCTATAATTTTATCACTCTTTGATTGTATATGTATAACCAATATTACATTTCTTGCTGTCTTGAGGAGCGGAGAGCTAAGGGAGAAAAAAAACTGGAACAAAAAAATCTCCCCAAAATGAATGTTGCAAACTCTATTGGGGGGGAAATATTACTCAGAATGCTTTCTAAGGTGTACTATCAAAAATTTAACCTAGAGCCGCCTAAGGCATTGATGGGGCGATTTGCTTGCTTTGACAAAAACCGATTAGGCGGGTGAGACAGGGTTCGAACTCGGGTCTCCTCTTCCAGGCAGTTGAGTTCTTCCAGACCAGCGTTTCAGCTTAGATGAGGAAACTGGGGTCCAAAGAGCTTTAGATTACTTGTCCGGAAGAAGTACAGAGCTAGTAGACGGAGATCGGGATTCGAACACAGATCTTTCCAAACTCCAGTCGCAGCGCTCACTCCACGACACCTTGCAGCCCGCCCCAAACCCCAGTTCTGGGGAACAGGATCATGATGTCATGCTTCCTGCTTAGGGATAAAGATGGAGGGGAATGGGGGAAAAGCAATTCTGAAGGCGATGCATCGTGGGGAGCAGATCTGGAGAGTGGGGAAAGGGGGCGGCCGAGCTTTGTCAGCGAAGGAGAAAGGGAAGGACTGATGGAGGGATGGGAGTGGGGCTGGGGAGGGTAAAGAAAAGAGAGAAGCCCTGGGTCTCTCGCGTCCCCCACCCTCCCGGGGAGACGACGAGCGCTTTCCCACTCTCCTTGTCTCCTTTCTAGGGAGGAACGGTTTATGGGCGGAGGGAGAGGCTCGCTCTCGGAGAACTCGAGCTCCTATTCTCTCCCTCCCGAGGCGCGCGCGCCTTCCCTTCTCCGCGGGGGGCGGGGCGGAGGGTGGCGCGCGCGGAGGGTGGCGCGCGCGGAGGGTGGCGCGCGCGGAGGGTGGCGCGCGCGGAGGGTGGCGCGCGCGGAGGCCTCGACGCCGGCCGAGCAGAGACCGGAAGACGGGGTCTCGAGGGCGCAGGGACCACTGCTGCACTGCCCCTTTCCCAGTCCCCTCTGTTCAGTTCGCTAGTTATCCCATCGCCTTGGGCCTCTCCGTCCCGTAGCGCCCTCCCCTTTTTCTCTTCCCCCTTCACCTCGAAACACTTAGCGCGCGCGCAGAACCAGCTCGCGAGCTCGCTTGCTCGCAGGCCTCTATCTGGGGAGGCTAGGGGGAAGCCCCTGCTAGCGTCGCGGGCTCCGTGTGGGAAGCGGGCTGCGTGTGTGTGTGTGTGTGTGTGGATGTGTGTGTGTGCGCGTGCGTGAGGGGGGAGGACGTGAGACCAGAACGCGCCGGTGTGAAAGGGGGAGGGACCTTTTGTGAGTGAAAAAACGTGCTAGAGACGGTGTGTGTGAAAGGGAAGGGGGTGCTTGCTGTGTGTGCGTGTGTGAGAGAGATCTCGTGTGAGAGCTACACCGACTGTGAGTGGGAGCGGGAGCGCGCGCGCGCGCGCAGCGCCAGAGTGTGTGTGAGAGGGCAGGGGACTCTGGCTGCTGGAGCCGCCGTTGCGAGAGGAGGAGGAGGAGGAGGAGGAGGAGGAGGAAGAGGAGGAGAAGGAGGCGGCTCCCCCTGCGTCCAGCATCCCAAGATCCCCCTCCTTCTTCCCTTCAGTTCCCTTCCCTTCTACTTCCCTTCCCTTTCCCCTTCCCTTTCCCGGTCCTTTCCCGACATACTGCCTGCCCGATCGTCCGCGCCCCTCCAAGTGTGGTGATCCCCCCAGGCCCGGCCCCGGCCCGGCCCCCGCTGGCTGGGAAGGGAGGGAGGAGCTGCCCGAGCCAGGTGGGTGATCCCCGCCACCCCATCCCACCCCCCACCCCACCCCGAAAGGTGTGTAAGGGAGCGAGTGAGCGCGAGCAAACAACTGATCGCCCCGGTGAATGAAAGGGTGGGGGAGAAGATGTTGACTCGCTGTGTTCGTGGGCACATGGGAAGAGGTTTGATACTCCTGTGTCTGATAATGATGGGACTGAGTGGTAACCTTGGTGGGGAAGGCGAGGGGTCACCACCATCATCATCCTTTCCTCTGTCTGTAAGGGGGTGTGGTAACGCGGGGTGCGAGGGCTCACAGGGATTTATTTCTCCCACCCCTACCCAGTGGTGGACCATTCTCAACTGCTCTTGCACCCCTCGGACAAATCCCTTTTATAAAGTGTGCCCGAGGGATTCGCATATCGTGCTGGGCTTCTTGCAGTTATTTCTTCCAGACCCCATGTTTTCCTCCATATACATGGTTTTTAGAGTGTATTCCTTGTCTAGCGATGAACTAACCCTTGTTTGATTTTGACACGCTCTTGCCAAAAACACTTAAGACCCCCGTTCTCCTTCATACCCTTCTAATCAAAAAGAAACAAATGGGTTGGGTAAATACTCTCTTCTCCAGGTTTTTTCTGTAAATTTGTAAAAATATACACTTTGTGTATAATAAAATGAATCGGTATGGTATACTCGATATTTTCTTCCATGTGTTATGTGAATACAAATGAGGTTCTTTTTCTTTTGTAAGAGTATCTTTGGGCATATGATACTCTTCCTGCTGTGTTTATAACTTTGATGTGAATTCCTCTGCTTTCTCTTTTAATTTTACAAAGTATTCCCACTTTTCGTGGAGTTGGTTTTTTAGCAAGATTTTTCTCATTTGGAGGCTTGAATTGCTTTCTTGTGTTTCTGTTAAATTTTTATTGCAAAACTAACTTAAAGGATAATTTGTGATTAAAATTGAACAGAAACAATGTAGTGCTACATAAATTGCTTTAGTTTTCTTTTGTTATGACTTTAAAGGGCTTTAAGGCCTTTTGGATTTAAACATTACTTAATTATTCAGTGGCATTTTACTTAATCACTCTGGATCCTAGTTTTCTTATATACAAAATTATGAAGTAGCCGGACTGGACTTTAAGATACTTTCCATCTTGAAATCTAAATCTGATGTTTCACATCATGTCATCATTTCGTAAAATTCCAATTAAATAGGCATAATTTATACCCTTTTCTTGATCTCTAATTCTGAGCTATTTCTGTATTAAAATGACTAGTTGAGTTGTGGGTGGAAAGGTCATTTATATGTGTTTATTCCTTTTGATTAATTCAGTCAGTGTTTTCTTTCATTGATGGAGCTTTGGTCCAAGCAACATGGCTGTTGGTGTTTTTACCTTTCTCTATTTCTCTTTTTCTGGCATCATTTTTTCTGCCCCCATCAGTCATTGAACCCTGCCTGTTTGAGGAGTGGATAGTTTAATTCTGAGGAAGAGACCAAGAAAGAGAACTGTATAATCAATCACTCTCACAAATTTGCAGTCTTTTTAGAGTCTCTTTTCCCTTTCAGCCTTTCCCCCTGCAGGAAGGGAGGAGCTGAGTCTATAACTACTAGGTTGTGGGGCGCCTGGCTAGCATCCACCCATTTTAATAAAGTGGACAATGTCGTATTCCTCTTCTGCTTCCTCTCTAGTATTCCTATTTATGAGAACTTCAGTATGTAAGCATGAAGATGCCATCCATTTTTTTTCTTTCCCTTTTTTTACAATCTTTTTCCTTTCCAGAGGGGATTTATCAGCTATCAAAAAATATTTTTACACCTTCACAGTCTCTTTGTAGAGACACAGGTCATTATCTTTTCCCTACTCATGAATACTCAAAGTAAGACTTTAAAAGTTATGGGATTCCCTTTGAAACAATGGCCTTTTAAAATTCTCTCCCTTTCCTTTTTCTCTAGCTTATCCCTCTGGAACTTGCTACTGGGCTAAGTCACTAGATTCATTCATCTAAATATTCCCCTCCCCCCTGAGCTGAAAGACCAAAAGACTTGCATACAAGAAAGGGATGGGGGAGGGGAACAGAATGGAACTGAACTGAGAGTTGTCACACTGTTTGGGAAGCTGGAAGTAGATTGTATCATTTGCCCCTAGGCATCAAGCTTAAAGATCTAATCTGTGGAAATTGGTGGAGGTAGAACTTCTGAATATACTGTGAAGTGTGAGAGAAGCATAAAGTAAGAAGGGTCTGTCATATTCTATATTACTGATAACTCTAAATGGGAAACTTTAGTGATGAGAATTTAGAAAGGTACTATGTATATGACATGTTATTTTACAAAGAATTTTGAGTCAGAATACTAGAAGATAGTTGCTGAAAATTATTGTATTACTCATTCAAAATCCGATCTGAGGATATTAATAGGAATATTGCAGTTTTTTTTTTATTTTTTTTTCCCTTAGATGGTGAACATGAATGCCAAGAACAAGTTTTAATCTATTTACAGTTTTTACCTAATACAGGAAACAACAGAGTTTGTTTCCTTCTGAAGCTAACTTACCATCCATCTGTAATACAGCAGAGTTGAAATTTGAACCCAGGTTCTCTTACTCCAAATCTAAGTCCCCTCTCCCCCAGTTGTTTAAGAAAAATAAAAGGATACAGATTGATTATGGGTTTTTTTTTTAAAGTGAGAGGATCATTTTGTAATATTTGTAAATGTTTTCTTTTTTTTTTTTTTTTTGCTGAGGCAAATTAGGGTTAAGTGACTTGCTCAGGGTCACACAGTGGATTTGTTCTTAAGATTAAGAAAGAATATTTGTTGTTCTGTTCGTTTTCAATTGTGTCCAACTCTTCTGTGCCCTCCATGTGGTATATTGGTAAAAATACTGGAGTGGTTTCCCGTTTTCTTTTCCAGCTCATTTTACAGATGAGGAACCTCTGAGGTAAACTGGGTTACTTGACTTGTTTGCCCAGGGTTACACAGCTGGTAAGTGTTTTGAGGTCAGATTTGAACTCTAGCTGCCCAAGAAAAAATATAGGATATCACAAATATAAATATAGCCCCTCTTAATCCTCATTTAAAGGTCCAAGCATTAGCCAGGTCTACTCAGAATCTTTATCTTTATATTTTTAACCTCACTAATATGGCTGTTTTTATTTTTCATTTTCTAGAATTGAATTTTGACTTAGCTTCTTCTGACCTTAAAAGAGAAAATAAAAATAGAAAAATTTTAGATGTCACCAATTATTGACAAAACTATATATAGACCTTAAGGAATATACATTTATTTTCTTGTTCTAAAATTGAAATAGTCTTTTTAAAAAAGATTAACTGATCCCATTACCCTTTTATTCAACCAGAGTTGGAGAATTCTACCCCATTCTCATGTAAATTTGTACAAATGTCTGAGTTGATTCATAGTTGTGTACCATATCCTTATTGACTATTGTTCTTAATATAAAGATCTATTGAAGTATGTTTATTTGTTAGCACGAAGTACTTTTCTCCCAAAAATATCCCATATTTCATCTAAAATATCCCATATTTCATCTAGGCATGTTGAAAATGTACTATTTTAAAATAAAATTGTTATCTTTGCAAAATTGTTAGTATTTTACCTTTTCCTCTGTATTTTGTCTCTGTTTCATTTCTGAAGTCTTATTTTATGACATTGTCTTCAAAATAGTTAAGATTATTGAGATAGTACAACTCAGATACTTCTTCTGATTCTTTGAAGTTATTGAAATTACTTTATATATACTTTGTATTTCCTTAGGTTGTATATAGCCTTTTCTGTCCCCACCCCCAACATAAACTTTTTGGAGAGCATGGCCTTTAAATGTTTATCTTTGTATCTCTAGGATTTAACATATTCCCTTGATGTTATTTACAGGGGGGGTAGATTTTAGATCTGTGACTTCATTGGTATCTGAAACTACAAGTTAGGGAACTCCTTTTACTAATAAAAAGAATGATAACTCTTCTGCAAATTTATGGTGTTAGTGATTATTGTTTGGGGCACCGAGTTGCCCAAGGTCACATAGCTGGCTTGTTCAGAGACTAGACTTGAACCTAGATCTTCCTTAAATTTATCTACTATGCAACACTGCTTTTCTTGTAATTTTTCGGTTAAAGATTCATTATGATTGTTTAGAAATAATGTAGTATTTCATATTTGTATGATAAATTTATGCTTATGAATTGTGTATATTACATGTATTAACAGTCTCCATTGGTTAGTATTATAACTAGTATTAGCTTTGATATGTTGTTTAACATTTTAAAAAAAGAAGTATTTTGTGAACATAGTAGATTCCTAATAGATGTTTGTGGAATTTAATTGAACATAGGAAGGTGGGAGTTGCTAAACCAGATCAAACTACATGTGTTCTTTTTATACTGGTGTTTCACCTTTGGCAGCATTTCAGTTTTTGATGCTTTATTAGAAAGCCAGATTCAATTTTGCTAAATTGTTCATTTGTCCACAACAGCATTGGATTTCTTTCCTTGTGCTTTCTGGTCTTTAGGTATCAGCTTGTTCCTTTGATACAGGATTAATTTAGTAGTATTCTATAAAGCCCTGGGCGCCAGTAACAGAATAACTGTATAGCTTAAAGGGTAGGGCTACATATAGTGTAATGTTTATTGAGCACTTCAAGTTTGTTAGGCATTCACAGCTCTAGGAACATGTTTAGATTTTCACCAAAAACCAGAGAAATAGATTCTTTGTTCCAAACTTTCCTCACTAAGTGGTTGAAAACATCTTTTCAGGTAGCATTTCAGAAACTTTGCTTTAGTTAATTTGTTTTATGCAATCCTGCTATTTGGGTGGTTTTCAATTACTGTGTTTACTATGAAATAATACCTTTTTACTTGAATACTCAAATGGGAATGCATAAAAGTTATTTGTCCATGAGTGATATTCTTGTGTCCTTAGATCAGTTCTTAATTTTCAATAATAATCATTTATCAAAAGTTTGCTCTGTGAAACACTACTAGGCTCTCTGAGAACAGAAACAAAAATGCCTGCACTCATAAAACATTTAATTTTTCTCTTTTGTACTCAAACTATTTTGAAGGATTAGTTGTCTTACATTCATAGTCTTATTTTTGTAAGAAGCTTTTGACTGAAAATAATAATTTTTTTATTATGTAAAGAGCAGGTGTTTATTATTGTTCTTCCAAGGGGCTAATAGGTTGTGATATATGAAGGGAGTATATCTTGTAAAAACCAAAAGGGGAAGATTAATGTTAACCAGTATTAACTCTGACTATTATTATTAAAAATATTTTTAATTTGAAAGTAAGAATGGAAATATTATTAAAGAGAAAGTAAAAAATTTCTAAGATCCTTGTAAAAAATCTCACTTCTCTTCTTGTTCAACTTTATAAGTTCTAGTGTCAATAGTTTTCTTTAATCTGGCTTCCCCTTGATGTCATCTTTATCTTCTTGTTTTTTACCTAAGTCTCTTGTTGTGAACCTAGGCCTAGTTCTGTGTCTTAAATTGAAGAAACTTTTTTTAAAAATGTGGTATTGATGCCTTTTACACTTGGGTCTCACTTCACACTTCCTTGAAGACCATGGAGATAAACACACATACTACCCCAGTTTGAACTCCTCTTGAGACAAAAATAATTAAGAAGTAACATTCAATACATTGACTGCCTTCTGATAAATGTATCCTATTAGTTTCCCATCTCTGTATCAAGATGAAAATGTGATGTTATTCTTTTGGTTTTCCTTATTTCTTTTATGTCAGTTTGTACAACTCTTTCTATGTTTCTCAGAGTTCAGAGTTTCTCAGAGAATTTAATAACTCATTATCCTTTCCTATTCCCTAGTGATGTTCCATTATATTCATGTATTATAGTTTTTTTTTTTTAATTTCCTATTTGATAGTCATTGTTTTTAGTTTTTGCTTCCTATGAAGGTGAATTCTAGGAAGATTTTGATTTGTATGAAACCTTTATTTTCACTTTTTATATTCTTTGTAATGGTATTATGTGGTCAAAAGGAATGAATAAATTAGTTACTTTTCTTGCATAATTTATATTGATATCCGGAATCATCATTGTAACCCCTTCAAAGCTTTCCCAACAGCATATCAGTAGGTATTCCTATTATCCCTCCAACATTTTTCACAAAATGAAGTATAACACCATTTGTAATGTGAATTCCTCAAACTTTTAATGCCTTGGATCATGTTTTCATGTAGTCATTTGCAGTTTGCAATTATTTTTAAAACTGCTCATATGCTTTGGCTACTTAATAAAACCAGGAAATAATTCTTGATAGCATGTATTTTTGTCACTTCCTATGTATTTTGGACAATAAATATCCATGATGTTTGATGCAAATAATTTATTACCACTCTTATGTACATTTTTCCAAAAGGTTTTCAAGTTTTATGTAATCTCCATTGTCTGTCTTTTATGATTTCAGTGTTTTCTTGAAAGTCAAAATAGAAGATACCAGATTAAGGTTCTTTTATGAAGGTGTGATTGGGTCTACTAGAAAATTGGTCTGGGGCAGCTAGCTAGTTGATGCAGTGGATAGAGCACTAGTTCTGAAGTCAGGAGGACCCGAGTTCAAATTTGGTTCAGATACCTAAGGTGTCCTAACTGTGTGACCCTGGGCAAGGCACTTAATCCCAATTGTCTCAGGGAAAAAAAAAAAAATTGGTCTGCTGCCCAAAAATTATACCACAAAGAATTTTTTGAAATTTGGCAATTTGCCTTCTGTCAATACTCAACAGTTTTGAAAGGAGTTGAACTTTACACTCTCTTTTGCACAGTAGTTCTCACTCCCTACTCCCCTGCTATCTTCTCATTAACCACTTTTTGATCTTAACCAGAGACCATGTCCTGGAGGTTTAACTTTTTAATCTCTTAAACTTCTGCCTTAGAGGATTTCTGCATTCTCTTTCCTGGTCTCCATTGACCAGGCTTAACTGACCAAATCAGTCTTAACTGTTCCTACTAGAAAATCTTACAGTTTTTACTAACCTATGCACCCATTGACAATCCATGTAACTTTTCAGACTAAATTGTCCCTTACTGACCACTGCTCTGTGTTTGTCATCGATCTTTCCCTATTAGAATGTAATCATTTTAGGGTCATAGCTGCCTCTAGGTTTGTATTTTTATTCCCAGAATTTAGGTTTGGCAGATTCTTTTCACTTGGCAAGCATTTATTAAGTGCCTACTGTCAGGTACCTTGGTAATTAAGTATAGAAAGTATAAAGGAAAGCAAAAATGGTCCCTGCCCTCAAGGAGCTTACAATTAACTTAACATGTAAATATACTTAAAGTTACATAAAATAAATGTGAATTAACTTCTTAAAGGTTAGAGAACTAGCTGTAGGAAAGACCTCATGCAGAAGGTTGCCTTTGAAGGAAGCTAAGGATTTTGAGGGGCAGAGGTAAGAAGAGAGTACATTACAGGTATGGAGAAAGTTCAGAGGCATAGAGAGGGCTGTTAGAATTTGAGAAACCGGCAAGAATGCCATTTCATCTAGATATAGATTGTATGAAGGGATTAATATGAGTTAAGGCTAGAAAGCTAAGCTAGAGTCAGTTATCAAAGATTTCAAATAGAGGAGTTTGTATTTGTGCAAAAACAATAGGGAGATGCTTAGAGTTTTTTTGAATGGTAGAATGATAAGATCAGACCTCTATTTTAGGGATATGGCTTTGGCAGTTGTGTAGACATGAACTGAAAATGTGAGAATTTAAGGCAGAGGAACCAATCAGAAAGCTACAATAATCTATGTGAGATGTGATGAAACTATGAACTATGGAGGTCACTGCGGGGAAAGGGAGAGGATGATGAAAAACACTTTGCCAAGATAGAACTGACAAAATTTTGGTTGCTGAATGGCTGTATATATTTGAGGATTTAAGAAAGACTAAGTTGTGAAGGTGGTATTGCCCTTGATGCACAATAGGGAATTTTGTAAGTAATGAATTTTGAGAAGATGACAAGTTCTGTTTTTAATATGTTGAATTTCAGTTGCCTAGAAGATGTCTAGCTTGAAATAACCAATATATATTTTTAGTGATTTAGGACTGGAACTCAGGAGAAAGACTAGAGTTGGATATATAAATCTGTGAGTCATCTGAATAGAGATAGTAATTGAATCCATGGCAACCAATGAGGTCACTAAGAGAGTGTATAGAGAGAAGAGTACTCAGAACAGAGGCTTCCCAATACATCCACAATTAGGGGGTGGTATATGGATGATGATCCAGCAAAGGAACAGTGAGACAGGTAGGAGGAGAGCCAAGAGAGAGCAGTATCACAAAAATTTAGAGAGGAGAGGGTATCCAAGAAAAAAAAGTAGTCAACAGTGCCAAATGCTCCAGAGAGGTCATGAAAGATGAGGACTGAAAAAAAGCCATTGGTTTTGGCAATTAATTCTCCCCTTGGCCACAGTTGTGAAAGGTATCTGATCTTATTCTCTCCTAAAAATATTAAGGTGTGAAATTTTTTATTCAGGTCACATATCCATTACATTTACTATGGCATATTAAGGTGATGGACTAATCCTAATTTCTGCCTAAATTCTGCCAAATTTCAATTTTCCCAGCAGTTTTTCCCAAAAAGAAGCATATCATATCATAAATCTAAAGCTGGAAAGGATCTCTACTTTGTAATTGAAGAAAATCCCAAGAAAAGTAAATAAATGACTTGACCAAGGATACCCATCATTAATTGATATATTTGACTTTCTCTAACCCCAAACTACAGTTTTCGTTTATTTTTGTTTCTTGCTTATCCAGCCTGGTCTGTTCATTTACTTTTCAATTTTAACCAGTACCAAATAGTTAATGATGTTTGATGATTACTGCTTTATAATAAAGTTTGAAATCTTCTAAAAGTGTCAAACTCTTTTCCTCCTCCCCCCCCCCCCCAAAAAAAAATTTATTTAGAATAGAGAGTATGTCTCTCTTTTATTCTAACTTCTTTGATATCTCTCTGGTTAGACTTGCTAGTTCCTCCTTGAGAAATCTACCTTTTATGTTTTCCCTAATTTCTTTGATTGTTGTTCTGGACAATTCTAGAAATTGTTTAAATTGCTCCTGTTTCATTTCAGGTGGCTTCATAGAATAATTTATGCTATTTCATCTTAATCATTCTGATTCATTATCCTTTGTGGAAGGTACTTGGCCATTGAAATGTATTTTTTTTTCATGCTTGCTCATTTCTACTCTTTTATTTGTTTTAGTCAATCATTCTAGTTTTTCCTGTGATGTCCTTGGTGAAAACATACTTATTAGCAATTTATTTCTCTCAGAATTACCGTCACTCCATTGATGTAATACTCTTCTCCCCCACCTTTAGAATCTATTTTGTGTTCTTGTGTTTGAATGAGGTCTGTTTCCTTCAGAAGTAACATCCCAAGAGGGTAAGAGGGTGACTGTGAAGATTTCTTCAGAGCATCATGGATCATAGGATCTTGTATTTAGACCTAAAAGGGACCTCAGAGACTACTAGTTCAATCTCCTCATTTTATAGGTGAAAAAACTGACCTTTCCTTGACCTCTTTCGAGTCAGTTTTTTTAATAGTTTACATTTTTCCCATAATTTTGATTTTGTTTCATTATTTATTGTCTCACAGGGTATTAATTTTCCCTTAATCTATTTTGACTTTCAGTGATTTCCTATTTTGACTAAAGTTTAATATTATTCTCTTATTTTTTCTTTTACTGATTTCCAGAGTTTTTATTTTATTTTTATTTCTTGATTCATTTCTTAACTATTTCATGTAGTTTGTAGCAAAACTATTTTCTTTTTCATCTCTGCTTGCAGTTATTATGAAATTACTTTCCTCTTCTAGCTGAAGTACTACAGCAACAATAATTTTTTTTATACTAGTTAAGATCATCTCTCTAACTTCAGTTCTTGAATTAGGACTTTATGTCAAAGGTAGATATACACTCTTGCTGCTCTTTTGAATGGGATGGTCAGCCTCCCTTTATTCACAAGAACCTTAGTTCCTATGCTTGCTTCCCTTCAATTCCTGGAGTTCTCCTTGGATAGCTGAGGTCCAGAATGGGTCTTTAGTACCTTCTATGACATCTTAGGCCAGAGCTCTAGGGACCTTGAAGCCCTGAGTACATAGACTGTCCTGGTCAAAGATATATATAATCTATATCTATCTATCTATAAATAGATAGATAGATAGGTTTTATTCTATAGATACACTGTATTGATTGTCATCATTCCAGATAGCTGCTTTTGAAAGTCCTCAATGTAGGTTTCTTACTACCCTGAAATTTATTTAGGTTAACCCTCCATTCTTGCTGCCTCCAAATATAGACTACATGTATGTCTCTAGCCTAAGTGTTTTTACTGGGAGGCTTCTGGTTTATTTTGTGCCTTCATGTTGGCTATATTAATGACTTCCCTTTTCTATTGCCCTTGAGCTTATGGTTTTTTTTTTCTTTTTCTTTTTCCTTTTTTTATAGCTCTGGATGGAAGAAGTCACTTGGTTATAGTTTTTCATTGGATCTCTCCGTATCATTATTTGGTTTAGTGCCAAGTGCAAAGTTTTTGTTACTGATATGTAGGATCTGGACAGTTTACTTCTCTTTCAGGCAGCCATATTCACCAGGATTTCACATTCAATTTAGCAAACATTCTCCTTTTGATTTTCTAACTTTGTTTTTACTTGTATTCCTACTATTTATCTGATCACTACTGATTCCCTTTGCTAGTCTATCATGCACTTTTGTCTTTTTTTTTGGGGGGGGGGTAAATATCTCTGTGTCATCCCCAACTTTAATCTTTTCTATTCCTCTTTCTAAATTGTATAATCCTGAGAAAACTGAGTCCAATATGGAGTCATATTATCATGTTATCTTTTCTCTGTGGACCCTCATTGTTCCTTTTACTCTTTCTTGATTAACTATCACATTGATTTAGTAATTTTTTTTCCAAATGTCTCTTTTCTCCTGAGTCTCCGTCATTGCTCCATCATCCTCATCAGAAGATCTTTAATCTTTCTTGACTGAAAAAAAATTTTTTCATCAAATACAGATAATTATCATAAAATCTTTCACATTTTCAAGTAATCTCCTTTTCTTTCTCTAATCCCTGAGGATCCCTGAGGTGAGTTGTGTTTTCTCTTTGTCAAATTCACTACTATACTCTTGATGGGATTCCTATCCATGAGTGAAGAATAGTATTCATACTTAAGAAGACATTTCTAGCTGTTGTTACTGTTGGAATCCTTACAAAGTGTTAACTCATTAGAGTTGATAGAGACAATAATTATCTAATTTAACATGGTACTTAGCAAATTCTCTAACTCACTAATGTATTTAAGTACTCATTGGAGTTCAGAAGTATGGGAGATTTAATTTCTCCCTTGGAGGAAGAGTCAACCTTTTCACCCAGCATAAATAGAGCTTCAGTGAGCTAGTCAGATCAGGAAGTGGAGTCAGATTCATTCCATTTTCCAACTTTGTGCTGCCTGGAGGCTGAAGGACAAACCTTTGGATTTGGAGACATTCCGAGGGAGCTCTTGGAACCAAGCTGAGAGATAGGCCACCAAGAAAACTAACCGGGCTATTTTGGAGGAAGCAATAAAAGATCTCAACTTTTAACATCTGGCTGCATTTGGGATGATTATTGATCTGAACTGATACTAAGACTACCTCTAGAAAAACCTCCCCAAGAAACCTGCTCCCAGAGAGAGCCATTATATTATATAAAAGAAGAGAAGACCACATGTTACTGTTTCTCATCTTTTGAAAAATGCCATCCTTATCCAGAGAAAGAACTAGACTGAATGTAGATCAAAGCATATACTATTTTCATTTTTTTTTGTTTTTTTTTTCTTGTGATTTTTCTCTTTTATTCTGATTTTTCTTTCACAACATTACTAATGTGGAAATATTTAAAATGATTGTAAATTTTATGACCTATATCAGATTGCTTGCTGTCTTGGGGAGAGGGCAGAGGAGGGAGAAAATTTGAAACTCAAAATCTCATAAAAATGAATGTTAAACTATCTTTACATGTAATTGAAAAAAATAATATTAAGTGAAAAAATTAAACTTTCTTATCTTTCTGGCAATAAATTTTTTCTTACCTATTTGAATAGCTCTAATCAGCAAAATACAATATTTCTAGGTATAAAATGAAACTCGTTCAAGTTCTTAATAATGTTTTATGTTTTTCTTTTCTTCCAGAGAGAGCATAAATTAAAGAGAATATAATTCAAAAGAAGGAAGACCAAATCAAGATGTGTAGTTCTGTTGCTGCCAGATTGTGGTTCTTGACAGATCGTCGAATCAGAGAAGACTATCCACAGCAGGAGATATTACGAGCTCTAAAGGCCAAATGTTGTGAGGAAGAGCTAGACTTCAGAGCTGTGGTGATGGATGAAGTTGTATTAACAATCGAGCAAGGGAATTTGGGTAAGAATATGCCTAAGGGAAGGAAATAATGATTTTGGTTCCTTTGTGGAAGAGTAAGTATTAATAATAATTCAACATTTTCAAAAACTAAATGTGATAGAAAGACTTAAAGAAACCCATTTTCCTAATGATAAAATCTCTCAACCTTTGTAATAGACCTCTTTAAAGAAATTAGTGAAAATCTATTTAATGGAAATGTCATAAAGAGATCCTTTATAATAGAATAAGAAACAATCCAATAATCTAAATCTAAAATAATACATTAGTTTCTTTAATTTCTGCTATATTTTCTTTTAGTGAATATTCTGCAGGCTAATTTTGAGGACAAAATTTTGATAAAAAATGTCAAATAGTTCCAGGGTTGAATAGAATTTGCTTGGGTATGCATGTCTGAAGATGTCTTAATATCTGTTTTTTAATATTGTCACATTTGTTTCCCATTAGTAGAAATGATGAATGCCTTGAGTTGACTCAAAAGCCTTCTTTGCTAGATCATCCTCATCTTTGCTCTACATAAGGAGGTTTTATATCCTTATGCTTTACCCCATAAGTCAGTCCTTGCCAATTGGATTTGAATTTCTGCTTTAGCAAAATGTGACTTCCTCTTTGGTCTTTTTATTAACTTGGAGGCTTTTACTTGGGTTAGGAAGTGCTATATGGTGACCAAATGGATTTGGAATTTCTGGTTGGTTTTCACAAAATTTAAATAGTAAAGACATAGGAGAATTAAGATAGTGTCCAGGCCACTTATTTGTCTCATGATTTTAGACTCGCAATGAGAAGTTACGATTCCATTCTCTTTTTTCTGTAAAATGAGAAAGCACTTTTAAAAATGATATTAATTTTCTTTATTCTATTTTTGAGGATACTTTTTAAACTTAGGTATTAATTTACTTTCCTTTGGAAACTGATGTATTAAATGACTTCTTGTCATATATAACAACACTGGTATTGGTATTTAAAAAGATAAGACTTTTGCTTCCATGGAAAGTTTGATATCACCAAAAGAACTTTGCAATTATCTTTCACCAGAGATAGAAACCTTTCTAACTTTTAAAAAATCTTTATTACTTCTCTCACTGTTTCATAAAGTACTTCTGCTCATAATTTTCATTATCTTTCTCATAAGGTTTTATAATCTAGTTTTAAAAATATTTTTATTGATATATTTTAACATTGATTATATCCCAATAAAGTCCTCATTGTGACTTGCTATTAGAAAAAGTTAAGCAAAAGCATTTACTTTAACTGTTGTGACTGACAGTATTTATATTGGTTTCTACTTTTATGTAATTTAATATTTTTTTAAAAGAAAGGAAGTATGTTTTAAGTCCAGTCATTTGGAAGCAAGATTGGCAATTTTGTTTTTCCTGAATTCGGTTCCTTTAGTATTTTTTTTATTTATACTATTATAGCCATCATGTGTTTTGGTTATTTGGTCAGCTTTTTTCCTTTCTCCATTAAATTAAGTCTTGCCATAAATTTTTTAATGATTCTTTGTATTTGTCATCTCTTTTAGTACAATAACATATTACATTCATCTGGGACAATTTGTTCAGCCATTTTCAAATTGTAGTTTTTTGTTAATAGTACTGATATAAAGTCAGTGACTTTGAGGGTTAAACTCAGAGTTGGTATTGTAGTATCAAATCAAAGAGTATAAAGAGTTTGTTGCCTTTTTTGAATAATTTCAGGTTGTTTTCCAAAAAGAATGGGCTTGTAGATAGTATGCCATCTTCTTATATTCCCTCTAATATCTACTATTTTTGTCTTTAACAGCTTAAAGCACATGTTATATACCACACCAATAGAGCATTCTTTCCTTATTGTTATTAATGGTTTGCATGTCTTTAAAAATGGTTCATATCCTTTTTTACTAATTACTTTTTGAACAAAAACTTAAATTTTTTTATTTATATCAATTCTCTATATAAATTTTTTATGGTGGTTGTGGTGCTTTCCCCCCATTCATATTTATCTAAGTTCATTGACTATATTTGTATAAAATCCTTTTAATTTTGTATAATCTTGTCTGTTATCTTTTGACTAGTTACAGATTTTTCCTCCAACTGTAGATGTAGAAGAAACTTTTCTCTAAATTTTTTAATAGTGCAGCCTATTTTTTTGATTCATTTAATGAATCTGTTTATATACTAAACTTAAGTGTTGCTTTTGGCTGTTGTTGCATCCTTTGGTAAGGAGAGCAAATGTTTGCCAAGTTAAGTGGTTTCTTGATTCTTTTGGTGTCTTTTTTGTATGATTCACTTATGTTGGTTAAACTTTCTTAGGAAATGGTTATAATCTGTCAGTATTTTTAAAAATCTGCAGCATGTTTTTGGCATTGACATACTGTTTAAATAGCTTAGAATAGAATTGTCTCAAAATGAGACAATATCTTATTTTCAATTTTATTTTTATTAGGTCTTGTTTTTAATATTTACTCAAAAGAATTGATGATCAAACCATATGTATAGAAGCAGTGTATACAAATGACTCCTGCACAAGTAAAAATTTTTTTCTTCTTTGTTAGACTGTAGATCATAATGATTCCTTTGTAGTCTATAAATTGCTGACATAAGTTTTCACCTTTTGTGAAAACTTGTTTTTAGAATTCTAGAGCTTGACACTCCACCCTACCCACCTCCACCCACTCCACCCTACCCCCCCACCCATCTGCAAAATAGACATTCAGATATTTGAAATTGGCTATTGTGTCCTGTTCTACACCATCACCACTCCCACCTCACCCATCATTAGTTTTTTCAGGTTAAGTAATCCCATTTCCTCTACTGATTTTTATGACATAATTTCATCATCTTTGACTATCCTGATTTCCCATCTCTAGATGCATCCATTTAATCACCATTCATGCAAAAATGAAACTCCATCCTTTCCCTTATTCTCCAGCAAACCACTCCCATAAACATCTCTTTCTGTCTTTCCCCATCAAATAGTTCCTTCCTATTTGCCCACAAACATGTTGATCTCTCCACTGTCTTTAAGAAACCCTTATAGATAATTTACCTATCAGATCTTTGGAGAAGGGAGAAATTTATGACCAGAGAAGATCTAGAGAACAGTATGAAAGGGAAAATGTATAACTTTGATTACATTAAATTAAAAAGTTTTTGCACAAACAAAATCAAGATTAAAAAGGGAAGTACAAAACTGGGAAAAAAATCTTTATAGCCAGTGTTTCTGATAAAGATCTCATTTCTAAAATATATAAAGAACTGTGTCAAATTTATAAGAATATAAATCATTCCCCAATTCATAAATAGTCAAAGGACATGAACAGACAATTTTCAGATGATTAAATTAAAACCATCTAGGTATATGAAAAAATGATCTAAATCACTGTTGATTAGAGAAATGCAAATTGAAACTACTCTGGGATAATACCTCATGCCTCTCACATTGGCTAAGATATCAGGAAAAAAATAATGATAAATATTAGGGAGAATGTAGGAAAACTTGGACACTAATACATTGTTGGTGGGATTATGAAATGATCCAACCATAATGGAGAACAATTTGGAACTATGCCCAAAGGGCTATAAAACTGTGCATACTTTGATTCAGCAGTGCCACTACTGGATCTGTATCCCAAGGAAATCATAAAGAAGGGAAAAGGAACTACATGTGCAATAATGTTTGTAGCAGTTCTCTTTGTTGTAGCAAGGAACTGGAAACTTGGTGGGTGTCCATCAATTGGGAAATGGCTGAATAAATTGTGGTGTATGAAGATAATGGAATGTTATTGTTCTACAAAAAACAATGAACAATCATATATATTCTATTTTTAAAATGATGAACTTACAGAACAGTGTAATGCCGGAGAAACCTGAGGCAGGATAGAGATTAGAGATCAATTTTAATAATTTATTTAAAAGGTAGAGATTTACTGGGACCAAATGGATCCATGGTTTGGTCCCAGGCTGAATGAGGCTATTGTCTCCAAGTATCCAGCAAACAATCAAGAGTTCTTTTGATAGGGTGGAGTGAGCTGCTGGAGATGGGATGACATAATCAGGGGGAGGCATCTTGATAAGACAATACCTAACATTCCAATATTGGGATGGGGAGAGGCATTCTGATATTCTAAAACGTAAAATCTTTTATCTTTATCATGTATTCTGATAAAGAGGGAGGGGAGGTTTTGCAGAACTGGGAAGCAGGGAAACTGAGGCAGGACTGAGTCAGGATAATTAGGGAAACTGAGTCAGGACTATAAAAGAGAACTGTGGCATAACAACAGGAACCCCATCTAGCATCTGCTTCTGAAGCTTTCCTAGAGAAAACAGAAGAAAAAAGTATCTTGGAGGACTCTTTGCCATCTTTGCCTTTTTTTTGCATCCCTTGATTGGGACTTAGTGCAGGGATAGTTAATGGCTACTCCTAAAACATCTGAAGAGTTTTAGACTCACACCTGTTGGAGTCAAAAATTTTTTGATTGGATACATATCTGAAAGACCCAGTTCTATCTCTAAACTTTGTCTGATCCTGTTCTACAACTTGTACCTTTTTAACCTCGAGCCTGGGTGGGCCTATATAACATGCAGAGATTTTGTTACATGGTATGGCCTGACCACAGTGACTTTTTAAGGTTGAATTTGTCTCTTGGAGATCTGTTCCATTTTTTTCTGAGACAGTCTCTGAGGAGGTGATAAAGGAGTACAACTGGAAAATGTGTAACAAGTCCTGCAAAGATTTACGTGAACAGATGCTGAGCGAAACGAGCAGAACCAGGAATACATTGTACACAATAACTGCAAGAATGTGCAGTGATCAACTATGAAAGACTTGGTTCTTAGTGGTTCAATAATCCAAAGCAATCCTAATAGACTTTGGATAGAAAAAGCCATACATCTCAAGAAAAAGAACAATTTTGTTTTTCCTGAATTCGGTTCCTTTAGTATTTTTTTTTATTTATACTATTATAGCCATCATGTGTTTTGGTTATTTGGTCAGCTTTTTTCCTTTCTCCATTAAATTAAGTCTTGCCATAAATTTTTTAATGATTCTTTGTATTTGTCATCTCTTTTAGTACAATAACCTATTACATTCATCTGGGACAATTTGTTCAGCCATTTTCAAATTGTAGTTTTTTGTTAATAGTACTGATATAAAGTCAGTGACTTTGAGGGTTAAACTCAGAGTTGGTATTGTAGTATCAAATCAAAGAGTATAAAGAGTTTGTTGCCTTTTTTGAATAATTTCAGGTTGTTTTCCAAAAAGAATGGGCTTGTAGATAGTATGCCATCTTCTTATATTCCCTCTAATATCTACTATTTTTGTCTTTAACAGTTTATTTATTTATTTATTTTTTTTTTGCTGAAAATAATAGACTCTTTAATTCTTATTGGTTTTTTTTTTTAATTTAATAGCCTTTTATTTACAGGATATATACATGGGTAACTTTACAGCATTAACAATTGCCAAACCTCTTGTTCCAATTTTTCACCTCTTACCCCCCCACACCCCCTCCCCTAAATGGCAGGATGACCAGTAGATGTTAAATATATTAAAATATAACTTAGATACACAATAAGTATACATGACCAAAACATTATTTTGCTGTACAAAAAGAATCAGACTCTGAATTATTGTACAATTAGCTTGTGAAGGAAATCAAAGATGCAGGTGTGCATAAATATAGGGATTGGGAATTCAATGTAATGGTTTTTAGTCATGTCTTTAACAGTTTAAAGCACATGTTATATACCACACCAATAGAGCATTCTTTCCTTATTGTTATTAATGGTTTGCATGTCTTTAAAAATGGTTCATATCCTTTTTTACTAATTACTTTTTGAACAAAAACTTAAATTTTTTTATTTATATCAATTCTCTATTTTTTTATGGTGGTTGCGGTGCTTTCCCCCCCATTCATATTTATCTAAGTTCATTGACTATATTTGTATAAAATCCTTTTAATTTTGTATAATCTTGTCTGTTATCTTATCTTTTGACTAGTTACAGATTTTTCCTCCAACTGTAGATGTAGAAGAAACTTTTCTCTAAATTTTTTAATAGTGCAGCCTATTTTTTTGATTCATTTAATGAATCTGTTTATATACTAAACTTAAGTGTTGCTTTTGGCTGTTGTTGCATCCTTTGGTAAGGAGAGCAAATGTTTGCCAAGTTAAGTGCTTTCTTGATTCTTTTAGTGTCTTTTTTGTATGATTCACTTATGTTGGTTAAACTTTCTTAGGAAATGGTTATAATCTGTCAGTATTTTTAAAAATCTGCAGCATTTTTTTGGCATTGACATACTGTTTAAATAGCTTAGAATAGAATTGTCTCAAAATGAGACAATATCTTATTTTCAATTTTATTTTTATTAGGTCTTGTTTTTAATATTTACTCAAAAGAATTGATGATCAAACCATATGTATAGAAGCAGTGTATACAAATGACTCCTGCACAAGTAAAAATTTTTTTCTTCTTTGTTAGACTGTAGATCATAATGATTCCTTTGTAGTCTATAAATTGCTGACATAAGTTTTCACCTTTTGTGAAAACTTGTTTTTAGAATTCTAGAGCTTGACACTCCACCCTACCCACCTCCACCCACTCCACCCTACCCCCCCACCCATCTGCAAAATAGACATTCAGATATTTGAAATTGGCTATTGTGTCCTGTTCTACACCATCACCACTCCCACCTCACCCATCATTAGTTTTTTCAGGTTAAGTAATCCCATTTCCTCTACTGATTTTTATGACATAATTTCATCATCTTTGACTATCCTGATTTCCCATCTCTAGATGCATCCATTTAATCACCATTCATGCAAAAATGAAACTCCATCCTTTCCCTTATTCTCCAGCAAACCACTCCCATAAACATCTCTTTCTGTCTTTCCCCATCAAATAGTTCCTTCCTATTTGCCCACAAACATGTTGATCTCTCCACTGTCTTTAAGAAACCCTTATAGATAATTTACCTATCAGATCTTTGGAGAAGGGAGAAATTTATGACCAGAGAAGATCTAGAGAACAGTATGAAAGGGAAAATGTATAATTTTGATTACATTAAATTAAAAAGTTTTTGCACAAACAAAATCAAGATTAAAAAGGGAAGTACAAAGCTGGGAAAAAAATCTTTATAGCCAGTGTTTCTGATAAAGATCTCATTTCTAAAATATATAAAGAACTGTGTCAAATTTATAAGAATATAAATCATTCCCCAATTCATAAATAGTCAAAGGACATGAACAGACAATTTTCAGATGATTAAATTAAAACCATCTAGGTATATGAAAAAATGATCTAAATCACTGTTGATTAGAGAAATGCAAATTGAAACTACTCTGGGATAATACCTCATGCCTCTCACATTGGCTAAGATATCAGGAAAAAAATAATGATAAATATTAGGGAGAATGTAGGAAAACTTGGACACTAATACATTGTTGGTGGGATTATGAAATGATCCAACCATAATGGAGAACAATTTGGAACTATGCCCAAAGGGCTATAAAACTGTGCATACTTTGATTCAGCAGTGCCACTACTGGATCTGTATCCCAAGGAAATCATAAAGAAGGGAAAAGGAACTACATGTGCAATAATGTTTGTAGCAGTTCTCTTTGTTGTAGCAAGGAACTGGAAACTTGGTGGGTGTCCATCAATTGGGAAATGGCTGAATAAATTGTGGTGTATGAAGATAATGGAATGTTATTGTTCTACAAAAAACAATGAACAATCATATATATTCTATTTTTAAAATGATGAACTTACAGAACAGTGTAATGCCGGAGAAACCTGAGGCAGGATAGAGATTAGAGATCAATTTTAATAATTTATTTAAAAGGTAGAGATTTACTGGGACCAAATGGATCCATGGTTTGGTCCCAGGCTGAATGAGGCTATTGTCTCCAAGTATCCAGCAAACAATCAAGAGTTCTTTTGATAGGGTGGAGTGAGCTGCTGGAGATGGGATGACATAATCAGGGGGAGGCATCTTGATAAGACAATACCTAACATTCCAATATTGGGATGGGGAGAGGCATTCTGATATTCTAAAACGTAAAATCTTTTATCTTTATCATGTATTCTGATAAAGAGGGAGGGGAGGTTTTGCAGAACTGGGAAGCAGGGAAACTGAGGCAGGACTGAGTCAGGATAATTAGGGAAACTGAGTCAGGACTATAAAAGAGAACTGTGGCATAACAACAGGAACCCCATCTAGCATCTGCTTCTGAAGCTTTCCTAGAGAAAACAGAAGAAAAAAGTATCTTGGAGGACTCTTTGCCATCTTTGCCTTTTTTTTGCATCCCTTGATTGGGACTTAGTGCAGGGATAGTTAATGGCTACTCCTAAAACATCTGAAGAGTTTTAGACTCACACCTGTTGGAGTCAAAAATTTTTTGATTGGATACATATCTGAAAGACCCAGTTCTATCTCTAAACTTTGTCTGATCCTGTTCTACAACTTGTACCTTTTTAACCTCGAGCCTGGGTGGGCCTTTAACATGCGAGATTTTTGTTAGGTGGCCCTGACCACAGTATTTAGGTTGAATTTGTCTCTTGGAGATCTTTCCATTTTTTCTGGCAGTCTCTGAGGAGGTGATAAAGGAGTACAACTGGAAAATGTGTAACAAGTCCTGCAAAGATTTACGTGAACAGATGCTGAGCGAAACGAGCAGAACCAGGAATACATTGTACACAATAACTGCAAGAATGTGCAGTGATCAACTATGAAAGACTTGGTTCTTAGTGGTTCAATAATCCAAAGCAATCCTAATAGACTTTGGATAGAAAAAGCCATACATCTCAAGAAAAAGAACAATTTTGTTTTCCTAATTGGTTCCTTTAGTATTTTTTTTTATTTATACTATTTAGCCATTTGTTTTGGTTATTTGGTCAGCTTTTTTTCCTTTCCCATTAAATTAAGTCTTGCCATAAATTTTTAATGATTCTTTGTATTTTCATCTCTTTTTAGTACAATAACCTTTACATTCATCTGGGACAATTTGTTCAGCCATTTTCAAATTGAGTTTTTTTTAATAGTACTGATATAAAGTCATGACTTTGATTAAACTCAAGGTTGGTATTGTAGTATCAAATCAAAGAGTATAAAAGTTTTTGCCTTTTTGAATAATTTCAGGTTGTTTTCCAAAAAGAATGGGCTTGTGTAGTATCCATCTTTTATATTCCCTCTAATATCTACTATTTTTGTCTTTAACAGTTTTTTTATTTTTTATTTTTTTTTGAAATAATCTCTTTAATTTTATTGGTTTTTTTTTAATTTAATAGCCTTTTTATTTAAGGATATATACATGGGTAACTTTACAGCATTAACTTGCCAAACCTCTTGTTCCAATTTTTCACCTCTTACCCCCCCACCCCTCCCTAAATGGGGATGACCAGTAGATGTTAAATATATTAAAATATAACTTAGATCACAATAAGTAACGACCAAAAACATTATTTTGCTGTACAAAAGAATCAGATTGAATTTTGTACAATTAGCTTGTGAAGGAAATCAAAGATGCAGGTGTGATAAATATGGGTTGAATTCTTAATGGTTTTTATCATTTTTAAAGTTTTAAAGCACATTTTATATACCACACCAATAGAGCATTCTTTCCTTATTGTTATTAATGGTTTGCATGTCTTTTAAAAATGGTTCTATCCTTTTTACTAATTCTTTTTGAACAAAACTTAAATTTTTTTATTTATATAATTCTCTATTTTTTTTATGGTGGTTCTTTCCCCATTCATATTTATCAAGTTCATTGACTATATTTGTATAAAATTTTAAATTTGTATAATCTTGTCTGTTATCTTATCTTTTGACTAGTTACAGATTTTTTCCTCCAACTGTAGTGTAGAAGAAACTTTCTCTAAATTTTTAATAGTGCAGCCTATTTTTTTGATTCATTTAATAATCTGTTTATATACTAAACTTAAGTGTTGCTTTTGGCTGTTGTTGCATCCTTTGTAAAGGAGAGCAAATTTTGCCAAGTTAAGTGCTTTCTTGATTCTTTTAGTGTCTTTTTTGTATGATTCACTTATGTTGGTTAAACTTTCTTGGAAAATTTTATAATCTGTCAGTATTTTTTAAAAAATCCAGCTTTTTCATTGACATACTGTTTTAAATACTTAGAATAGAATTGTCTCAAAAATGAGACAATATTTTTTCAATTTTATTTTTATTAGGTCTTTTTTTTTATTTCTCAAAAGAATTATGTCAAACCATATGTATAGAAGGTGTATACAATGACTCCTGCCAAGTAAAATTTTTTTTTCTTCTTTGTTAGACTGAATCATAATGATTCCTTTTAGTCTATAAATTCTGACAAAGTTTTCACCTTTTAAGCTTGTTTTAAAATTCTAGACTTGACACTCCCCCTCCCCCTCCACCCCTCCACCCTACCCCCCCCCCATCTGCAAAATAGACATTCAGATATTTAAATTGGCTGTTTCCTGTTCACCATCACCCTCCCACCCACATTAGTTTTCAGGTTAATAATCCCATTTCCTCACTGATTTTATAATAATTTCATCATCTTTATTCCCTGATTTCCCCTCTCTAGATGCATCCATTTTAATCACCATTCATGCAAAATGAAACTCCATCCTTTCCCTTATTCTCCAGCAAACCACTCCCATAAACATCTCTTTTCTGTCTTTCCCCATCAAATAGTTCCTTCCTATTTGCCCACAAACATGTTGATCTCTCCACTGTCTTTAAGAAACCCTTATAGATAATTTACCTATCAGATCTTTGGAGAAGGGAGAAATTTATGACCAGAGAAGATCTAGAGAACAGTATGAAAGGGAAAATGTATAACTTTGATTACATTAAATTAAAAAGTTTTTGCACAAACAAAATCAAGATTAAAAAGGGAAGTACAAAACTGGGGAAAAAAATCTTTATAGCCAGTGTTTCTGATAAAGATCTCATTTCTAAAATATATAAAGAACTGTGTCAAATTTATAAGAATATAAATCATTCCCCAATTCATAAATAGTCAAAGGACATGAACAGACAATTTTCAGATGATTAAATTAAAACCATCTAGGTATATGAAAAAATGATCTAAATCACTGTTGATTAGAGAAATGCAAATTGAAACTACTCTGGGATAATACCTCATGCCTCTCACATTGGCTAAGATATCAGGAAAAAAATAATGATAAATATTAGGGAGAATGTAGGAAAACTTGGACACTAATACATTGTTGGTGGGATTATGAAATGATCCAACCATAATGGAGAACAATTTGGAACTATGCCCAAAGGGCTATAAAACTGTGCATACTTTGATTCAGCAGTGCCACTACTGGATCTGTATCCCAAGGAAATCATAAAGAAGGGAAAAGGAACTACATGTGCAATAATGTTTGTAGCAGTTCTCTTTGTTGTAGCAAGGAACTGGAAACTTGGTGGGTGTCCATCAATTGGGAAATGGCTGAATAAATTGTGGTGTATGAAGATAATGGAATGTTATTGTTCTACAAAAAACAATGAACAATCATATATATTCTATTTTTAAAATGATGAACTTACAGAACAGTGTAATGCCGGAGAAACCTGAGGCAGGATAGAGATTAGAGATCAATTTTAATAATTTATTTAAAAGGTAGAGATTTACTGGGACCAAATGGATCCATGGTTTGGTCCCAGGCTGAATGAGGCTATTGTCTCCAAGTATCCAGCAAACAATCAAGAGTTCTTTTGATAGGGTGGAGTGAGCTGCTGGAGATGGGATGACATAATCAGGGGGAGGCATCTTGATAAGACAATACCTAACATTCCAATATTGGGATGGGGAGAGGCATTCTGATATTCTAAAACGTAAAATCTTTTATCTTTATCATGTATTCTGATAAAGAGGGAGGGGAGGTTTTGCAGAACTGGGAAGCAGGGAAACTGAGGCAGGACTGAGTCAGGATAATTAGGGAAACTGAGTCAGGACTATAAAAGAGAACTGTGGCATAACAACAGGAACCCCATCTAGCATCTGCTTCTGAAGCTTTCCTAGAGAAAACAGAAGAAAAAAGTATCTTGGAGGACTCTTTGCCATCTTTGCCTTTTTTTTGCATCCCTTGATTGGGACTTAGTGCAGGGATAGTTAATGGCTACTCCTAAAACATCTGAAGAGTTTTAGACTCACACCTGTTGGAGTCAAAAATTTTTTGATTGGATACATATCTGAAAGACCCAGTTCTATCTCTAAACTTTGTCTGATCCTGTTCTACAACTTGTACCTTTTTAACCTCGAGCCTGGGTGGGCCTATATAACATGCAGAGATTTTGTTACATGGTATGGCCTGACCACAGTGACTTTTTAAGGTTGAATTTGTCTCTTGGAGATCTGTTCCATTTTTTTCTGAGACAGTCTCTGAGGAGGTGATAAAGGAGTACAACTGGAAAATGTGTAACAAGTCCTGCAAAGATTTACGTGAACAGATGCTGAGCGAAACAAGCAGAACCAGGAATACATTGTACACAATAACTGCAAGAATGCGCAGTGATCAACTATGAAAGACTTGGTTCTTAGTGGTTCAATAATCCAAAGCAATCCTAATAGACTTTGGATAGAAAAAGCCATACATCTCTAGAAAAAGAACTGTGGAGATTGAATGTAAATCAACACATGTTATGTTTACTTCTTTTGTTCTGTTTTTTTTCTCTCCCATGGTTTTTCCCTTTTTCTCTGATTTTTCTCTCCCAACATGATTCATAAAGCAATGTATATTAAAAATAAATACTTTTTTTGAAAAGAGTGTAAAGACACAAATCAAACAAAGAAAAAAAAAAGAAACCCTTACTAACCACGACCATCCCCCTCAGATTTTTTCTCCTGTTCTGTCCTCTTTTTCCTCCAGAAAAGGCTTTTATTTAGCTTTTTATGTTCATTATAATATAGCCTCAATCTCTCTCCAAATTTATTATATATTACTTTTATTTCTGCAGTTCATTCATGCTAACCTTTTTACTCTTCTTCACTCTATTTTTCATCTCTGTACTTTGCATTAGCTGTTCCTTGTATCTCTGGTGCATTTTTTCAATTGTACATTTGAAATGAATACTTTGTGTTTTCTCCAAAACAAAGTTTGACTTACCTTTACACAAAAACTGTTGATCCTTACAGCTGCCTCCTGCTCTGTCCTCCAGTTACTGTTTATATTTTTAATGTACTTATGTAATACATATAGTCACCCCTAGTAAAATAGAAGTTTCTTAGAGGCATGACCTTTTATTTTTTATCTTCATTTTTTCCCTTGCTCCTTTCTGACACATAGTGGATTTTTGTTGGTTGATTGATTGATTTGATTCAGTGCCTCTTCTCATCTTTCACCTTTTTGTGACATTCTTCTATCCTTTATTATTTTGACACAAGTTGCTCTCTGTTTTCAAAGTTTGTGTTCTAAGCAGTGCTTTCTTAGAACTTGCTGGATTCAATATTGTTAGCTTTATCTCCTTGGGGATAATTGCAATGACAAATTACCTATGCATTCTTCCCATCTGGAGTTGTTGCTCTCCTTAATACAGTCTTTGACAGCCATCTACTAATGTCTTACTAATATTTTGTCATTACTTTGTAAACCTGCCTAATTTTGCCTTACCAGTTTCCTCCTGGAATCTTATTAATTTGATTTTTTTTTCTTCCCCTCCCCCCCCCTTTTTTTTTTATTATAATAACTTTTTATTGACAGAATCCATGCCAGGGTAATTTTTTTACAACATTATCCCTTACACTTACTTCTGTTCCAATTTTTCTCTCCCACCCTCCACCCCCTCCCCTAGATGGCAAACAGTCCTATATATGTTGAATATATCCTAGTATATTCTAGATACAATGTATGTGTGCAGATCCAAACAGTTTTCTTGTTGCACAGGGAGAATTGGATTCAGAAGGTAAAAATAACCCGGGAAGAAAAACAAAAATGCAAACAAGTTTACATTTCCCAGTGTTTTTTCTTTGGGTGTAGCTGCTTCTGTCCATCATTGATCAACTGAAACTGAATTAGGTCTCTTTGTCAAAGAAATCCACTTCCATCAGATTACATCTTCATACAGTATCATTGTTGACATATATAATGATCTCTTGGTTCTGCTCCTTTCACTTAGCATCAGTTCATGTAATTCTCTCCAAGCTTTTCTGTATTCATCCTGCTGGTCATTTCTTACAGAACAATAATATTCCATAACATTCATATACCACAATTTACCCAACCGTTCTCCAGTTGATGAGCATCCACTCAGTTTCCAAGCTTCTAGCCACTACAAACAGGGCTGCCACAAACATTTTGGCACATACTGGCCCCTTTCCCTTCTTTAGTCTCTCCTTGGGTTATAAGCCCAGTAGAAACACTGCTGAATCAAAGGGTATGCACAGTTTGATAACTTTTTGGGCATAATTCCAGATTGCTCTCCAGAATGATTGGATTCGTTCACAACTCCAACAATGTATCAGTGTCCCAGTTTTCCCGCATCTCCTCCAACAATCATCATTATTTTTTCCTGTCATCTTAGCCAATCTGACAGGTGTGTAGTAGTATCTAAGAGTTGTCTTAATTTGCATTTCTCTGATTAATAATGATTTGGAACACTCTTTCATATGAGTGGTAATAATTTCACTTTCATCATCTGAAAATTGTCTGTTCATATCCTTTGACCATTTATCAATTGGAGAATGGCTTGATTTCTTATAAATTAAAGTCAGTTCTCTATATATTTTGGAAATGAGGCCTTTAACAGAACCTTTAGACTGTGAAAATGTTTTCCCAGTTTGTTGCTTCCCTTCTAATCTTGTTTACGTTAATTTTGTTTGTACAATTTGATTTTTTGTTAATGGATACTTTTCTTCTCCAGTCTTCAGTTTGGATTTCTCTCTTCCTTCATGTCTTGCAGTTAGAAAACCTTCTTTCTTTTCTTCAGGTTCTTTTCCAGTCATGCTCTTAACTATGGGACTTTTTCTTTTCTTCATTCAGTTTTAACCCCATTTCCTCCTTCATCACTAGTTTTTCTCCTTTTTCAATTCTAATGCTTCAGTTCTTCCTTAAATCTTTTCAAATTTCCCCTCCTTGAATGTAATCCTTTGGCTCCTTCCCTGTTCCAAATCTTCTGAATTTCCTTTACAATTTGTTGTTCTTTTTTTTTTCAATGATTGATTGAAGACTAAGAATTGGTGAAGTAGGTGGGAGAGAACCAAAAGAAAATAATGTTCTCAAAACTAGAGAAGAAAGGGTTTCTAGAAGGATGTAGTCACTTCTCCATAGTAGCAAATAGATTTCAAAGGAGGATGCCTGAAAAAACCTCATCAAATATGTCATTTAAGAATTGATTGGTAATTTTGAAGAAAACCATTTCAGTTAAGCCATGGAGTCAGAATCTAGATTCCAAAGAATTAGAAAATGATGAGAGAGGAAGAAATAGAGATACATTTTTCTAGGAGTTTGAGTAACAGATAAAAAATATATAGTTATTGCTTCCACATTGTGACTTCACTATCATGATTTTAATATACTATGGTTTGGAATAAGAAATTAAGTGAGAATTTGGGGGGACTTGCAGAAGGTACAGATTGCACATACAACAAGTTTAGAAATTCAGTAATGCATAAAATATATGTATAATGATGTATAACATCAACACAAACTTTACAGTAAAGTACTGTGAAACACCCCATAAAAGGAAAAGGAAAAAATTCAAACTTCTCTGGTACAAGAGGAGGGATAAAAAATTTTACATGAACTTAACAGATTATGGGAGCACTGCACTGCTAATCCCTATGATGTGGAAGGAATAGAATGATATGGGATGATAGTTTAAGGGCATGATTGTGAAAACTTGAGGGAGAATCAGTTATTTATGAAAGCTATGGGAACAAACCAGATTCAAGATTCACTAGAACACAAAGATTAGTGAAGATACAGTCTGTTGAAAAGGATGGGATCAAGGTCATAGGTGGATCAAGGACATTAGAGAGGTTGGCTTTGCAAGGCTAAGGGCCCCTTATCTACTCAGAGCCTGGTAGAAAGATAGGAAGTGAATGGAGATATTAAGTAGTTTTGAGAGGGAGAGAAAGGGAGAAGAGGGAACTACTTATGCATATGTGCTGCATATGTTGTTGAGATGTTTAATCTCTTACTCTTTGTGACCCTATAAACCATAACACCCCTTACTGTGCATGAGATTTTCTTGGCAAAGATGCTAGAATGGTTTGCCATTTCCTTTTCAGTGGATTAAGGCAAATAGCGATTAAGTGACTTGCCAGACTCAGAAAGCAAGTAAGTACTTAGTCCGAGGCCAGATTTAAATTCAGGTCTTTCTGATAGATTCAAATTTATTCAAAACTAGCTTCTTTCCCTAACTGTGTAACTCTGGGCAAGTTGTTTAACCATATTTGCTTCAGTTGATCATCTGTAAAATGGGTGAGAGAAGGCAATGGCAAACTACTCCAGGATCTTTATGAAGAAAATTCCAAAAATGGAGTCTCAAAGAGTTGGACCTGACAGACAAAAAAAAAAAAAGTATAAAAATGTTGAAATTGTAAGCATTTAGCAAATGCTTTTTTGATCTATTGATCATAAAAGAAGTTGTGAAATTCTTAGCTAAAAGAGAAGAGAAGGGGCTTAAGGAGAAAAGTAAGAGGGAAGAGTTTTTGTGGGGAGTGAGACCTAGGGAAGCAATTAGGTAAGAATAAAAGGATTGCCTTACTGCAGTGAGGGCCCAATTGAAGTAGGATTACATGCAATTATAAGGTTTCTATTTAGTATAGTTGTATAACATGTTGTCATTCCATTCAGTTATCGACTGAAATTGTCAATTTGAACAGCAGTAGAACAAAAGAGCAAGAGATTTGAGTTGTAGAGGATAATTATAGAGTTGAATTAACTAAAAGGGCACTGTTCCAGAGGGATGGAAATGAAGTCAGCAGAGGCCTGAGAAAGTACTGCAAAGGTAAGAAGGTGATGAAGGTGAAGACTGGATTTGGGTAGCTTAGAGCATATAGGAAGAGGAAATAATAAGAGATTATTCACACAGAAATGAGAATTAAATTAGTGAAATAAACAGTACCAATATATAACATAGCCAGTGAATACAATAATGTAAAAAATAAAGAACAACAAAACCCTAAATGTTATTATAATGACCAAACATGGCCTCCAAAGAAGAAGTGAGAAAGTGCACCATAACAATAAAAATAATGATATTGATGATAATGCAATAGCTAAAATTTATGTAGTAGCCAGATGCCTTGTTAAGTGCTTTAAAATTATCTTATTTGAATCTCAAAGCAATCCTGGGAGATAGGTGCTATTACTATCCCTATTTTTATAGATAAGGATACTGAGGCAGGCAAAAGGATTGTACACCTAGTAAATGTGTGAGGTCAGACTTGAATTTAGGTCATCCTAATCCTAGACTTCATGCTCTCTACACTGCATCACCTAAGTTCTTACCCCCACATATGCCCTCCTTTGCAAAAGTAGGGAAACTGAGTGTAAAACATTGCATATCCTATTAGATATATGCTCCATTAGTTAGTTTTGGTAAACTGCTTTTTTTTTTTTCTGAAGATTTAATTTCCTTTTCAATTCTTTGTTGTAAATGATGGCTCTCGAGTGAGGTAAAGAAGGGTTACATTGTTAAATTGAAGGTGATAATAAAAACAAAGATCAATAAGAATTTTTAAAATTTAGAAACCAAAACAATCATTTATTTTAGAGAGAGCATTTTCATTTGAGTAATAAGATTGGAAGCTATATTGTAGGGAGTTATGAGAAAGTATAGAGGGAATGAAGTATAGAAAATTGAAATAGCTTTTTTCTAGGAGTATATTGTTTGAGTAGTAGTATAAGTGGTATAAAAACTATGTGCACATAATGTAATAATAAAAATAATAGCTATAATATATATAAATATATAATAAAAAATTTAAGTTTTACAAATTACTTTACATACATTGTCTTATTTTATTCTCATCAAAACCTGTGAGAAAAATCGTACAAATATTCTAATTTTGCACATTAGCAATTTAGACTTAAGGAAATAAAAAGGGCTTTCTCATGATTATACAATTAACATATACCTGGATTTTGATCTAAGGTTTCCCTTTCTTCATTTTATTTTTATTAAGCATTTCTGTGTGCCAAGTACTGGGGATACAAAAAGAGCCAAAGACAGCCCTCCAAAAACTTAACAATTTAATGATGGAAACAACTTGCAAACTGTATACAGTATTAGTAGCGAATAAGAAGCAAGGCATTGAACAAAAAAGGATTAGGGAAGGCTTCCTGTAGAAGGTAAAATTCTCATAGAAATATGAGATTGGACCAAGTTGTAAATGGGTTTAAACATCAGAGGAATTCATATTTTCATTGAGAAGCCATAGGGACCCACCAGACTATATTGTATAGGGTAATGATGTGGTCAAATTTGTACTTCATGAAAATCCCTGAAGTGGATAAACTTGAGGCAAGGAGACCAAATTAGAAGCAATTGAAAGAAGTCCAATGAGAACTGGAACTTGAACAGCTAGTTGTGTGAAACCTCTTCTATATTTGTATAACTAGCTGTCTGATGTGAGAGAAGTTGTGGACATAAAAATGGCAAGATCCAGCAGCTGATTGGCTAGTAGAGATGGAAAGGAGTTGAGGATAATGCCAAGATTGTGAATCTGAAGACTAAAAAATTAATGATTAGTGTCCATTAAGAATTCAGTAAAGAAATAAGTTCATAAAATCATAGAATTTAAATTTTTTTGACTACTCAACTTTTTTTTACTTTAGTATAATCTCTTTTTTCATTCTTTTTTTATATTATTATAGCTTTTTATTTACAAGATATATGCATGGGTAATTTTTCAGCATTGACCCTTGCAAAACCTTCTGTTCCAACTTTTCCCCTCCTTCCCCCCACCCCCTCCCCTGGATGGCAGGTAGACCCATACATGTTAAATATATGTTTACATATCCATAGTTATTTTGCTGCACAAGAAAAATCGGACTAAAACATAAGGTAAAAATAACCTGAGAAGGAAATCAAAAATGCGAGCGGGCAAAAACAGGGAGTGGAAATGCTATGTTGTAGTTCACACTCATTTCCCATAGTTCTTTCTCTGAGTATAGCTGGGTTCTCTTCATTATTGAACAAATGGAACTCATTTGATTCATCTCATTGTTGAAGAGAGCCATGTCCGTCAGAATTGATCATCATATATATAGTATTGTTGTTGAAGTACATAATGACCTCCTGGTCCTGCTTATTTCACTCAGCATCAGTTCACATAAGTCTCTCCAGCCCTTTCTGAAATCTTCGTGCTGGTCATTTCTTACAAAACAATAATATTCCATAACATTCCTATACCACAGCTTATAGAATTTAAATTTTAGAAGAGATCATCTAGCTCAACCAATATACAATGTAAACCCACTATAGGATACAGGACAAGTGGTTTTCCATCTTCTGCTTGAAGATCTCTCCCAGGAGATTGTTCTGTATTTTGATCTTGTCAAAATTATAAGTTAGGCAGTTGTTGAGGTGGAACTGGACCTCCGCAGAGAGACTGGTTAAACTTAAGAACTTAAGTTTGACTTGTAAAGATTTAAAACTAAAATTTGATTTAAAAATTAAAAACATAACAAATAATACTCAAGTGTTGAATTTTTTCTTTGGTCAAAGAACTGCAACATTTGGGAATAATATAATCTATTGATCTCCATAAAAATAGGTTGCTATTTATGCTTATTTATTAATTAGGTTAAAATAAGAAAAATTACAAAGAGATTATACTTAAGAGGTAAGAGATAAAGTGTCTATATAACTACCGTTTGATAGATTATAGCAAAAAATTCAAAATTATTGCCAATATTTTTCCCAAATATTTATTGTAAAAATTATTTAATCCATCATAACATTGTACACCCATTTATTGATCATCCCTTTACCTCTCACATTTTAGTTTGTTTTAAAAAGAAAAAAATGATTCAAGGAATGGTTACTAGTATATAATATATTATTCTACTAATAGTACTGCTAAATTAGTATGATTTAATTATACTGCTAATATACTATACTGCTAATTAACATACAAAGACAGATTTACATGTAACTGAATTTTTTTCTTTTTTCTTTCCATGAATGGCATTGGATTTTATTTTCTTCTTTGGGAGACCGAAATGTCTTCATCTTTTGACTTAAGCTTAGTTTCTGATCTTTCCTGTAAGATTAGTAATACCACTCAGGAGGAAGAAAGCAGCAACTGCTGATAACAACCCTGATTAGAGTAATAACATTTGTTTTTCTAGGGGTATTGGTAGGAAGCCAGGGAGAGGCTGGATTTCTGGACTGGTCTTCAGAAACTGGCTATTTATTGTATTTTGGTAGAACTGAAGGTGGATGAGAGTTAAGTAAGTCTTGAGATTCTTACCATTTGAGTGGTTTCCTATATGTATCTTTGTTAGTGATTTCCTTTGTGCATGTGTATGTGTGTGTAAATTAGGTAGGTTGCCTAAGTCTACCAGAAGGTTTATATAACATGTTGCATCCTTAATAAAAACATCACTTGAACTCTTCTTCCAGAGTTTGGGGGACATTTTATATATTTTAGACAGAGAGAGAAAAATGAGTGTGTGTATGTGTGTGTGTGTGTATACACTTATGAGAACTGCTGGAATACTAGAAGATAGGGATATGAGTTAAATATTTTTTTCTGTTTCAATAGCAAGAAGTGTCTTCTGATATCATCTTTTAAAATAAGATTTCCCTCCTAACTAATATGGTCTGCAGGCTTCTAGTAGCCTCAAGGCACTTTTAAGTAGGTCATTGAGGTTAGAACTATTTCATAAAAATACCAAGAAGTTATTTGCTTATTGAAATATTCTTCCCTGTTCCAACTAAATATTTGTGTGAGGTTGTATTTTCTTCATACTCTTTACACAAAAATATTGCAACAGATTGAATGCAGAAACAGATATGACAATCCAGCTGTTTTATATTAAGCCATACATTAAAAAGATTACAAAAATATGTAAGCCAGTGCCATTCTTCTTACTATTTTTGAAAGTTATTTTTCATAAAAAATACCATTTATGTTAACATATAATAAATTATTTCAAAATAAATATTTTAAAAATCATTTTTCATTTACAATGTGGTAAAAATTGATAGGTATAATCTACTTAAATATAACATCTTCAGGATCTTCAATAATTTTTAAGAATAGAAGAGGATCCTGAGACAAAAGTTTTAGAATTACTGTAGTGACACTAATTTGTTAATAATGCTGGTAGACCCCATTGAGGTTGGGATGGGATAAACATTTTTTTAGTCACTTATAATGTACTAGACATTGTGCTAAATGCTGTACTGCTACTCAGTCCTTACAACAGTCCTGGGAGATAGGTGCTATTATGATTCCCATTTTTCAGAAAAGGAATTTGAGGCAGATAAAAGTTAAGTGGCTTGTAGAGGGTCACCCAGCTAGTGTCTAAGGATAGATTTTAATTCTGGTCTTCCTTGCTCCAGGCTCAGCATTCAATCAACTGTGCTAACTGCTTTATAAAACCCATATAGATATCCATAGCCAAACAATGTGTGATTTAAATTCTTCTTAATATTGCTACATTTGTATTTTTTCTTGTGGAAGTATTTAATTTTGAGAACACTGGGTTTTTGGGTTTTGTTTTAAATTTTATGATTTTTTTTTCAGTAAAAGACTTCGTTCATTGTCTTAATGATGGTATGGAAGCTCTAGAAAGCTGTCAACAAAGTGCAAACCTAGACAGATTTTGAGTTTGGGCTTAATGACTTAAATTTGTTGTTCAGTCTACTTAAGCAAGCACAGTGAAGTTTAAAAATGAAATGTATCACTTACAAAGGAATAGCAGTGTTGTGATGATCAGCTGTGAATGACTGTAATTCTCAGCAATACAATGATCAAAGACTAAAGGATTTATGATGAAAACTGCTATCCCTACCTAGAGAAAGAGCTGATTGTGTCTAAATACAGATTGAAGCATATTCCCCATGGCTTTTATGGAAATGTTTTACATAACTCCACATGTGCCTCCTTGATAGGAGGAGGGGTGGGGAGAAAAAGAAAAAATCTGGAACTCAAAAGTTTTAAAAACAAATGTAAAAAATTATTTTACATGTAACTGGGGAAAATACTTTTTTTAAGGGGAAAAAAAAAAAGCACAGTGAGGCTTATTAATAGATTGACCACCAAATTATTTATTTTTTAAAATGGTTTGGCTGAGATGGTCTATCATATAAAAATGCATAATAGCCCTTAATCCCATACAGCCTCTTTTGACTTATACCATACCAGTGGTGGGAAAAAAAAGAACACTCATAGGATCATAGATTTATAACTAGAAGAAATCTTAGGGGTAATTGATTCTACCTCTTCATTTGAGGAAACTGAGTGAATTAAGGCCATATATGTAGTAAATACAACAGTAATATGACCCATTTTAAATCTAGATCTTTCTTCTGTGCTACATCTCATTGAACAGAGGAGTTCTAATTGCACACACTGAACCCCTGAATTCTGGATAATTTGAGCCCATTGTGGATCCATTTGCGAACTTTTTATTCAGTAGTTTCATTCTTGTCTGAGTCTTCATTATCCATTGATATTTTCTTGGCAAAGATATTGGAGTAGTTTGCCATTTCCTCCTTCTCAGCTTACTGATGAGGAAATTAAGGCATACTGGGCAATAAATTGGGGAGGATTTTGGGAAGATGACAGAGTAGGTTGATAAATTTCAGGTTTTCTAGATTTCTTCCACAAATAAAACAAATTTGTGCCACAGGGTGAATATAGACTAGTAAAAAATAAAGAGGACTTGGGGCACAACAGGGGTCCTTCAGGTACCATCAGAGAAGATTCTCCCATATGAAGTGCAAACACCTCCAGGCTAACTTTGCAGAAATATCAAATGGAGAACTGTAGGCTGTGTGTGACTAGAGCCTCATTAGGAACTAATTTTCACTTTCTGAACAATGTGTGGAGAAGGGGGTGTGAGTCAGGGAAGATTGAGGGAACCTCTGCTGATTAAGAATGCCAGTCTCAACTGTGCTGCAGGGACTGCCCTAGGTGAGAAGAAACCAGCACACCGTTGAGTACAGTCGCAGTGCGGTAGAGAGGCTGCTTGATTAGGAACTCCAAGCCAGAGGAGAGGGCTGAAGTGAAGCTAGAGGCACCATCCCTCTCCTCTTCCACAATGAGAGGTGTTTACACTAATATGTTATTTTTTTTTTAAATGAACCAGCAAAGAAGAAAGAACTTCACCATAAAAACTTAACTGTGGGAACAGGAAAGACCCCAGTTTTCCTCTTCAGAGGAAGATACTGAAGTAAAAAGAGCTACTTCTACCCCAAAGAGTAATGTTAAATAGTTCCTCTTCCCAGAGAAAATTTATAGAAGAAAATGAGAGACAGTGAGGGAAAAACTAAAAATAAATAAATAAATTAAAACCGTCCAAGAAAAAAAAAAGAAAATTATGAAAACATTAGCCAACTAGAAAAGGAGAAACAGTGTCTCCAAGATAAAAATAACTCTTTGAAAATTAGAATTGGGCAAGGGGAAGCCAGTGAGGCTATGAGAGACAAAAAGATAACAAAACAGATAATAAAGAATGCAAAAATAGAACAGAATGTGAAACATCTTAAAAGAAAAATGACAGAACTAGAAAACCAATCAAGAAGAGAAAATATAATTGGACTGACTGAAAGTTGTGATCCAAAAAAACCCCCAAAAACCTTGACACAGTAATGCAAGAAATAATGCAAGAAAATCACCTGGATTAATAGAACATGAGAGGAAAGTAGAAATAGAAAAACATCTACCAATCACTTCCTCAATAAGATCCTTTATGGAAAACACATAGGAATATTATTGTCAAATTTCAAAACCCCCAGATCAAAAAAAAATTTTGCAAGAAACAAGAAAAAATATTCTAATATGCTAGGGCTACAATTAGAATTGTACAATGGCAACAGCAAAATTAGACAATGATCAATTCTGATGGACATGGCTCTTTTCAACAATGAGATGCTTCAGGCCAGTTCCAATGGTCTTATGATGAAGAGAGCCATTTGTACTAGAGAGAAGACTGTGGGGACTGAGTATGGATCATAACATAGTATTTTTGCTCTTTTTGTTGTTTGCTTCCCATTTTGTTTTCTTTCTCCTGTTTTTCTTTTTTGATTTGATTTTGCTTGTGCAACATGATAATTGTAGAAATATGTATAGAAGAATTGCACATGTTTAACATAGATTACTTGCAGTCCAGGGGAAGAGGTGGGAGGAAAGGAGGGGAAACAAATTGAAATGCAAGGTTTTGCAAGGGTGAAATGTTGAAAATTATCTATGTGTGTGTTTTGAAAATAAAAAGCTTTAATAATAATTTTTAAAAAGAATTGAATTACTGAAATAAATAAAAGACCACAGGTCCTGGAATTATATCTACCAACAATCAAAAGAATTAGGCCTGCGGCCAAAATATTATGTGCAGAAAAATTATCTATAATATTGAATGAGAAAACATGGACATTCAATGAACTTGCAGATTTTCAGGACTTTCTATCATTCAAACCCAAACTTAAAATAAAAAATTTTATTATAGCCAGTATCAAATATCAGTTTCAAAAAACTAACATGGACAAATGGTTTTTTTTTAATATGTGGGAAATGTATACTGTATAATACAGTAGCTCACAAAAAAAAAAGATTAGGGCAGAGTTATAGTAAAAATAATATTATACAAATGAGGTATAGAGGAAAAATAGACACAGGCATTAAAGGGAGAAGAAGGGCTCATAGTTCTGAAAACCTACTCACATTGGGAATGCTACATATATACCATGAAGGGGATAGCACCCTCTAAAAATCTATATAAAGAAATGAGGAGAGAGGTATGGGCAGACGGGGAAGCAAAGGATGAGGGAAGAAAAATAAGGAAGGGATCCATGGGTGAGGGAAGATTATGTAATAGTAAGGCAAGTTCAGAAGCAAAATTAAAGCAAGAGTCAGCAGGCATAGAAAAGATGGGGAGCAAGAGGAGAAGGGAAAGCAGTATACATGTATGTGTATATGTATACATAAATAGATTCTTTCTTAACTATAGCCTGCTTAAGCATGATGGGGATGAAAGGGAGGAAAAAAGAATAAATTTAAAAAAAAATGTGCAGCAGAAAACAAAAAAAATTTACAAGGAAGTAAAGATGGACACTCATGTAAACAATTTCTTCTACTAATATATATTTTCTTAAACTGGTAATTTGTTGTTATATATTTTGAATCCTCCCTGATGTTCTCTTTTGTTTTGTATTCTTTTTCAGTTTTTCTGGATTTTTAAAAAAAATTAGATAAATTTTTAAAATTAGCTTTTTATTGATAGAACATATGCATGGGTAATTTTTCAACATTGTTCCTTGCAATCACTTCTGTTCCAACTTTTCCCTTCCTTCCCTCTACCCCCTCCCCTAGATGTCAGTCAGTCTTATACATGTTAAACATGTTAAAGTATATCTTAAATACAATATATGTATATACATTTGTACAGTTCTCTTGTTGCACAAGAAAAATCGGATTCAGAAAGGTAAAAATAACCTGGGAAGAAAAACAAAACTGCAAGAAGGTAAACTATCCTATGTTGTTCTTTTTTTTTTTTTTCCCCCCCATTGCTAAGCATTGTTTATTTGTAAGAGAAAAGAGATGAGGGCAAGAATGAATGTGAAGTGAAAGAATGCTAACACACAAATGAATCATGGCATTGGTGGTTTCAAACATAATTACACACCACAAGTTTGGCAGCTATGTGAGTAGTCAGAAAGATCTGGTAGAAGACCTTAAAAGCAATTATTGGTTCAGCAGTATGGAGTCACTTTTCAGAGTAAACATGTGAGCTACTTGAAATATACTATTTGTAAAACAACAACAACAACAACAATAATAACGGCAACAACAACAACCAAAAAAACTTCTTACATCAACTTTGGATCTGCTCATCGAGATGGTCCAGTTTCTCAGACACAGTGCTAGGTTCAAATAATGCAATAAAATTATACACACAATTTCCATACAAGATATAATTACATTAAGTCAGGTACATATCAAACTACTTAGAGGTCTTACCAAAGAAAAACTTCAACAGTAACATTTTAGAACAAGAGGCCAAAGTAATACAAGATTTATCACTAATTAATTAGCATCGATTCTACTAATCCATTCTCAATATCCACTTAACCAGAGCATTTTGAGTTCTAGGTGTCTCAGATGGTTTATTTGGTTGGTTTTTTTTTTTTTTTTAATAACTTTTTATTGCCAGAACCCATGCCAGGGTAATTTTTTACAACATTATCCTTTGCACTAACTTATGATCCGATTTTTCCTCTCCCTCCCTTTACCCCCTCCCCTAGATGGCAAGCAGTCCTATACATGTTAAAGAGGTTACAGCATATCTTAGATACAATATATGTTTGCAGAACCGAACAGTTCTCTTGTTGCACAGGGAGAATTGGATTCAGAAGGTAAAAATAACCCAGGAGGAAAAACAAAAATGCAAGCAGTTTACATTCATTTCCTAGTGTTCTTTCTTTGGGTGTAGCTGCTTCTGTCCATCCTTGATCAATTGAAACTGAGTTAGATCTTCTCTTTGTCGAAGAAATCCACTTCCATCAGAATACATCCTCATACAGTATCGTTGTTGAGGTGTATAATGATCTGGTTCTGCTCATTTCACTCATTTTAGTTCATGTAAATCTCGCCAATCTTCTCTGTATTCATCCTGCTGGTCATTTCTTACAGAACAATAATATTCCATAACATTCATATACCACAATTTATTCAACCATTCTCCAATTGATGGGCATCCATTTATTTTCCAGCTTCTAACCATTACAAACAGGGCTGCCACAAACATTTTGGCACATACAGGTCCCTTTGTTTTCTTTAGTATCTCTTTGGGGTATAAGCCCAGTAGAAACAGTACTGGATCAAAGGGTATGCACAGTTTGATAACTTTTTGGGCATAGTTCCAAATTGCTCTCCAGAATGGCTGGATGTGTTCACAATTCCACCAATAATGTATCAGTGTCCCTGTTTTCCCACATCCCCTCCAACATTTCGCATTATCTTTCCCTGTCATTCTAGCCAATCTGACAGGTATGTAGTGGTATCTCAGAGTTGTTTTAATTTGCATTTCTATCCTATGTTCTTCTAATTTATTTATAATCTCGTTCTTTATGCCTAAATCATGAACCCATTTTGATCTTATCTTGGTATACAGTGTTAAGTGTGGGTCCATGCCTATTTTCTGCTATACCAATTTCCAGTTTTCCCAGCAGTTTTTTGTCAAATAGTGAATTCTTATCCCAAAAGTTGTGATCTTTGGGTTTGTGAAACACTAGATTGCTATAGTTACTGACTATTTTGTCCTGTAAACTTAACTTATTCCATTGATCAACTTTCGTAACCAATACCAAATGGTTTTGGTGACTGCTGCTTTGTAATATAGTTTTAGATCAGGTACAGCTAGACTGCCTTCATTTGATTTTTTTTTTTTCATTAGTTCCCTCGAAATTCTTGACCTTTTGTTCTTCCATATGAATTTTATTATTTTTTTCTAGGTCATTAAATAATAACAATAAAATTCATGGATTGATGGATAGCTTGTTCTATTTCTTTTTCTAAAATGGGACTGTTTAACCAATTTACTTCTTCCTCTGTTAATCTGGGCAAGCTATATTTTTGAAGGTATTTTTCCATTTCATTTAAGTTATCGAATTTTTTGGCATAAAGTTGGGCAAAGTAACTCCTAATTATTGCTCTAATTTCTTCTTCATTAATGCCGACTTCTTCCTTTTCATTTTTAAGACTAACAATTTGATTTTCCTCTTTCCTTTTTCTAATGAAATTTACCAAAGGTTTATCTATTTTGTTGTTTTTTTCATCGAACCAACTCTTAATTTTATTTATTCAATTTTTTTTACTTTCAATTTTATTAATCTCTCCTTTTTAAGTAAAATAAATTTTTAAAAAACTAGTGAGTTGATGTCAGACTACATCCTTTTTTTTTTTTTTTTTTTTTTTCTGTGATAAAATAAGAACACAGAACAGAAGTTACAAGTAAAGGGACAGATTATATGTTCCTCTCGAGCTACAAGAAATATAATTTCATTTAAAAGTGTTCATCAAAAGCAGAATACTATTGTTATAATTGTAGTTTAAATGCCATCATCTTTTGCAGAAAATAGAGAATTTGTAGGAAGAATTTCTAAGATCCCCATGGCTAATGAAATCTTGATATTCGATGACTTTAACGAAAGGCACATGTGGGAAGACAGTGCTGGAAAATTTGGTTTGGGGTTAAAAAAATGAAAAAGGTCAAAAGGTTTATAGATTTTCCTGATGCTTCCTTAATGGTAACATTTCTTAGAAAAAAGATTAGAAGATGCTATATGTAGCAAGCAAAAAAGGCACACCAAAAAATGAAATTGACATTTCCTTCTAAAAAAGGAAATGGCAGACTATAGTTGTTTCAGAATCAGCTGTTTTTGTGCAGTCTGATCATTAATTGGTTATACCAAAGGTCAAAGCAAGTACCAATGAGAACAAAGAATAAAGACAGTGTGTGAGAAAACCCTGTGTCAGCGTAACCTCTTTAAAGGAAGCTGTCGACTCAGAAAAATGGTAATTAGACAAAAATAAAGACTAGGATTCTATTATTTCTTAAAGGAATTTAAATACTAACATGCATAGAGAATGTAAGAATCTATGTTGTGTAAGAATCTGCTTGTTGATTTTTTAAAAATGTTTTATTAATTTTTTAACTTTTATTTTTATCTTGTTTTTACACCACCGACCTTTTTCTTATACCTCACTGAACTTTCCTTGTATGAAAAAAAAATTACTTGCAGAGAACCATCTGATAAAGTAACCAAATCTGTTGTTTCTGATGGCATATACAACATTCTATAACCACATTCCTCCATGTCTATATATGAAGGAAAGCAGTATGTTTTATCGGAAATTTTATAGGGCCAAGATTGGGCATTAGAACAAATCAATTTCATTGTCTTTTAGCCTTGGGGTTTTTTTTGTTTGTTTGTTTGTTTGTTTTTTTGTAATACTGAAGTTCTGTGTTGTTCTTTTAGTTCTGCTTATTTAGCCTTTTGTCATTTTGTACAAGTCTTCCAAGGTTTCTCCATATTGCTCATATTAAAAATACTAATAACTAGATGTTTTGCTAAGCACTTTATAAATATTATATTACTTCATACTCAACACAACTGCAGGTCAGGTTATTATCCCCATTTTACAATGAAGGAATCTGAAGCAAAGAGATTAAGTGACTTGTCCTTGCTTTAGGATCATACAGCTGTGTGTCTGGAGTTAGATTTGAATCCAGACTTTCTTGACTCCAGGCCCAGCACTTGATTCACTATACTACCTAGCTGTTCATTTGTCTAATAAAAGGAGAATGGCGGAAAGAATAATATGAAAAGTTAATATATAAGGAGCATCTGTTGCATAACTAGGAGACTGAGGTAACACCTAAGCTAACAAAAACAAGAGAGTCAAATGTTTTTCAGCAATAGAAATATGAAACCAAGAACAGATCCTTATTTCCCTTCCTTGAGTAAAAAATAGTAATAATAATCCTTGTTTATATAATGCTTACTGTGTGCCTGAAATTTTACTAAGCATCTTACAAATATTATCTCAATTGATTTTCACAATTCTGTGAGATAGATGGTATGTTATTCTCATTTTACAAATGAGGAAACTGAGGCAGAGGATTTAACAACTTATCCGAGATCATACAGCACCTTGTTTCTGAGGGTGTTTTTGAACTCAAGGTCTTCTAGACTCCTATGTTCAGCACCTAGCTTCTATTGCACCACCTAGCTACTAGTTTGTCCTAGTAAAAAGACATTGTTGGTGACTAGACCATGTGATTTTTTTTTTTAATAGTTTTCAACATTCACTTTTATAAGATTTTGAATTCCAAATTTTTCTTTCTCCCTTTCTTCTTCCCCAAGACAGTAAACAATCTATTAGGTTATACATATACAATCATTAATCATATTTTCACATTAGTGAAAGAAGAATTAGAATAAAAGAGGAAAATCATGAGAAAGAAAAAACAAAACAAATTAAAATATTTTTTGATTTTCATTAAGGTTTCATGGTTCTTTCTCTGGATGTGTGTAGCATTTTCCATCATGAATCTTTTGGAATTGCCTTGGATCATAATATTACTGAGAAGAACTAAATTTCTTATAGTTGATCATAGCACAATGTTATTATGTACAATGTTCTTCTGCAGACCGTATGATTGTGAATCCAAAATTAATGTAAAACAGAATATTCTAACAAGTGAGCTAAAATAGTCACATAAAAACCATCCATTGGTATGGACTTTTTGGACTCCTGAGAAACAAAACATTAAAAAAATCTGATTGTGGCAATAATAAAAACCACTTAGGCATCTAGGTGGCACAGTGGAGCTAGCTATATGGCCCTAGACAAGTCACTTATACTTTGCCTCCGTTTTCTTATCTGTAAAATGGAGATAATAGCATCTATCTCCCAGAGTTGTTGTGAGGATCAAATGAAAACATTTGTAAAGCACATAGCATAGTACCTGGCACAAAGTAGGCACTATATAATTGCTATCTGATATTATTGCTATCATTACAAATTTTTCTATCTTCCCACAGTTCTATCTACATTGAGTATTCAATTTTTTAAAAAATTATCTTTGCCACTTTGAGAGTTGTGAAGTAATAGTGATCTACTTAATTTCTATCTTGATTTGAAGCAATCTTTCTATATAATTATTGATCACTTATAATTCTTTTAAAAATATTTATCTCCTTTAATTACTTTTCAATGACTTTGTCTTATATTTGTCTCTACATCTTAGACATCAAACTCTTATATGATATTTAGTGCAGAATTTTTTTTCCCTCACCATACTGTTTTACCTTTTAATTCTAGTTATATTGATATTTTATAGAAAAAGCTTTTTAATTTTATATTAAAAGGGTTTTTTTCTTTCACAATGTTATTTATTTCTTGCTTAGATATTAATTTTTACTTTAACCATGGCTATACTTTCTTCACTTTATATTTTTATCCCTCATGATGTCACCTTTTATATATTGCTCATGTAGAGCATAAGGTGGTGGGATTTGTTTTAATGTACTGTTCTAAACCTAATTTCTGCCAAATAGCACGTTTTTTTCATTTATTCTTCATGGTTTTCTAAACAAATCATATCAGCTATTAAAAAAAAAAAAAAGTATGAAATTGGGGCAGCTAGGTGGCGAAGTGGATAGAGTACAAGCCCTGAAGTCAGGAGAGCTTGAGTTCAAATTTGGTCTCAGACATTTAATACTTCCTAGCTGTGTGACCTTGGGCAAGTCACTTAACCCAGTTGCTTCAGCCAAAAAAAAAAAAACCAAGAAGTATAAATTTGTATTAATTTTGCCAGTATTTATATGCTTTAATTCCTTTCTCTGATTAGTAGCATTTTGAGAACTGCATTAAATAGTAATGGCGAGAGGTATCCTTTGCCCTACCCTCATGGCTCATAGAGAAAAGGAAAATAATTTTTTTTTTCAATTTCAGGTAATACTAGCTCTTGTATACAAAGGGAAGTTAGATACCATTGAATCCAGTCCTTTCATGTCATAGTTAAGAAAATTAAGACTTAAAAAGGTTGGGACTTGCCCATAGACATATAGGCAAATGTTTGAGGCAAATATTCAAACTCTGGTCTTCTTGACTCCAAATACAGCATTTTGTCCATTGTACCATATAGCTGCCCCCTGGCTCCTGAAGTAATAGTGGAAGACTGAGAAAAGAACTCATTCATATTCCAACCAGTCCCTTTATGCTGTAATACTGACTCCATATGTCTCTGTTTTGAGCTATAGCTAGTGGCCCAACAATCCAGTATGACTGCCTTTCATGTTCACCTTTTTACTTCTTATATTCACCTTATGATAAGAGAACATCATACTCACCAAAACCCATGATGGAATAAGGTGAACAGCTTTAAGGAAGAAACCCAGCAATTTCTGCCCCTCCATCTCCACATTAGAAGAACAAATTTCTCTAAATCTATGAGCCTTTTTTGGAAGTGTTTCCCATATTCCCTTACTGCAATTTTAATTACTTTATATTTCACTTTATCTATACTTAAATATGCATATATATTCTATTCCTTTTTGATTTAGGTGGTATAATTTAGTAATTAGCTTCAAACCAGTGTATTCTGTTTATTAATCATCTATACTTTTTGATAGTTTTTTTAAAAAACTAAATAGAACAAAACACAACCTCAAAAATTCCATTCTAATAGCAATCCCCATTTTATCCTAATCTTTTTCATTTCTGCTAAAGTGACATTTTTACAGTTTAGAACATTGATGATTATTCTGAAGATAGTCAAGCACATAACCTATAGTAACTGGACATGCTCACCAGCATCATTCAAAGAAATAGATCACTTATCATGAGCACTGTAAAGTTTTCAGATTTGACCAATAAAGGGGCTATCTTGCTTCTAAGCATGGAAACACATTCTGGGTTTATTTAATGAAAAATTCTGATGTGGTAGGTGAAAAAGGCATTCTTCATCACTCTTACATCATGGATTAGGCACATCCTTCCCTGAAGGAAGTTGCCATGTTTATAGGATTTCTCTTTAAGACTTAGTATGCTCAATTCCTTTAGCTAATCCTTAGATGAGTTAGACTGAAAGGCTGGTTGCTTTTCTGCATATTCAGGCTTGTTGAGATATACCAGGGTTGGTAGGGAAGTGAAGAAAAGAGTGAAAAATACAAAGTAATGAAGTAGTATCGTCTGGAGGTTTTTGTTTATAATTTATTATTTCAGGCAATTTGATCAGGCTATGACATGTCATTGGACAAGCAGCCTATTGAGATAATTGATGTGTTTAGATGTGTGCATATGTTTAGAATGTTTTTGGTGAATGTTGAACTACAAGCTGCTACAGATGTCTTTCTTTTTAACACCAATCTTTTTCTGGCTTTGGCATACAGTTTTGTCTTTTTTTTTTTTTTTTTTTGAGGCAATCATGGTTAAGTGACTTGCCCATGGTCAGACAGCTTGTGTCTGAGTTAGGATTTGAATTAAGGTCTTTGTGATTCCAAGGCCACTGTTCCTTTGCTGTGCTGCTTCGCTGCTATATAGTTTTGAGTCACAGAACACCATGATGTTAAACAAATCAAAATTGTAAGTGACATAAAGTTTAATAGAAAAACGTGGCAAGATATAAGTTGCTTGAGGGCAAGAGCTGTTCTTCTTGTCTTTGTAGCTCTAACATCTAATACTTTGCACATTGCAGATACTTTAAGTTTTATTGAATTGAATGGTGGATGTATGTAGACTTGAAGCTTGTTTATTATGTTAAGACATTAAGGACATTTATTCCTAGAAAAAGAAATGGATCAATGAGGTAATAATAATGGCAGATTTTTTTTAAAAAGCTTGTGTTTAATTCTGTGAACACAAATTTTACTTAGGCTCTATAAAATGGAAGAATGAATTTTTTTATTAAATTTTCAGTAATTGTTTTTAGATTAATTTGAATGGTTATTTGGAGACAGTGAATCAAAATGAGAGGAAACAAGCGAATTTTTTTCCCAAGTATTGCATCTCAACATATGGGAATCACCAATAACAGATTTCAGTTTTTGCATTCTTTAGTATTTAAGATTAGATATAATACTAGAAAATACATTTCTGGACATGATTCAATATTGATTCTAAAAATTGTTGCTTTGACCTCATCACTTCTATCTTCTTGAAATGGACAAATTGATTCCATCCCCTGGCCCTCAGAGTTCTCTTTTTTTGTGAATGATCATATTAGAAAGCAGATTGAATGATGAACCATAAAAACTTGATTCAAATCCTGGCTCTACTATTCTTTAATTCTCAGCTGGTTTTTAAAGAAAGAAACTGTAGTACTATTCTGATTTCTACGGTTTCATGTAGGACAAAGTCTCATGATCCTAAAATAGTGAATAATGTATGGGTTAAGAGCTGTACCTTAAAGCTTATGAGAAATTGGTTTCTCCATTCTGTGAAATTAGTTATTAAAACACCTGAATCTTGAATTTTCCCTTGGTTTTTAAGAAATTGGGACTTGTGATCTCATTGTTTTTTTTTTTTTTTTTTTTCCCTAGAATTCATAAATTGAGTTAATCAACTCGACTCTGAATGCCACTACCCTGAAGCAGGATAGTGTTTGGGTTTTTCTGATTCTAGTCCATTCTCTGCTTTCCAAGTGATCTTCATAAAACATGAGTCTGATTATGCTATCATCCCTTTCCTTACTCTCCCTTCTTCATTTCACACTGACTTTCTTGTTCCTTGAATAAAATACTCCATTTCCCAATTGAAATCGTTTTTCTACTGGCTGCCTTCCATCCCTGGAATGTTCATTCCTTATCTGGCTCCTGACACTTTTGCCTTCTTGCAAAGCTGAGATAAAATCCTACCTTTTGCAGGAAGCATTTCCTGGCCTCCTTTATTAATGTTAGTGTCTTCCTGGAAGATTATGTCCAATTTTCACATTTTCTCCCCCTTTAAAAAAAAAAAAACAAAAAGAGCTCTTTGAGATCGAATTTTGCTTTTTTTGTATCTCAGAATTAGTACAGTGCCTTGCACAGAGTGGGTGCTAAATGCTGTTATCCAAGCTACCTTGCTAAGCAATCCTAGGGAGCAAAAAAGGGTTGTAAGACTTAGACTTTTACTTTAAGGAGCTTATTAAACTTTAGCTGGACAAATAAGATGTAAATAATGCATAAAAAAATTTATATGGCATCTTATGTTTTGCAAAATATTTTTATAATAGATTTATAAAGTTTTCAGATAAGAAACAGACTTAGAGAAGTTGTGGTTTTTGTTCCCAAGTTAAGTGATTTCAACTAGTTAGTAAGAAAATCTTTATAGAAACCTAGATCTCTTTATCCCAAATTTGGTATGCTTTTCATTTGTATAAAAGAATAACAGTATCAAGCAAGTTGTTCAAAGTAGTAAAAGAATAACATCACTGGTTTCAATAGGTTGCATGAAGAGACAGATAGTATGCAAGAGAATCCATTAGGTATATTGTTAAAAAAAAAAATTAAAACTTTTATTTTCACCAAAAATCAAGAAATATATTAACCTTGATTAATATATGATCAATATATAGATCTGTGTGTTGATGCTTTCCATATTTGAGGTATTCTGAGTAGGTAGAGGGAATTTTGCATTTTAGAGAGATTGATCATAGTCTTCTCTATTTTCTTTCTGCCTATCAGAGTCTATGTGAACCATTTAAGTGGATTTATGGATGATTTTATTTACTTAGTTTTAACTCTCACAAAATAGGCAAATTCCCATAAAGAAACCATAGATTGAGGATCATAATCATAAGGTGAGTACAAGTAAGTAGCCAGAAAATGACATGCTTAATACTTTTAGCTCTTCAGCCACATTAGGAGGTAAAAACAATGATCATCTAAATCAGATCTGGCAAGAATTCAGCCCTACCCCACCCTAACCCCCCATGATCAAAATTTTCATCGACAATTATTTGAAATAAGGACTTACACATTCACTGTCACTAAACTCTTTAACACGAGTATATTGATCGTACTCTGAAGTATTATTAGTCAGTGATAATATAAAGTAATCATGAGTTGTAAAACATTTTAAAATAGATTTTGTTGCTGAAAATTATACATCAGTCATTTAAAAATCCTTGTTTACACTTTAAAATATTTGGAAATAGGTTTTATAAACCTGTTTTAAATCTTCCAGACATTTATTTAAAATATCAAAGTGTAGCATCTTCTGATTAATTTGTGAGGAGGGAGAATGGGAATTTGCTGACAGAATTTCCAAGTTTTGTTTTTTTTTTTTTTTTTACTTTTAAATTTATTTTAAACATAAATAAAAAATTAAAAAAATTGCCATGTGCATGTGAGAACATCAGAGAATATTCAGAATATAAAACAATAAATTTTCATTTCAAGAAAGTCTGTATAATTACTACGCATTGTGTTTAGAGCTGGCCATCTTTTGTTTCCTTGGAGGTTTTCATTTGTTCTTTGATGTGTACATTTTACTTAATTCTTTTTCCCCTCTTTCTCCCAGTCCCCAAGAAAGCTACAATTAAACGCAGAGAGATGTGTGTGTATATATACATATAAATTTACACACAATTATATATATATTCATACATATCTCTGATAAAACACATACAGACACATAAATGATTATACTATACTTGTTTGTCCTTGTCTGAGTGGATAACATCTTCATAAGTTCAAGTCTTTCCCTAGTTTTCTAACTCTACCAATTCATCATTACCTATATATCGGTAATATTCCAATCTTATCCTCTCTAGTTATTTTAAATAGTCTAAAACAATATTGATTAATATGGCTGAAATACAGTGTAGTTACCCTATTTTTCTCTTTTGATTAAAACTGGTTTAGCTTTAACTTTGTCTGAGACCATTATTACTATCCCTGCTTTTTTTATATAAGTTCTATACTTGATTTTTATTTTATGTTTGTGTGTATCTCTTATATCCATTCCTCTCAACTCTTCTGCTTTATTTATGCCAACTATCTTGCACTCCTATTACTTAGCATATCCTTCCCTACGAGAGTCCCTTCTTTATCCTCTCTCCCCACTTTCTTCTTTTCCTTTTTCCTCTTGTTTCTATCTGACTTTACAACATGTTTATAGCCTTCCAAATATATACATACATACATACATATTTTTTGTTGTTGTTGATATCTCTTTATCCCATTTCCATTAATATTCATATCTTTTTATACACACCCCCCTCCTTCCTATTTCCCTCACTCTCATTTTCTTTCTGGATTTAGTAGGCTTTAAACCTTTCTAGATATATATGTACTGGTTCTCTCTCTAACCCATTACTAAAGAGAGTAGCGTTCCAAAACTACCAGCCCTCCTCCCCTAATTAATCTGTGTCAGTTATTCATCTTACAACTCATGTGTATAAGTTAATTACTTTTTACCTTTTCCTGTGTAGTTTTGCTTTTTAGAATCACATCATACTCAGCTCTACTCCAATCTTGAAATTATTGCACAACCTAATTATTGATAATCTTAAACATGGTTTATATTTCTACATATAAAAAATAAACAATTTGTCCTTTTTGAGTCCCTTATAATTAATCTTTTATGTTTATCTTATATTTCTCTGGAATCTTGTATGTTAATTTTTTTGTTAAGTTCAAGCACGGTTTTTTTTATTTCAATAGTATTTTATTTAACAAATACATGTAAAGATAGTTTTAAAAATTAATTTTTTTATAAGACTTTGTGTTTCAGATTTTTCTCCCTTCCCTTAACTCCCCCCTCCCTCAGACAGCAAGCAATCTGTTATAAGTTAAATATATAAAATTCTTTTAAATATTTCCATATCTATCACGTTATACAAGAAAAATCAGAGCAAAAGAGGAAAAAAACTACAAGAAAAAAATTAAAAATACTAAACTTCAGCTCTTTTTGTGGTAGCAAAGAATTGGAAAATGAGTAGATGCTCATCATTTGGGAAATGGCTAAATAAGATGTGGTATATGAAGGTAATGGATTATTATTGTTTTATAAAAAATTGATGAATAAGCTGGTTTTGGAAAAAAGGCCTGGAAAGATTTGCATGAACTCATTCTGAGCAAAACAAGTAGAACCAGGAATACATTGTGCACAATAACAGCAAGATTATGGAATGATCAACTATGAAAGACTTGGTTCTTCTCAGTGGTTTAGTGATCAAAGAAAATACTAATAAACATTGGGTAGAAAACTCCATTGGCATCCAGAAAGAGAGCTATGGAGATTGAATGTAAACACAGGTTATGTTCACTTTTTTCTGTTTTTTTTTTTCTTGTGGTTTTTTCCCCCCATGTTCTGATTTTTCTCTCCCAATATAATTCATAAAGAAATGTGGAAAATGCATATTTTAAAAATTAATATACATGCATAACCAGAAAAAAACAATTTTTAATTAATAAAAAGGTAAAAGAAAAATATTAAATCTTTGATCCATATTCATTGTGTGAATAACGTTTTCTATTCATTCTATTAGAACTGCCTTGAATCACTTTATTGTTGTGAAGACATGCAGGTCTTTTTGTAACAAAATCCTGAAATTATGGCAATTCATTGAATGTCTTTGTTTGTTTTTGTTCAGGATTATGCTTAACTTTCCTGGGTATGATATTTTGCTTTTTGATATGCTGTTCCAAGACTCGTAGTCTTTTAATGTACCTGCTGTTGGGTCTTGTGTGAGTCTAATTGTGACTCTACCATACTTGAATTGTTTTTTTCTTGTGGCAGCTAGATGACATAATGGATAGAGTACCAGCCCTAGAATCAGGAGGACCTGAATTCAAAGCCAATCTCAGATACAAGAGCAAGTAACTTAACCCCAACTAGCTAACCAAAAGAAAAAAAATAAATGTAATATTTTCTTCTTGATTTGGGGATTTGACTGATATTCCTATAGGTTTTCTTTGTAGAATCTCAGGTGGTGATTGGTGGATTTTTTTCTATTTCTACTTTACTTTCTTGTTCTAATAATGCCTCAGGATAATTTTCTTTAACTATTTTTTCTATTGTATCAAGATTTTTTAATTTTAATCATAGCTTTCAGGTGGTTCTATTCTTATGTTTTCTCTTGAGCTATTCTCCAGGTCTATTTTTCTTTTTTTTCTTTTTTTTTTTTTTATTTAATAGCCTTTTATTTACAGGATATATTAGGTTTTCTTTGTTGAACCAACAGGATGATTTCAGAAAGGCCTGGAGAGACTTACACGAACTGATGCTGAGTGAAATGAGCAGGACCAGGAGATCATTATATACTTCAACAACAATACTAGATGATGACCAGTTCTGATGGATCAGGCCATCCTCAGCAACGAGATCAACCAAATCATTTCTAATGGAGCAGTAATGAACTGAGCTAGCTATGCCCAGAAAAACAACTCTGGGAGATGACTAAAAACCATTACATTAAATTCCCAATCCCTATATTTATGCACACATATATTTTTGATTTCCTTCACAAGCTAATTGTACAGTAATTCAGAGTCTGATTCTTTTTGTACAGCAAAATAATGTTTTGGTCATGTATACTTATTGTGTATCTAAGTTATATTTTAATATATTTAACATCTACTGGTCATCCTGCCATCTAGGGGAGGGGGTGGGGGGGGTAAGAGGTGAAAAATTGGAACAAGAGGTTTGGCAATTGTTAATTCTGTAAAGTTACCCATGTATAAATCCTGTAAATAAAAGGCTATTAAATAAAAAATAAAAAAAAATAAAAAAAAAAAAAAAGAACTGGTCATCATATAGTATTCTTTTGAAGTATATAATGATCTCCTGGTCCTGCTCATTTCACTCAGCATCAGTTCGTGTAAGTCTCTCCAGGCCTTTCTGAAATTATCCTGTTGGTCATTTCTTACAGAACAGTAATATTCCATAATATTCATATACCACAATTTATTCAGCCATTCTCCAACTGATGGACATCCATTCAGTTTCCAGTTTCTAGCCACTACAAAAAGGGCTGCCACAAACATTCGTGCACATACAGGTCCCTTTCCCTTCTTTATAATCTCTTTGGGATAAAATACCAGTAGTAACACTGCTGGATCAAAGGGTATGCACAGTTTGATAACTTTTTGAGCATAGTTCCAAACTACTCTCCAAAATGGTTGGATTCGTTCACAACTCCACCAACAATGCATCAATGTCCCAGTTTTCCCGCATCCCCTCCAACAATCATCATTATTTTTTCCTGTCATCTTAGCCAATCTGACAGGTGTGTAGTGGTATCTTAGAGTTGTCTTAATTTGCATTTCTCTGATTAATAATGCAGGTCTATTTTTCTTATGAGATGTTTCATATTCTTCTCTGTTTTTTCATTGTTTATAACTATTCTGGCTTCTCCTTGTCCAATTCTAATTATCAAGAAGTATTCTTCTTAAGATTCTGGATCTCCTGTTCCAGTTATCTATCTTTTTATAATCTTGTTTTTCTTTTTTTGTTTTTGTTTTTTCAGTCGTTTTCATTTGATTTTTAAAGTCTTTTTGTAGTTCTTCTATGAATTCATTTTGGGCAGTTGATCATTTGACATTAATCTTTAGAGTAGAAAAGGCTTTTTTTAGTTCATTATCTTCCTCCAAAGATGAACCGCAGTCCCTAAGTAACTTTCTATGGTTAGGTTCTTTCTCCTTTGCCTGCTCATTAAAAAAAATTAATTATTAGCAGCTTGTGAGTTTAATCACCTCTAGTCCTGGATGGAGTGTGAGGGATGATGCCTCTTGTCTCAAGTCCTCATTCAGTTCTTCCCTCTGACCTGGAAGAGAAACTAAGAACTCTGCCCACCTGTAAGTGTCCATAGCCAACAGCCTGTTAGTTCCTTCTCACCTAGAGCAGCGTCTTAATGGCACAGTTGGACCTGATGTCCCTCATCAGCAATTGTTCCCTGAGCCTTTCTGTCTTTCTCTTATCAGCAAAGATTCTTTCAGTCTTTTTCCTTTCTTCCCCCCATTCCCAGATACTATTTCCATACTGTATAGGAGATGAAAATGCTTATGACTGGAGAAGAGGCTACCTCCCAACCCAGACTCAATGTGGATCATAGTATAGTATTTTTGGCTGTTTTATTGCTATTTGTTTGCTTGTTGTTGTTTTTTTTTCTTGTTCATTTTTGCTCCTTTTAATCTGATTTTTCTTGTACAGCATGATTAATATGGAAATATGTTTAGAAGAAGTGCACATGTTTAATCTATATTAGATTATTTTTTATCTAGGGGAAGGAGAAAATTTTGGAACTAAGGTTTTTCAAAGGTGAATGTTGAAAACTATATTTGTATGTATTTTGAAAAATAAAAAGCTATCAATATTTTAAAATAGATATTCCTCTCTCCTTTCCCCCCTCCCTAAAGTTGATCCTTTTTGCCATTACCTATATTCAATAACATTTTCTTGAGAGAGCAAAATCACTACTCTCCATTTACAAAAGAATCCTAAGCACCCATGCCAAATTCAGATATGATGGGCTACAACTCTTTTGTCTTTTTATTTTAGGCACTTGAGAGAAGGGTGACCACTGCCCCATTTAGCACACTTCATTCAGGAAATGGCAAAGCTTCTCATTTTCTTCTTTACATGTCTCAAAAAAAAATATCTCTGACACAGCTAGGTAGATTTAGCTTTTAACTAACCATACCCTGAAATAGAGTTGATAAGTGAAGACTTTTTCCAGTTTCTCTTTCACCAGTTCCTTTATGGAACTTGACTTATTAATAAGACCAAGTCAGGAAGTAGAAACAAGGACCATAGACTGGCTGTAATCTTCCTAGTCAAAAAAAATACATAATGCTTACAAATTATATCAGATATCCTGTGATCTTCACTTAAAGTACATTCACAATCAGTACTCGATAACATATTTATACACAATTCACAGAATAAATCTTATATGTATTGTATATCAGTCACGCTCTTTCTTGGAGTATTATCTCTTGCCCAAGTATCTATATTGTTTGGGTGACTCCATTGATTTCCCTCAGGAAGATCCTCAGTCTAGCCACTGATTAGATAATCTGAGTATTAATTACTAAGCCACTGACTAAATAACCTGAGCTTTAATTACTATGTGTTTTTCTGCCATGTCTGAACGCATTGTTTTACCATTAAAAAGCATATTTCAAAAAAGCATATTAGCCAGCAGCTTAATTTCTGCTCCCATAGGCAATTGAGACAATAATAATTGTCTGCCACCTTGGATTGACAGGCACTGTATATAACAGTTACTTCTTTGAAACCTCTTCTGAGGGGGTATATCAAGTGTGAAATCTCTGAGTTAAGTTTCTCACCTCTGTCAGTGCAGTTTTTTCCATAGTATGAATTAACCTTGATGGTATTGCAAATTTCTCTTCTGTTTGTCTGAATCACCTCTCAAATTATTTCTCCTTTTGACAATGTTGCTGATACAAGTAACAGTAACAAGTGCAATGATGATCAAATATGATTGACTTAACCTCTTTTCAGCAATACAATGATCCAAGACAATTCCAAAAGAAAATACTATCCATATCCAAAAAAAAAAAAACTTGACAGTCTGAATGTAGTTTAAAGTGTACTGTTTCACTTTGAGAGGGTTTTTTGTTCTTTGGTCATTCTCTAATATATCAACATTTTAAATATCATACTTTTTTTTTTTTTAATTTAATAGCCTTTTTATTTACAGGATATATGCATGGGTAACTTTACAGCATTAACAATTGCCATACCTCTTGTTCCAGTTTTTCACCTCTTACCCCCTACCCCCTCTCCCAGATGGCAGGATGACCAGTAGATTAAACACCATACTTTTGATAAAATCTGACAAAGTAGAGTAGGATTAATATTTAATATATAATTAATATTAATATTTCCCTGGTTTTGGAAGCTATACCCTCCTAATGAAGCCTAAGTTTACTTTAGTTTTTTTGATGCCATGCCATAATGCTTCTTCATTGAGTTTGCAGTCCACTAAAGCTTCCATATCGTTTCCAGAACAGTAGGGTTTTTGGTACTAAGTGTAAGACTTTAAATTTATCCTTATTGAATGTCATCTTATTAAATTCAACATACTGCTCTAGTCTGTCAATCTTTTTGTACATATGTGCTAGAAATGTCACATGCTGTCTCTATTAACCCTTTTACTCTTATCTGACTATTCCCAACATTCAATCATGTAGGATTGAAGCATTGTGTCTGGGAATTTCCTTGAAAAAGTGATAAAGCAAAATTCCAAATTTTTTTTAATGCATTATTTTCCCCAATTAAAGATCTACTCTTTGAGAATAGGAATTATCTTGATTTTCTGTTTAAATTCCATATTCCTAGAATAGTGCTGAATAAGTGCTTTTTCCCTTTATTCAGGCAAATACTTCTCTGAAAAACTTGCATTCAGAGTATGATTGAAGCATTGTGGTTGGGGATTTTTGAGAGAGGTAAAGCAAAATACTAGATTTTTTTTTTATGCATTGTTTTCCCCAATTGAAGATCAACTCCTTGAGTATAACAATTATCTTGATTTCCCAAAAGTTATCTGATTTGAAGGTTCTCTGATTTGGGGTAAATTATGCATATCAATGTATATGGTCAGTCATTACCAGGAAGGAAAAGAAGAAAGAAGAGAACTTTAAGCTATTGATTAGTAAGTTTTAGGTAGTACTGTTTTCATAGAACTCAGGGAATCGTACACTATTACCGAGTTTAAACTTGTCATACCTGTAACAGTATTTTGAATTCAGGTAAGATAGACCTAGATTCTTGATGGCCATATCTTTATTCCTTGGCCAGTGCTACGACAAAGTTACCTTCATCTTGTAGCTAGACCCACTCTCAATGATTCCCATTTAACCTTTGTATTCAAAGGTTATTCAAATTGTTTTGGGTACAAACAATATCCAATTTTACATTCACTTACATAGTCAGTAATCCATCCATATGTACAGCTATACTTAGTAACATTCAATGGCAGTTTAAAATTCCATCTTCTAAATGAAAGAAGATACCTATTTTCCTGGTATAAAATTGCTTCTAATACACTGGTTATATGGTATTCAAAGTACTTTCTTGGATTGGCAAAGATCTGTACTGTTATATGAATAAAGTAATTAATGAGGTTTATTCACATATTTCATTATATCTCTGAGATGATTAGAGATTGAGTACATACTTATACCCCTTGTCTGGTATTTCTAAAGTTTCTATACTACTGCTTGGGATTCCAACTATCAAGGCATTGACAGATGAAATCATTTTTGATTCCTCTTCCATTTAACTGGACTGAGGGTTCTGTTCCTTTTGGCAGCTTTTATCATAATGACTCACATGAGAACCGTACTATGAGAAGTTGTAATTTGAAGGCTTTGTATTTTATTTTTTTATGACTTTTAATATTATAGTCTTTGTTGGCAGCATGATACAATAAAATACTTGAGATAGTGAGTCCTAAGTTCCAATATTTCTTCCAGTCACTTAACTTTTCTCAGTTTCATTATCTGTAAAGTGGAGATAATACCTATAGTACCTGGGTTGTTTTGTTATGCCACAGTTATCTTTTGTTGTCCTGACTCAGTCTCCCTAAATATGCTGACCCAGTCCTGACTCAATTTCTCTGCTTCAGTTTATCTGCTCAAACTGTAATGCCGAAGAAACTGAGGCAAGATAGAGATTAGAGAGTATTTAAGAATTTATTAAATGGGAGAGATTTACTGGAACCAAATGGATCCATGGTTTGGTCCCAAGGCTGAATGAAACTATCATCTCCAAGAATCCAGCAGACAATGTGAGTTCTCTAAGACATACACATGGCTCAGACTCAGGGGGTAGACTGAATCAGGGGTGGAGTCAGGGTGCTGAAAGTGAGAACTGGACTCTGGCAGGAGATGTGGAGAGGCATCTTGATAAAGACATCTGACATTCCAATAGCTTGGGATGGGGAGAGGCATTCTGATATTCTAAAACATAAGATCTTTTATCTTTATCAAATATTCTGATAAAGAGGAAGGGGAGATTTTGCAGGACTGAGCTTTGAGCTGATAAACTGAAGCAAAGAAACTGAGTCAGGACTGGGTCAGGATAATTAAGGAGACTGAGTCAGGACAAAAAAAGAAAACTGTGGCATAACAGTTTGTTTTTAGTTCAAACAAGATAAGATATATACAAGATACTTTGGAATCTTAAATGAAATATGTAAACATAATTTATTGTTACAATGGAAAATTTGACATTCCATACTTCTATTCCTTTAACAAACATTTTGTAACCCCATAATGTGAGTTTTGTTTGGCATCAGGGGAAATACAAAATTTATATAAAATAAGTTCACTGCAAAAAAAGTTTTAAAATTACTATTTTTTATTTTTGTATTGCCTTCCTTTCCGAATATATTCCTCCATTTTTCTTAATAAGTGGGCCATACCTTGTAAGAATTTTTTAGGAGAAAAAAAAATATTGACCCTAATCAAACTATTGACTGAAGTTGACAATATATGCAGTATTCCATATCCATAATCCTCTGTAAAGAAGAGAGGTACAAATATTTTCTCCATTTCTTTGTAGAATTTGGTTGTTAAAGCTATATAGCATTCTATTTTTGTTCTTGTTGTTACTCTTTGCATTAATATTGCTATCATCATTGTATACATTGTTTTCTTGGTTTCACTTCATTCTGCATCATTTTATGTAAGTTTTTCTCAAACTTCTTTGAATTCTTGATATTCGCATTATCTTATAGCATAGCAATATTCTATCACACCCAAGTATCAAAATTTGTTTAGTCATTTCCCAGTTAACGAACATCTCTTTTGTTCTGATTCTTTACTTCCAAAATAATTGCTGCTACGAATATTTTGTTGTATATAAAATCATTTTAAAAAAATCTTTGCCTTTTGTGAAGTATATGCTTAGGAATGAGCTCTGTAGGTTGAAGGATTTAATTTTAATCTAAGTTTAGAAAGACTTATTACAGATTTGTGTAAACATCTTTTTGTTGGCAAAACTGTTTATGAGCTTAATTGATATAAATGTCTTAGGGTAACTTGGGGTTGCTACTGTATGAAAACTTAGCCCTTTACCAATGGTTGAGTCATCATTTTTTTGCTTATATTATTAACAGAGTTTTCTTTTCTTTCCTTTCAGTTGCATCTGTTTCTGGGAGACTGCTGCTAATTTTCATGACTTAATTTAGTAGCAGTGTCTTAAATTATACATTTTACCATTCCTCTCTTTATGGTTTTTTCTTTTTAAAAGAATTACCTCAATTAAAAGTGCTCTGGTATTAGATGGTATGGAGAGAAGTGTTTTTCACTGGCTTCTGCTAATCAAATAGAAATAACTTGTTGGTTTTTTTAAATAAAAAAGCTTTTCCTTCCTTTAAACTTAGTTCATATTTCATATATTCTTGTTGTTCAATTGTTTCACTTGTGTCCAACTCTTTGTAGTTATCTGAGGTTTTGTTGACAAAGATACTGGAGTATTTTGCCTTTTCCTTTTCCAGCTCAATTTAATGAGGAAACTGATTCAGTTAAATGACTTTCCCAGGCTCAAGGTCATACAGCAAATATCTAAAATCAAATTTGAACTCTGGTCTTTCTGACTCCAAATTCGGCACTTCATCCACTGCAATATTTAGCTGCCTCACTTTTCAGTATTAGGAAACAAATATCCCTTTATTTAAGAGTCCTTTGATATGTTAAATTTGCATACCAAATAGATTTTGTTATCTTTTGGTAAGAAAACTAGTTCCTTGGTTTGCTATTTGCAAAAGTACTATATTACATTTTCTTAGAAATATTTTGCCTATTTTTCTGGTAAGTAAAGCAAATTCATCTGCATGATTGAGCTCTTGCTATATTTATCATATTTCTTAGTGTTTCACCTTAGTTGACAGACATATGAGGGAAGATATCTTATTTGCGGTATAGGGCTTTATCTGAGTTGTTACTTGCCTAGGAATTTTACATTCTTCCTTTTTGAATTTGTTGTATCTAACCCTCTGCTAGTCATTGGTTGGAGGTGGAGTATATTTGGGACACATAGCATATGCATTCTTTTTATTTCAATAATAGCTAGCCTGTCACATTACTTTGACCTCAACATTGATTTTAAAATGGAGCAGCAGTTGCCTGCTTGCTTTTTTCCCAGACACATGACTGTGTCAGCTGCAATGCGGCAGAGCTTCATGATAATGAGGTGAGCTGCCAGAGCAACCTCCCTCTATCCCTGAATTATGAAGAGGAATCAGCGAAGTGAATGAATTCTAGATTACTCCTCATTATCAACTAATGCATACTTTGGAAAATGAAATTTGGCTGTGGATGATGCAGTTAAAAGAAGAGAAAATTTGGAAATAAGATATTAGAAAATTAAGGAGGAATTAGGAAAGATAAAAAGACATGTTGTCTATAAAAAGGCACTACAACAAAGACATTGTAATGGAAAACACAAAATAAAAATTTTTTTTCTCAAGACTTAGAATATAGATTTCAGAATTGTTTTTCCTTTTACCAAAAAAAAAAAAAAAAAAACTACCTAGTTCTCATTATTTAGCAATACATGTCAGATTTAATATTTATAATATATTATATATTATAATATATTATAATGGCTGATTTATCACTCTAGAGAGTCATCTGAACTTTTATTCCCCTTTTCAATATTACTTGTCTTGTTTCAGAGTGACCACCATTATTTGGGGTCTAGTATTGAAAGATGGTGATTTAAATATCTGGGAAACAGTCTTCGTGGGAAATATATAACTACCTAGAAGACTAGGGAGGAGTTCAGTATGATTTAAAGTTTCTTATTGGAGATCATAAAGCAACTAACATCTTGCACTGCTGCTTCGAAATCATTCTTGTAAGAGTTCGCATATCTAAAATTTAGAAATAACTGGGTAACTTTGAAAATGTACATGTAAAAAGTCTCCTATTTTAGTAATGACTTCAAAAACTTAAAATGTTAGGTAATTTTCTGTATTTGTGACTTCAACAACAGAAATACCTCTGAAGTCAGTGAACTCTTAAAAAAAGTTTTAAAAACTTTTTTAAAAATAGAATTTTTTTTCAATTGTATATAAAGAAGACAATGTTAACATTTTTAAATAAAATTTTGAATTCCAAATCTTTTTTCCATCCCTAAGAGGGTAAGCAATTTGATATAGATTGTGTGTGTGTATGGGTGATGTGTATGTGGGTGCAATCATGCAAACATTTCCCTAATAGTAGTATTATAAAAGAAGAAATGAAACAAAAGGGGAAAAAATTGAAAAAAATAAAATTAAAATAGTATACTTAAGTCTCCATTCAAACACCATCAGTTCTTTTTCTGGATGTAAGTAACTTCTGTCTTGGATCATTGTATTTCTGAGAAGAGCTAAATCAGCATAATTGATCATCACACAATGTTGTTCTTACTATATAGTATTCTGGTTCTGCTCATTTTACTTTACATCAATTCATGTAAATCTGGGTTTTTCTGAACTCGACCTACTCATCATTTCTTATAGCACAATAAATAATATTCCATTACATCTATATACTACAACTTGTTCAACCATTCTCCAATTGGTTATTCCTTCAGCTTTCAATTCTTTGCCACCACAAAAAAAAGAGCTGATATAAATATTTTTGTCCGTGTCGGTCCTTCCCCCTCTTTTTAAAAAATATCTTTGGGATGCAGATCTAATAAAGGTATGGAATTCAGCTGATGTTTGAGTAGTCTTAATTATTTTTCTAGTTGGGCGTTGTAAACATAAGGCAGTGAATAATAGTGAGTATGCTTTTTTCTAATCCTCATTGATATTTCAGAATTAAAACTCTTGAAGTAGGAAGAGTACTAGGATGGAATATAGTCCAGTCCATATTTGAATAAGAATCCCCTTCTATGATATCTGAAAAGGTAGGCCTATTTTCTCCTTGCATAACTCCAGTGATGGGGGACTCCCATTACCCAGTTCCCATTCTACTAACCCCATTCTACTTTTAAATAACTCACATGCTTTGGAAGTATTTCTTTACATTGAATCTAAATGTTTTTTTTTCCTTCAAATTCTTTTTATCCCTAGTTCTAGAAACCTTTTGAGATGAAGTAGTAGTACAAGTTTATTGCCCTTCTCTAAGAAAATACTGGTCAGTACTCCTATGAAAAAGTTTCCAGTTTCTTTACCATCTTGCTTGCTCTACCTACTCTGCACAACTATTTGTTGAGGTTCTTCCTAAAATGTGACCCTCAAAATTGAAAGAATATGGATGTGGATTGGCAAATGGAATACTTTCTTGTTCTGTATATTATGTCTTTTTGAATGCAGATTAAAATTATTAAATAATTTTGTTGTTGCACTTGACTCCTATTGACCTTGCAACACACCAAAAACCCCAGGTTTTTTTACACAAAACTTTTATGTAATAATTTTCTCATTCTATATTCATGTAATTATTTTATTCCAATCTTGGACTTTACATTTATCCCTATAAAAAGTATTAGATTTTGTCTTGTTATTCTAGCTTGTTAAGATCTTTTTGAATAATGATTCTTGATTTATTTGTTCTTTATCCAAATGACTGGAGGGGAAATGCACATTATTTGCAGATGAAAATAAGATAGGATTTCATTAATATTTTGGATGGAAGAATTGTTATCTCAAAATATGAATAGGTTGGTGTAATGGAATGAAGTTTAACAAGATAAAATTTGATAAAGTACTCTATGAGGGTTAAAAAAAAAACATAAGGATGGACCTGGCCATCTTCAGCAATGAGATGAACCAAATCGGTTCCAATGGAGCAGTAATGAATTGAACCAGCTACACACAGTGAAAGAACTCTGGGGGATGACTAAGAACCATTATATTGAATTCCCAATCCCTACATTTTTGCCCACCTGCATTTTTTATTTCCTTCACAGCCTAATTTTACAATATTTCAGAGTCTGATTCTTTTTGTACAGCAAAATAACGGTTTGGACATTTATACTTATTTTGTATTTAATTTTTACTTTAATATATTTAACATGTATTGATTATCCTGCCTTCTAGGGTAGGGAGTGGGGGGAAGGAGGAGAAAAATTGGAACAAAAGGTTTGGCAATTGTCAGTGGTGTAAAATTAATTACCCATGCATATAACTTGTAAATAAAAAACTATTAAAAAAAAAAAATCAGGATTGGATAAATAATGACAGAAAACAATCAGAAAATTATAACTTAAAAGTGACCTGTGCAAGTTCAGTATGTCAATAAATATAATGTTGTATCCTAAGACTGAATACCTTACTTATCCATATCATAGGAGAAATGAAGTATGAATTTTAAAGATAACTGATACTTCCTTTCTGATTTTTTTTTAATGATGGGGAAATTTTCAGACTGTCGGTTAGCTCTTAACACTCCTGTTTTACACTCAGAAAAAATTTATTTTTCTCCCAAAGATACTAAATCCATTAATCATTTTCTCCAGTGATTGATTATTGCATCTTTTGTTGCACCTTGGCATTGTCTAGGGGGAGGAATCAACCTTTGCCTTATTCCTAATTATAATTTCTAGGCTTGCCTTCTTCCATTACCATTTAACAATCTCTCCTCCTTTGAGATTCACTTCATATATTTATTTCACCTAGTCTAGATTTACATGGTTATAATCACCCAGATTCTAATTCATTCTCCATTTTTTTTAAGGATTTTAGTGTTTAACTTACTGTATAACTCTTCATATGAAACCCATATCTTGTTCTATTGTCTGATGCCCTTCACAATCTTCCATTTAATCTTAGATTATCCATCTTCAAGCCTTGCTACCAAATGTAGCTAAAGAAACTCATGTACCTCTGCTGTGGCCCTTAAAAAATGGGACCCTTACTGATGCATTGAAATCCATTTATTCATCCATGGTTGACTATTTCAGATTCCTGGTCCTGCTCATTTCACTCAGCATCAGTTTGTGTAAGTCTCTCCAGGCTTTTCTGAAATCATCCTGTTGGTCATTTCTTACAGAACAATAATATTCCATAATATTCATATACCACAATTTATTCAGCCATTCTCCAACTGATGGGCATCCATTCAGTTTTATGGCTAAACTTCTAAGAACGCCATTTGCAATAAGTGCTTTTTGCAATAAGTGCTTTCATTTCCTTCCTTCTTTCTTCCTTACTGATTAGCTTCTGACCTAATCATTCTTCTCAATCTATCTAAAGACTATCCGTCTCTTTTAAGTTTTTAAGTTTTTGTGGCATTGCTCTCTCCTCAGTCTCCTTTGCTGGATTTATATCAAATCACTCTCACTAGTAGTGGATGTTTTTGAAGGCTGTATCCTTGCTCGTCTCCCTCTATTATTTTGTTTGTTTTTATCAGCCCTTACTGGATTTAGATAATATTATCTTTATGCAGATGATTCAGATACATTTATCCAGCCCTAACCTCATCTCCAACTTCCTGTTTGACATTCTATACTTGATGTTCCCTATTTATTCATCATGTCTCAAAACCAAACTCACTTTTCCCCCTCTACTGTCCTCTCTTCCTTTTGTTTTTGTTTTTTTTGCTGAGGCAATTGGGGCTAAGTGACTTGCCCACGGTCACACAGCCGGGAAGTGTTAGGTGTCCAAGGCTGGATCTGAACTCAGGTCCTCCTGAGGTCAGTACTCTATTAACAACACCATCTAGCTGCCCCTGTCCTCTCTTCTTAATGTCAGGATACTACACTACTCAGGGTTGCAATCTAATCATTTGTCAAATCCTATTTCTACCTTTATAACATGTCTTATGTATACTTCTTTCCCAAAATGACTAGTACCCTAATGTAGACCTTCATTTCATACCTGGACTGTTGGGACTAATCTTCTGGTTGATCTGTCTCACTCTAGTCTAGCTTCCATTTACCTGTCAAATTGATCTTCCTAAAGCATATCCATATTATTCTCTCTCCCCTCCCCTTTACCCTTCAATAAACTAGACTAAAATTCCCTATTTACCTCCAAAATCAAATACAAAATCCTCTGTTTAGCTTTTAAAACAGTTCCTAACCTGAGCTATTCCTACCTTTCAAGTCTTTGTAGTAGTTACTTCCTCTCTCCTCCCCACTTCAACTCTCACAAAAATCTCACTCTCTCAGAAAACATTTCCATATCCCACTTATTGCTAATGACTTTTTTCTGAGTTTATCTCCAGTTCAGACTACTTACATCTTATTTGTATATAAATTACTTCCATGTTATCTTCTTCAAGCAGGGATGTTTTTTGTTTTTTGTTTTTTGTTTTGGTTTTTTTTTGCCTCTTTCAGTGTTGAGGTTTTTCCTTCTGCCCCCAAGATTCCAGTGAAATTTATTGAAAGATAGGTAATTATTGAAAGATAGGTAGTTCTGGGAGTATGAATGCTGTCCATGGTCCTGGATTTGGGGTCTTTCTTAAAAGAAGGGCACATTTCTGGGCCCACAATTTCTTTGGGTCTGACAACCTTCTCCATGTTGATATAAATAGCAGTATGAATTTAGGAATTGAAAGATTAATCTTTGGAAATAATGGGATTTGAGCTTGGATTGTTCATTCACTGAAAAGCTGCACTTGTAACTGAACTTTTCAGTAAGGTCCATGAATGCCATTCAATCTTTCTTGAAGATTTTTTAAGAATCATAATCGGTGAGATTGAATACAGACTGGCCAGGATACATGAACATAGTTTATAGGCACGCTTTTCCACATTTAGGATGGGTTGTTGAAGTAATTCAATCTTTGCACATATTTGACTCTCAGAGTCATTAGATACAGATGCCTGTTGTACTGGGGATGGGGAGAATGAATGAGACAACTTACGGGCTGTGTTCACAGTACACCTAAAGATATTATATAGTCAGTGACACTGAGAAGTAACAATTATCTCAAGATAAAGTCAGTCTCTTCAGCTTGGATTACTAATGCCCTGAGAATGATCTTAACAGAAGCTTTCTTGATTTTAGACCAAGTGTGACAAGGAGAATATTACTACATAGAAGTTAAAAGAAACCACTGTTGAAATTTGGAAAAGCAAATTTATGGAACTACAAATGACTGTGCTTCAAGAAAAACATAATTCAAAAGTTTCTATGTAGAAAGTATCTTAAAATAGTAGTTAAACTTGCAGTTACAGTTACTCCATTGGATTAGCCTTATATAATACAGATAGAAAGTGAAAATTTAGAAGCACCTCATATTTTTAGTTGGGTTACAGTGATCAGTATTAGACAACTGACTAATGAAAAGGACACCCCAAAACATTGATTCAATTTTCCTTTCTACTTCAACTCCTGTCCCCCTACCAAAAAAATTGAAAGCCATTCACCATGGCTTTTTCTTTTATATGCCTTTTTAAAAAATATATAATTAATTCTTTTAGCTTATACATGTACATTCATTTTTTACATATTTCCATATTAGTCATGTTGGGAAAGAAAAAGCAGAACAAAAGGTGAAAATCATGGAAAAAAGAAAAGAAAAAAAGGTAAAAATTAGTTTGTGTTGATCCACATTTCGTCTCCAAAGTTTATTGGAGTTGCCTTGAATCACTGAATTTCTGAGAACTGAATCTATCATAGTTAATCAATATAGTCATGTTGTTTCTGTGTACAATGTTTTCCTGGTTCTACTTGCTTCACTCAGCATCAGTTCATTTAAATCTTTCCAGGCTTTTCTAAAATCAGCCTGTTCTTCATTTTACATAGAAAAATAATATTACATTATTTTCATATTCTATAACTTATTCAATCATTCCCCAGTCTGTGAGCATCTACTCTTTTTCCAAATCTTTGGCATTACAAAAAGGGCTGCTACATTTTTGCACATGTGGATTCTTTTACCTCTTTTATGATTTCTTTGGGATACAGATCCAGTAGTGGCACTGCTGAATCAAAGAGTATGTATAGTTTTGTAGCCCTTTGGGCACAGTTCCAAATTTCTCTACAGAATGATTCACAACTCTACCAGCAATGTATTAGTGTCCTAGTTTTCCCACATTCCATCTGATGTTTATCATTATCTTTTCCTGTCATCTTAGAACATGGCCTCTTCTAGTTCTTAACTCATACCCACCCGATAATCATTTCCTAATATCCTACTTTATTTTAATTTCTATTGAAAAGTTGGACCTTTTCCTAGTCAAGGCCAGTCTCTCTACACGTACATTTTCCATTTTTTCCAGGAGATTTCTCCCACTAACATGTTTACTTATCTAATATTCAGTCTTTGTCTGTCTACTAGCTTCTTCTCTGCACACTAGAGATATCCACCAGTTATTGATGTGGAGAATTTCTCCTCAACTAAACTCCATGACAAAGCAATATACAGTTTTCTATTTTACATTGTGGAGGCTCAGGGTGCAGTACCCCTACCATCTGGAAAATATGCATAAAACCTTTTGACCTTCTCTTTGTTCCAGAAAAGAAGTCTTACTTATTATGGTATTCCCAACTCTTAGTACAGTGTCTGGCACTTAATAAATGTTTGTTGATTTTACTTGACTTGTACATAATAGCCAGTTAATAAATATCAATTTAATGGATTTTTGTAGCATCTCCTCTTAGCTGTCCTGTCAGCTTCTTACAATCACACAATCTCAGAATTAGAGGAGATTTCAAAGGATATATAAATCTACCTAAATCTACCTTGTACCTGAAAAAAAAAAATTACAACATAACCACCCAGTATAGATTACTATGCTTTTGCGTAAAGACCAATAGTGGAATGGACTCCACTTACTCCAAGAAATAAAGTTGATTTCTTTTCTCAATGTCAAAAAAGGGTAATTTACCTTACTCAAGCCCTAAATCTGTTTCGCTTCCAAATAATCACTGCTGCCCTTGAAGGTACCCCTATCTCTCCCAATAGCCTCAGTTCACAATTTTGGAGTTAAAATTGAGTCTTTTTTTCACTTCCATGTCATCAGATGTCAAGTCTTAGTGATTTGACTTTGACAATATCTTTGGCTTCTGTTCGTTACCCTTCACGTGTTCCACTTTTGTGCCATGTGCAACCACTCTTGTTTCAGATATCCCCCTTTCTAATTCACTCCCCATAAAGTTGCCTAAAACTAATCTTCCTAAGATTAATGCTATTCTCCTTTTCAAAAACCTTATATTGAGCTCCTCCTTGGCTGTAGAATAAATTAAAAGTTCCTTCCTACCATTTTCTTCTGTGACAAAACATTCAACAAGTAATGGTTTTATTCTTTAAAAATATACAGAAACCTTCCTTACATTAGGAAGAATAGAATAGAATATTTTTCATTGTTAGACAAGATTTCTGTCTCAGCTGTTTTTGTCTCTAGGGAAAGTTTTGATAGGGGGTGGTGAATGATTATATGACTGTAATGTAAAATAGAAATATCAATAAAATAGTTTTTTGTTTTTTAAAAAAAAGTGTGTATAGGAGATTCTCTTCTCTCTAGTTTATCAACATATATTTTAAGCTTTTACTATGGGCAGGGCACTGTGTGGAAATACCAAAACTTTTATGAAACTTTATCTGCCCTGAATGATTTATAGTGGGGGCTACATACAAATAAATACAAAATATATGCGAAATTATTTCTATAGGAAGAGTGTTTTAATAATTGAGAGGGTCAGGAAAAGGCTGGTGAAGATAGCATGATTGTAATTTAAAGAAATATAAAGATTTTGTAACATGAAAGTAATGGAGTATATTTTAAGCATGGGTAATAACTTCTGGTAAAACACAGGCAAGAAAGGAAAATTGTGAACAGAGAAGAGCTAGCAAACTAACTTTTAAGTGGAAAGGAAAGTTATTTAAAGAGGGAGTTTTATGAAATAAGACCAGAAAAGTGAAAAAAAATTTGTATTTTATCCTAAAGGAAAATAAGATTCACTAAAGATGTTGGACTATGAGTGACATGTTCCAATCTGTGTATCTACAGAAAGAATGATTTGGAAAGAGCCAAAGTCCAGAAGCAAAGAGATCAATTAAGAAACTTAACAATAATCTAGATGAGAATAATAAGGACTTCAACTAGGGTAGTAACTCTGTGAATGGAGAAAAGAGTAGACAGACTTCTCACTTTATATAAATTCACATTACTCAAATTTAACCTTGCTCAAAAAAATTCTGAAAGAAAATCATTAAAAAAAAAAAAAAAGAACACCTATGTTAACTTTACTGTATAGTACTGTGCTCTCAGGTCCTACTCTCAGCTCCATACCAAGAAAAAAAAAAAAACTGTCCAAGAGAAAGCATATGTGTAGAGACCAGTGCCTCTTCTAGATTGGGGGCTAGACTTGAGACCTCCATATCCAAAAGAAACATTTGCCCCACTCTTCCTAACTGCTCATATGTTTAGCTTCTGTATATCTTCTATACATCCATGTTTGGGTATCTGTTTCTGGCCTCCACCTGTCACCCCACCTTTTCTATTTGTGTCTACATGTTCTTCCTCTCAATTCCAGTCAGTTCCCCACTTGGTTAGCTCCAGCACATACCACATGTTTCTTGAATCTTGCCCTCACTTCTGTGTCCCTGACCTCCCACGTGTCCTTGAACTGTGTGCCTCTTCCTTCCCTCCTTTCCTTGTATCCACAGGCAAATCCACATCAGTAAAATGAAAACTGTACATGGCAAGAGTTGGTATGGGAGAAAAATCATCAATTGACAACTATTTGGATATGAGATTTGAGAAAGGGGAAAAAATTAAGGATGACTCCTACTTTGAGGACTTGAAAGACTAGAGGATGGTGGTGTCATCAAAAGAAGTGGAGAACTTTGGAGAGGAGCAATGTAGTTGGGTTAAATATAATGAGTTCTTTTTTAAACAAGTTGAGCCCAAACTATTTGTGGGTCATCATTTAGTAGGAGTCTCGTTTTTATAAACAATTGTAATACGGTCCCTCAAGAGTTCAGGATTGAGTATTTACTATGTAGATTTGGGAATTATCTTCATAGAGATAGTAATTGAACCCAAAGAAATTAATGAGATCACCAATTGAAGATTTAGAAAGAGAAGCAGCTAAGTATAGAGCATTTGAGGGTTACTCACACTTAGTGGTTAAGTAGATGATCCAGCAAAAGAGATCCAAAAGAAAGCAGTCTCATAGAAGCCAAAGGAAGAAGTGACAATTAACAGGGTCAAAAGCATAAAGGAGATCAAATAGTTTAAGGATTGAGGAAAGACTATTTAGTAGTTAAATAAGATTAAACCTTAGTAACCTTCAATCAAATAGTAAAACTGGAATCCCAGTTCATTGGATTGAGAAGTGAAGGCGAGGTGAGGAAATGGGAGATTGCAGAACTCATAGTCAAGATTTTTTTCCTATTTAAATATAATTTGCATTCTTTTTCAATCATCATCTATTTCTTGTGTTTGATATTTAAAGAAATTAAAAGTATTTGTCATTTTTCATATTGCAGTCTTAATATATTTAAAGCTAGTCATTCAGTATCTCCTTACATAGTTTGATCTAAATAATCCAAAGAGGAAGGAATTTTATAAATCTTTCACCTAAGAAAAAAAGATTTTGATTCTAAGAATACTAAAACATAGTAATGTTTATCATAGAAGGTCATGGAATTTGCCCAGGGTTCTTACAAATTCAAATGAGTGCCCATTTTCACAGTACAATAAAGCATATCATATTACTATGTTCAGGGCAGGAACTTTGTTTATTTTTCTTTATATCTAACACATCTCTTCATGTAATAAACTCTTTATTATTTTTTTATTTACAAAACACATGCATGGTTAATTTTCCAACATTAACCCTTGCAAAACCTTTTGTTCCAAATTTCCCCCTCCTGCTCCCCTCCAACCCCCTCCCCTAGCTGGCAGGTAGTCCAATCATGTAATAAACTCTTAACAAATGCTCATTAAATTAAATTTAATTGAACCAACCAATTCTCAAGAATTCTTTCTGGCTCTAGGATATATATGTATGACCTATAAAAGTAAAGCTATATTCACTAACAATTTCACCTTGAAAAAAAAATTCAGGATGAGAGTTTGGGGGTTTTAATAATGAATTTAATGGTTTCTTATAAAAAAAAATACAAAGTGAAGAAAATATCCCTCTTCATTCCAATATAATATAACATTTAGTCTGCTTTTATTAAACTATGAAGTTATAAAACTGTGGAGATAGTTTTGAATGTTTAGTCATCGATGAATCTTAACTATGAACTATGCTTTGGAATATCTGTAGTATTATGCTTTGTCGCATATTTTCTGCTGACTACTTTGAACCTTTTAAATAAATGCACTCAGTTTCTTCTCTCTGTTTGCAGGTCTCCGAATCAATGGGGAGTTGATTACTGCCTATCCTCAGGTGGTGGTAGTAAGGGTACCAACACCTTGGGTACAGAGTGATAGTGATATCACTGTCTTACGTCACCTGGAAAAGATGGGATGCCGACTGATGAACCGGCCTCAAGCTATCCTGAATTGTGTCAATAAGTTCTGGACTTTCCAAGAGCTAGCTGGCCATGGTGTTCCTCTTCCAGATACCTTCTCTTATGGTGAGACCATCAATAGGAAAATATAGAATGCTTCTAGAATCAAATGACAGTTTCAAAGGAATGAACAAATGCTTAAGGAAAATTTAGTATGGGAGACTTCATAGAAATTTAACTTAAAGGCTTTGGGTTTTCAACAGTTTAAATAGGATAATTGGGGAATCCTAAATATGGAATTTCATTACTATTCATTTCAGCAAATTTTTATTAAAAGTATCCAAATTTGAGGCACTGTGCAAAGATTTGCATCAAAGATAGAAAGACAAAAAGCCCCTGCTTTCAAGAAACTTATATTCTACTGGAGGCTAAAAATATTGTTAGTTATTCATTTATTTCACTTGTAGTAACTCTCCATGATCCTATTTGGAGTTTTCTTGGTGAAGATACTGGAGTAGTTTGTCCATTTTTTTCCCCAGATCATTTTACATTTGAGAACTGGGTGAAATGATTTACCCTGGGTCACAAAGTGTCTGAAGCCAGGATTGAACTCATAAAGATGAGCCTTCCTGATTCTGAGTCCAGTGCTCTGTCTGCTATTCTACCTAACTGCCCCCAAAATATTTTTCAAAAACAAAGTAAATGCAAGATAGAGGTACCAGGAAAGGTTTCCTATAAGCATAGTGCCTATGCTAAGCCTTAAAAGAAACTGAAAATACTAAAAGGTACTGTTAAGGAGATAATGTATTCCAGGTATAAGAAACAACATGTTCAAATTCAAAGGTATGGAAGCAAAAACTGATTTCTCAAATTCTAATCATGGCATAGAGGTCAATCTGGCTATAGTGTAGAGTTCATAAGGGAGGAACTAGTGTGAAATGATGAATTATTATCGTGCAAACTCTGAATCCCATGCCAGCAATTTGTATTTTATCTTATTATTTTGATAGGTATGTGGAGGATTGAAGAAGGTAACCAGAAGTGTTGAGGTAGAACTAGGGTGGTATTCTTGTGAGAAAATACAAGTAGATGGATATATGAACTGTTAGAGGTAGAATTAACAAAAATTGGTACCTGATTGTGTAAGGAGAACAAGAGATAGGAAATAGTTAAGAATGGCTAAGGTTGCCCACTTGGTAACTAAAAGGTTTATTTTTGTCCTCAACAACAATAGGGGAATTGGAAATCAGCCTGATCATTTTCCCTATTTATGATCTTTTGGGGATATAGACCTGGTAGTGGTATTGCTGGATCAAAGGATATGCACATTTTGATAGCCCTTTGGGCTTAGTTCCAAATTGCTTTCCAGAATAGTTGCATCAGTTCACAACTCTACCAACATTGCATAGTATCTTAATTTTCCCACAACCCTTCCAACATTTACTGGGTTTTTTTTTTCTGTTGTATTAGCCAATCTGATAGTATTTTGAGGTAGTAATGCATTTATTTTAATTTGCATTTCTCTGATCAATAGTGAAGATCTTGTGTCTAAGAATAGATTTTCTTTACCAATATCAAGAATTCAGTTCAAACCTGGTCTCAGACTCTTAATATTTCCTAGCTGTGTAACCTTGGGCAAGTCACTTGACCTCAATGGCCTTAGGCAAAAAAAAAAAAAAAAAAATCTAGCTCCTTCAAGAAGATCTTTGCTTCAAGGATATTTTACAACTCTGAGATATCTTATGTCATGAAGTCTTAAGGAGCCAGAAAATAGGAAAGATGAGAAAATGCTGCATTGTTAAGCTATATAACTTAATACTTCTACTTTTAAAAAAATTAAGTAGTATAATTCCCTTTTAATTCTGGATATAGATATCTTGCCATGATAAATAAAGCAGAAAGGGTCACACTATCTTGGTTCAGTTTGCAAACTTTTCTTGGCTTCAGCTTTTCAGCAAGATTTGTGCTGATCGTTGTGCTACTCATTTTGTTTTGGGCTAATCTCAGTACTGTTGGCTGTGGTGTGAAAAACAGAATGTATTAAATACTTGTAGTCTCTATATAGTAAGAAATACGTTTTTTAATATGTAGGGTAGAAAAAGTAAATGAGAACATTTATTAATAAAAAATAAATGGAATGATTTTTGAATAGGCATGTTGCTGCTTAGAATCTTAATTTCTACTAAAATCCAAGTTGGTTGTCTTTATTACTTATTTTTCTTATTTTCCTAGTCTAACTGGGTAAGTAGCAAAACTAAGTAGATTTCTTCAGTGTTTCTGATATGCATGGTAGCCAAGAAAATAGGTGGTTGAAAAGTAAAAGAATTGCTAGCCCCTTCAGTCTTCTACAGAAAGGTTAGTTACCTTTTGTTAAAGGAAAGTATTTAATTCAACAACTTAATGAAGTTTCAGTACCTGCTTGGTACAGTTGAATGCTTGCTACAGTTAAAAGCTTGCTTACAGTCGCTAGAGTTGAAGAGGAAATGCATCTGGGACAAGTTTGAGATTTAGAGATATAAATCTTAGAAGTCCTCTGGTAAAGTCTTGACCGACATCATACAAGTAGTATACTGTTACTAAGATTTGAAGTCAAGTCCTCTGATACCACAACTTCCTTCTCTTGTACGCCTTACTCCCTAAAGGATAGTTTGTGCAAATACATAGAAAGTAAGTTTTGGCATATCCAATAAGGGAGCCATTTAGTTTATTTATTTATTTTTTGCTAGAATCTAGACTCTATGATGAATAGTAGTTTGAAATAAAACTAGAAAAGTTGGTTGGAGCCAGATAGTCTTTACTGAAAGATTTTGTATTTTATTTCAAAAGGTATATGGAAGCCTTTATATATTTTTTTTAGCAGAGAGATTATATTCTTATACCAATGTTTTTGGAAGATTATTTTCATAGTTTTATTGAAATTATATTGAGGGTCGGGGGGGGGGGAACTGGTATCAAAAAAACTACTTAGAAAGTTATTACAGTGAGTGAAGTAGAAGATTAGGGACTGAATTAGAGTAGAAGGTATGTGAATGAAGAAAAGGAGACAGGTTCAAGAGCTGTCCTAAACAAAGAATCAATTGACTTAGCATATGGAGAATTCTGAGAATGAGGAAGAGGAAACTGTCAAGGATGACAAGGTTATGAACCTAAGTTTCTAGAAAGATGTAAACAGATGTGGGAAATATGGAATATGGTGGATGTAAGTTTATGATAGAAGATAATCAATTTTGTTTTGAGTTTAAATTGCTGTAGGAAAAAATGTCCAATAGGCAGCTGACAATATGATCTGGCAAGAGAGGAAAGAGATTAAGAAAAGAAATAGATGAGATCACTAAGGGTAAGAACATAATCCTAGGACAGAACCCTAAAATACACTTGGTTTTAGGAGAAGGTAAATCAATATTAAGTACATACTTTGTACCAGATATTGTACAGTAAGCACTGGGGATATAGAGACAGAAATAAAATATTCTCTGCAATTTAAGGAGCTTACATTCTGTCATCTATATTACCTTGTATAAAAGTAGATGTTAATAATAAAGTGGTAGCAAAAGGGTTGAGAAGTAAGTGATGGGGAAATTGAAGAGGTATTGAGTGTAGATGCTTATAAAAAGATAACCTGTGCCATGACTTTTTAAACTTTTTCCACTCACTACCCCTTTTTGCCTGAGAAAGTTTTACATGACTCTCTAGGTATATAGGTATATAAAATAGATAT